>NC_133652.1:136666949-137866949 GCF_009905375.1 Apium graveolens | reverse complement strand
TGTTTTACTGTAATCATATTGAGCAAATTACACAAACATAAGCACACCACATTTTTGTTTATAAAGAGAATGCTCTATGTTGTACTTGGCACCTACTTGTTCTTATTGCTTTCTTTTCCCATGTTGTCACTCAACTTCAAACCTAAACTTAACCTTTCAAATTTGATTTGTCATGGATTATAACTTCATTTTATTGTTAGAATGTGATTATATAAAAGGTAAATTTGACATAATACACAAATAAACATCCACCATGTTGTGGTTTCACCAAGTATGCTCTCTGTTCAACTTGGACACCTAATTCTTGTTCATAGCTTTTCAATTCTGTGACGAAACTCATCTTAACAACTAAATTCAAGCATTTAGATTCAGTTTAAGATGCATACCAACCATATACTGGTATACATTTTTGCATTGCATTAGATCATATCCACTTTAAACTCAGCTACTTTGTTTGATCAAGGTAATAACCATTTGGGAGCACTTCTATTAACTGCAACTTGTCTAGTAAATCTAATTCTCGATGAGCGTATACGTAAGATCACATTTTCTATATCTGAACACAAATTCGAATCACAACATGTCGAACGACATGTTTGCGTCAGGGAATATCATGTCACTGCTTGCATAGAAAGTTGAATAAGATGAATTGTTTACAAAGATGTACTATTGTGCTTTAGTTCATGTTAAGTTCAAGCTAATGATTTATAAAATTCTTGTTGTATACACTATCAAAGTGTCTCTCCTGGACTTATATAAGAAGCTTTATTTAGCAATATCATGTTTAATTTGTGTGTGAGAAGAATTTTTACAAGAAAAACTATTACTGAAATGGGTCATGGGATGATAGTGAATGTATGTTTTGGTAGTAGTCACAATCAAGGAGTTCACTGAAATTATGTAGCATAGAAAACAAATTGTATCAACTTAAGAAAAAATTGTGCTTATTCGTGTTTCATAAAACTGAAATCCAAACACAAGACCAGATTATGTTTAGGGTCTTGATCAGCTAGAAAAAGCAAGTCAAGCAAATCAATTCTTTGAAATTTTGAAACACCTAGCATGTAACAAAAATTGTGGTCAATTAGGCATAACATGTAAATCAAATGGCATCTTTAGCAGCTTCAGTTAACTCTACCCAGATGCATGTCAAGAATCTCTATACCCTCGAATGACCACTTGTCGTGCAGTCACGACTCATGACAATGAGCTGCAGGACTGCAGGAGATGAGAGCAGCTTACCAATCCTTATGCTCACTTCTTAAAAGTCGGATCTTATATAATTATTTGATCTTAATCATTCACCTTTTAAAGCACGATCACGTTTTAATCAAAATAAGAATTCTGATTGTAACATATCGATCGATATTCTTGCATATGCAAGTATCATGTTACAGCTTGCATAAAATCTTGCTGGAAAATGAAGTGTACACTACGATTTACTATTGTGCTTTAGTTCGTGTTAGAGATAATCTAATGATCCATGAAATTCTTGTAAATACATGGTGGCAATCCAAGTGCCGGTATATTATGTTTGTAAATTCCTGAACTGAGAAAGATTTATTTGTTTGAAAATTCAATGCAGCACTACTAATGTATCATGTTTAGTTTTGAGAAAAATGACAAGAAAATGAACCATATACTTTCATTGATATATGTATGATGTTAGAAAATATATGTTCATTGCTAGTATTGACCATTTAGGAATATATTCAGATTCTATCCTTTAGAAAGCATTTTTTCTTATTGCTTTTCAAAGAAGTGAAATCCAAAATCAACTTGCAATTAAGTAATCAGATACACATGGATATTAAAACAAGACCAGATTAGGTGTAACATAACCTTGATCAATTACAAAAGCAAATCAAGGAGACCATTTCCTTCTGCAGTCTTGAAGGTTGAAACACATAATCTGGAAGTGCGAAAACATAGTACCCTAATGCATGTCAAGAATGTTGATCCGGACCAATCATCGAAAGGCGAAATGTATAAGGAGAAGATAATAGCTGCACACTAATCCTTAGATTGTTCAGCTCTCCAATGTCCAAACATATAATTCTTTGACCTTGAATCCATGGTTATTCATATTTGGATGCCGTCGTTTGTAACATTCGTTTTCTAAAATCAAACTTGAAGGTTGGCTCATTTCTTAAGTGTTACAAGTTTCTTTCACCCTAAACATTCAATCAGATTGTTCTCAAGAGTTCGAAATGTGTTCTAAGAAACTAATGAACCAAAAAACATGTTCATTAACCTCTAAATTTCTTTAAAAGGTATATTTTGAAACTTTCATCAGAATGCCAAAATTTCTTTATTAACTTGATTTAAGGAACTTCAATTAATTTGCATTGATCACGATCGGAGAAGAAATTTATTGAGAATAATCTTCCAGACTTGAAATCTAGTTGAATGTAGAGAGGTCATGTTGAACTGTATTGCTAAGAAAGAAACATTTTGCATGATGGGAATGTCTTGTAAGCTATATATATTTGAACGCTTGACCCTGCAGCATAGATAGCTGAGACAAATTTGAGATAGAGAAAAACAGAAACTACCACAATCTGAATATCTACAAGATTGCACAACTTGTATCTTTGCTTTGCAGCTTTTAACTTTATTTTGCCATTTATGCAGAAAAATTCAAACATGTTCATTACAAATCTTTTCATAAATCAGACAGGTGGAAAGGAATATGATTATCATTTCAAGGAAAAATACAATATTTTTTAACTGAGTCCTCCGACAAAAATAATAATTCGTGCCACTGCACCCAAAATCGATCTTGTCCCTTCCATTCAAATGCATAACTGTGATGACATAGAGATTTTGCATCAAGTTAGATATTACAAATGCAGATAAACCTACTAGAAAATTTATCTTATATCAGTCTTTTCTCAACCACATCCTTATTATCCTTCATCAAAAGTCTAATAAAAACTATTTACATTTTCTTGCTCTTGACATTCCACTTCTCTTGCACTGTCACTTATTATCCTTATTTTAATTATCTTACTTGCCAGCAATTCATTATGCTCCTCAATGTGCTCGAATATCAGTTTCAAATGCCTTCCCTTGCTACATGCTCGTTTCTCTCCATAGCCAGCTGCTGGGGTAGCTCTTCAATTTGATCATGCTCATTCTGCATTATAAATAAAAGATATTCTTTTGGTGCATTCTCATATCAAGACAATGATTTACAATGACTTTCCAGCAACAAGGAGATAAATTTAAAACTACTATTACATTTGTCATCCACGCAACTATAAACAAAAAATAACCAATTTCAGACATTTCTGAAAATCTAATGCAGTTGGATATGAGTAGCATGCATGTAAATAACAATACATTACATTAGATGAATCATATGTACTAAAAATCTTGTTTTTTCCACATAAATTCTCAGCTCTGGAAATCACGTAGTCTTTACGTCCAATTAAAAGAAGTAACTTTGGACATTGGCTAAACAGGCACTTGATGCCGCGGCATCTGCCTACTTAATTGTTATGGTACTCCTCAACATATATCAAAACTCAACAAAGTCGAGTTCTTTCCAGGAAAGAAAACTAAGACAAGACACCTTAAAAAGAGATCCTAAGGATCTTGATTGTATCTACAAAGGCCGCTTTTAAAAACGGCGAATCTCGATATCAAACCAGAGGACTTGAGAGATTTAAGTATCTAAGAACATTAACAAAAGATTGTTATACTGGGAATTTAGGTTTCAAATCTCTTTATAATGAGCTGTAACCTTTGCTACTTTCTACATTAGTAATAAAGATCATTTTAAACATGTGACACGTCCTCGCTCACTATTCTAAATTCGTGTCCCGAATTTTACCAGAGATTTGCATTCACTTATCATTCCAATATTTGTAACAAATTACCTGAAAAAATTACATGATTTTATCTCATCAAAGCATATGTATTTACATTCGAGGTCTCTTAAAGGAATTAATGAAATTAGAAAAGATACTCTAGAAAAGGTATGATCTATTATTCAAAAATCAACATTATGTACCACACTCGGTAAGCTTGAACTAAAATTCTTAGCAAAGTCTAAACATAGCCATTTAAGAAAGTAACTGCATCTTCAAAAACCAAAAAGCATATAATAACTAATAGGCTAACAATGGCAAACAAAACTGACCGAATATTGATCATATATTAAATCTTGACGATCTGTCGGGTGTTAAAGAGCACAACCAATGGCAGTCCCATTACGCATTGAGCGAGAAAGTTTACTCACGCAGATGACAAAGCCAAATCAGGTCACGCAGATGACAAAGCCAAATCAGGTCGCGTATGCATTATAGAATGCATGTAGGCAGCCTCAGATTCAAATTCTTGACCCACATAAGGTTCATCCCATGGGGAAGAACTATCCGTTCATGAGTCGCATCAAGAGAGTCCTGGTCTACATTAATATCAAAGACTTTCAGGAATGCCTCTTCACCAGAACTGTTCCCACTTTTTTCCAGTACTATCCCTTCCCTCCACAATAATGAAAGATCTGACATCGCCATTGAGATCTTAAACCCCAAAGTCCACTGCATTACAAGAAGGCTTCTTAAATACATTTGTATACAATACTGTATAAAATTTAACAATGATGCTGTTACCTTCAACTTATTTAGACATTAACAGAATAATAAAATTATGTTGCCATTGACATGAGCTAAGTTAATTCATGCATTTAAGATTTAAAAAAAAAAGATACATAAATCTGGTGACTAGTACTTCATTATGCAATTTATTCGTCGAATACTTCAAAACTCAAGGGTATGTCATTTACACCGTACATGTAGTAGTGGGGTAACTACCCTTTTACTTTTTCAGATGTTACTGTGAAAAATGTATTAGTGCCTTGGTGCATCAGACCTAATGTAAAACCTAGTCCAGTCGTTCACTCTTTTTAGATAGCATGGTATCGGAGCTTGCATAGTGAGATATATTTAAAGACGATTAAAATAGCTTACACTAGCTGCAGACGGAGCTCTGACTAAGAGCTCATTCAAAGAATGCACACTAACCAGTGCAGATTCAGTTTTTTCCTTATTTCACTTACCAGATGACAGCCAGACCAGGAATGAAACACAAAATTTTGGTAGAAAGCAGCCAAAGATTGTAAGTCAACAAGATGTTTCAAAAGAGAGGTTAAAAAAGGTGAGAATATCACCTCCAACAAACTGCCATTCAACTGCAGTACCAACCCCATTCCCCAGCCATTGCCACACATGAAGAACTTCTTATCATTTTACAGCTTCATTCTTTTTGTGGTTTTACTCTCTATGTAATGTGACATTTACAGTTGTATAATTTAAGATGCTTTCGAGCTTCTGATTCCTTTCAGCAACATCAGCTGACTTTAGACCATATTATTATTCGTGAAGAGACATCGCCAAGTTAAGATTACAGAGCACATTCCGGCCTGATCACTGCAACAAGCCAGAACATTCTAATGGTAATTGTTCTTTTCATACCTATACCCTAAACATGGGCCAGTGACAAGTTTAGCAATTCCTCTCCGCACTGGGATCATGCAGAGAGCAGAGGTATTAACACTACAATGTCCATTATTCTATAATCTTAACTTTACAAGAATTGACGCGCAAGTAAATTAATGGATCCCTATTTTACTAGATTAAGTAAAAAAGTAAATTAATGCGCAATGAAGTGGGAGTGTAATTTTTCTGGAAAAAACAGAGGGTTGGTAATGTCATTAAAAATCACTCTTTTGGAACTGGTAAAATTCTGGTACCTAATTCAAAAAGCTACTTCCAATTCTCCTACCTACCATACGACAATAAGAGCCTACTTAACAAAATTCTGCGAAGTCATTATACAAATTAATGACAAGAATCCTGATTGAATCATATCTATAAACAGCTATATCCTACTCAAGCAAGCATTACTACTACACATGCACATTTATCACTTGATACTCTAAAATTAGTTTTCGCATATTAAGAAAGAAAACCTATAAAGAACATTATAAATGAAGTGGAGGAGTATACAGATTACCTAGAAAAATAAACAGAGTCAAAAGGCTAACAAAAGTTACAAAACCAATGCATGTACATTCACTTGACTACATTTGTGTATGTTTTACCAAAAAGAATGAGAAAAGATACTAAAGCTATAACTCGTAAATATAATTATAACGATGATAACAAAAGTAGTTTATGAATTTGTAAATAGGGGAGAGACCTGGTTGAGCTGCAATTTGTTATGTGGCGGTGGCGGCGGCGGCGGTAAGAATAATTCCGTCCAAGCGACGGGTTTACCCGCGGAACGCAGGCCTTTTTATGGATACTAGTTTATAGCACGGAATCTCAAAAATTATTTAATAAAATAAATAAATAAATTTATAATTCAAATTGAATAGTATGATTATGAAAGATTAAATTATCTTTATAATAAGTGTATGGCATCTACATATTATAATAAATTTATTTAAAAATTACTTTCGTTACATATGTTATTTTTATGTTATATATTTTATGAGATTATTTATATAAATAGATTTGTTAAAATTTAAACTATACTTCAAATTTGTACTAAGAACTTACCATAAGTGATTTTAAAAAAAAAACTTACTATAAATAACACAATTCATATTTAAAATTGTATTGCAAAGTTTCTATATTTAAAATAGGTCATAATAAGTACATGGGTATTTTATAAATCTAATATTAATACCAAACCTAAAAATGGATAGTCCAGTTGGTCAAATTTAAGTTAAAAATCATATCCGAAACAAAATATGGATACCAAACCTTAGGAAAGGGTTATCCAACAATTTATAATATATAGATTTGTTAATTCAATATTATTTAAATTTTAATTTACTTTAAATCTTAAATCGGAGCATTAATTGGTGTTTAATAAAATACTAAAATAATTAATTTATTAAATTAAATATTAATTTAACAAAAAATTGCAGTAATTAATCGGATTATAAAATCGAATTGGTGGATTATATTAAAACGATTAATCGGGTGATTAATTGGTAAAATCAGTGATTTTTAGAAGAGTATACTTAAAACATAGTACAACTAATATTATATTTGTGAGACATTTTATTCATCTGAAATGACAGATTTGCCCTTGTGTTTACTTTATTGATTTTTAGAAGAGTATACTTAAAACATAGTACAACTAATATTATATTTGTGAGACATTTTATTCATCTGAAATGACATATTTGCCCTTGTGTTTACTTTATTTAAAAAATATTGTTATTGGGAATTGAACTTGAGTCTACTCATTCAACAATATACCTTTATACCACTACAACAAACTATCACTTATGTTTTTCATCGTACATATAACATGTGAGTGTCTTTTAATAATAAGGTTATTTAACTTTTAGCGTAATTATTGAATTATTTGTGTAGTTAATTTTAACAGACTGAATTTAAATATTAGTTCAAATACTATACATTAATATATCATTATATATAATTTAAATATAAGTTCAAATACAATACATTAACATATCATTATATATATGTGTAGATTACAACTATAAATCCTTTATGTATTTTAGTTGAATCCAAAACCATAGTTTCACCCGATTTTTTTTAAAATTAAATACTTTGAAATTTTTCAGCTTAATTTGAATTCGGAATCAGGTCCATTTTTTGTAAAATATTTTGGCTATGTAAACTGATTCACTTTATAGGTTTAGTTAATTTAAATTACGAGTTCGACGAAAACAACTGATCAATAAGACAGAATGCTTGTAATGTCTTATATCAATAAAATGTATTTAATTTTTTTTGTAAGTCTAATTCAACAACCAATATGTATCAAATTTACTAACTTGACCAAAGATGGGTTTTTTTTAGACTTGACATAACACCATTCGGCACAAAATCTGTTGATCACATAGAGTATCAGGATGTGTGCTTGCCGGCAAAAGCTATGGATCCAATTGATTTCGATGTGGTCTCTAACCTATCATATCAGATAAAAGTCCGGGGTAGAAAATAATAAATATAATTATTGAATTAGTATATGGAAAAAGATAATAAAAGTCGACAACGATTAGATAACGTTGTATTAATCGCAATAATATAAACTAATTCATGCCTAACATATATCAACACGGCCAACACTATAACATATTCTAAAATACATAAATCTCATTTGACATACCTATGCCATTAATATAACAACCTTATACTAAAACTTTAATACGAGATCACAGAAGTTGAACGAAGACATTGGGTTACCGTCAATTTCGCGTGTAGTGTCTTATCAACCCTAATAAAAGAAGATTTTACAATATCTAATCTTTTCATGAAATCGTTATATTTATAGAATGACATGTAATGTAGCAAAAGTTGTCAAATTAGCTCACGAACAGTTTGGTATTCGTCTTGAAATTTATTTTGGCTCGATTTCATTTGATTTATAAATAGTCGAGTATTAACACAATTCCAAGATTCTGTTTATAAATAAACTAAAATCATGAATACAATAGTTCGGCTCGAAGGTTTGAAACATCTTTTATTATAATATTTATGAATTAGATTGTAATAATCCGTGAATCGATTTGTCAGCATAATTCATAATCTGTCAGCGTGATTTCTTTTACTTTTTTGGAAATGACAATTAAGGCGTCTTAATTTTTTTTGTAATAGCTTAGTCTACCACATCACGTAGTTAGCAATTAGGGTTTCTTTTTCCTCTTTTTCGGCCAATCAGAAGCGAGCATTTTAATTTCGACCAATTATAATTCACGAAAATTTATCTTGTTTCAATTTTAACATGACATTAACCAGTTTGGGTTAGCCATTAATCATTCTAATTAACCACTAATTAATGTAATTATTATATATATATTTATCCTTAATTCAAATTCAAAATATTTGTTTTTGACATTTTACCATTACTTACAAATCTTTCTTTACAATAATGCAAAATACCAATAGCAATCATGGATTTTTTTTTCTCTTTATTGGCCAATCGGAAACGGGTATTTCAATTTCGACCAATCAGAACTCATGAATATCGTTCTTTTTCGGATTTTTAACCATGTCATAAATCAGCTTGGGTTATCCAATCATTCTAATTAACCACTAATCTTTCTTTATAATACATAAGTTTACCCAGGTATGCGGTTAACCAATCAAATGTTTATGAATTATTTTAAACCATTTAGAGAGCACTTCTTAAATGTTCGACCAAACACATTATATGAAAAAAATATGTATTTACCATTTTAATCCTAACTCACTAATCATGGTTAATGATTAGAGATTTATGAATTATTTTAAACCAATCAGATAGCGCTACTAAATTGTTGACCAATTATATTATATTAAAAAATTCCTTATGTATTATTTTATACCTAACTCATTAACCATAATTAATTAAAAATTCTAATTTTAATAGAATATATTTACTATATCATTTTTTATTTTAACATAATAGCAAATATAGGTTTTGGAAATGGTTGAGTTACAAAAGTACTCTTTCTATAGAGCATTTTCTTGTCTTTATAACCAACCGGGTTTCTTATAACCCGACCTACAGACCTATTGGTCAATTCGAAATCAAAAAAATTAGTACATATTCGTTATATAACTTGCTAAGTCATCTTGTGAATCTAAGTCATCACATTACCATTCAATAAACCTGTATTATTGCAAGACTTATATTCACAAAATACTTCTACAGTGGACTACCACTCCACAGATCTCATAATCGAATTTACATACTCACTTAGTTACACTTTTATAATGTCGTGGTAAAATCAAAAGATGACAAATTCTGATCTTATTATAGTACAAATAAAGCTCATATTTAGTTTGGTATCATTCATCGGGCAATGTGAAGCTGATAACTTTCAATCTTGATATGGCTCTTTCCCATTCTATTCATATGTTTCGCTGAACGATTTTTCTCCTCATCTTTGATTGTGCCAAATATTCATAAAAGTAAGGGTGAACATCTAAATGCTCAACAAATTTATTCAAACTTATTACTCAAATCATATTCATATATGATTTCAATATTCAAACTGTAAGCAATTTCACATCTGAATCATATTTGTTGATATACAAGTAAACGAGAAGCAGATTGACACTTGATTCCAAAATAGTCACGAGAATTATTGGTCATATTTTCACCCCATACATTAATGATACGATCAACTACCACTACGTACCATCCTCCTACATATCTTACGCTCGCCCGATCACAACATGTCGTAAAAACTCCCAACACACTTGCTAGCATTAAAAACGAGTTCCATCTTGAAACCACGACCACAAACAATCCGATAAATAAACAATATTCGCATCTCGGGTAAATAATAAATAAATAATGGGTACTCCCATATTGACCAGTACAGATGAAAGAATTTTCCGATGATTATCACAATTCATTTAACATGAAATTTGAAAAAGTATTGAAAAAATATTTTTTAATCTGGTTTGAACAATTAACCCATTATCAAACGAAATAAATTATCGGCATGAACAATGTCTCGATCACGTTATCAATAATGATGATTTTTCTTGGATAAATGAGAATAATCGAGAATCAAATGAAGGTCGGGTTGATTGAAAAATAATCAACCCCTTAAGGAGTACTCGACCATAAGTGATAATTAAAACGAATAAAAACTCTAGTCTTCGAATAAATAAATTTCACATTAATTTTGTTACATAGGAAAAATAATTAAACGAATCACAACTTTGTGGGTTTAAAAGAACAATAACAAAACCATTCGAGACAATACATAATACCCAACTTTATATCACATTCTCAATTAAAAACCATAAATACTTGACAGAGGTAAGGGAGAGCGGAATAAACTTGTCTCTCATCCGATGTACACGGTATTCGCAACAAAATTCCATTATCCCGAGATTACCAATTTCTTGGCATATAATTATAAACAAAAATCAATAATACACAATCAAAATTAAAAAATTTAAATAAGTTTATTACCGAATCAAACTCTCCAAATATTTACTGATAAACATATTCATATATATATATATATATATGTAGTGTGTGTGTGTGACTATAACAATTTTTATAAATATTTCATCTTAAATTAAGTATTCTCCATAAAGGGTAAAATATTTGAATATTCAAGAGTATAATTATTATCTCATCGAGTTACTCGTGAATTTGTATACATTTAATCGATAAAATTTATAATTTATTATATATACATATAATTCAACAACACGGGGGTTTGATGAGAAATGTAATTAACTAGCATAATAACCCGTGCGAGGCACGGGTCATTTTCTAATTTTTTTTATTCAATGCAATTATAATGTTCTTAATTATTTTATTATTTGTAAATTTTGTACAATGTCTAACGTATATCAAATACAAGTTGATTGTTTATCAATGTATATTATTTTAATAAAAAACAATACCAAATTACACAGTATTTCAAATATAACTCATTAAATAATATATATATATATACATATATTCTTGTTTGTGTTGTATAATTTGTATTTAATGAATGAATATAAATAGGGTTGTCGTTTAAAACGAAACGATTATACTTAATATGTAGACTACCGTTAGTATGTTTACAAATAAAAACTTATAATCATATATGTTAATAGTTGATTATTTTAGTTTTTATTTGTAAACATACTAAAATATATTCAACGTATGTATGCATGGAAAAATATTAGTTTTTTATTTACACTATGATTACCAAAGTAACATTAAGTTATATGTGTGTGTGTCAGCATGTAAATTATCGTATGTTACATTTCTTTGTAAATTACGATGGTTTCAATTATTTATATGCTAAATATCTGATTTATGTACATATATAATCACTATTAACATCTAGTGAGACAAATGATTATTTAAATAACATGCATTTATAATTATTCAAAAATTAAAATTATGTAATACATAAATTGCAAATATTTTTTATAAGGTATTCATATTATTATTGACAAACAATCTATAGTTTTTCGCAATTGAGTATCAATCATGGTTGTAACATAAAAATAAATTATATATTATAAAGACTTATTATTGATATTCATGATTTTTTTTCAAGGATTCGAAGGAAAAATATAATTATATTGTTATTTAAACCGTTTTTAAGGTCCTTTCATTACTACTCTAATATTTCTTCATATAACAATTTGATAACATTGTATAATATTCTCCTAAAATAAATATTTTTCAATTTGATAAAGCTTTATAAATATCAGTTGAACTGGTTAATTTATTCGAATTATTGAACAATATATATTTTTTAAATAGTATAAAATGCATTGAATCAAATGTTACAATATAGTATAGATATAACTTTTATTTGAATAATTCAAAATATAAAAATAATTCAAAATATATGTACAATATTATCTTGATCAATGAATATTATTTATCTAGAAGAATTCTTTTTAAAAATCTAGTTTTTTAAAGTAATAAATGAAAAATAAATCGATTTAATATATCATCGTAGTTTTAAAAAATCTCATGAGATCTCATATCAAATTTCGAATATTTTTAAAATCGGGACAAGTCCAAAAAATAATAATGCGCTAGCAGTGAAGTTAGTAATTTTAATATAAATTATCAATTGACTTGATCTTATAAACACATCAAACACATTAATTTATATTAACATAAGATATTAAAAAATTTCACATTATTGGTAAGATATTCTCTCCGAACTTGTAATTTAAATTTACTAAAGGTAGAATGTGACGATGGTTTTTGGCCGGGTCATGTAGTCAAATTTCGAGTATTTTTTGAAGAATGGGCCAAGTTCTGATTTCAAATTCGAAATAAAATAAAATACTTTGACTCATTATAATTTGAATTCATCTAAATATGTAATACCATTATAGATTATTTATATATAAGCGATTTTATTTTCAATATTTTCTTTAAAAGTTATATATGTACATTTTAATTACTTTTTATAATAATAAAATATGTTAAAAATATATGAGATACATTTTTAAACTAAAAAAGATTAATAAATAAGATAATAATTCATTTATGTATTATGTCTAATTTTGTATCCGAAATTTAATTCTTTAAAATTAACTGTACAACTATTTAAGTTACTATATTTTTTTTTTGCGTAATTCCAGTAATTATCTTTAAAGTTAAATAAAATATTAATTTAGCACACTTACATATTAAGTGTATGATAAAAAACGCATGTGACATTATGGTGTAGTGGTATAAGGTTGTATATGTTAATGAAATATCTTGAGTTCGATTCTCATAAAACACATTTTTTATAAGACTTTTTAATCTCATTAATTATTCACTTGTTCTCCTATTATATATCGAAGAGATATAACGATTATACCCCCACATTAATATCTATATAATATTTATTTCGCCTCATCATTCATCTATTAAAAATATTTAATTATTGTAAAATTAATATGTGCATATATACATTAATACATATATACGATAAATAAATAAATAAATATATATATATATTAAAACATGAATACATACATACTTACACACATACATATATACATATGTACATACATACATGCATACATACATATATATGTATATAGATACATACATACATACATACATACATACATATATATATACCTACACACATACATACATACACACACACATACACACACACATACATAGATACATACTCATATATTCTTATTTGTCTTCAATTTTATCATCGTTCTCAAACACAATGAAATGACCAAATATTATATTGAATTATATGTAATAAAAAAATAAAATAAAATTTATACATATATGTATGATTTATACTTTACTATTAATAATTATGTGACATATATCATATACTCATCGGTTGTTACCATCGTTTAGGGGTTTTTTTTGGGCAAATTAGTTCATATGACAATTATACCCTTACATTAAAATCTATATAATATTTAATTCACTTCGTCATTTATTTATTAAAAAATATCAATTGTTGTGTACATACATACACATACAATATATGTATATATATATAAAAATTAATACAAGGACATACACACGCATATTACATATACATATTCGTATATTCTTATTTGTCATCAATCTAATCTCGTCCTCCAACATAATGAAATGACGAAATATTATATTAAATTCAATAAAATGAAAAATAAAATAAACTATTTATGCAGATATGTATAATTTATACGTTACTATTAAACATTCTATGACATATATCATATATTCCCACTGTCTCATAGGTTGTTAACATCGTTGTTAGAAACATACATTAAAAAAAATGAATTATGTTGAAGAAAAATTAAAAAATCAGGGTTAAATTTTGGAGCCATTATAAAGATAATATGTAATTTTAGAAGATTTTAACAATCTGTTGAAACATCCAAAAATAAAAAGTTAATGGGACGGAGAGTATCATATAAACTTACAATACTAACGTCGATCGCCTATACAAAAAGACTCATAAATCACATTTTTAACACATAAACACATTAAATAATTAAAAAATAAATTAATAATTATTTTATATTTAGAGAGATTGATAAACATCAGACACACATAATCGCTTGTATGTTTTTTACTTTATAAGCATTAACATATTACAAATATTATTTAATTATGAAGTGACAAAAAAAAATGCGAACATAAATTATTACTTTCTGTGAATGCCTCATATGCATAAACAAATAAATTATCCATCCACTAGGTAACAACATAAATATATCGTCAAAAATTACAGCGAAAACAGTTTCAATTACCACAATCTGAAGTATACACACGTACATTGTACGGGTTATAAAGCTAATTCAATCTAAACCATTAACTTCTCACAAAATTATAATTATTAGCCACATAATTAAATAATCTTTAAGTATCCTTCATTAAAAATAAAATTCTTATTTTATTCAAATTAATAAATTATCCATTTACTACTCAATCAATCAATCAATATACTTATATAAATTAGAAGACGGGCGCGTTTAGGTACCGGCTCTCAAATCATCTCATTTGATTTTTCTAATTTCTCAATTTTTTGAGTTAATAGATATCAAAAACTATAATTACATTATATTCTCCTAAATATATTATCTTCATTTGTAATATTCTCCTAACATCTTCTATTAATATTTTTGAAATCTACTAACATCATAATATTCTACTAAAACTTCTACTTTCTCTTTAAATAAATCTTTAAAGTTTTTACAACATCCTTCATTAATATTTTTGAAATCTACTCACCATCATAATATTCTTCTAAAATTTCTACCTTCTCTTTAAATAAACCTATCATCTTGATATTCCTTCTAAATTTCTTTCTCCCAAAATCAACTTATTATATTATATATTTTTCTTAATTTTGTGTTTAAAAATTTTAACTTATGAAATATTACAATGACAAGTATCTATAAATATTTATCATTATTCGTAATATTCTGCTAAGATTTCTACAACATTTTTCATTGAAATAATTTGACATCAACTTACTACCATGCTATTCTCATAAAAGTTCTCATTTCTCCTTAAATCAATTTACCATCTGAATATTCTCCTAGTTTTTTAATACTATTAGTCATCTTTCTCCTAAAATCAACTTATTATATTATAATTTCTTGATTTTTATAATTTTTAGCTAATGAAATATTACAAAGACGAGCATTTATAAATATTTTTACTCGATATTTTTTAAAATCACTACATCATTATATTATACCTATGTAAATGAAAAAGCGAGGGAGGTGAAGTGAGGTGCCGCCTCTCATATCGTTTCAGTCTATTTTTATAATTTTCTCAAAAATTTATATTATTAAATAAAAAAATATTACATTGATTATTGACTAATAAATAATATATTTTTACGACATTAGATTTGTGAATAATGAGAAAGCGACTCATTAAAGTAAACATGTTTAGCGAGAGAATGATTTTTAAACTTCTTGATTTATTATATTTATTTATTATTCATAATTTCGGAATGGCAAAGATTCAGACAAGGAATACAAAAAGAAAAAAGGGAACATTATTTTTAAAAACCGTATCGAAGCACAAGCTAGAGAATCTCCAATGCTACAAAACCCTTAGGTAAATAACCTAGTTGGTATTTAGGTGTCAAGTAGAGATGCACAAAGGCCTGATGGGTCGGGTTTTGATCCGGGTCTAAAAAGCCCGGGCTTTTTATAGGAAAATCCGGATCGGGCTTTTTAAATAACCGGGCCTGGTCGGGCCTATCACGGAAAAATGCAGCCTGTTTTAGGCCCGCGGGCTGGACCGGACTTAAACCGGTCTGAATCAGGCTTAAACCGCGCCACATCTAGCGGATCCTTCCTTCCAATTTCCCCTTCCTTTCCACCTTCCATTCGACCTAAAATTCCTCAACCTCCCACGATTCAACAAACTAAAAATATCTCCTCCACCACTCTCTCTTCTCATCTCATCCAACATAAACCCCAACATATTGCAAAATAATCTTGACAAATTAATAAATAATCACAAACTAAACAATAAACATGAATAGTTTGACTTGATAACAGATTATAAAATTAATGATGAAAAAGATACACCCAAGTATGCTATCAAACATATTTTAAAAGAGATTCAAAAAGGAGGAAAAAGAAACTGAACATGGAGTATAGCATAAAAGGAAACAAAATTAGTGAGTTGGAAAGAGGGAATTGATGGAGAATAAGAGAAGATTAGGTGAGAGATAGTGAGAAATTAGGTGAAACAGGGAGGTAAAGTTTAGATACTTTTGTTAAAATATAGATAGAGAGTATGGAGTTCTGCAATATAATTTTAAAATTAAATAGTTATTGGACTGAAATTAGGTGGAACGAGCTTTAAATTTGATTTCAATCCGGGCCAAATCCGGGCTTTTAATTATCCGAACTTTAATCCGGACTTTTAAAAAACCGGGCTTTTCGGGCTTCGGGCCAGGCCGGATTTTGACGAAAAAAGGTGGCATGTTTTAGGCATGAGGGCCGGGCCGGACCGGGTTATTTTTCGGATCAGATTTTTCGGATTTTTTTCCGGATCGGATTTTTTGAACATCACTAGTGTCAAGTATGTGGCATATTTAGATAATATGTTAAAAAAAATTACATTCCAACCATGTATATCCTTAGCAAAAATTATAGTCAATCATTTTTAGTTGACTAAATTTGACCAACCAAGAAAACCATTATATATAATTTTTCATAATCATAATATAGATAATACCATTGAAGTTTATATGAAAATCCTTAGATAAAATTTTTATAAAATAGTGATTGTCAATCATTATAACCAACCATTTTGCATTTTACCATTGGAGATGCTAATAGTAAACCGGTTCATAGATAAGTAAATAACAAATTTAAATTACTTTTCCATCAAGTTAATTTTTTCTTTTTTAGAGTCAAACCAACATAAATAACCCATTTATATAAAGTTCAATTTAAACATGAGAAATTACCAAAAATATTATTTTTTCTAATTTTTTTTACGATTTTACTATGTTTCAATTTTTTTTTTGCAAAAATACGGAATTAATCAAAATCAAACAGATATTCAACTAGTTGAATGAGTTGCATGTAACTGCAAAAACTCGTCAAAAATTGCATGCAGTTATTCCATTTGCCAAAAATCATATTTTTGCAAAAAAATTGAAAAATAGTATTTTTACAAATTAAAAAGTAATTTTGCAATTTTTTTAATAAAATAACAGTAATTTTGAAACCATCATCTTCCCCTCTTCTTTTCCTTCCTCGCTTTCTCTTCTTCTCTCCCGTTTCTCTCCTCTCCCGCTCTCTCTCCATCTTTGGCATCTCTCTCAACCGCACTCATTCTCCCTCGTTTTGGCCCCCAAAACACTCACCTGGACCTCCTCCTATTTCTTTCCCCATCTCCATCCACTTTCCATCTGCTCATCATTTTTACCCCGGCCGAGCTCTGCCACCACCGCCGGAAACGGCCATGGTGGTGGGGACTCCTCGCAATCTTTTTGGACCATCAAACTCCCACCAATTCATTCGGTTTTCCAAACCCAAGCTACCCACTAACATCAATTCGAACCATTATTCATCAAATCAACAACCCCCAATTTTTGGGTCATGAACCCTAATTCTCTAATTGGGTTGCTCCATGGACCATGATCCAAATTCCACCCTTTTTAATTATATCCCTAATCTATATCTATATATCTATATCTATATAAAGGAGAATCACAGGTGGCTGACGTGGCAATACTTACAATCTCTGATTTTATATTCCCGAGTTCTCCTAATTTTGCTTTCTTGAGCTTTTTTCATAATAATTTTGATCTAACTGTCTGTATTCCTCGTATCAAATGTACCGATTCCTGAATAGAAGCCCTTCCATTTTCCCAACACTTTTCTCTATTTATTTTCTTGGAGTTTTTACACTATTTTGTGCTTACATATACACAATTTCATTGTTCGCAAGCAATATTACAGTTTGGCAAGCACCATTACAGCTTCGACCTTACAGTTTGGCAAGCACCATTACAGCTTCGACCGGATGCTTCCAATCACATGTGTGTGTATTACAACTTATATTTAACATATAAATTTACATTTATAATTTACAATTAAAAATCAATCTCTACTCAATTATATTTGCCAAGAGTTTTTGATTCCTTGAATTTTAGTACTTTCTTTCTCTTTGATATGTGTTTAATCAACAATTTCAATTTAGTTTCTCCAAATACAGCTTTACTCTCAGATTATCTATTGACCGGAGTTCAGTGAATCGTTGCACGATGCAAGCTAATAAAATGGGTAATATTCGAATTGTTTGTTCATTGATATGTTTTTTCCCATTTCTATCTCTTACCTCTCTATGGTGATTATGCTTGATTATTTGTTGTTATTTTACCCTTTACCTTGAACATGTTCATCTTCCGAGTCATCTTCTGGATATAAAATGAGACACAAAAAATGAGCATCCATTTATATGATCGATAAGCATTTTAGCTTGGTATGGATTGTTAGTTATATTGTAATGTATCATTTCGTTGGTTATCATTAATATAATGGATTGTTGGATTATCAGCTTATTTGGTTTTGTTGGATTGTTAGCTTATTTGGTTGTGCCTGTTGATTTAACAATGGGTGGTATTCAAGATTTAGTTGTGAGGCTTATAACCATTTCCACGCGGTGATGGTATGTTCATAAGTGGTAATTAAATTAGCTTTGCTATAAACTAATGTAGCAGCTATAGAGTTATCTTATCTTTCCAATATTGAAGTTTAAGAAGAATTGCAACTTGGCTGGTTAATTAGGATACGCATTTGCAGGCTATGGAATTCCGTCAACAAAAAGGATAAGAGCATGCTTAACATGGATATGATATTGGTTCTGGTCGTTGAGTATGATACTGGTTCTGGTTGATGAGTATGATATTGGTTCTGGTCGATGAGAAGGTAGTAATTCCTTAACTACCCTCCGACGGCCTCTCCTATATGAGCTACTTTATAAATATAATATAGTGCACAAATTATGAAAGTGTTAACCTCTATTATCCTTTTCTTTGATCAATTTTCCTCCTGGACCTAATAATTCTACTATTGCATATTAAGAAGTTTTAGAAGAATTGTAGCTTGGATTTATATGTTATGATAGGAAACTTGCAACTCCTCCAATTTTATTCTGGAGGATTTATTTTATTTCTATCAATATTATTCAAATACTTAATATTAAAATTTTAACATGGAAGAGATAATGATACTACAATTTATCAAATTAAGTTCACTGGTAGTGAGTGGATATATTCACAACAATGTGTTGAGCCTCAGATGTATAAAGTGCTAATAGTTTCTACATGCTGAAAAGATTGGCACATGTTCACCGAAATGCCACAAATATGTTAACAATATATATTAAAGATGTGGAATTATTATTAATATGCTAACAATAGTTCATATGGTGTTGTATTACGTTAATAAGTATAATTTTGCAAGTGCTAACATTTACTTATTCTTCTCAGAGGTCTGGGCTAGATGCAGTTACGTGTGAATGCCAAATGTTCATATTAATCAAGATTCAGATTCAGGCGCAACAATGGTGCATGTGAGCTTTGGGGATCATCTTGGTGCTCTTACTGATGTGCAATAAAAAAGCTGAGATTGAGCCGTTAAATCTCGTGGTATTTTATTCATATGTCCTTTATTTGAATTTATTTGCACTAATTCCAAATTTTATGTTTCTTATGTATAATACTTGTCGGGTAGAGCAATTAAAATCAAAGTGCCAAACAATAAAATCAAAGTTAGTCTTTTTCTTAATATGCCAAGCTTCCTTGTAAGTACTCTTATAACTTTCATCCTCTATTACAGTAATCAAAGTGCACCTAATTAGTTTTTATTCATATACAATCTATTATCAAGAGCTCTGAAAGCAGATTAGTTGCGGAAATCAAGAAACATACATGGTTAATAAACAGTGTGACCAAGATTTTGTTACGCTCTGCTTAATCACATGTCTCCCCGGCTATCTAAACATAATTATAAACTGCACTCATAAATGTGGTTGGCCTCCTCCCACAATTTCTAGGTCTTTAAATAATTAGTATTTCTATATGATTATAATCCGGCAAAAGGTTCAAGTGTTGATTCATGCAGGTGATGCATTGCGCAGTAATTCATTTATGGTTTGCGCTGATTACGTGATTGGTATATGAGTAGCTTTGTATTGTGTATTTGTGTTTTCCTTTATTTGGTGTTACATTCCTTTTTATGTCTTTTTAGGTAGTTGTATTATGTTATTATTCAAGATACCTATTTATATACTCCATGTTTGGTATTTGTATGAAAGATCTAAGAGGTGCAGGAAAACAAATCTGATTTGGAATTACTGTGGATATGATGGAACTAAAAGTCTCAAATGCATGTATAGAGAAATAAAAATGTGTATATTTATGTTTGAGAATGATGAAATTGGTAGGATAATATTTATAAATTTTGTGCTATTTGTTTCCTCAAATTCTACTAACTGTAATATTACTGGTGAGAAGCATTATGTCAGCGTGGCATCAGGTGATCTATTTTATGGCAGTCCCTCTAATCTAATGACATGGTGAAGCACAAGAGTTATATATTCAAATATGAAAAACAAATACCTTCCAAAAAATGAGCAAGGAAATAAGTTTAGATTTATAAAATTGGGAAAAAATGGTACTTCATACACAAAATTGATTTGACCTTAATTTGTGACGCAAAGAATACATTTCTAACTTATATAGACATTAATTCTTTTATATATATATATGTATATGTATATCGGGCACTTCAAGACAATCGATTTTTTTTTAAAAAAGTGAGAAATTGAGTTGTCTCCTCCCCTGATTAACATTTTTGTGCAAAATTTATAGTGAAATTACACTAAGCGAACAATTAATTGACTTCAAAAGATTGTGAGTTTCCAAGTAAATTTAATCTAGGAAACAATTAATTGACTTCAAAAGATTGTGAGTTTCCAAGTAAATTTAATTTAGGAAATATAATAGCATTTGAATTCCTTGCCTTTAAGTTACTTTTTTTATTGTTAATACAGTTTTAAAATTAAAGACAAAAATAGAGTTAAGAACATGTAACATTACTATACAAACTAATATTATGAAGTATTTAATAAGTTAAAAATTCTACGATACATCATATAAATGCATGAAACATTTCCTTCTAACCAGGGTCAATAGTTAATCTTTATTATATTTTCATTGGTCGGTTTTAAAAAAATATTTTCAGAGCGCTCGAATATCGATTTTTTCACCTAGTTTACTATATAATAAACTCAATATTTATGCCCCCATTCAACTTTGGAAATAACTTGGCTAATCTTAAATTTCCAATCAATTAACCAAATTAAATGCTAGAATTAACGTCTCAACTATCTCTAATACATATTCGAGTCATGCTAGAACAAATAATAAGACAATAATGATGAAGTAAATTACCTTAATAGAATAAGTGGGAAATTAGTGTATATTATTTCCGTCCTTTTGATTTCTTTACTATTTCCTTTCTGGATGTCGTATTCATTTTTTTACATTTCAAAACTTATCAAAAATAGTCCATGAATCCCTCCATTTCCCCACTTTCCCTCCATTTTCACACTATTTTTACCCACCATCTCACTTTTATACATTAAAAATCAATGGGTATCACCACTTTATCCACTTTTTTTTTTCTCTTTTTCACAACTTTAAACATATTTTTTAATCTCCGTATCCAATTATTTTGATAAGAAATTAAAAGGACGGAGGGAGTAATTAGGATCTTTTCCCCTAATATTACAATTTCAAGTTATCTATCAAAAAGACGGTGGGAGTAATTAGAATCTTTTCGCCTAATATTACAATTTCAAGCTTTGATCACCTTCAACTTTTAAGGTGTACTAGTCTAATCGTTCTTATGAGAGAATATGACAGAGAAGGTCGGGGTTTAGTTTTGGTAAAGATAAAGTGAGCTTTTCTAAAAAAAAATAGATATTTATATTTTCTAAGTTGGCCAAGTAAAAATATTTATTTACAAGGACAAGTACCCTTGACAGTTGAGGTTATGAATAAGCTTCCTAAGAATGCTTAAAAAAATATTTTGATTAAATAAATATAAAAATTCTTCGAACATATTTAAGATATTTAAATGACACAAATTATAAATAACTTTGTACTTTCTGTTATGTCACACACACTGTAGAGGGGTGAATACAGTGTATAGTACACTCAAATCGAACTTTAAGAACTTAAGTAACAGAAAACAAACTTTATTGAAACAATAAACTCTGTTACAGTATGGAACTGTTACCTCTCAGTGATGAACAAAATATCACGAGAGCTGCTAGGGTTACAATAAATAATCTTCTCGATAATGATAACACTTATAGTGTAAATCCTATGTCTGTGTTTATATACTACACAGTTACAAGATAATCGCTAATTGATATGGAATATAATTCTGCTTCCTAAAATATATCAATCAGATATCTTTTCTTCCAAGTATTCCATTCTTTACGGAATTCCTTCTTCATGCATATCTCTTCTTATGTTTATCTTGATCTTCTTTCCTTTAATCAGCTACTGTCCTTATCTGATTGTCCTTCAGCACTTAAGTTCTGATATCTATCTTCTGATGATTATCTCCTGATAACATACGTACTGATATCCTTAAGTCCTGACTTCCAGTATAAGTACTGATCAACAGTTAAGTACTGATTTATCATGTTCAAGTAAGATCTGAAAGCTAAACATAAAACATATTAACCATGACATTATCAAATATATCTAACAATCTCCCCCATCTTGTAAATTAACATAATATACAAGTTTAACAGATATTTGATGATGTCAAAAACATTAAGTACAAATGCATGAGAATTAGACTAGATAACTACAACTTACAGTTCTTAAAGCTTTTACCAATATCAACTTCTGATAACAACTTCAGTCTGTATAAATATCAGTTTTTAAGAAGTTGTAGATCTTCGACTTGGCTTCATCATTTTCTGATCTCTCTGATGTTAGGAGTTGTTCTGAGATAGTTCTTCAACAAACATTTCTCAGCATATCTTAGTTCATCAATCATTCTCCTTTTGACATCTTTAAGCTCTGCAGTATCTTCACCAGTTTGAAATATTGCAGCTCTGAGATCATTGATCTTTGCTTTTCTCAACTCCTGATCTAGTCTTATGACATAAGCTTTGTCAGACTCCAGATTGAATTCAAGTCCCTTAATACCAAGATATGTTCTGATTTGTGCAGTATTAGACTTCATATCAACAATATCACCATTGTGATTTCTGTACTTTGGAACATATATGCTGTCAGACTTAACAGAATAAAGCCTTTTCTGTCTCTGAATCTGTTCTTTTAAGTAGTTTGCAGCAGTCTCTGTTATTCTGTCATCCACTTGAAGTAAGAAAAGTACATGCTCCAATTCTTCAAAATACTTCAATGGAATGACATTTTGTCTTATATGATAAACCCTACCATCTGTCATGAAATACAACATGATGTATTCTTTCAAGTAGGTATGATAAACCATCTGTAGAGATTCCAGTTGATTCAATCTCTCAGGAGTTGCTCCAATACCTGGTTCACTCAAGGAAGTTGGATCATTGGTAGTGTTGTGTACTCTTCTTTCATCAGCACATCCCAATCCAGTTTTATCTCTAGCTTCCTTTCCAGTAACTACTCTTGCTTCAAAACCACTTGCAGTAGTCTTCAAAGATTGAGTCTGTTTTGAAGTGAATCATGGTAGGAGTGTCTTTGATCTATTTTCTGATATCAAGTTAACTTGAGCTCTGTCAGAGGTTACTTGCTTCTTCTGAATATCAGAACTTACAATTTCTTGACTCTGAACAACTTGAGCCATGTCAGAGGTTATTTTAAGAACTTTTCTTGAAGTCAGAGCAAGATCATCCTTTTCATCAGTAATTTCTTCTTCCTCAGGAGGTATATAAATCTTGATAGGTTCACCAACCTTTTCTTTACCCTTGAATCTTGGATCTATCTGTGGTTGTGATCTAGCCAACGTTGCTTCAGTATGTGTCATTTCTTTGATCACAATGCCTTTGAGTTTTGGATGTGAATTTTTACCAGAAGCTTCAAATTTAGATGTGACTTTCTCTGATTTAAGAAATAACTGTCTTGACATTTCCTCATCAAGATCTAGAAGTTCATCAGAACTTATCCTTTTACCAGCAGCAGAACTTATTCTTTTCCCAGTATCAGAACTTGTCATGTGACTAGCTTGTCTTGATGTAAACCTTCTACCTTGACTATGACCGCTACCCATTCCAGAGTATCCTTGATCATCATTTCCATCATCCTTTCCTTGCAGTGTCTTGTTAGTGTTGCATTTGGACTTAATTACCTTCTCCCCCTTTTTGGCATCAGCAGATAGTAAAAGAGAGATAAGTAATTCCACTGAGGATTGGATTTCAGTAAGTTGCGATTGCTGTGAAGCTTGATTTGTCAGAATGTCATCAATCTGAGCTTGTTGTTTCTCTTGAGTTTTCTCAATATAAGCAATCCTGTCAATGGTAGGTTGAAAGAACTTTTTCTTATCAATTTTCCAAACTTGTTCTTGTTTGATAAAGTTCTCCTGAATCTTGTGTAGCTCTGCATGAGTAGTTGAATGAAGACCTTGTAGATGTTTAATACTCAATGCAGTGACTCTAAGCTGGGTTTTTAAATCATCAGAATTTAACATTTCATCAGCTTTAGTCAAGTGCTCAGCAAGATGTATTGCAGTTGGAACATATGAAACCGAGTTCCATTCCTTAGTCCACTCCTGACCTGCAGGAGTTTCACTCCAAGGTACTGGTGCAGCCCCGGTAATAAACTTCTTTACCAGTTCAGACTTAGGAAGAGTCTGTTGAGGAGTATGTCCTGAAGGACCTGCTTCATCAGCATCTACAGTTGGAGCAGCTTCACCAGTATCTCCAACATTTGCAGCATCAGAACTTAAAGAATCAGTATCTTCGGATAAGACAACAGTGTGAGTAGCAATGGAGGCTTCAGCATCCTCTAATTGCTGATCTGATACTAAGTTCTGATTAATAGCCATATCCTGATGCTCACCTAAAGTCTGATCATCAACATCTTGATGCAGAAAAGGTGTTGGTGATAACTCTGGAGTTTGAACAGCATCAGTAACAGGTGTTGTGGAAGGATTATTTATTGTTGGAGCTTCTAAGAGAAATACTTCAGACACAACCAAGTGTTGAACATCAATATCAACACTTGTGCCTGGATCAACAAGAGACACAGATGGAGAGTTAGCCTTATCAGATACAGCTTCCTGAGATGGAGTTAATGGAGAAGAAGTGACTGGAGCAAATTCCTTGTCTTGTGAGATCAGAGATTCCTGATCCCCTTCCTTAGCTACTTCCTCTTCATCATCTGAAACTGGCCTTTGTGCCCTCTGTTTCTTGTACTTCCTTGTTGATTTGGAGTCCTTGGGAGTTTCAGGAACTGTCATTCGTCTAAGCCTGTTGAGAAGCCTAGAACCCCCAAATTCAGAATCCTTCTGAGAAATCTCTTTCTCAGCTTCAGAAACAACAGGTTCTCTAGAAGAAACCTGTTCCTCAGAATCAGATTCATCTCTCAATACAATCCTCCTTCTCTTTTGAGATGGTTGAGGAACATTCTTTGTCCTCTTTGGCTTGGAAGATGAAGGCTTCACAGTAGGTGCTGAAGATGAAGGTCGAGCAGTCTGTGAAGTTGAGAGATAGGATTTGAGATATGTTCTGAGGGTAGGTTGAGTAGAATGAGTGGTAGGTACTGAGGTTGATGGATTTTGGGTGGTTGGAGTTGGTTGGACATCAGAGTAAACAGATCTATAAGTATCAGGATCAACATTTATCACGATCTGTTTTACAGACTTAGGAATCTGTAATGGTCTAACCACTTTTTTCTTAGTATCAGCATTTACCAGGTCATTAAAGTATCGTTTTGCAACCTTAAAAGGTGGGGTTTGAGTACTGACTAAATGAGGTTCATCAGTACAGTAAGTGTAAATAAGTTGACAGAATCTTGCAAAATAAACAACATCTCGATCCTCTGTTATCCTATCCCCAATAAACCAATTATTCCAGTTGCAAAATCAAAATGAGTTTGATGAATAATAGCATATCCTATGTGCTGACTCAGAATTGGGATAACATCAAAATTTGAACATTTGTTCCCAAATGCTTTGGTGATGCAATCAAAGAAGAAACTCCATTCTCTTCTGATATTAGCCCGTTTCAACTGTCCAAGTTTCGTCAGACTCTTTTCATATCCCAATTCAGCCATTAACTCCCGAAGGGCTGAGTCCTCTGGAATTGAGAAAGTACAATCTTCTGGAAGATTTAAAGCCCTGCGTACTGTACCAGGAGTGACTACAAAGGATGAATCACCCACTTGGAAGATAATACTGGGAGTTCCAGGAGACGCAAAGAAATTGAATGCTGACAGGTAGAATTAATTCTACCTCGTCTCCCTAGACTTTGAAAAAGAATAACATTCATTGGAAAGAGGAATCATGGTGTAAAACGCACAAGAAACAAGAAACAGTGGACTGTTCAAGTACGAATACCATTAATCCTAATCATAGTGACTATTAATCTTCCACTTCAACATATTCTAGTTCGAACTGAGACTGTTATCAAAATTTATTCACAGATAAGCCAAGTAAAGGATTAGACTGAGAAATCAGAACTTAGACCTATACCAGAATTTAACAGTCATCAGAACATAATTTCTTAACTCGAAAAAGGAATGCCCATCTTAGTAAGTCCTCATACAAGTTCTGAGTTATAGACTTCAGAACTTAATCATCAGAACGTGTAACTAGAACTTGTCCTCAGAATTTGTGCAATAATGACACAATGACTGTTTATCTAAAATAACATAGACCACCACAGAAATTTTCATCATTCAGATGAAGTGATTAGTGTGTGCATTAAGCTAAATAACAGACAAAGAGTAAAGTCTGATTTACTTCACTACATCTTAGAAATAAGGCATAACTAAAATTTTGCTAAAGAGCTGTCATTGTCCTGAAACCTACTGATGAATGAGTTCATGCTTGAGTACACCTCAACTGTTTTGTGCTAATTTTATGCATCTTTTGAAATTCTATTTTACAGTGGCTTCTCAGTGTAAGTGAGTCACGACTGTTTATCAGAATTTATGCTATTATCAGAGTATTTCTCCAGTAATCATAGAGTGTGAAAAGTCACCAAGAAAATATTTTGCTTTTCTAATGCATGTCTACTTAATACCAGCAATGCACTTGGGTCGTCCCTTCCACATTTTTACTCTAGATCTCAAAGGAGTACCTGATTTTGAACTTTTTGCTTTTTCTTTTGATAAGTGAGGTTATCAGCACTTAGTACATTCAGCAGTTTTACTAGTATCAGAACTTAACAGATGAGTAGCATTATTCTAATTTGTGACTTAGTAATTAGATATACAAAGTAAACTTAACTAAGCTCAATTATCAGAATTTGCTAGTGTGATAGGGTTTCCACTGAAATAATTACTTCTTACATGGAATCATTTGTTTATTGAAGACTACTAGGTCATTATCTAGCACAGTTATCCTCATAGGATTGAATAGGTACTTGAACAAACATATCACTTATCAGAGTTTAGAAACATATATCAGACAACGGTCAGTACTTAAAGACATTTATCAATTAAGCACAGAATACACAATGAGATTAATTCTGTAAATACTGAGCATAAAGTCTGATAACACAGAACAAGACTAAGCAGATTTAGAGAAAGAACCTGAAACCATTCCAAGTTCATTTACCAATCGTGTAAAAGTAGCTTCACACAGTGGTTTTGTGAAGATATCTGCTAGTTGTTGATCTGTGGGAACAAAATGCAATTCCACTGTACCTTCATCCACATGTTCCCTGATGAAGTGGTACCTGATGTTGATGTGCTTTGTCATTGAGTGTTGAACTGGATTACCTGTCATAGCAATAACACTTTGATTATCACGGTAAATAGGGATTTTGAAATATGTTAACCCATAATCCAGTAACTGATTATTCATCCAAAGAATCTGTGCACAACAGTTTCCTGCAGCAATATACTCTGCTTCTGCAGTTGATGTGGAAATTGACTTTTGTTTCTTGCTGTACCAAGAAACCAATCCGCCTCCAAGAAATTGGCAGCTTCCACTTGTGCTTTTCCTGTCAATTTTGCAACCTGCAAAATCTGCATCTGAGTAACCTATTAGTTTAAAATCTGATTCTCTAGGATACCATAATCCCAGAGTAGCTGTTCCTTTAAGATACTTAAAGATTCTTTTTACAGCTGTTAAGTGAGGTTCTCTTGGATCTGCTTGAAATCTTGCACAAAGACAGGTAGCATACATGATATCATCAACATAAATCTGGACCAGAAGTAAGTCCTTTCCATGGTTGAGATAGAATAGTGTTTTATCTATTGTCCCTCTGTTGAATCCACTTTCCAGAAGAAACTGAGCTAAAGTCTCATACCATGCTCTAGGAGCTTGCTTAAGTCGATAAAGTGCTTTATCAAGCCTGTAGACATAATCTGGATGTTTGGTATCTACAAAACCTGGAGGTTGTTCAACATATACCTCCTCCTCCAATTCTCCATTGAGAAAAGCACTTTTCACATCCATTTGAAAGACAGTAAACTTTTTGTGAGCAGCATAAGCCAAGAATATCCTTATGGCTTCTAACCTAGCAACTGGTGCAAATGTTTCATCATAATCAATTCCTTCCTGTTGAGAATATCCTTTTACAACCAGCCTTGCCTTATTCCTTATAATTATGCCATCACTGTCAGTTTTGTTTATGAATACCCACTTTGTACCAACAACAGATCTATTCTTTGGTCTTGGCACTAGGGTCCAGACTTTGTTTCTTTCAAATTCATTTAACTCTTCCTGCATTGCTTGCACCCAATCAGCATCTTGAAGAGCTTCTTCCACTTTCTTTGGCTCAATCTGAGAGAGAAAAGAATTGTAAAGACATTCATTTGAAGTACCTGTTCTAGTTCTGACACCTGCATCAGGATTTCCAATTATCAAATCAGGTGTATGTGATTTTGTCCTCTTCCTTGCAGATGGAAGGTTTTCTCTAGAACTGGATGCTCCCCCATGATCCATGCTATTTTCATTTTCATTTTCTGATGCTCCCCCTGAAACTATGCTCTCTGAGTTGGATTCTTCAGTATTTAGATTTTCAGCACTATCAGAACTTGGCTTATCAGAACTTGACGAATCAGAGCTTGAAGAGCCAGATGTATGTTCTGATGTTTCTTGAGATGTGGTAGGATCTTGAGTATGCTCCCCCTGCATAGGTGCATCTTCCTTTGACGTAGTCTCCACAGTTTCAATAACATCAGAGTTTAATCCATCATAGTTTACAGTATTAGGACTTAGACTGTCAGGATTTTCTGTATCAGAATTTGAGTCTTTATTTTCAAATCTCAGCTGATCATGGTCAATGAAATCTTCAAGACCAGTAATCTTTTTGTCATCAAAAGAGACATTGATAGATTCCATGACCACTTTTGTTCTCAAATTATAGACTCTGAAGGCTTTTGTGGAAAGTGGATATCCAACAAAGATTCCTTCATCAGCTTTTAGATCAAACTTTGATAGCTGTTCAGGATGAGTCTTGAGAACAAAATACTTGCATCCAAATACATGAAAATATTTCAGATTTTGCTTCTTTTTCTTCACCATCTCATATGGTGTTTTTCAATGCTTGTTAATGAGTGTTGCATTTTGAGTAAAACAAGCAGTCTGCACAGCTTCAGCCCAGAAATAGGTTGGAAGCTTTGCTTCTTCAAGCATTGTACGTGCAGCTTCAATGAGAGTTCTATTCTTCCTTTCAACAACTCCATTTTGCTGTGGAGTTCCAGGAGCAGAAAATTCCTGCTTTATTCCATGGCTTTTGCAGAACTCTTCCATTATCAAATTCTTGAACTCAGTGCCATTATCACTCCTTAAAACTTTCACATAATCTTTGACCATTTTATCCAGATGTTTAATATGATCAATCAAGGTTGATGCAGTTTCACTTTTTGTATGCAAGAAATACACCCATGTGTATCTGGTGAACTCATCCACTATGACCAACGCATACTTCTTCTTTGTAATAGACATGACATTTACTGGACCAAATAGATCAACATGTAGTAGATGATAAGGCTCAAGAATTGATGATTCAGTCTTGCTCTTGAATGAAGATTTTCTTTGTTTGGCTTTCTGACATGAATCACAAAGACCATCAGGAGCAAATACTGTGTTTGGCAATCCTCTCACAATATCTTTCTTGACCAGTTCATTTAGATTGTTGAAATTTAAATGAGAGAGTTTCTTATGTCAATTCCAGCTTTCTTCAATTGATGCTCTACTCATCAGACAGATTGCAGAACCATCAGTACTTGTTGAAAGCTTAGCTTCATAAATGTTACCACGTCTATATCCTTTCAGAACAACTTTGCCTTTAGATTTACTCACAATTTCACAGTGTTCTTCAAAGAAATCAACATGATAACCTCTGTCACAGATTTGACTTATACTCAGTAGGTTGTGTTTAAGTCATGAGACTAGAGCTACTTGTTTAATTATGACATTTCCAAGATTGATATTGCCATATCCCAATGTTTTTTCAATGTTGCCATCTCCATAAGAAACACTTGGGCCAGCTTTCTCCACAAAGTCTGATAGCAGGGCCTTATTTCCAGTCATATGTCCTGAACATCTACTGTCCAGAACTAGGATATTTTTCATGTTGCCCTGCAATCACAAAGACCACTAATTATTAATTTTAAGGACCCAGACTTGCTTGGATCCTTTGGCCTTATTAAGTTTGTTAACATTTGCAGCGGATTTAGCATCAGAGTTTATGTTAACATTTTTCTTATCAGAACTTACACTATCAGACTTTGAATCAGAATTTACACTAGAAGGAACAATGGAAACTTTCTTCAAAGAAGTTTTTATTTGATAATAATCATAGTACAACCTATGATATTCCTTACAAGTATAAATGGAATGTCATAAACTACCACAATGAAAACAAGGATTTTGTGGTTTGTATCTAACAGACTGACTCTTAACTCCTGATTTTGAAGGTAAGGAGTTAATATTCTTATTCTTCCTGCAAAAAGAAGCCAGATGGTTAGAACTTCCACAGTTATGACATGTTTTCCTAGGAGCATCAGGAACAGGTTTATAATCATTGCTTTTATTCACACCTTCCTTTCCATTCCTATTTTTCCTAGGTGATTTTACCTTGTTTGCATTCTTGACATCTTTCAGCTTATGCTTAAGCTGCTTCTTTGTCATTAAGCCTATGTTCACTTCAGCTGTCTTTTCCTGTTTTAGTTTGTCAGAAGTTGATTCCTTTGTAACTCCTGATTTTTCATTTTCAGACTTTACAGTTACAAACTTAACAGGTTTTAACTTTGGCTTTTGCTTATCAACAGACTTAATTTCTTCAGTTCCTTTATCTTTCTTATCTTCTCCATAACCTAAGCCCTCTTTCCAGTTTCCACTACTTAGCAAATTTTGAGTTGTTTTGCCAGAGTTAGTCCAAGTCCTGATAATCTCTCTTTCCTTTTCTAACTCAGTTTTTAGAGATTCATTTAATTTTAGCACTTCATTCCTAACATAAAAAGCATCATCTCTATCCTTCTGAGTTTGATGGAACATGACTAACACTTTTTCTAAGAAATCATTTCTTTTCTTAAATGCAAGATTTTCAGAAGTTAATCTTTCACATGTTAAAGTTTGATCTCTATAACTAACAAACATGGTTTTAAGATATCTTCTCAACTCATTAATATCATCAGTATGAAAAGTATAAGTAGTCTGAGGTACCTTTGTTTCAGCAGTTTCAGAACTGCTCTCAGCACTTTCTTTATCAGCATTTGCCATCAATGCATAGTTTTCCTCACTTTCAGAGTCTGAGGTGTCTGTCCAGCTCTTCTGCTTTGTGACAAGAGCCTTGCCTTTGTCACCCTTTACCTTCTTGCAGTCAGGAGATATGTGGCCTTTCTTACCACAGTTATAGCATTTAACATTGGTGTAATCTCCTCTGTCAGACTTTCCTCCTCTGCCTTCAGATCTTCTGAAATTCTTTTTATCAAAACTTATGCCTTTCCTGGAAAACTTCTTTCCCTTCCTGAACTTCCTGTATGCAATCTTTGTGATTCCTTTCACCATAAGAGCACACAGCTTCATCATCTCCTCATCAGCATCAGTCTCAGGCAAGCTTTCAGAATCTGAGTCATCATCACTCTCAGAACTTGATGACTCAGTATCAGACTTTATGAAAAGAGATTTACCCTTGTCTTTCTTTGAGGAAGCTGCTTTGGGGAATTCTTCTTCAGCCTTAAGAGCAACTGTCCTTGACTTTTCTCCTTTCCTCTTGCTTCTTTGTTCCATCTCCAGCTCATGAGTCTTGAGCATTCCATAGATTTCATCAAGAGTTGTTTCATCAAGATTGTAGTTGTCTCTTATTGTCGTTGCCTTCAAATCCCAGCATTCAGGAAGAGCTAACAGGAACTTAAGGTTTGAATCTTCAAGATAATACTCTTTATCAACCAATGACAAATCATTCAAAAGTTTGACAAATCTATCATATAAATCATTCAATGACTCATTAGTTTTTGAGTCAAAGTGTTCATACTCTTGAGTGAGTATTGTCTTCCTGTTCTTCTTAATTGTGTCAGTTCCCTGACACCTTATTTCCAGAGCATCCCATATCTCCTTAGCAGTCTTGCAGTTGATTACCCTGTTTGACATTACATTATCAATGACACTATGCAGTAAGTGTCGTACCTTAGCATCCTTAGCAATTGATGCTATGTCTTCAGCAGTATAATCACTCTTCTCTTTTGATACGGTCTTTGCTGCTTCACCTGCAACTGCAACAGCAAGCTTGGTTGGTTTGTGAGGGCCTTCCTTGATTCTATCAAGGTATTCTGGATCTGTTGCTTCCAGGAACATGGTCATCCTTACCTTCCATATGGAATATTCAGATGGTCTCAGTATGGGAACTCTGATGGTCTCATACCGACTCTGAATTTGTGTCTTTGGTGATTCCTCAGTTTTGGTAGGCTTAGTTGGAGTTTCTGTGTCCGACATGATTGTGTTTGGATCTTTAACTGTATGTATGTTAACAGATAGGCTCTGATATCAATTGTTAGGTCACACACACACTGTAGAGGGGGTGAATACAGTGTATAGTACACTCGAATCGAACTTTAAGAACTTAAGTAACAGAAAACAAACTTTATTGAAACAATAAACTATGTTACAGTATGGAACTGTTAACTCTCAGTGATGAACAAAATATCACGAGAGCTGCTAGGGTTACCATAAATAATCTTCTCGATAATGATAACACTTATAGTGTAAACCCTATGTCTGTGTTTATATACTACACAGTTACAAGATAATCGCTAATTGATATGGAATATAATTCTGCTTCCTAAAATATATCAATCTAATATCTTTTCTTCCAAGTATTCCATTCTTTACGGAATTCCTTCTTCATGCATATCTCTTCTTATGTTTATCTTGATCTTCTTTCCTTTAATCAGCTACTGTCCTTATCTGATTGTCCTTCAGCACTTAAGTTCTGATATCTATCTTCTGATGATTATCTCCTGATAACATACGTACTGATATCCTTAATTCCTGACTTCCAGTATAAGTACTGATCAACAATTAAGTACTGATTTATCCTGTTCAAGTAAGATCTGAAAGCTAAACATAAAACATATTAACCATGACATTATCAAATATATCTAACAATCTTTCCAATCTTTAATAATTAATGATACTATTCCATCATAATACAACCATATCTCTATAATTATTTATTTTGAAAGATATACGATTTAAAATAAACAATATATATATAAAATTTGGATTTTGATAAAAAATAATTAATATTAAAATTTATCAAATAATTAAATTAAAAATAATAATATTAAATTTTGAATATAAAAAATTTATAATTATAATCTTGTAATCATTTTCAAATAAGTATAATTTATATATTAGACTTCAAAACATTTAATAATATCTCAATTACAGCCAAAACTCTTTTTAAAAAATAACTAACCATATATTTTAATAAAATAATATTACACTAAATACAATTTAACAATTTAACTAATATTACTTTAATTTATTAAAGTAGGCCACCTATAATTATATAATCAAGGTCGCGAAATTATACCTCATACTTACTAACGCATTCTAACAATACCTCAATAATCTATTCATCAAGGGTCGGGAAATAAATTTAAACGATCTGCCCAAAATTACTTACTTACACTCCCATTTATGTTATTTAGTTTAAATAATTGCTTTTAACTTAATATATTACCATTCTTTATAATGACTTAATATACCTAAATATACACTTAGTGATCATAGTTTTATGAATTATTTTAAATCAATCAAAAACTAATTCCAATTTTTCGAGCAATCACATTATATTTAAAAAATTATTATTTGTCATTCTAATCAGTAATCATGATTGGTTAACAATTCTAATTTAATATATTTTTTACTATATCATTATTTAATGATAAATATACCTTTATATGTTATGAATACAAAATTATTTTCCACTTATTATAATAAATCCATGCATCACTTATTTTACTAAATAGAACAGTTAACTGATAATAATAAATTAATTTTTTAAGGTGCACATTTTCGTTCAGTTCCATAAGCAATATTTCGTAAATTAAATTTATTTCGTTGAATTATTTTAAAGCATTTTATAATAACATCAAACAATATTTCATATATTAATTCATATTTGAATTTTCGCTTAATTTTCCAATCTAATTACTTAAACGAAGAAAAACCAAATTTAAATTCAAGTTATATTTACAAATAAAATTTTAAATTTTTTAAGTTATTCAAATAAAATTTACTGACAAATAATGTTAAAGATAATTTGGAGTGTACATTTGTAATTATATCATAAAATATATCCCAAAAATAAATATTTTTATGTGATCAAAAATTTACTAATTAATAAGTCAATATCGCAGGGCGAAGGGGATAAATACTTACTTTCCGGTTGAGGTTAGTCAAAACACCCATTTTAATTTTAGGCGACGACTTTTACCCATTTGAATTCACATTTTTACGAATTAGGTATTCATATTACACATTGTTGATTTGAGTATTAAGAAACTTTTAAAATTTTTAATACTTGATACGCATTTGTCATTTGATCATTACACATAGGATACGTATTTGTCAAATATGTATCATAAAAAATATTTTTTTTCAAATACCCATTTTCCGAATGTGCAACCAAAATATAATGGGATATCTTATTCACAAATATGTATCTGAATCGTTAAAAACACCAACACGCCTCATAATCGTTATTTTTGTTTATGCGTGTTAATGTTATGATAGCTCATAAAATCTATTTCTGAAGGAGTTAGAAGGACAATAACAATCATTCACCATTTATTTAACTAAGTACAATTTGATGAACGAACGCATGCATAAATATGTATAAATATGTGCTTAAATGATGAGTTCGCAACAAAAATTATCTACTAAAATGAAAGCAACCCAAATGACGTCTTATTAATTATAGTTTATATACGTCATAAAAATAACATCAAATGAAAATAATTCAAAGTTATTTAACTAAGTACAATTTGATGAACGAACGCATGCATAAATATGTGTTTAAATGATGAGTTCGCAACAAAAATTGTCTACTAAAATGAAAGCAACCCAAGTGGCGTCTTATTAATTATAGTTTATATACGTCATAGAAATAACATCAAATGAAAATAATTCAAAGTGGTCTTTCATTCCATGACAGTTGTTATTGCAAGTATGTTTATAGAAAAAAATAGCACAAAAAATATTATTGACGAAGAAGTTTTAGAATGTACATAAGTTGTGACATTTTATTTTTATGATCCAAAATATGAAACCCACACCTTTTTTGGGAACATAAAACCCAATATTATAATTAAGCAATAAATTTGTAATATTTTAATTTCATTTATTGTCTACAATTTGTTTAATTTATTATCATTTAATGAGTTTAATAATTTATCCTCAAGAAGTAGCTAGACAAAAAGAGAGATATGATTTTATATAAATGAATAAAATAAAAGTATTTTAAAAAATAGAAGATGAATATTCTAAAGAAAATAAGTAGATCATTCACGTGTGTGCTACACTTGATTCCATACCAATTAAAATCACAAATCGAAATGCTATCACTAACTAAAATTATATCTCCGAAATCAAGTTAATGTTATATTTTAGATCTTACCTTCTAATAATGAAAATCGTAAATCAGATAATTATAATATTTAATTTAATTCAAATGCAAGTAAGAAGCCAGTAATGATTGGCTCAGTTGGTTAAAGAGGGGATAACTATCCTTTTGGTCACATATTCGAATTTCACGAAAGAAGAATTTATGATTATACCTCCTGAATCAGAGAATCAGAGCCTGTAGCTTAAATGCGGTTTATCTTGGTTACCCGGTGCGCACCCGAAGGATAGTGGTTGCGGGTTAGGTACGATAAAAAAAACCAATATCTCTAGAATAAATTTATATCATTCTTTTATAATAACTTCAGAATTTTATATATTGAAAGAATGTGATAATGAGGTTATTTTATATTTTATTTATTTACATAATAGTAACTTGAAATTATATGAAAAATGTAATACTTTCTCTTCGTCCAATTAATATTGACCCTCAATTAAAAAAGGTGTATTTAGTAATCACTTAAAAGTTGGCAAGTTTAAGCTTAATTATTAAATTATTTAGAAAAATTTAACATACTTAACACTTAATTTACTTTAATAAGAAAATATGACCAATACTTTTGATACAAACGAATAAGAAAATGTGGTGAATATAAACGGAACGTAGGGAGTAACACAAATTTTGGATAACCATTAATCACTCTAAACTTGCTACCATGTGACAAAGAACATAGAAAGGAGATCATAGTGATATAGAATAATATTTAAATTTGTTAATTTGTTAATGTTAATATATTTATTTCCTGTGTGTTTTACACTTGATTTATTAAATATTTTTTTAAATTTAAGCTTTTCTAGATCACCAATTACAGTTGAAATCACAAAACTAATCACTGTTATTAACTAACACAATATGTTTGAAATTAATATAATTTTTTAGATTTTAAAGTTAAAAGTGTTGTCGAGTCATAGAATACTGGAATCTGATTCTAAGGTGCTAATCTCTCGACTTTTAAAAGCGGTAACATGCTCCTCTCATTTTGACTCGGTAAGTATTGGAAGATATAACTTCACTCAGCAGCTCATTTAAATTTGTCAGCTGGTCTAATGTCACAGGACAACGAAATGCCGTGGCTCATCTGTTACTTAGACTTCAACAACTATGAAATGATAATTATATCCTAGTGAGATTATTTTTATGTATAACAACATATTTTATCATTTGCCTTTCAAAAAAACTTCTATTGTCAAACATTTATACTAATCAAAATTTGTTTGAGATTTTTTCTATGAGACATTGGTAAAATAAATTCAACTTATAATTTCAAATATCCATGCTAAGATTTTAATTCGACCCTAATAATATTATATATTTTTTGCTTCAAGACTCGATGTGAATGAATATCATATGATGGATGAGATAACACATTAAAATTTTTGATTGTCATGACTCCATGCATTTTAAATATCTATTATCCAATCGATTCTATGCTAATATTATATGACTGATTACATTAATGCAAATAAAGAAATATTATCTTTGAAACCAAATCGTTATCGAATGTCCTCAATAATCATAAGTTTTGCAACTTTTTAATATCATCTAATGTTTAATATTTATTTACTCTACTGTAATTCAAAAAGTTTAATATTTCTTTTCACAAAAATAGTTAAAACGAAAAAAGTAAAAATGGGTTTTACAAATGCATAAAAAAAATATTATAAGAAAAACGCTAGACATATATGTGCCAAACACGGGTTAATAGGCTACCTAGGAAGATGAACTGACCCATTTTAATTCATACAAATTACTAAGTTATGTCTATTATAAGCTAATTTTTTTGTAACTTGATTTACTATGTTTATTGATTACAACAAATTAATGAGTTTTATTATAGACGAATAGTTTTATAATCCAATAAATATGTATTAATTGTGTTTACTCTTCAACTTATAATTATATATACATTTTTTTATTATATTTATTATTATATACTTAAATTCTAATTTTATTATGATCCCATATATTATAAATCTCATTTTAACAAATAATTTTAGATCTTGGATAGTTTTAAAAAGGCGTTACTAACATATACGAAAATTTTCTTTCATATAATAATAAAAGAGATGGTGTATAGAACTTTTAGAAAAAAGTGACGCTACATAACCGAAATTAAATTGAGCATAATAGATAGTTCAAGAAATTACGAGTTTATAATATTTATTTATAAGATTATAAGTTATACTTATATTAAAAAATTAAATTAAACATAAAATATCATACGGTTGGAGTTTTGGAATATGTATGATAGAATGTTAATTTTTTTTAATATCAAATTAATTGTCACAACAACTACAACATACATGATTGATTTTATAACCCAAAGACTTGTGTCCTAAACAATCCGCTAATAGCCGCTCTCGGCCTCTTCTCTCCTTTTGTGTTAGCCCAATCTTTATTTTTTAATTTAGAGAATGTTAATAAATTCGTCTTATATTTTTCACTTTATTTTTTAGTTTAGGGGCTGCCTTTTGATAATCCAATTTTTTATTTTTCTCTTATAAGTTTATTTTATTTTTAAATAAATCTTTCTCGTTATCAAGAGTTTTAGTACCCCGTTCGTGAATTTTTTCCTATCCATATATTTGTCTCTATGTCCTTTGTGAGATTTCTTTTGTATTTGGTTCGGTCTCTAAAATCTTAGTTATGTGAAATATTTTTTGTTAATTGATTTGAATTTGTATGGGATCACAATTATGGTCAATTGTTTAGTACTTGTTGACAAGTCAGGTGTATATATTGCTCACAACTACGACATCTATATTATACTATAATAACCAGAATGATGTATAATTTTTAGTTTGATTAACCCTTCATTTTGGTTATCCATTTTCATCACGACCGTCAAGTCTTCTTCATCATATAATCAGAGCCGTTAAATCCAAATACATAAATAATACACTTTCACAAGTTCTCGAGTTCGAATCCCGTCAATAACAAACATTTGTATTATTATTTGTAAAGATACATATAAGTTCTCATGTTCGAAGCCCGTTAACAACAAATATTTAAATTATTATTTATAAAGATACATATAAATTTTCAAGTTTGAATCTAAAAACAACAAACATTTACATAATTATTTATGAATAAGATCTCATCAATCATATATTATTTATACTATTTGAACTTAATTTAAAATTATACACAATGAATACAATCAGTATTTAGTATTTAATTATTTATTTATAATTTTAATAAAATTATATATAATAAAAATAAAAATATTAAGGAAGACCCGTGTATCGCACGAGCCGTAAGCTAGTATTGTTAAATTGTCTACTCTGCAAAATTCAGCAATACGAGCAAGTGAAATGACACAATTTAAAATGAGCAGTGTTAGGTATGCCAAATATCTTTTTCAAAAAGTTTACTAAATGATATGACTGACACGTGGACGTAAATGAATGTACGCGAGATCCCATATTATTATTATGAAGTTTGCCAACTATTCATGGGATGCGACACATCAATTTGGAAAAAAAATTAAGATTAATATTTGCGGTCTCTAGTATTTTCCATTAAGAATACGATAAATGACCATAATTTGGATGAAGAAAAGTATGATTCGATCTATTTTAACTAGACATGACAAAGTTTCGTGTCGTGTATAAATGTTCCGTGTACCTTCGTGTTTTCGTGTACCAAATCTTAAATCCGAACCCGACCTGGATTTGGATTCCTGTACCAATTTGATGACACTAACCCGAAACTAATATATTCGTGTTTACCCGCTTTATTACACTAAAATACACTAATTATATACCAAAAAAAATAATAATTAAAAAATACAATAGATAATTAAATGGTCTTGAACAGTGAACAACAAAGTTCCCAAATAAAAAGTATGAAAGTGAAAATGTTTTTGTGTACAGCAAACTACAAATTGTTCAATATTCAAAATAAATTAAAAACATAAGGTGAGACCACTTGATCTTGTTTTTTTTCATCCAAAGACCACGAAACTAAAAATAAATAGTAGGGATGACAATCGGGTCGGGTATTGCAGAATCCATATCCAAACCCAAATCCGATCCGAATACGAAAAATACCCGAAAATTAATACCCGAACCCGATCCATCGGATTTCGGATCAGATTCGGATATACCCGAAATCCGATTTTTTTTTACATTGGATATTCATACCCGAACCCAAACCCGAAATCTGAAAATTTGTATAATTATTGATATTACAAGTGTTTGGGATTGAACAAGCAACTTGTAGATAAAGAGTTTTTAATGTGTCACCTTCAACCACTCCATCACATTATTAATTGTGTTATTTTATTTATAGCTAATATTTAAAAAATCAACTCAATTGATACCCAATATTTTAGATTTATCACTAAAAGATGTTTTGTTGACCTTATAAACCTTATTAGCCTTTAAATGATTGAATAATTATATTTCATTAAACTTTATAATTAATTATTTTTTAATATAAATATAAAAACATATATTCTGAAAATTATATAATAATATGTAAAATATATATTATATAAAATAATATATATATATATATATAATAATAATAATTCGAGTTTTTTTTCGGATTTCTGGTTCGGATCGGGTTTGGATAGAGTTTTGGATTTCGGATCGGGTTTCAGATCAGTATACCTAATATCCACATCCAAATCTAAAAATTTTCGGGTTTAAAAATTAAATCCATATCCAAATCCAAAAAATCGGGTTCGGCAAATCCAAAATTTTGGGTTTCGGATCGGGTATCTGTCAGATCGAATTTTTTTGTCATCCCTAATAAATAGCATAGATTTAGTTTACCATTAAAATTTCTTAAAAAATTAACAAATTTAGTTTACCGATAATAAATGTTTTAAAAATTATGAATGCCCGAGTTTAAAAGTGAAATAGTAAAATGCTCACATAGTCAAAAAATAATAAAATATAATTTAGTATTTGTCATTATATATATGTCATTTAGAATAGGTAAATTCACTTTTGATATGTATTATATATATATGTATATTATATATTTTTAAAAATTTAACTATTTATTTATTTCGTGTACTTTTGTTCCGCACCTAGATTGAAAACCGAAACCCAACACTAATTATATTCGTATTTTTTCGTGTTGGTGTACCAAATTTTCGAATCTAAATACTAATTATTCGTGTCGTTTCGTATCATGTTCACTGTCGTATACCAGTGTTGTCAGGTCTAATTTTAACACGTTTTTGTTTAATTTTTATTGTGTGTATGGTATGATAGCCTATAATAATACATGCCCAATAACAGAGGCCTATAGCCCAATAACAAAAGCCCAGGAAGTACTCAGCTATAACCTTGAAGGGCCCAGGACGCGTGGCAAGTGGCGTGGCAACATCACCACCGTCCAGGTATCCCGGATCCAGATCGTTCCTACGGTCCGGATTCGATAGTACCCTGACGCATCCCAGGCGTCCACATGCTCTACAGTCCAAAAGGCACACCTACGGTCCAGATTAAAAGGTACAAACCCCTAAACCCTAGTAGAAGACCTATAAAAGGCAGGACAGAAGGAAGTTTACAAGTTACAATCTCTCTCACATTTTACTTACATACACACATACACACACACCATAAAACACTTGCATAATTCCCGTTTTGCCCCTTTTCTCCTTAAAACCCTTTCTCATTCTCACGCCGGAGGTGCCGCGGGGACGTCACCCCCCTCCGATTCTATTTTGTAGGTTCCCACCCTACAATTACAACGTACGCCACCGTCATTTCTGTCCAAACGAAGCTTGAGTCCGGGCCCAACATGGAGAAGGTCCCGGGTAGGGGTGTACGTGGTTCGGATCATATCGGTTTTGAGGTAAAAGTCGAACCAAATCGCGAAGAGCGGTTTTAGAAAATTGTCATCCACAACCACATTTGCGGTTGCGGTTAACCGCGTCAATTGCGGTTGCGAATTTGCGATTATTGCGGATCGGTTTGCGGTTCAACCACTTATTTTAAAATAATTAATAATTTGCAAAAAATTAAATTCGGAATATTAATAAATTGAAGTTTAAGTTACGTGATAAATTACATTAAAAAAATAAATAAACTAATGCTCCGTGTAGAGCAAAAATATTAAAAACATACAAAAATGTGGAGGCGAGAGAAAAGAAAAAAGAAAAAGATAAAAAAAATTACATATTGATTATATTTTTCATTTGTTTGGTTATATATCTTATAATGATCGTGAATCTTATGAATGATGTCTTAACATTAACCTAAAATTAGTTAATAAATGTGTATACTTACTAATTTATATGATATCAACTACATTTTTGGAAATATAATTTATTATAAATATATGTTGCGAGTTGCGGTTGCGATTTTGCGATTTTCAAGAATTTAAAATCGCATCCAAACCGCAAATGAGCGGTTTTTAAAATTTGAATCCACAACCAATCCGCATTTCGCGATAATCCGCAAATGCGGTTCGGTTGCGAGCGGTTGAGCGGTTGAGCGGTTGGATGCGGTTGAACGGTTTATCTGTACAGCCCTACAATTTGGAATTATCATGGTACATACCTTAAAAACAATTCAGATTTGAGATAGTCTATTCTGATATAGTAAATGAAATTAATGAATTAAAGAGATCACTGGCGGGTAGGCAATCTTAGCATAAAAAATTAAGGCTAATGATACAAAAGAACTAGATTTTCTTAATCGATCAACAATATCTTTTCAAACAATGGACGTCTATATTTAATGGTAACCTCCATAAAATTCAAAATTTCAAAAAAAATCCTACAAACATCACCTCATCCATCAGTATTCAGTTGCCCGTAAAATAAGAAAAGAAAAGAGCACATCTCACGTTATACCGTATACTCCCTCTCTTTTTATTACTAGTTGATAATCCGTGCGAAGTACGAGTTCGAAATTTAAAGTAATAATATTATATTATTATTTGTATAAAACTGAAACCTATAATCCGTATAAAATATAGATCTAAATATAATAGATAAAATATTTTTAAAATATGTAGTTAACAAAATCAAAGTTAAGTATAACTCTAAAATTTCATCATATAGTTCTAGTTATGCATGCAACTAATTTTTTATTTATACAAATTTGACATTTTAACTTAATAATACGATTATTTTAAAGTAAACCGACGCTTAGATGTTCAGTAACAAATAAAAATTAAAGAAAATAAAATTTACATAGAGTAGAAGTTATTTTTTGTCAGTTGAGATTTCATTACATAAAATTTTAAAATAATTGTATAATTTTTCAGTGAGCACCAAGATTGGGGACCTAAACATGGTTCTGCTTATTAGTATAGATAGTTGATATTCCCTCTGTCCCAAAAAACATCTCATGTTTTGACTTTTTATACTATTTATGGTAAGTGATTGATTACTAATTTACGTCTAATTTATAAGATCAAATATAGTTATGAGTGATCTTGCTGTATTTGTATTTATAACTACTTTAATACAATGAAGTTTTTATATTTAATCCTGATACGAAACTTATTAATAATTAAAAGTGTGTATTGGTAAACGTGTTCAACACAAAAATGGAAAGTATTTAGGGACATATGGAGTAGTTGATAACCCGTGTGAAACACGGGCCCGAGAGTAAAAATATCGTATAATATTTATAGAAAATTATTCATAATCTGTGCGAAACACGAATTAAAATTAATATATTAATATAAAATATTAAATTGGTACTTGCAAAAATAGTTATGTAGTTAAAAAGAATCGAAACAGTTATGAAATTTTTCGCTATAATTCTAGTTTTGCATTGTTTTTACTTGATATAGAAATCTAACATATTAGTTTTATTTTTGTGAAACGAATTGTATTTCTATCCTATGAACCAAATATTTGTTCTTTAAATAATTTAATATTAATTAATATTATTTGATAATTATCTTATAATTATCAAAAATATAGTTTATTTAATATTACCCAATTATCGATAAAATATAATTTACAAATTAAAATTAAATAGATGTTATTAAACTTAATTTAATATTACTTAATATAATCTAAATACGAACGTAAATTTGTTATTGTTAAAATATGTTTTTTAATTTTAAGTAAATAAACATTGTGAAGGACAGTAACAAATACGATTGTTAAATCAACAATTTTCAGTTTAAAAGTTAATAAATGTTACTAAAGTCATTTGCTATTACTTAATTATTTTTAAAATAATATTATCCAATTTAAAAGTAAACTGACACAAATTGACACTAACTAATAGAAAATAAAGTTTACAGATGATAGAAGTCAATTCGTGTTAATAGTATAATTTACAATTAGTAGTTTTTCAAAGTAAAAGTAAATATATGTTATTTTACTTAATTTAACGTAACTTAATAAATTTTTAATATAATTTATAAATAAATAAAGTTTACAGAGAATATAAGTCAATTCGTGTTAGTAATTTACTTAGTAGTTTGCAAAGAAAATAAAATTTATAAAAAATGGAAGTCGATTTGTGTTAAAAACAAAGTTTATAAAGAATAGAATTCAACTTATGTCGGGTAAGTATCAAAATTTGGTACTTTGGCAATTTGGTACTTTTGTCACCAAATTATACATTGTTTCGCTTATTAATAAAGAGTATAGATATGACGTTTGACTTTTACACACTTCTAAGTGTTTTTACCGTATAGTTAGAATAATAATTTTTAATTTTTTTTTTATGAATAAAAATATATAACTAAAACTTAATTTAGAAAAAGAAAATTTTAAAAAATATTATTTTATCTATATGGTCAAAAGGACTTAGAATTGTGCGCAAGAAAGTCAGAGTATTTCATTTTTATAGCCGGTATATAGTTCATCAGGGAAAGCAAAGCATGTTCTTATTTCCGTATGTTGTACGGGTAATAAAACTAATTTATTATCTTCAATTTTTATTTTTAATGTTCATTTGTGTTCATGAAAAATAAATAAACAAAACTTATGTAAATGTTAGTAAGTTGAGTCTTCGTGAATACGAGCTCGAGCTCCCGAACAACATTAATTAAGTTGTTCGAGAGTACCAACTTGGGAGACGCTTGCAAACTGTTCGCGATTATTCATAAATGGAGCTTCAGCTGTGTGCATGGATCGGTTCGGTTCAGTTTTTGTCGAAAACCGTTATCTAACCGTATATGTTGGTTCGGTTAGGTTTTTATCTATTAATCGCAACCAAACTGTTCGGAACGCTCTTTTTCGGTTCGGTTAACCGTTTGTCGGTTTCGGTTTTTCTCGGTTTTATACAAATTTAAAAAATATTGTACACATTTTATAATAATAAGATTCAAAATAATAAGATAAAAAAGATGGATTTAAAATTCATAATCACGCACTTTTTATTATTATATTTTATTAAGTAGTGTGTATTCAGATGCAGAATTAAAGACCTAAGTTAGTAATTACTCAACTTCTATATCATAGTTGACCAGTCTAATACATACAGACAACTACCGTCACAAGACAGAGCCTTCGGTTTATTATTACAGCTAATAATGATAATTAGGTCTTGTATGATAAGTAAAGTATTACATATAATTATACTATATTATTATAATTATATCATTAGCATATAAATGGTAAATAAAAATATTAAATTATATAAAACGACTCGGTTTTTCGGTTCGGTTTTAATGTTAAAACCATAACCGTTACTAAACCATTCTTTCGGTTCGGTTACGGTTTTTTCGGTTTTTGACGGTTTTAGTTTTTTTCGGTGCGGTTTTTTGATTTTTCGGTCCGGTTTCGGTTTTTGTTTGCTCACCCCTGTGGAGCTTTATAAATTCGTAAAAAAATTGGGTATATAAAAATACGAGTTGAAACATGAACACTCAAATTTTGACTCGGGTTCTGCTTCTCAGCAACCCAATCAGCGAGCCCAACGCACAGAACTATAGCTTCAGTACCCATCATTCTGATGTGAAGTGTTTTTTCAAGTACGGCCAAGAATAGCTACCCAATAACCACAACAGTTCCAAAATTTCAGCATAATGGAGGAGACAACAACCATTAACAAATTTAAAATTGAAAACCAACAATGCCAGTATGGATACAGGCTTCTACATAAACCATAAAAACCAAATCATACAATTGTCATTTATTTAACTAGATGTAATTTTGCAACTTTCCTCAAATCTTATGCACTTTGCTAGAAGAAGACCCGTATGATGCAAAAATGTGACTGAGGTCGATCATCTGTGCTTCAGGACCTCACAATACAGCCCAAAACTTATCTTACGGCAAGTTACTTGGATCAAGTGATGACGATGAACAGCAGGCATGAAATTATTCCGGAGATGGCCCACAAGTTTTAAAATAATTTTGCTGGTCTTTGTTGACATTATACTGTGATATTGATACCACAGACTCTACTAGAAAAGAGATGGCAATCCATATTATCCACAGAGCAGTGCAACCATATTTCCTATAAGGGAAGAAAAAGAAGAAGTTATCAGAATGAAAAATTAATGTAAAGAACTATGAACCTAATCATACCACGATGTTTTGTCTTACACTTAGAGTCTCTAGAGACCTGCAAACTTTTGACATTCCCAAGACAGTAGATTTCTGGCCTACACAGCCTGAGGTTCAAGAATTTTTTCCTTGGACTCTAGTCCTGGAAATTGTCCAATATCATGTCCCTCGAGAGGTTGAAATTCATTTTGCAAACCAACAGAAAACTCTTCTGGATTCGATCCACCACTTGTGAAGTAATCAGCAATCTGCATTGCAAAATTTATTTTCTTAAAAATCCTAACAGAGTTCTCAGGAAAACAACAACACTTAATATTAATAATACATAAAAAAATTATTTTCTTAAAAATCCTAACAGAGTTCTCAGAAAAATCGTTAACTTATATATGCAGGAAGAAAATTATAACTAACGGAAATACATAAATATTAGAATCGCATATGTTCAAATATTTAAAAATCAACAACACTTAATATTAATAATACATTTCATGAAAACAACATAACCTACAAACACAGCTTTATCCCTTGTTATATCTGTCCTGTAAAAAGTGATGATATTCACATTTTTGTAGTGCATCACATAACACATCTAGCAAGGAGCGTCCAGGTTATCCGGATAACAGATTAAATATACCATGTTCGGTATAAAAGTGAAGCAAATCATATTTGTATATTGACTATGAAACTATAGAAAGCCTAACCCCGGATAACATAACTTAACTCATATATATATATATAAAAGAAACCTGAAAAATTATAGAATTCAATATTTTGAAAAAAATATTTAAAATTAGCAATAATAAATTTACAAAAAAAATAATAATTAGCATTGAAAAATATTGTACAACCATTTTGAATTATTTGAAAAAAGGTCAAAACTATAATGTATTATACTATTTGATTTAATCCATGTTATGCTATCTAAAAAATTTTTAATATTAGTCGATATTTTGAAAGGATTAACAAGTTTAACTAATAGTTAAAAAAATTCATCAAATTGAAAATATTTAATAATAGAAAAATAATATACAATGTTATCAAGTTACTATAAAAAGAAATATTAAAATCATAAATGAAAGAAACTTCAAAATGATTTGAATGATCATATTAGTACAAATTATTTTCAGATTCTTGAAAAAAAACTTCTGAATATCAGTAGTTAGTCTTTACGATATATGAATTATTTTTATGTCACATCCATGACTGATGCTCTGTTGAGTAAAAATAGATATTGTTTGATTGTCAGTGCTACCATGACTACGATATATAAATTATTTTTATTTATTTATTAGATAATTATAATTTTTGAATAATCATAAATACATGTTATTTGAGTAATTTACTGAATAACAATTAGATATATACATGACCCAGATATTTAGCATATAAATAAACAAGACCAACATAATTTACTCGAAAATATAATAAATAGTAATTTACATACATACATACACATGTGACTTTATCTTTACCAATATTAAAAGATTCAATTTTAATGGTATATTTCAGAGTTTTTTTTATCGTAGGGAACTCGCAGCCGCTACCCTTCGGGTGCGCACGGGGTAAACCCCACATGCTCACGCAATAGCCTGCAAACCACGTAAACCAAGGTAAACCGCATTTAAGCGACATGCTCTGGCACATGAGGCATAATCATAAAATCTCCTCCCGTGAGATTCGAATCTGTGACTAAGAGGATAATTATCCACTCTTTAACCAATCAAACCAACCCTTGCGGGCTTTATTTCAGAGTTATTGATATATATACTAGAAGAAAATAACAAAAGTCTTTTATGTTCTGAAAATAAGAATGATCAATTAAATTTAAGTTTTTTTTAATGTGTTAAAAACTAAATAGATTATGTCAATTTTAATTTATAAATTGACAATTATCTAACATCTTATAAAATTAACTTGTATAATGGAAGGATTAAAAGCTAAGTACACAACCGAGATCAACTTTAGTTAATGAACTATGATATTAGCAACGATATTAAATCAAAATTAACGTTGAATTAAAAAAAATAATATTTTTCTTAAAAAAATAACTTATATTAATTATAGTGTAAATTCTACTTTGTTGAATATTACGATTGCAGGTCTTGACTACTTTAATTATGCATTACTAATCCTTTTAAATTAAGCAAGAAAATTGTAAATAAGTAATGACTTTAGTAATAAAATATCTCATTACTTCGGGTTTATTTGACCAAAACTCAAAAAATTTACTCAACTCTCCAATATACATATATGTTAATTTTTAATTTCCTTTTATAAACATATTGACAATATTTGATGGATTAACTTCAATCTTTTCCCTTTACACGTACAGTGACTACCCTGCTTGTATTCATTTAGTAAATACAAATTACTCGATACAAACAAGAAAATATGTATTATGATTAATGAGATGTATTAAAAACGTTATGACCAAGTTCCATGTATATTATATTTGTATATTGACTATGAAACTATAGAAAGCCTAACCCCGGGATAGTTGTTTATTTCTCATAAATAACAAAGGAGAAAAAATTATGGAGTGAGTATATAGCTAGTACCGACTCCACTTCATGACCTTGTATTCATAAGCTTTTAACATTATTACAGGTATGCTTAGGGCGGACTCCTTGTTCCAGTTTATTTATCCACTCTTCGGTACTAAAGAAATTTCATCTTATTTTTTTGTAAATTTTATATATAGCATGCTCATAAAGATTAACTAACAAAAACGGAAGCAACAGCACAAATGAAGTAAATCCTGTTAAAATCCGAGTCAGAGATGCCACAGATACTTTGGTCAATTTTTTTTAACTCAGATGGTATTTGGTAAGATATTATAAGAAGAGCATTCAGTACATAAAAGAGTGTACATAAGATAGGATCAGAGGACCCACCTGATTAGCAAGAGCTATGCCACTCAAGGCTGCAGCCTCTAAACTAGAACCAAGTAGCCAATCGCCACATATGCCAGCTCTTCCTTCAGAATCAAAGATACAGGGTATACCAGGAGTATTGGTGGGAAGAGCTGCACCCCTGCATTTTATTAGTATGAATATTTATTACGATGTAGTAAATCACAAAAAAAAATCGATGCTTCTTTAATATATAGCCTTTTAAGGCATATCTGAACCACTGAGCAAAAATATATAACTGGATATGACTTCATACCAAAGTTGTACACGAGTGTAAAAAGGCCTCTGTAGTGAGCTTTTTGAGAGTCCTAGTACAGCTTCAACACCCTCAAGCATTGTTTCCTTCACCCTCTCTGCAGTGACGGTTGGAATATTTTCCTAATAACAAGCCATTATAACAAATCAAAACTTCCTGAACTTCTAAAATTATACTGGAATTTTATAATCAAAGATTAATGGGATTACTCCTTGCTAAGAAGCAGGTAGTAGAAGTTCACATTCCCCTGCTTCCCCAAAACCTTCAGAATTAGGGAGATTTAAGACAAATGTACAAGGAGTAAAAATGTACAACTTGTGATTCAAGGCTGTCCCATGCTTCATTTGTTTAGGGGAAATGAAATGGAACAGAATGAAAAGTTGTTGACAAGATAGGACGGAAAAGTGGAAAAAAATGAGGGAATGCAAATTTTCTTTAATGAGATTTGTGAAAAGAATTAAAATATTAAAGATTGGAGCATTTTCTCAAATATTTTGAGCTTCTGTTTAGATTGCTAGGAATGAAATGGAATAAGGAATAAAAAGTGAGAATGTTTACCCATAAATAAGTAGAAATTTCATTCCACTGCTCTTAATTTTTCTCACCCACGATGTAAAAATGACGTCCTCCTTAGGAGGTCGATAAAGAATTATAACTGATCTGATCTAATTTGAAAGCATAATGAGGATGATGGAACGTTCACATTCTTAAAAAGATTGAAGTGGAACAAAGAACAATGAATCTTTACTTCATCTCTTTTCCAATATATTAAAATAGGAACGGGGAATGGCCGGATATGTGAGATTATAACGACCAATTTGATTAAGTTTCAAATAATCTGGGCAATTTTTTCATTTTTACTAGAAGAATCGAACGGTGCATCAACAAGTCTAGATATTATATAAAATTGATTTACTTTGCTCAGCTGTAAGTTACTTGTTTGAGTAAGGAATTATACCTTTTTTTTGTTAGGGAGTACGGAATTATACTTAACTGATTCATATGATCAACATTTTTAAAGGCCATTACATGTAATAATTAAGCTAAGAGTCACCTGGGGAACTTTATTTCGCTTCCCAAAAGCTGCTGTGCTGAAAAACGTCCAGCAATGAGGCCCAGCGCCCTTCGGCTTTAATAATTTTCTTGTATTGTCCGCCATCCATGAGACGGAATCAATTCCTTTCACAAAAGCACCTTCAAAAGGGGACCCGGATGAATCGACTGGCACTGGAAGAGGATCATCAAATGCTGCTAGAAGAGCCCATATAGAACTTAGTTCCAGTCTCTGCAATCAAAAAGAAAATTTATGAAGTATAATGGAAACACAAAAAACTAGAATAATATTAACAGAACAAAGGACAGAAATCAGAATGATAATCAATACTTTATAGATACCATAATCGAAGCATGCGTAAATTAACAGATGGATGCATTCCTGGCCATGTGTACCTTCATCTGTCTTGCAATAAGTGGCAGCCCTGATGCAGAAAGCAAGCGATTCGCGCATTTTCCTAGTGGATATACAGGTAGAAAAACAAAAAAGTACTACATTACATAGTAGATACATATTAAAAATAGAACTCAAGGGACCAATAAGAAATCCGAATTCAAGGGACCCCGAAGCTGGTCCTTAAATGCAATCAACCCTTGATTGCAGAGAGTTGAACTTGATATTTTTAGGTATTATTTATAATTAAAAGTCAACCAAAAAAGAGTGAATTACTTAACCCAAAAAGGCCTACGTCTTTCATTTGATCCTGATACATTAGCCCAAAATGACCATTAATACATGTCCTAATCAATGGGATTATTTGTATCAGTATAAGTCAGCTGCAGTTCTTTCTACTTTCTAGGTCCAAAAAGCTGTAACACAGCATTCCGCTCTCGCATATTGGTTGGGGTATTCTTCAAGGTTGATCACTAGGTTTGTCTTCTGTTTCATTAGTCTTCCTAAGGTATGCCCCCTTTGTATATAGCCTATTTCTCAACTAAATTTCTACTAAAAAATAGATTTATAAAACAATTCAAAGCAAAAGTGGAAGCAATGTTCACCATTATGAGCAATAACAATAGCATCAAATTGTCCACGTGGTTTTCCATTCTCGCTTAGGTGCCACATTCCATTGAATGGCTCAAGTTTACTTATCCAAGAAGGCCGCACCACATCAACCATGCAAGTCTGCATCATTTGTGAAATTTGTAACAAGACAAACTGAGAAAAAGCATCATAGCTGGTGAAGCTAGCAGTAAAACATAAGTGAGATACACATAAATGCAGCATACAGTTACATAAAATTATCAAATTTCAGCATCAACTTAATCAAAAGACTACACAAGAGGAATCATGGACAGCTTCCTAGATCATAAATTTCAAAGCTCACAATTACCTTTGTACAGACTAATAATACTTTTTCCGGGGATAAGAGGTAGCTTTCTAAGTTGAATAATATATAGGTCCACAAACTGAAACAGACGGCATTTTTTTCTGTTATTATATAAAAAACAACTCTTTAAGAATAGATTGCCATTTTCTAAATTGTGACCATGACATAAAAAGCTTAATTCTCCCTGAGTTGTAATTCACACAATCTACTAACTCTGGACTTGATAAATAACAAATAAGCAAATCCAGGTATGTTGTTTCCAGGTTATTCTTAAAGTACCTGTGAAATCTGCAAAATTTATACTGAAAAAACCCTTATGTTATTTCAGCTTGTAATAATTACGTGTAATGTGCAGGAATAAAAAATAATTTCATCAATTCTGTTAATACTCATACAGTATAAGTAAATTTTATGAGACAAAAAGTAATCTATTTTGTATCTTTGTGTCATTTAAGTTATGCACACTATGACACTAATATCTCTTACGATAGTAAACAATTTCTAGATCAATTGCAACTGGAAACTCGAGCCTAATACACTAGATCAATGGCCAGTCATAACCCCGAGTTTAAGCTGTATTATACATTTATACTACTTCAGGAGAAGCCTGCAGTTAAGTCTCCTTCACTGACCCTTTTCCAGGTAGCACGTAGCATACTTCAAATAGAGTCAACATTCTTTCAAAACCAATATCCAAGTCAATGCATCAGCCGGGAATGCAGCCATTAAATGCATCATGATACTTCTCAGTTGTCTCCACAGTTCGCTTCTAGGTGATTAATAATTTTTGTGTAACTTCTTGCCCAGACTATGGATTAATGATTACAAACCTCAAGTTATATGTCATAAGGTAATAAACTAATAAAAGTTATTATACTACAATAAAATATGATAAAATAAGAATGATAACAAGTCAAATCCAAAATTAAAAAAGGTGCAGCAATTAATCGAGTCACCTGAGACAATATTGAATCTGCGAGTGGGCGCATCCCATTGACACCCACATATTTTGGAGGGGAAGAAGGTAGGGGAGTGAACTGACCGCCCAATTGAAGCTCTCCTATTGAGCCTTGCCATTCTTGAACCAGGCCTTTCAGAGACCAGTCACGAACTATCTCAGCAAACACAGGATCACTGGCAGTAAAAAATTGAGCCGCGTGATCAAATATTAGAGGGTGAGGATCGATAATCCTTGTCCCCATTCTTCCACCCAAACCATGAACACCCTAGACAAGAAGAGGCCTGAAATTTATCAAGTACTAGAAACTAAAAACATTGCATCAAACCTTACAACAAAAATATGTATAAATATACACTTCCTACAAATTCGTCAATGTATGTCAGTACAACATAAAAAAAAATACTTTAGTACTACATTTCACAAACTAACAAAGTCGAGACATACAACCGAAAAATGTAAAGGACACAAAATCAAAAAAAAAATTAATTAAATAATTGGCGGGTTTTGTGTAAGCATGTAGCTTTAATATTAATAATTGGAGAAATAAAAAAATAACCCTGTCACTGTTCATTTCAGTTCTTCTACAGACCAGCTACAGGAAGATGAATATTTAAAAAACAAAAAGTTACTTAGGAAAGGAAACATAACATACGGTGTCGAAAACAGTGGAGCGAACGCCTCTCTTTTCTAAAAAAAGAGCACAGAGAAGACCAGACATGCCACCACCAATGATAGCAACAACAGGGTCATCAGAAACAGGGGCAGTAAACTTAACTTGTTCCTGACTAAATGTTTTTTTCAAAACAGACCTTCTCGAAGAATTGTATTTTCTGCGGCGAAATGGGGCTTTTTTGTTGCAGGATATAGTGGTGCTCATGGAATGGAATGGGGAGTTGCAGGAGGAGGAGGAGGGTTTTGTGAGTTTAAGGGGTTGGATTGTTAGAATCATCCTTTGCTCAAAATTTGTAGGATATGCAAATTGCAAACTGTAGGAATAGTATGTATGTATTTCCTTATCCGTACTTAATTCACTTTTGCTGCCGGCCCCCCCCCCCCCAACAATTATAAAACTAATTGTGAGATTAAAAAGTTTTATTAAATTACGTCAAAAAAAATCTTATTAAAATAACTAATTTATCTTATAAATTTATATCCGTATGGGAGGAATTGAACACGGATCTTTACGTTTACAAGCATAACACTTTACCACTACGTGTCATAAATAGCGACAATTTATTTAACTTAAACATGATTACTAAAATATTTGTAGAGTTAATTTTGAACAGTTGAATTTGAGATATAAAGTTAAGTATAGTACATAAACAAATTGTTCCCTTATTTATTAAACAATTTTTAATTTGAAAAATATGACTCATATATTTTTAATAAAAAATAAATTGTACATATAATTACATTTTTTATATGTTGAAAAGAGATACACTTATACAAATAATATATATGTGTATTACAGATTTAGATAAGTTATAATTACCGTATTTTCTATTTCGAATTCAAAATTAGAACTTGCCCCATTTTTCAAAAAATACTCAAAATTTGACTAAATGACCAGCCTGTAAATACCACGTCACTGTCTAGGTTTAATTTAAATTACGAGTTCGACTAGAAAATCTTACCACAAATCAAAGTTTTGTGATATCTTATGTTGGTAAAAATTAATATGTTATGTATCAAAATTACTAGCTTCAAAATCAGAATTTTACTCATTTTAAAAAAATACTCGAAATTTGACTGTATGACCCAGTCGAAAATACATCATCACTATCTAGATTTAATAAATTTAAATTACGAGTTCGACGAGAATATCTTACCAATAAGGATAAATTTTATAATATATAATATTAATAAAAATTAATATTTTTGAGGTCTTTATACGATCAAGTCAATTGATATTATGTATCAAAATTACTAACTGACTGGTTTTACATTATTACATCTGGAACATGACCCAATATTTAAATATATTCAAAATTTGACATGAGATGTCAAAAGCTCCGTTAAAACTGCGAAGACATACTAAATCGATTTATTTATTAATGTTTCACTTTAAAAAAATTAGGTTTAAAATATTATTCAATGATGGTGAATTTATAAAGAGGTGCTCCTAAAGTCTTATTTTTTTTTATTTTCATTAGAAAAAACTAAACTATAACTATAAAGTAAAATTAATAATTTCCATTAACATGTTATTTGAAAAATGGTAAGACATTCGATGCTTCTTCATAAAAAAATAGTTTATTTATTGCATTATTTAATTAAACATATATTTATATTCAAATATTTGTGAGACAAATCCTAAATTTTATAATATTCAATTTGATATGGTTATTTTGTGGAGTTTTGGAGTCCAAAATCCTAACTTTATATTACAATCAAATCTATTGGTTCAAGTTTTATATTTCTAATAATTTAAAAACTAAAATAATAAACTACATGATATAAACGTGTGTTATGGTGTTATATTATTAATATTAAACAAGTTGAATATTTACGTGTTCAACAACGTGAGTGAATACGTATGTTCTTCAAATTGATCATGTTCTGTAAAATCATATGTTCTGCAATGTTCAACTTGTCAAATGTATGAGTTTTGCAAGATATTTATTAAAATAGTGATATTTGTAGAACATGATTCACATTATAATAAATTTTACAAAAATATTTATACTATTTTATTCGCAGAACATATATGGACTCCCATACTCAACTAAAAATAAGAACTCAACATATTATATATATATATATATAAAAGAAACCTGAAAAATTATAGAATTCAATATTTTGAAAAAAATATTTAAAATTAGCAATAATAAATTTACAAACAAAATAATAATTAGCGTTGAAAAATATTGTACAACTATTTTGAATTATTTGAAAAAAGGTCAAAACTATAATGTATTGTACTATTTGATTTAATCCATGTTATGCTATCTAAAAAAAATTAATATTAGTCGATATTTTGAGAGGATTAACAAGTTCAACTAATAGTTAACAAAATTCATCAAATTGAAAATATTTAATAATAGAAAAATAATATACAATGTTATCAAGTTACTATAAAAAGAAATATTAGAATCATAAATGAAAGAAACTTCAAAATGATTTGAATGATCATATTAGTACAAATTATTTGCAGAGTCTTGAAAAATAACTTCTGAATATCAGTAGTTAGTCTTTACGATATATGAATTATTTTTATGTCACATCATCCATGACTGATGCTCTGTTGAGTAAAAATAGATATTGTTTGATTGTCAGTGCTACTATGACTACGATATATAAATTATTTTAATTTATTTATTAGATAATTATAATTTTTGAATAATCATAAATACATGTTATTTGAGTAATTTACTGAATAACAATTAGATATATACATGACCAAGATATTTAGCGTATAAATAAACGAGACCAACATAATTTACTCAAAAATATAATAAATAATAATTTACATACATACTTACACATGTGACTTTATCTTTACCAATATTAAAAGATTCAATTTTAATGGTGTATTTCAGAGTTTTTTTTTATCGTAGGGAACCCGCAGCCGTTACCCTTCGGGTGCGCACGGGGTAAACCCCACATGCTCACGCAATAGTCTGCAAACCACGTAAACCAAGGTAAACCGCATTTAAGCGACAAGCTCTGGCATATGAGGCATAATCATAAATTCTCCTCCCGTGAGATTCGAATCTGTGACTAAGAGGATAGTTATCCACTCTTTAACCAACTGAACCAACCATTTCGGGCTTTATTTCAGAGTTATTGATATATATACTAGAAGAAAATAACAAAAGTCTTTTATGTTCTGAAAATAAGAATGATAAATTAAATTTAAGTTTTTTTTAATGTGTTAAAAACTAAATAGATTATGTCAATTTTAATTTATGAATTGACAATTATCTAACATCTTATAAAATTAACTTGTATAATGGAAGGATTAAAAGCTAAGTACACAGCCGAGATCAACTTTAGTTAATGAACTATGACATTAGCAATGATATTAAATCAACATTAACGTTGAATTAAAAAAAAAATTCTTAAAAAAATAACTTATATTAATTATAGGGTAAATTCTACTTTGTTGAATATTACGATTGCAGGTCTCGACCACTTTAATTATGCATTACTGATCCTTTTAAATTAAGCAAGGAAATTGTAAATAAGTAACGACTTTAGTAATAAAATATCTCACTACTTCAGGTTTATTTGACCAAAACTCAAAAAATTTACTCAACTTTGCAATATACATATATGTTAATTTTTAATTTCTTTTTATAAACATATTGACAATATTTGATGGATTAACTTCAATCTTTTCCCTTTACACGTACAGTGACTACCCTGCTTGTATTCATTTAGTAAATACAAATTACTCGATACAAACAAGAAAATATGTATTATGATTAATGAGATGTATTAAAAACGTTATGACCGCTATTAATATTTTACATGAAAGTCATACACATTGATAGATACTCAACTTGTATTTGATATGTTTTAGACGTTATACAACATTTATCAATAAGAAAACGATCAAGAATTTTACTAATATAATTTTATGATGTACAAAAAAATCTAGAAAATGACCCGTGACTCGCACGGGTTATTATGCCAGTTTTTAATTAATTGTCCAAATACATTTAGTTCATTCATTCAATAAAAGAAGACTTTTAGAGCATACGAGACATTATGGGATTAGTGTGTAAAACACTTGTTTGTATTTATTGTTGGTCATATATATTCATCAATTTAAAAACATAAAGCATCTAAATTGCTGGGTATAATTTATTATTACGCGCAATAATAAGACAATTATACAAAAACAGAAAATCAACCAAATAACGAAACAAAACATGAAGAAAAATAATAAAATATAATCAGTAACTGAATTGACAAAGAGAGAATGTATCACTTAGCTCTAATAAAAGTTTTAACAAAGAAAAATCTAAAAGAACTATCAAAAGGCGTCTATCCTTCGAGAAGTCTAGACTGTTCTTGAAGTGATTATTGTCCCAGTTACGCTGTGATGGGTTCCACAATATCGCTTCCAGGATACAACTACACAGAGCACTGCGTCCACAACAGTGTTCTAAAAATTGGACGATTAACCGATTAATCGGAGTTCGGACGGGTTCCGTCTCGGTTAGTCGTTAATCGAGTCAAAGTACGGTTTTTTAAAAAATCGGTCAAAAGTCGGGCAGTTCGGGAAAAATCGGTCGAATCGGGTCAAAAATCGATCGAATCAGTCAAAGTTTAAAAATAATAAAAAAATATTTTTTAAAAATAAAGTTTTTTAAAAATAATAATTAAAATTTAACATTTAATATTTAATAATAATAATAATATATTGACTATTTTACATACAGAAATAATCGTATATTCTTATATCCCTAAATCCTCTACACAAATCCCTAATTGAATTACTCTCAAATTTCAACACTCAACTCGCTTGCTCGATCGATTCACAATATTAAGGCATTGTAAATTTATTCAACAATGATTACATATTTCATATTTGTATTGTTTTGTCCTACCCTCACTCGATTTATTTTAAATCCTAAGGTTTAAACTAGTAAGTAGTAATTTTCTAATTACCAAGTAGTGAGTAGTCAGTAATAATTAATTAGTATAAAACACTTAAATATCAATTATGAAATAGTGATGGTGATTTTTTTGTAAATTATACCATTTAAACATCAATATTGAATTAATGATATGTGGTTTTATTTTTGTAAATCTTATGAAAGGTTAGTGATATTTAAATAAAATTATTATTATTATATATGAAATAAATTGCTTCCGATTAATACTCCGATTAATCAATCCGATTAATCACCGATTTTTCGATTAATCACTGAAAGGTCTCTCCACCGAACAATCCCGATTTCTGCTTTTTAGAACATTGGTCCACAGTCACGTAATGCTCAACAGCGACTTGTACCTCAGTTCACCCAGAAAACCTATGCAGAAAACTATTTGTATGTGGAGAGAAGAGAGAGAGGTAGCAGCTAGTGTTTCACAAGTATTTGTGTTTATTATATTTTTTTTTGTAAATATTTAGTTCTGTATATAATACAAAACAAAACGTAATTGAAGATATTACATTAATTAAAATAAATTAAACGACTTAATATGCATTTAATAGAATATATCTCATAATTAGAAACGTAACAGTCAGTATCAGTGTTTGTTAACTCCTGATACAGACAGCCCCGCCCATCAGTATCTACCCGCAACAAATCCTGATTCAGGCATCAGGATTTGTTCAGCCTCAACAAATCCCGATCCGGGCTTCATGATTTATCCAACCTCAGCAAATCCTAATCTAGGAGTCAGGATTTATTAATCAAAACCTGATCTAATAAGTCAGTAAATATTTTAATTAAATAAACTGTAAAATTTCTCGCTCAGGTCGCCTCACGTACGCGAGACATTCGCCCAAATTGCCCTTCGACCCCAATCGTGGCGTGGCGTAGCGAGGCGGCGGCACGCGCGCGCGCGCGAGGCACACAATAACACCATGCACACCCACATGCCTTAGTAGTTGTATACTACTCTTGCACATGGTACTATATAAAGCACCCAACTTCTCATTACCTTATCAATGTGGAATAAACCCACACAACCCTTTTTAAACTACTAACTTCAACTCAAAATCTTTATGAATTACGCTAAGAAAATGACTTAGATCCAAACATGAAAGTTTAAGTCCTCATATCAAGGATCAACCTCCAATAATTAGTTTTAGAAAATTACATCAAGAATATGTCTAAAACAAGCCTCAAACTTTCAATTTTCTAAAAACCCCCCACAAATCCATACAGAAATGCATATTAGATTTTATCATGACTTGATTTTCAGAGTCGGTACCCTTATGACTTTGAACCCTCCTAAGTCCCCTACTTCGATGACTACCAGATATAAATGGAATATTTCACCTTAAATCTCTATCCGTTTGGTGTAACCACACTCCATATACGACGACAAGTCAAAAGGCTATGGTGCAGATCTACGGCTTTGCAACGTTATGGTCGTGTCTCGATCCTGTTAGTCGGATGCTTCAAGAAATAACCCTTTTCCTCTAATTGCGACCTCACAATTATATTCGCTTAGCTGGGCATCTCCAAAGATGTACTGCCAACATCTTGTCCTACAACTTGACCCCATTCAGAGTTTATAAATCCTGACACAGTATTCGGTCTATCAGAGTTTATCAAATTTTGATCCAAAATTGTTTCCATCAGAGTTTATTAAGACTTTTGCTAACTAGCAGTTCAAGTATCTCTTAAGGTTTACATTGGATATATTGTGCAAGACATAGATTTACATAACAAGACTAAGTCATCTTGACAACCCTAAGAATGAGTTGTATGATAATCTAATTTTGTATTTTGTAATTGTATTACTTGAGTATGTAAAAATGTTAGGTAGATTAGGCTAAAGGATTTTTATGTGATCAGCCTTCAAGCTAAGAAATATACTCTTAAGAAGATCAAATTATGATCATGCCTCAGAGAGAAGTGCAACAACTTGGATTTGAATAATAATGTTCTAGGAAAAATGTTTTAAGTCAGATATCGACAAGTCACATATCAAGAAATATCGAGAAGTCTGTCGAGAAGTCCAAAATGACTTGTAGAAAAGTCCCAAGATATATCGATAAGTCAATATGCATGTAGATATCTCAGATATCGACAAGTTAAAAAGAACATGTAGAGAACTGAAGATATCGACAAGTCATTTTTTATGTACAGATCTAGAGATATCGACAAGCCAAATCTTTATGTAGAGAACTAGAGATATCGACAATTCAAAAGCCTATGTAGAGAACTTGAGACATCGACAAGTCATTCTACATGTAGAGAACTGGAGATCTCGACAAGTCATTGACACATGTAGAGAACTCAAGTTATGTAACATCTCTACAGAACAAAAGAGATCTCGACAAACTATCTTATAATTCATAATGCAGACAAATTGAAGATTCAAGATTATCAGTTAACGAACAATTTTATCACTGAATCGGAAAGACTACAAATGCAATTTGAAGAATTCAAGATCAAGGGCCAAGATTCACCGGACAAAGGAGGGTCACAAACCTATTAGATTCTGCACAGATTTGCTAACACTGGAAATGAAAAATAAACAAAGTAGCTTTAGAAACTGTGTTAGTCCATTTTAGTACAAATTTTGTAATACCGTGCATGTTGATTTATAAATCATGTCACATGTCCTTTGTTTAGAAGTAACAAACAGATCTAGAAAATATCTTGAATTCTCTCTCAAGAATTGTAGCTAATTTCTTACCTTTAAGAACACAGATTTATAGCAAAACAAATTTGATTTTAATAAATCAAGTGAGTTTTTGATATTTGCTTGTGTGTTTTACATTAATACATTATCTCTGTAATTTCACACAAACTGTTTTGTTTCGTAAGCCACAAAGATAATTAAAATTCAAGAAAACACAATCACCCCCTCCCGTATTGTATTTCATACCTAACAAGTGGTATAAGAGCAAAATCTGAAAGTAAACAGATAAAGATCTTGAAAGTATGAGTGCACAGAAAATCAACAGTAACAAGATTCCTATCTTTGACAAGAACTACACCTTATGGAAAAAGAAGATGATGTTGTTTATCAGGATGACCAATCCAATGTACATTAAAATTTTCAGATATAGACCCTTTATTCCTATGGAAAGGGTTCCTGAATTAACAGAAGGAGACATGGTCATTCCTACACACTTTGCACCAAAAGATCCATCTACCTACACTGAACCAGAAAAAGAAAATATTGCTCTTGACAGTGGCTTATAACTCATATTGATTGAGTCTCTTGATAATGTAATGTACAACAACGTTATCAATTGCAACTAAACAATTCTGGGAGAAGATAGAGATTTTGTGTGAAGGAACATAATAGGTGAGATCTAATCAGAAAAGAATCTCGGTGTCAGAGTATGAGGATTTCATGGCTAAACTAGAAGAAGGCATAACTGAAGTTTTTGAGAGATTCAACAAACTGATAAATGACTTGCTGCTTCATGTCAAGTATTATGAAGCTGAGGAAGTTAACCTGAATTTTTTTCTCACTATTCCTGACCACCCGAAATAAAAGATCTCTACAATAAGAGAAGGAAGAGATTTAGGGAGAATAAATTTTGAGATTTTGTATGGTATTCTCAAAACCAATGAGATGGAAATGATGCAGAGAAAATCATTAAAAGCTGGTCAAGGGCGTGTTGTGGATGTTGTTAGGACGAAAATACGCACTAAATTTACACGCAAGTATACACGTTTGTTAAGTGGCATTTATGTCCACTTAGAATGCTTCGTAAAGGCTCGAATTGGTGTTTTATACTCAAGTTATTTATGTATTTTATGTGTTTTTGTAGTGTTTTGCATTTCAGGGCATTGACAGGAAGAAGGGCTAGATTTTGCATGATATATGCTTGGAAGAGTGTGAGGATGAAGCCTTGGTTAAGTTCGCGAAGAAACCAGAAGAGAAGACAACAAATAAAGAAATAATAATTTTTTCCAGTAGCTCAGCAAGGCCGCGCTACACTTGGGAGCGGCCGCGCCAGACACAGAGCGGCCGCGTTGTATCCCAGGGGGCGGCCGCGCCAGGATGTTTTCCAGGAATCCTGATTTGAATATAAGACTAATTTGCTAGGCTTTTGGACGGTTTGTGCTGCTATATAATGACTCTTTAAAAGACGTTTTTGAGGGGGGAAACTAAGGAGAAGGCAACAATAAGACCTAGGAGCACAAATACAACGAAGGAGAAGAAAAGCTTGTTTTTACTTGTGATTCTTTGATTGAGTTGTAATCTTGGATGCTTGTTTTCTTGTTTGTTGAACCTATTACTCTTGTTAACGTACTTTGATTATTTATTCAGTTTATAAAGACTTAGTTTATTTTACCATGCTTTCATCGGAACCCACGATGATGATGAGTTTGGTTATGAACTAATCATTATCGTGGGATTCTAATGGATTTACTTATGGATTTCAATAGTTAATTTGTTTCGATATCTTAGTGTGTGGTGATTGTATGATATCCTAGTATTGGTTTTGCTTATTCGTCTTATGAGCGTCGCGAACTTATAAGATAGTGTGTTGATCTCTATTGAAGCGACAGTGAATTTAGAGGTTTAGAACTTGCCATGATATCACAGGTTCATGTATTTGTTATGCATGATTTGTAGGTAATTTTAAACATCTTACTTGCCCTATGTAATCAAGATAGATAACTTACGCATTAAACCTTTATATTGTTAAATTCTATAGACATATAGGGTCTCAACATATTTGGTGTCTATTCATCTTCTATCTCTTTTGTGGATGTCTGGTAGTAGGGTATTCGTACAATGAAAGTTGGTGTTTACTAGTTTCGTGTTATCTGATTAGTTGTCATCACCATTGCATGCTAAGCTTAAGAACAATGACTTTGAATGAAGTATTTAATGAAGTTTGAATCCCATATTTATCTCATATAGTAAATCAAACCCTTTAATCTCTTAGTTATTTGCATGTTAGTTAATATCTTAGTTATAAACAATCTCAACTTGTTAATCATCTTAGCATTGAATAATAACCATACTATTGTTACATAAGTGCATAAATTGAAGTTAGCCTAAACCAGTCTCTGTGTGAATGAACTAGAAAGCATTCTATATTACTTGTGAACGCGTATACTTGCGTGTAATTTTAGCGCGTGTTTTCGTCCTAACAAGTTTTTGGCGCCGCTGCCGGGGACTCGATGTTAATTTTTAGTTTATGTGCTTATTATCAATGATCATTAAAGTTCACTAACTCGGATATTTTACTTACTTGTTTGATTTCTTGTGTTCCGGGTACTCTAGAGAGCGTTTATGCTAACGCGTTCTCGATCTCGCAAGAGAACACTGGATAAAGAGGAGGAAGAAGTTGTAGTTGAAGAAAAAGTTTTTAACAAGAGGAAAAAGTAGAAAAAGAGGAAGCTCTGATCATAATGGGAGAACCAGCAGCGGATCCGAAGGCTTTGATGGATTATTCTCAGCCAAAGATCAATGACATTCAATCTAGCATTGTCAGACCAGCCATCGCGGATTACACCTTTGAAATCAAGTCGAGCACGATTCAAATGATACCGAATTCAGTTCAGTTTGGGGGTTCTCCTATAGAAGATCCCAACATGCACATCAGAGATTTCATCGAGATCTGCTACACTTTCAAGTTCAATGGAGTTTCTGAAGATGCTATTAAGTTGAGGCTTTTCCTATTCTCTCTGAAGGATAAAGCTAAGTGCTAGTTGCATTCTCTACCACCAGGTTCTGTCGCCAAATGAGAGGATCTTGCTCAAAAGTTTCTAACTAAATTCTTCCCTATGGCGAAGACAGCTGCAATCAAGGACGCACTTACTCAATTTGCGCAGCAATCGGGAAAATTTTTGTGTGAAGCTTGGGATCGCTATAAGGAGATGCTTAGGAAGTGTCCTCACCATGAGATGCCTGACTGGATGATTATCAATTGCTTTATAATGGTTTGGGAGCACAGTCTAGACCCATGCTCGATGCAGCATCAGGTGGAGCCTTATGGGCTAATAGCTACGATGAAGCTTATGAGTTGATTGAACTGATGGCTGCTAATGAATACCAGAACCCTTCTCAGGGACTACCTCAAGGAAAGGTAGCAGGAATTCTGGAGGTGGATGCAACTACTGATATAGCTGCCCAGCTTCAAGCTTTGACGATGAAGGTGGATTCTTTGTCTAATTATGGAGTTAATCATATCACTAGTGTTTGTGAGCTTTGTGCTGGTGTGCATGAGATGGAGCAGTGTGCTATTTCTAGTGAATCAGCTCAGTTTGTAAGCAACTTTCAGAGGTCGTAGCAACCAGTTCTGTCCACCTATCATCCCAACAACCGCAATCATCCTAACTTCAGCTGGAGCAACACTCAGAATGCGGTGCAACAGCCTTATCAGCAGTATGCAACAAAGCAATACAACTCTCCTGGTTTTCAATAACCGCAATATGCACCAAGACAACAACTCCAACTTCAGAAACTACCACAATCTAATGAAAAATCTGAATTGGAAGAGTTAAGGCTCATGTGTAAGAGCCAAGCGGTTTTTATCAAGACCCTGGAGAATCAAATTGGACAGATTATCAATACTTTGTTGAATCGACAACCTGGTACACTCCCTAGTGATACAGAAGTGCCGGGCAATAGGGAAACTATGGAGTAGGTTAAGGCAATCATATTGAGGTCTGGGAAGGTTGTAAATCCTGAAGAATCTCAAGTTCCAGAATCTGAAGTTGTGGCTGAAGAAGATTTGTAGAAGGAAGCAGAGGTGGAACCAAGGAAGAAAGCTGTTGTCATCTTTCCTCCTGAGGGTAATACAGGGGAAAAATAGGTCCATCCTCCACCTCCTTTTCCTAAGAGGCTGCAGAAGCAAAAGCTGGATAAGCAATTTGCTAAGTTCTTGGAAGTTTTCAAGAAACTTCATATCAACATACCTTTCGCTGAAGCTCTTGAACAAATGCCTAGTTATGTGAAGTTTATGAAAGGTATTCTCTCTCGGAAAGTGAAGCTCGATGACTTAGAGACCGTTGCTCTTACAGAGAAATGCAGTGATGTGTTGTAACAGAAGTTACCTCCAAAGCTTAAAGATCCTGAAAGCTTCACTATTTCTTGCACCATCAGAAACTTATCGTTCGACAAGTGTTTATGTGATTTAGGAGCTAGCATCAATCTGATGCCTTTGTCTATTTTCAAGAATTTGGATTTACCTGATCCTAAGCCTACTTATATGTCCTTGCAGTTGGCTGATCTTTCTATCACATATCCACGAGGCATTGTGGAGGATGTCTTGGTCAAGATGGACAAACTCATCTTCCCTGCTGACTTTGTAATTCTTGATTTTGAGGAGGATAAAAAGATTCCCATAATCTTGGGAAGACCATTCTTGGCTATTGGCCGAACCTTGATTGATGTGCAGAAGGGTGAGCTCACTATACGCGTACTGGATCAGGATGTGACGTTTAATATTTTCAATACCATGAAATTCCCTACTGATAACGAGGAGTGCTTAAAGGTGGAATTGGTCAATTCTATGGTTACTTCAGAACTTGATCAAATGCTAAGGTCCGATGCCTTATAGAAGGCCTTGTTGGGGAATTCAGATTGTGAAGATAATGAAGGTGATGAGCAGTTGCAGTATTTGATTGCTTCTCCTTTAAAGCGAAGGCTGGATATGCCTTTTAAATATCTTGGATTGGAAGAGCTGAAAAATTCTCCAAAGCACCTCAAGCCATCTATTGAGGAAGCTCCTACACTCGAGCTGAAACCTTTGCCTGAACACTTAAGGTATGTGTTTTTAGCTGATGCATCTACTTTGCCTGTTATTATTACATCTGATCTTTCAGGTAGTGATGAGGAAAATCTCTTGAGAATTCTGAGAGAATTCAAATTGGCAATTGGATGGACTATAGCAGATATCAAGGGAATCATCCCTTCTTATTATATGCATAAAATTCTTCTAGAGGAAAGAAGCAAGCCAATTATTGAGCAACAAAGAAGGCTAAATCCAATTATGAAGGTGGTCATGAAGTGGCTAGATGCAGGGATCATCTATCCTATTTCTGACAGTTCTTGGGTGAGCCCAATTCAGTGTGTGCCGAAGAAAGGAGGCATCACAGTGATTGCTAATTAGAAGAATGCGCTCATTCTTACTCGAACAGTCACGGGGTGGAGAGTTTGCATGGATTACAGGAAGCTGAACAAGGCCACGAGGAAGGATCACTTCTCTCTTGCTTTTATTGATCAGATGCTTGACAGACTGGCTGGGCATGAATACTATTGTCTTATGGATGGCTATTCGGGTTATAATCAGATTTGAATTGCTCCAAAAGATCAGGAAAAGACTATCTTCACTTGTCCATTTGGTACTTTTGCCTTCAGAAGAGTTTCATTTGGGTTGTGTGGTGCACCCGCCACATTTTAGAGATGCATGATGGTTATCTTCTCGGACATGATTGGTCCAGATGTAGAGGTGTTCATGGATGATTTTTCTGTGTTCGGGGATTCTTTCGACGAGTGCTTGCTAAATCTTGGCGTAGTTCTTAAAAGGTGTGTTGAGACCAATCTGGTTCTCAACTGGGAGAAATGTCACTTTATGGTATAACAAGGCATCATTCTTGGGCACAAGGTCTCTAGTAAAGGTCTTGAGGTGGACAAAGCCAAGGTGGAGGTCATTGAAAACCTTCCTCCACCAATTTCTGTTAAGGGGATTCACAGTTTTATTGGTCATGCGGATTTCTATTAACGGTTCATTAAGGACTTCTCTAAAATCTCTAAACCCTTGTACAATCTTCTAGAGAAATATGTCCCTTTCAAGTTTGATAATGAGTGTCGAGCTGGTTTTGAGAACTTAAAGAAGAGTTTGATCACGACACCTGTCATAACTGTACCTGATTGGGATGAGCCTTTTGAATTGATGTGTGATGCAAGTGACTATGCAGTCCGAAGAGTTTTTGGGCAAAGGAAGAACAATATATTTCATGTGGTCTACTATGCTAGTAAGACCCTCAATAGTGCTCAACTGAACTATACTACTATTTAGAAGGAACTCTTAGCCATTGTCTACGATTTTTAGAAGTTTCGATCTTATTTGCTTGGGACGAAGGTGACAGTGTTCACTGATCACACTGTAATTCGCTATCTCATCTCGAAGAAGAACTCAAAGCCTAGACTGATTCGATGGGTTCTTTTACTTCAGGAGTTTGAGTTGGAGATCAAGGATAGAAAAGGTACTGAGAATCAAGTTGTTGATCATCTCTCTCATTTCTCTCATTTAGAATATCCAAGTACCACTTCACAGGATAAGACATTGATAAATGAGTCTTTTCCCGATGAGCAATTATTTGGGGTTCAAGAAGAGGAACCATGGTTCGCAGACATTGTGAACTACCTTTGAGCAATATTATGCCTCCGGACTTGTCTTCTGCTCAACAGAAGAAGTTTCTTCATAAGGTGAAGTGGTATATGTGGGATGAGCCATTTTTGTTTCGGCAAGGAGCTGACCAAATTATCAGGAGATGTATTCCGTACAGCGAAATGGAGGGGATCTTGCGAGACTACCATTCGATTGTTTATGGAGGACACTATGGTGGAGAAAAGACAACAGCTCGTATCTTTCAAGCAGGATTCTTTTGGCCTATATTATTTAAGGATGCGCATTAGTTTTTTTTGAAGTGTGATCGATGCTAGCATGTTGGTCATATGTCCAAGAGGGATGAGATGCCTCTTAATGTGCTTCTCGAGGTTGAGGTCTTCGATGGTTGGGGAATTGACTTCATGGGGCCATTTGTCTCATCTTGCAATAATTAGTATATCTTATTGGCGGTCAATTATGTGTCGAAATGGGTAGAAGTTAAAGCTTTGCCTACAAATGATGCGAAGGTAGTGCTCAATTTTCTTCACAAGCAGATATTCACAAGATTTGGGACTCCAAGAGTCATAATCAGTGACGAGGGATCGCATTTCTGCAATCACAAGTTCACTGCTATGATGCAAAGATATAATGTGAATCATCACATTGCTACAACCTACCATCCTCAGACTAATGGTCAAGCTGAGGTTTCTAGAAGCTGTTTGGGCGTATCGAACAACATTCAAGACTCCGCTCGGCATGTCACCGTTTCAATTGGTTTATGGTAAAGGATGTCATTTTCCTGTCGAGCTAGAGCATAAGGCATATTGGGCTTTGAAAAAATTGAACCTTGATATGGATGCAGCTGGTAAGAAAAGGTTGCTTCAATTGAATGAACTCGATGAGTTTCGACTTCAAGCGTATGCGAACAACAAAATGTATAAGGAGAAAGTCAAGAGATGGCACGATATGGGTCTAGTGCTCAAATCATTTATGCCAGGGCAACAAGTTCTTTTGTTCAACTCTCTTCTCCATCTTTTTCCGGGGAAGTTGAAGACAAGATGGTCAGGGCCATTTGTTATCAAAACTGTGTTTTCACATGGAGCGGTGGAGATTTTTGAGAATAATCTAGGCCAAACATTCAAGGTAAATGGACAGTGTCTGAAGCATTACTATGGAAATACAGCAAACCGTGAGGTGGTTAGTGCCGTTTTATTGTCCACTTGATCTCATAATTCTACGTCAAGCTAGCGACGTAAACCAAAAGCTTCTTGGAAGGTAACCCAAGCTTGTTTTACATTATTAGTTGAGTAGAGAAGACAAAAAGGAGAAGAAAACACAAAAAAAATATCAGAAAAACAGAAAAAAATAGGGGACTTTTTATAGAAGCACGGCGCGCCCCGCTTCCCGAAGGGGCAGCCGAGCTGAAAACTCCAGTAACTGCGCGCGCTTGTGCTGGTATGCGGGGCGGCCGCGCTGGTATGCGGGGTGGCCGCGCTGGAATTCCAGAAACACGGCGCGCCTACGCTACCAGGCGGGGCGGCCACACTGATCCCCTGGACCTGAAAAAAAGAGACATAAATTTCAAAACACAAAAAGATTTCAGCACAAGTTTCCCTCTTTCCCTTTATACCCAAATTTTACTCTCCAATCACCCCATTACTCCCACTAATTCCATATTCAAATCCCACTTCTATTCCAAAACTAATTCTCAATCTCTATATATACATACACTTATAAACAATCATCTCCACCATACTTTTCAGTTCTCAAACCTAAATCTCTCTTATACACTTCTCTTTTCTCAACTTATTCAAATTCAATGGCACCCAAGAGAGCCCGTCATCAAGACAACAGCAGCACTAACCTAGCCACTACCGATTCTTCGAGTATTGGTGGTTCAAGGCCTCGATTTTTGACTCCGGAGGCTGAAGTGGAGTATACAAGGCTGTTGTTGAAGGCGATAGCAAAGGATAGGGGTTTTCTACCCTCGGGAAAGGATGGTAGGCTTCTTGAGATGATTTTGGAGAATGGTTGGGTTTCTTTCTATAAGGCACCAACGACTGTGCCTATGAGTGTTGTTCGCGAGTTCTATGCGAACGCGAAGGCGGAGAAGAATGGGTATTCAGTGGTGAGGGGGTTGACTGTGGATTACACCCTAGAGGCGATTCGCAGGGTTATCAACCAACCTATGTGTTAGTCCCTTAACAATATGACAAGAATTACAGAAGGGGGTTGAATGGAATTCTTGATACTTTTTCTTGAAATAAAATGTTCTAACTCAAATATAAATATAAGTGTATTGATTAGCACAATGCGGAATAAAAACTTAAGTGAATCAAAACACAAGTAATTAAAAACAAGAGTCTTTAAAAACTTTCTGGTGGATTTGAATGATTTCACCAGAGATATATATTATATATCGAGAGAACCCTGTGTGCAAAAATGCTCAAAGCTGCTTACAACAATTGAACTTCTAAGACTACAGAAAAATGCTAAGAATCCTGCTTACAAATGTTTCTCTGCTTTCTTGCTTAGATCGATAGTGTCTTAGTTGCTACTACTTGGGTTATATATCACCAAGATTATAAAGTAATAAGACAAGATAATAAAACAAAAACTATCTAGTCTATTATAATGCTACTTCATTACTCTATTCCAACATCTTTAAATATCTTCACAATAGCATGGAAATGGCAATGCTTCTTTGTTCTCGAAAACCCAGTTGAATAGGCTACCACATTCCATTTGCATCCACTCGACGCATGTGACTGTGTTGTCACTGTCAACTGATATTTGAATTCTTTATCCATCGGGTTCATGATCATCCATCGAGTTATTGAACATCCGTTGGGTTGTCTATTTGATCATCCGTCGACTTCATTGTAGGTTATCCGTCGGGTAGCAAACTGGCACTTGACTTCATTTCATTTATACAGAATTACAAGACATCATCTATATATAATTAATCAACCTATTCTGCATATCTAGTTAAAGTCAACATGACTTGAATACTACTTACAGAATCTATACAATGGTGAATGCAGAAATGTGCTACAGACTTATTGTTACATAAGCTACTCACTCGATGAATAATAAGTCATCATCCGTCGGGACTATAATGAGTCATCCGCCGGGACTAAAAATCTTATCCGTCGAGTGCTACGTTATTTCACTAAGTAAAATCTACTAAGGCGTTTTGTTCATGTAATCATCAAGTACACAACATATACACAACAATCTCTCCCAATTTATGTCTACTGGAATTGTAACCATAAATTAAGAGATACTTGATGATAACAAAACACCCTAAAAATATGACTTTAAGAGAAAGTAGATATTACTGAAAAGTGCTTCAATTAATAAAAATGTACACAGTTTTGCTCACAGTCATTTTTCAAGATGCTCCTCTAGCTTGAGCAGATTTGTCTAGTTTCTTGAAGGTCTGGATCTCTTTCCAAACTTTCTGTTGTTTTCCTCAATCTGACTTTGGAGCTGCTTGTGGAATTCCAGTTCATCAGATTCTGAGAGATTTAGCTTTCCTTGCATTTCTAAAAGAGTCTCATTGCTAGAGATGCTCAATTGATCTTCTAATCTGAAGAATCTTCTCACACCTTTGTCATCTATGAACTCCATTAGCCAGTAGGGCCTTAGATGCACTCTTCTCCCTGTGTAAGGGATGATTAGAGTCTTTGGGAGTGCATCTTTAGCTCTAACACTCCTTAGTTCTTCAATCTTCTTCAATACCAATCTTCTTGCAGTAATGTTGAACCCAAAGTTCTTCTTGAAGTATGAATAAACTTTAATCAGTACAGCTTGGCTTTCTTGAAGGATCCTGTGAAGAGGCCACTGAATCTCTTATCCTCCTTTGTACTTGAACACTAACCTTTTAGGTAGGTTTCTGTATGCATCAATTCCTCTCACTTCATCTAGTTCATCCAGATAGAGGTTTAGATCAGAAAATTCTTTGATGTCACACAAGTACAGATAGTCTCCCTTACTGACTTTAGATTGAGCTTTGACTTGAGATTTGGATTTGAGAGGTGACAACTTCACTTTCTTGACTGCTTTTGACTTTGTTCTTTTTGTCTTGCTAAGGATTGGTAGATTGAAGTCAGGAATTGGTATGTTCTCCCATTCTATTGGCTCATCCTTGGGCACAATAGGTTCACCATGAATATTCCCGTAGGGATCCACCACCCTGATATATTCAAATACCACTGAGGGCTTTGATGCTTGAGTTGCAGATGGTGTGGATTCCTTAGGAAATTGATCTTCCAATTCCTTGTCAACAATATCCAGTTTCCTTTTAGTTCTTTAAGCCAATTCCTTCTTTCTTGGAGATTTCTTCTGTTGTTCAACTTGCTTCTTTGATTCAATAGCTTCAGATGGTTGAGAAGGAATTTGTTGTGATGAATTTACAGCATGTAGCTTGGACAAGATATCAATATGCTCTTTCTTTTGTTTAGTCTTTTTAGCATCCAGAGCAGCTTGATTCTTTTCCTGCTTCAATATAGCCTTTTCTTCTCTCTTTGCTTGAGCAGATTGAGGATGTCCAGCTACCACACAAATTTCTTTCCCATTTTTGAAAATCTTGGTAATTCTTCTTTTGGAAGCTGAATCAGCTGGATCTTTATATAAAATAATTGACCTTGATAGAAGCTTCTTCTCATCAGGCTTAGGTGTCTCATACACAGTGTCCAAAGGGTTCTTCAATGATAATTTTGAGTAGTTTGCCCTTGGTTTAAGAATTATTTCAGCCTTTGGAGATTTGATGCAGGAAGACTGTCCTCTTTCCAGATAGTTCATGCTCATCTCATTCATGCTAATTTGCTTGACTTGTGAGTGATGGATGGCTAACTTAACTGGCTCCTTGACAAGTTCAAACTTCTTCTGTATTTCCTCATCAATCTTCTCCCAGTTGACTAAACTCAACTTTTCCTTATCAGCTTCTCTTAAGTTGGCTGCTTCTGTATTGATCAGATCTATACTATCTGTATATGATGGCTTTGGGATAGTAATTGAAGGTACAATTACTTTACTGATTTGAATTTGAAGCCTCTCCCCCTCCCCTTTTTGTTATCATCAAGTTGAGTAGAGGAGGGGGTTTGAGCAGCCACCAGTTTTTGAAGTAGATCAGTCTGTTGGGCTTGATGGAGATGAATGGCAGTTAAAGATGCTTCCATGGCTGACATTCTTGTGTCCAAGGCATCTATCTTGGTTGACAAATCAGAATTTTTCCTTAATTGCCTCTTGATGTCAAGCATTGTAGCTTCTAGAAGTTTAGAATCTATCCTGTCTAAAAGAGCCTTCTTCATCTCCTCAATATCACCCTTCAAGGTGTTCACATCCCTAGCATGCTGGAAGCCTTGGATTTGTTGAAGTTACAGAGAGGCTAGATATGCCTGAAGGAGCTTCTTGTGCTGGCATTGGTAGTGGTTTGAAGAGCAGTATTTGTTTGATTAATTAACTGGATCAGGGTTGTCTTGAAGTAATGCTCATCACAGTGCTTTGAGAATGCCCATGTTGGCATACCTGACCTTGAACTTGAGCCTACTTCTCCCCCTATATCCATTGCTTCATCTTCACTATCCCCACTCCCATCTCCAAAGAAATCAGCTGATCCACCAGTCTCATAGTCCACATCACCAGCTGTAGAAGGCAAAGTTGTGATGGCATCCTTAGCTCTCATTATAGACTGTGTGGTATGCACCAAATTCAGCATCCTTTCTGCATTGTCATTACCCTGTTCAGCTAGAAGTTGATAAGCTGGAACAGGGTGAGTAAATGCCTCAGCAAAAAGGGAAATGGAATCTATAACAGCTTTAGGATGCTGAGATAGTCTTTCCCTGTCTGCATCCTGGACATTCATTGACTCACTAGCAATGACATCCATCCTTATTGCTTCAGTACCTGTATTTCTCTCATTTTCTCTCTTTTGTTGCATCAGGGTCTCACCCTAGCTCCCCACCCTCACACCCTCACCTTCACCTACTAAGGTGGGACTCCTCTCACTCTCTTTTGCCAATCCTGAAGAAATGGATTGCAGATTTTCACTCATTTCCTCTCCTTTTTCCTGGGAGCAACCCAGACTCTCACTCAAAACACTCTTGTCTCTCAATCCTAAGAGTGACTGTACAACCACTAAATCTTCTGCACTTGAAATAATTGAAGTTTGAAGTTGTGCAGAGGTACTCGACGGATGAGTGATATTTATCGAGTGAGTGGTTTTGCTATCTGACGGATAACTGCTGTTAGGCTTATCCGTCGGGATACAATCACTACTCGACGGATGAGCAATATCCGTCGAGAGAGTAGAAATGAATGAGCTGGGAATAGAAACTATTGTTGACTCTGTGTTGATTGAAGATATTTTAGGCACAGATGACACAACAGTTCCTGAAAGAATTGGCAAGTGAGCCAACAAATCATCTAAAAGATGATGCTCACTTGCACTAGATTTTGGCTTCCCCAATAGAGTTAAAGAAGGGGAATCAGGAATTGATGTGTTTATCATATCCACATCCAGAGAGTTTGTTGGTGAGTTTGGTGTTAGAGGTGCTTCTATAACTAGAGATTTTGGCTGTGACTCCACATTTATTGGAGCCACATCAAACTGAATTTGTGAAGGTGCAGTGACTGTGTCTTTAGCACCAGTTTGCATAGTGTGTGTACCCTGTGCTTCCCCAAAGGTTTTTGATTTCTTCTTTCTGGTATAAGTTTGGGGTGAGCTTGTGTCCCTAACCCTCTTGGCCTGTGCTCTTGGTTGAGAGTTTTGTTCAATAGCCACATCCTTTTGGGAGGATGCAGCTAGAAATGAACTTTTGTCCTTTTTAAACACTGCAGTTTGTTGGGAAACTGCAGTGTGGCTAGGCTGGGATTCACTCAACTCTCCAACCTTATTCTTGGGGTTTTTTTTATGTTCACCCCTTCCCTCACCTAACTTACCCTCCTTCACACTCCCTTCTTTGGCTTTAGTGGATTTTTCAACTGGCATCTTTTGGGAGATACCAGAGGGGGCTTTCTTTGATTTGGATTTTGAAATAATTGTAGGTTTGGCAGCTTTGGTAGGAAACTGTTTGGTCATTGAAACAGTTGCCATAGCCACACTTGAACTCAAAGAAATTGTGGAGGTTGGAATAGTTGTAGGGATAGGTGAACTTACCTCACTTTCCTCACTTACCTGAGGTGCTTGCATTACAGGAAAATAGAACATTGGCACATCCTTGTGATGATTGGCCCTGTTCAAATCTGCAATGAGCCTTCTCTCTTGAACCCAACAATCTAGTTTGTTGTTAGGGTTCTCAAGCACAATCTCTTCACAGAGGTGGTTAGTTAATAACATAAGAAATTTAGCATAATACACATTCTTACCTCTTTTATTTAACTCTCCTAATTTAAAACCTAACTCAAACAAGACAAGGTCACTGAAATTGAAGAATTTATCTGTAACTAGCATGTAGAGCATGGAAATATTCACTGAATTAAAATTACTGATCTTTCCTGAGAAAACCTTTGTAACTACATCACACAAGAAACTCCTCTCTTTCCCAAGACCCATTCTCCTAATATCACTTAGTTTAGAAGTAGGAAGTGCATAGTGCATGAAATTAAGCATATTGATTATATCAGTGTCAGTGTGTGGTGAAGTCACATTGTTATCAGGAATTTTGAAACATGCTTTTATCACATCACTATTGATACATAATTCTTTACCTTTAATGGTTAGAGTGATGGTCTTATCTGTAGAGTTGTAGGTAGCAGTGGTCCACATCTCTTCAACAACTTCACAGAAGATTGTGGGTGATTCCAGCATGACATAGTTGAGCTTGCAACTCTTCACAAAGTCCATCATCTTGTGATAATCTCCAGATTGCTGAATACCCTTGTTCACTAGTGCGGTGAAATTGTTCTTCTCATAAATGAACCCAGTTTGAGACATAATCTTTACAACAAGTGCCATTGTTAGAGAATAAGAGCTTGAAGAGAAAGAGAGTAAGTGCTTTGAGAGAGAATGAAATTAGAGCAGTTGAATTGAGAATGATAAAAGAAAAACAATTATAATGAAATAAGCTTTTATACTATCTCAAAAATATCTGATAAAAATAATAAAGTAAAATAAAGTAACCAATTGAAATTGCCTAAAATAGCCGTTTAAAAATTCTATCCATTATCCGTCATGTTATGCTTACAAACTGTAAGTATACTCGATGGATAATGTACAGGGAATTAACGGCTGAGATTAAGACAATTCGACGAATGAGGATAAACTGTTATCCGTCGAGACATGAAATATTCCAGAAACATAATTGATTAGTGTTAGCAAATAATATATCGACAAATGATCAAACTCGATGGATAAAGATCATCTGTCGAGATGTAAATTTTGACTTAGCCAAAATTTCATCCAAGACTGAAAAATCAATTAAGTTTCTGGCTGCATATCAACTTGTAAATTAACTCATATAGATTTAAGAGTAATTAAGCATACCTAACTCACTTACCAACCTTGAAAAGGTGGATTCATCCAATGGCTTGGTAAAGATATCTGCAATCTGCTTCTTACTTGGAACAAAATGTAGTTCCACAGTACCATTCATTACATGTTCTCTTATGAAGTGGTACTTGATATCTATGTGCTTTGTCCTTGAATGCTGTACTGGATTTTCAGTGATGGCAATTGCACTTGTGTTATCACAGAAAATAGGAATCCTTTCAACTTGCAAACCATAGTCTAGTAATTGATTTTTCATCCATAATATCTATGCACAGCAACTACCAGCATCAATATATTCAGCTTCAGCTGTAGAAGTAGAAACTGAATTTTGCTTTTTACTGAACCAGGACACAAGCTTATTTTCTAGAAATTGACAGGTTCCTGTTGTACTTTTTCTATCAATTCTTCAACCTGCATAATCTGCATCTGAATAACCAGTTAGATCAAAACCAGAATCTCTAGGGTACCAAATGCCAAGATTTGGTGTTCCCTTGAGATATCTGAAAATTCTCTTAATAACTATTAAGTGAGATTCTCTAGGATCAGCCTGAAATCTAGCACATAAACATGTAGCAAATATTATATCTGGCCTACTAGCTGTTAAGTACAGAAGTGAGCCAACCATGCCTCTATAACTTGAAATATCCACAGACTTTTCAGTAGTGTTTAATTCAAGCTTAGTTGCAGTGGCCATGGGAATTTTTGCAGATGTGCAATCCATTAGATCAAACTTCTTTAAAAGATCAAAAATATATTTAGTTTGACTAATGAATATTCCATCACTAACTTGCTTAACTTGTAAACCAAGAAAATAAGTGCAAACTTTTTGCAAAGTTTCTCATCTGTAGAGCCAAAAATAATATCATCTACATAAATTTGAACAAGTATACTAGAGACATTAACATTTCTGAAAAATAAAGTTTTATCTACAGTACCTCTTGTGAAGTGATTTTCCAAAAGGAACTTTGATAAAGTGTCATACCAGGCTCTAGGTGCTTGCTTCAATCCATAAAGTGCTTTCAAAAGATAATAGACATGTTCTGGGAAATTTGGATCTTCAAAGCCAGGAGGTTGACTGACATAGACTTCTTCCTCCAAATCTCCATTCAGAAAGGCACTTTTGACATCCATCTGATAGACCTTGAAATTGGCATGGGCTGCATAGGCTAAGAAGATTCTGATGGCTTCAAGTCTTGCAACAGGAGCAAATGTTTCATCAAAATCTATTCCTTCTTGCTGATAATAGCCCTTAGCAACCAATCTAGCTTTTTTCCTGACTACTATGCCATTTTCATCCATCTTGTTTCTGAATACCCATTTGGTATCTATTGGATTCTTTCCTTTAGGCTTGGGCACCAGCTTCCATATATTATTCCTTTCAAATTGGTTTAGCTCCTCCTGCATAGCTAAAATCCAATCAGGATCCAACAAAGCTTCTTTTACCTTTTTTGGTTCTTCCTTGGAAAGAAAGCTGCTGTATAAAGCTTTTGTCCATTTCCTTTGTTGAGGTAGATTAGCTCTTAATGAAGAAACCTCATTATTGTCTTGATGTGTGATTGAGTTTTGATTGTTAGAAACTCCCCATGAGTTTGTGGATATTTGATTTGAGAAAGGGGAGCTTTCTATAGGTGATCTATCTTGACTTCCTGCTCCTTTTGATAACCCGACGGATGGTAAATTTTAAGTACCAACGGATGAAGCTGGTTGTCTCCTGACGGATAACGCAGATTGCCTTCTGACGGATGAAGCATTGTGCAACTCGACAGATGTCGAGTTTTATGCTTCATTGGTAGTAGATTTATCTGCATTATCCTTAGACACTATTTTTTGATCACTTTCATCATCACTGTCATCACTAACCATCTCCACATTGTCGAATTTGAGGCTCTCATGGTAATCTCCATCTTTCAGTCCTTCAATCTTTTTATCATCAAACACAACATGTATTGATTCCACAACAATGTTGGTTCTTAGATTGTAGATCTATATGCTTTACCAACAACATATCCAACAAAAATTCCTTCATCTGCTTTAGCATCAAACTTTCCATTTTGATCAGTTTGATTTCTCAGAATATAGCACTTGCAGCCAAAGACATGAAGAAAATTTAGAGTTGGCTTCTTGTTCTTGAACAATTGATAGGGAGTCATGCATCTTGCTTGATTAACCAGAGAAATATTCTGAGTGTAACATGCAGTATTTACAGCTTCAGCCCATAAATATGTTGGCAGTTTAGATTCTTCAAGCATTGTCCTTGCAGCTTCAATAAGTGATCTGTTCTTCCTTTCCACTACTCCATTCTGTTGTGGAGTCCTTACTGCTGAAAACTCATGCAGAATCCCATTTTCCTCACAAAATGCTCTCATGACAGAATTCTTGAACTCAGTTCCATTGTCACTCCTGATTCTTCTAACCTTGAAATCAGGATGATTATTGACTTGCCTTATGTGATTGATGATGATTTCACTAGCCTCATCTTTAGACTTTAGGAAATAAGTCCAAGAGAACTTTGAGAAATCATCTACAATTACTAGGAAAAAACTTTTCCTTGAGATAGACAATACATTGACTGGTCCAAACAAATGCATGTGAAGCAGTTGCAAAGGCTCTTCAATTGTTGAATAAAGTTTCTTCCTGAATGATGCTTTAATTTGCTTCCCTTTTTGGCAGGCATCATACAGTCCATCCTTAAAAAACTCCACTAGAGGAATGCCTCTAACCAGTTCTTTCTTTACTAGCTCATTCATGATCTTGAAGTTTAAATGGGATAGCTTCTTGTGCCATAGCCAACTTTCATCCTGGCTTGCTTTACTGAGAAGACAAGTTACAGATTCTGCATTAGATGAGTTGAAATCAGCTAGGTACACATTTCCTTTTCTCACACCAGTGAGAACTACTTTGTTGCTTCTTTTATTAGTCACAACACATGCTTCTGAATTGAAGGTATTGAGTTCCTTTATCACAAAGCTGGCTGATACTCAACAAGTTGTGTTTGAGACCATCCACTAAGGCAACCTCCTCAATGATGACATTGTCCTTTGAAATCAAGCCATATCCCACAGTATAACCCTTGTTATCATCTCCAAAAGTAATACTTGGGCCAGCTCTCTCCTTAAACTCTGTGAGCAGGGTAGAATCACCAGTCATATTTCTTGAACAACCACTATCCAAGTACCAAAGATTCTTTCTGTTTCCCTGCACACATCAAAATCAAATCAAGTTGATTTTGGTACCCAAGTTTCCTTAGGTCCTGCCTTAGTAGCTTTCTTTTTCTGTTTCTTAGGCTTTATCTCATTTGACTTAGGAATTTCAGATTCATCCTTAGTCATTTGAGTTGGTCCTTTGAAACCATTCATTGCAACAGAATTATCATGCATATTATGACTAACAGGAAATGGCATGTTATGTGTAAACATGTTATTCCAGTAAGGCATGCTAAATGGCATTTGTGGCATACTATATGCAACATAATAAGGATTAGGTGCAAATGGCATATTAACAAACTGTGCATTCATGTTCTGTGTAGATATAACATTAACAGGCATGGGAGGCATGGCATTCATGTTAGGAAATTGAGGTGGCACAGACATGGAAGTAGGCATGGAAGATTTGCAATTAACAGACAAATGATTTACACTACCACACTTGACACAGATTTTTCTAGGAGCATATTTATCAGGTGTGTAGTTATTGTGTTTGTTAATCCATACTTTACCATTTCTATTGTTTTTCTTTTTGGTCTCTGTTTTTACCTCAATCATTTCAAGTCTGTCAATTAACTGTTTGATAGTCATGTGACCAACATTAGCCTTCTTCCCTTTCTTAACTTGACTCAATTCTCCTGAAACAAAGTTCTTGGAAATAGACCCATACTTCTCATTCAGCTTAACAAGTTTGGCTTTACTGATAGGCTTGCTCACAGCCGACGGATGACGATTTTCATCATTCGATGGATAACCCTTTTTGTTATCCGATGGATAATCCTCATCATCCGTCGAGTCTACATCTGTAAGCACTCCATCAACCAAATTTGGTTCTAGTTTCTCTTTGTTCTTTTTCCAGGCTGCATCACAAAAAGACTCAATTCCTTGAACTTTAGTGATTTGAGCATGGACATCCCTGGATGTTTTCCATGCCTTAATCACCTCTTGTTCACGCTTGAACTGCTTCTTCAAAATTTCCTCTTTCTTCAAGGACTCAGTTAATTCCTCCTTGGCAATTTTAAACTCAATTCTTAATTTTTCAAAATCAATAAACTGAGACTCAAGCACATTATTTCTCTCACTCAAAAACAAATTGTTTTCTTTGATTTTAGCATTTTCTTTAGTAAGAGACTTAAGTGTAACACGCAAATGATGTAACTCTGTAGACATGTCATTTATTGCATCATTACACTCAGCTTTAGACAAATGTGCAAGGTTTGTAGTAATTACATGATTACTCGAAGAACTTGTTTCTGTCTCATCAGACTTGGCCATTAGGGCTAGATTGACATAGCTGGTATCTTCATCTTCATCCAGACCATCTGCTGCCCATTCATTTTCTTTTGTTATAAAAGCCCTTTCCTTTTGTTTGAGCAACTCAAAGTATTTTTGCTTATAATCCACTTGCTCAAACTTTTTCTTACTGGAATCTGACTTCCTACACTCACTGGAAAAATGCCCTGCCAAGCCACATTTGAAACATTTGAATTTTGATTTATCCACCATGTTTCTATTTGGCTTGGCTGCTCCAAAGTTCTTTTTGAACTTGAGCTTGGCAAATCTCCTGGAAAGAAATGCTAGGTGTTCATCAATGTCTTCCATGTCATCTTGGCTCAAAGAATCTTCACTTTCTACTGCAAGCCCCTTGCCCTTGTTCTCACAAACCCTTGAAGTTGATTCAACAGCTTCCATCTTCACTTCCTTCCCCTTTTCCAGCTCAGTAACTAGTGCAATGGATCCTTCTTTCTTCTTTCCTCTCTCTATCCTTTCATCCTGCTCTATTTCAAGCTCATAGGTTTTCAGGATGCCATACAGTCTCTCCAAAGTAAACTCCTTATAATCTTGTGAGTTTCTTAATGAGACTGTCATTGGTTTCCATTCCTTTGGAAGAGATCTAAGGAATTTCAGATTGGAGTCTTTTGTCTGATAGACCCTTCCATGCAATTTTAGAGCATTTAGTAGTTTTTGAAACCTACTAAAAATGTCAGTGAGAGACTCACTTTCTTCATTGTGAAAATGCTCATATTGCTGAATCAAGAGCTGCATCTTATTTTCTGTAACTTGCTCAGTGCCATCACAGATTATCTGTATTGTATCCCAAACATCCTTGGCAGTTTTGTAGTTGATAATGTTGTCCAACATATCTCCATCAACTCCATTGAACAGGATGTTCATGGCCTTTTTATCCTTCCTGACTTGTTCAATGTCAGGATCAGACCATTCATGCCTTGGCTTGTGGACTGATGGCTCGTTTCCAGTTGCTGCTCTCATTGGAACATGAGGGCCTCTTTCTATGCAGTCAACATAGGCCTCATCTTGAGAAAGCAAATGAAGATGCATCTTTACCTTCCAATGATGGTAATTATCTTTATCCAAAAAAGGGATCTTGACTCCAACATCCTTCTTGTTCATCTTGTTGTATTGTTTTGATCTTTAAACTCTTTGTAAGTTAAGAGCTTGCTCTAATACCAATTATTAGTCCCTTAACAATATGACAAGAATTACAGAAGGGGGGTTGAATGGAATTCTTGAAACTTTTTCTTGAAATAAAATGTTCTAACTCAAATATAAAAATAAGTGTATTGATTAGCACAATGCGGAATAAAAACTTAAGTGAATCAAAACACAAGTATTTAAAAACAAGAGTCTTTAAAAAGTTTCTGGTGGATTTGAATGATTCCACCATTGATATATATTATATATCGAGAGAACCCTGTGTGCAGAAATGCTCACAGCTGCTTATAACAATTGAACTTCTAAGACTACAGAAAAATGCTAAGAATCCTGCTTACACATGTTTCTCTGCTTTCTTGCTTAGATAGATAGTGTTTTAGTTGCTACTACTTGGTTTATATATCACCAAGATTACAAAGTAATAAGACAAGATAATAAAACAAAAACTATCTAGTCTATTACAATGATACTTCATTACTCTATTCCAGCATCTTTGAATATCTTCACAATAACATGGAAATGGCAATGCTTCTTTGTTCTCGAAAACCCAGTTGAATAGGCTACCACATTCCATTTGCATCCACTCGACGCATGTGACTGTGTTGTCACTGTCAACTGATATTTGAATTCTTTATCCATCGGGTTCATGATCATCCATCGAGTTATTGAACATCCGTTGGGTTGTCTATTTGATCATCCGTCGACTTCATTGTAGGTTATCCGTCGGGTAGCAAACTGGCACTTGACTTCATTTCATTTATGCAGAATTACAAGACATCATCTATGTACAATTAATCAACCTATTCTGCATATCTAGTTAAAGTCAACATGACTTGAATACTACTTACAGAATCTATACAATGGTGAATGCAGAAATGTGCTACAGACTTATTTTTACATAAGCTAATCACTCGATGGATAATAAGTCATTATCCGTCGGGACTATAATGAGTCATCCGTCGGGACTAAAAATCTTATCCGTCGAGTGCTACATTATTTCACTAAGTAAAATCTACTAAGGTGTTTTGTTCATGTAATCATCAAGTACACAACATATACACAACACTATGAGACAACCTGCTCAGGAGGATTGGAATGCTAAGACGGGGGAGGATTTTGATTTAGATCTTATTGTGGCTGCGTTGTGTGTCCCAGAGACACATCGGAAGTTCAAGAGGGGATCAAATGGGTTTGCCACTTTTCCTGCCTCATGCATGAACAGGTTCTCTCGTGCATGGAATGCCTTTATCTGTGAGAACATTATGCCTTTTTTTCATGTGCTTGATGTGACTATGGATCATGCCAAGTTGTAATGGGGAATTTTACAGGGAGATTATGTGGATCTCGGTGCTTTGATTCATCAGGGTATTTTGAGGTTTTACGTGGAACCACTACGTGGTTTATTCCTTATGCCTTGATTGTCACCAAGCTTTGTATGGCGGTGGGAGTTCATTGGCCCACACACGAGCAGATTTAGTTACCGAGCGCCCCCATCGATAGTTCTACGATATTGAGCATGCAGGAGTGGTATGGTGGGTAGGCTGATGAGAAGGACTTGGCTACACCTATGACCATTTGGCGGGTGGCCAACCAGCTGATCAGACATATGCTGGTATACGACTCAGGCTAGTACAACAGCATGGAGATATCAGAGGGGTGAGGCCGGTTCTTCGCAGCAGCAGCAGCAACAACAGCAAGAGGCAAATGATAGTGCTGGTTTGGGTTCAGCATAGTATAGGTGCTTGACGAGGTGGATGGATGCGATGTAATAGTCGCATAACAGGTTTGCACATGATCTCACCCTTGCGTTGGGAACAACTTTCAGAGCCACAAGAATTGACATCCAGTGGCCAGATTTTGGTGAGGAGTCTGTGTACCCGCCTCCTGACACTCCACCCGCAGAGGGTGATGAACATCCTGATTCCTAGTAGGCATTCCTTGATTCCTTACTATTACCTTCACTTAGGGCAGTGAAAATTTAAAGTTTGGGGTAAGTAATATGTTTGTGTGAGTCCATATAGATGCATATTCATGATAGTTTAGTTCATATAGTTGCATATTTGTCGTGTAGTTTTTTTTCTTATTTTGCATGTTAGTATGTTGTATATAGTTGCATGTGCATTTTATCATGATCCCTTAAGTTTGCTTTTCCGATTAATTTGTGATGTTGATGCGAGCGTAGTAATGTCGTATAGAGGAATGTTAAGTCGTAACAAGTTGATTTGCATGCTACAAACAAGAAATTTTTCACTAAGTCTTATAGGTTGCTTGCATGCTAGATCATGATAATGGTTTGTTTGTCGAGGTTTAATCACTTGTTTATGTCTAGAATTTAGGATATTCTTTTAGTGATGTAATAACATGGTTTTTAAAAATTGGAGAACAAATATTGGATTTCATTGCTAGTTGTGGCTAGGTGTCAAATAGCTAGTAGCTGGCTCACATATATATGAGTAGTCTAGGGTTGAGCGAGATTGAGCGAAACACACTCGTTCAGAAATTGTTGAAAAAAAATAGAGAAAAAGAAAAAGAAAAAAAAATATGTGTTGTGTATAATTTATCACGAGCGAGCTCTTTAATACTCGAGTTATTAAGTTCTAGGGGACTTTGTGCCTAGTGACCTAAGACTTTTATAGTCTGGGATCTTCTAACCTAACGCTCGCTACATGGGTATTATTGTATAAGTCTTTTGTGGACCTCACTCATTGCACTATCAAATAAGCATATTTGTGTTTGTTATGTGTTATAAATAAAAGCATGAATCCTTCTATAACTCTGATAAAAAATGAAGTATTGTTAGTCATTTTGAGTTTATCATTTATTCTATTTATAACCTTGTGATTGCCTTGATGAGTGGTGGGTTATGATTATTGATCTAGTTGCGAGAGTATATCTGTTAAGCAATTGACCCCACACACACACACACGTTCCTGGCTTGTGAGTAGATTTGTGGGAATTGATTGAACTTTGTTCGAATAATTGCATTTGTTGAGATGTTGCTCATTGGTTGGTTTAGTTAATCTGATGGGATCGTTGCATTCATGTTAGTTGCATTCATGCATTTTTATTTCTTGCTTTTGAGTCTGTTATGCTTGAGAACAAGCATCGATTCAAGTTTGGGGGGTGTGTTAAGTGGCATTTATGTCCACTTAGAATGCTTCGTAAAAGCTCGAATTGGTGTTTTGTACTCAAGTTATTTATGTATTTGATATATTTTTACAGTTTTTTGCATTTCAGGGCATATACAGGAAGAGGGGCTGGATTTTGCATGATATATGCTTGGAAGTAGGGCTGTAAACGAACCGAGCTGTTCGTGAACAGTTCGTGATTGGATCATTATGAGCTCGGTTCGGCTCGCCTCGTTAAGAGATCGAACTCGAGCTCGATCACAAAAAATGTTCGTTAAGCAAAACGAGTTCGAACCGAGCTTAAGGTTGTCCGACTCGAGCCCGACTCGAGATCGGCTCGAGATCGATAGCTCGAGATCGTTCGTCAAAAGCTCGAAAAACTATATATTTTATGATTTATATTTATTTAAATACTTCAGTTTTTTTTTAATTAAAATTATAATACACATTTTCAAGTCAAAAACAAGAATGCTTGTAACACTTGGTCAAAAACTAATAGTCTGATATTGATGAAAAACAGAAAAAGTAATTAAATGTTTCAGAACTTAAAGCCTTCAAAAATATTACAATTTAAAAAATAAAAACACAAAGTTGTCCAAGTCCAAGGCTTGAACCAATTGTAGTCTTCATTCTTTAAACTTGAGAGACCCAAAGCATTCTGATTTCTGCATATCTGGAAGGTGAAGGCAAAATATTCTGCAATATTACATAAAGCAGAGTTCAAACATGTAACCCTCAACATAATTATTCAGTCAAGCATATTTATTCAGAAGCGAAATGGGCTTTTAGCATATCAGTCCAGATTGAGCAGTAAACATTAACTGATTAAGTGAACAAGTAAATTTTATGACTCCATCCTTCCATATTTTATCAAAGCAAGTGAATGATATAATCATTGAAACTAGACAATGCATATAAATTTATGAAATATTCATTAGCAGAATGGTAGTAGCAAAAGATAAGCAACCATTTATAACGAAGGGGTAAATGTATTATACCATGACCAGGGATGACGAAACCTGAGTCCTTGACACCAGCATCGCGTTTTATCATAGACTCCAAGAGGTCACCAAAAAGAGATCCAAAGTAGTCCAGAAAACCAAAAGCTACAGCACTGCCAAAGAAAAATGTATAAAATGCAAATGTAATAATTTAATATCAATAATCTATTAGAAAACCCCTCGTTTAACAGCCATGTTAATACATAACCATGTCAGCTTCTCGATTACTTAGCTAACAATACCCTATTCTTAGATCATAATACACAGTTTGTCGAAGAACTGCTCACTTTACCTAATTTTTCCAAATGCTTTACCTTTTTTATACTTAACTTCACATATAACTAGCATACATAACTTCACCGCACATAGAAACACTGAAGGAACCCACCTGTACAATTCTGTTTTCATCGATGGGTGCATCAAGCAACAAGACCTCCAAAATTTTTATTCCACAAAGCCTACTCATTCATTTTAAGTCCTAACAACGCCTCTACCATTGATGACAGTAGGTTTCACTAAACTTTCAAAATATCTCTCAAAATCACAATACCCATAACTTCTTATATGTGAAATTCCCTTAATACGCGGAAAATTGTATGCATCTCATTAAAATCTTTATATAGAGGACCTTATTGCCACCTAAATGTGCTATCACCGCCTAATCTTTTAAAGCAGTTTTCTTAAAATAATAAAAAAGAAATAGGGTATTTATTCAGATGATACACAACAATGATTTCTGCTAAATTGAGAGTAACTCGATAATATGTGTACTAAATTAGTTAAATAGACTCAGACCAATTTAACAACATATAGTTTATATAATCATGCCACCACAAAGTAGCTTCTGGCAAAATAGTATGAGACATTACAATGTAGATCAATTAGCACTTTAGCATGACCAGGGTACAATTCAAGCTTTAAAACTTGATCACATCAAAAATTCTAATGAGTACTTGTGTAAACTTAGAATAAATATACTTATCAAAAGCACATCAACAATTCTTTAAGTGCAAGTATATGCAGTGAATTCTGTTGGAGCTTCAGTGTGCAGCTTCGAAGCTAATGGATCAGAATCACATGATAAATATCACTATGTATAAATCTCAGCATTTACCCTGTATGTTTGGACAACTGCAAATTATTTAGGACCACTAGACCAGCTGTAAATTAAGTACCCTGTTGTATCCGAATTTTACAAAGTTCAGTTTGCAGGGATCGGACAACTATATTTGTCAAAACTACCCTAACATATATTATTCTAAATGATAAATCTCATTGCTATACACTTTCCAGACCACTAAATAAACAAAATAGAAGTACCTAACAGAAGAATACACATTTAAACAAGTTTGTTTGATATTCCATTCAAGATATGTTAAGATTAACTAAAAATTCATTCCAGACCAGTGTCATAGATTACAGATATAATTCAATTGGTGTTTGAAATTCCAGGTTCCAGTTCTCTGAGCAAAAGTACAGAAAGCTATATAATTCATATTTGTCCTGGCATTACTTGCAGATGTGTATGACCAAAAGTACAGAGAGTTATATACTTATATTATTAGTAGCATATACCTTGAATTCAATGAACTAAGACGCACCGTCAATCTAAATGTATGACCACATCCTTGTCCTCCTTCTGTAGATAAGTTAAAATGGGAAACAAGTTACACATGGTAGAATCATGAATCGAGGGGGCAAAAAATGTAAGAAATATTATAATATATATTAATACCTATTATTTAGATTTTTTCAATCCATAGAGCTCACGCACCCATTCAGCACCACAAAGCAACATTTCAACGGTTTCAGGTTTTAAACAAGACCTATGAGGTTCGATCACTCTACCTCCAGCACTAAAACTAGACTCCGATGCAATAGTGCTTATAGGTTTACTCAACACATCACATGCCATCTTTGATAAAATAGGAAATTTTGAAGAATTATCTTTCCACCAAGCTAGAGCATCAAATTTCGAAGTCAGGGCAATAATTTTCTCACTCAAATATTCTTCCAATTCTGACTTTATTGGCTCCACAATTCCACCACTCTCCCTAATAAAACTTTCATAATCATTCATGCCTTGTGGTGTCTGAGTCTGACCTTGTTCATTCATGAAATTAGTATCAGAAGAAGATACTTGACTTGTTTCATTCTTTTCCAAACTAATTTCCCTTTCTGCAAAACAATATTCTTAAAAAAGTTCAGTCAAAGAATTTGTTAAATAGGTCAGATTTTTTTTCTAATTCTCCTGCCATTGGATAAAGGGTAGGAAAGCAAAAGGTTGGAAGCTTCATCTTAAACCGTGGATCCATAACGGCACCCATTGACATTATTAGATTAATTTCCCCCAAATATTTATCAAACTTCAATTTCATCTCCCGTGCCATCTCTCGAATATGAAAATTCAAGTGAATTATCATCTTATCTATTACTTGCTTAACCAATCCGATTTCTGACAAAAATAAGTTAGAGGTCGGATATTGAGTCCCCGAAATAACCTTCGTTACATCACAAAAAACCTCAAGAGAAGAACACACACCTTCCACTCATTTTCAATCTTCTTAACCAGGCACATAATCCCTAAACCCCCCATCAGATGTGGCATACATTGTAAAAACTTCTTTAAACTGAAGTTCACATGACAACATATTATATGTGGAGTTCCAACGAGTCGAAACATCTAGAATCAGTTTTTTATATTTAATGCCTAAAGCCAAACTAATTTCAGCGAATTTAATTCTCCGACCCTCTAAGGCAGCCACATATTTAACCCCATCACGAACTTTCCCAACAATTTCATCTATCGGATCTAATCCATACTTGACACATAAATTTAAAATATGTGCACAACAGTGAGCATGAAACATTTTACCATCAATTGATAATTTCTTTCTAACACTAAAAGTCTGTTTCAAATTCTTTAAAGCAACATCGTTAGCCTTGGCATTATCCACGGTAATTGTACAAATTTTATCAACTATGCCCCACTCATTCAAGCACTTAAATTAAGCCTCTGAAATCACATATCCCATATGTGGGGGAGGAACATTATAGAAGTTAAGAACTCTCATATTGAGGTTCCAATTGGAATCAATCCAATGACCAGTTACAACCATGTATCCTAGTTTCTGATGAGATGAAGTCTACATATCAGTTGTAATATTTATCTTCCTAACAGATTTGAAAATTTCTTTTAACTTCCTTTTTCTCAATTTCATAGGTACTGAAACAATCCTTCTTAACCATTTGCCTACTTATCTGTTCCCAAAATGGAGTAGCTTTTCTCATTAAGACATCAAACATAAAACTCTCAGCGTGCCTAAAGGGTAATTCATTTACCATAATATAATGAGAAATGACTTTTCTCATCTCATAATGATCATATTTAAAATTTAAAAGTGCTACCTCAGGTGACTATTCGTCTCTCGGTTGGAACTGCAGTTGCGTTTGACGTTTGTGTCCATGTGCAACAACACACTTATCAATATGCCTATTAAACGACTTTGTACTCCCTGTTTTACTAATTTTCATTGGATATCTGTAGAGCTTGCACATGGACATCTTCTCATTCTTCACCATAACAGTGTCCAAATAGGGCCAACATCGAGATTTTTCTTTCTTTCCTTCTTTTGATAAGGAATCTCGGTGTCCTGATTTGATTGTTGAGTTTCGACTTCCAAAGTCCGACTTTTGCTTTGACCTTTTCTTTTCCTTGAAATCTCTTCTTGTTCAGGTTGCTCAACAGTGTTGCCTTCATCTCCATCATCAGCAGTGTCTTCAGATGGTGTTTCATCGCCTGACTTCTTAAAGATTCTTGCTGAAACTCAACATTTTCGGGAATGACTTCAAAACGAGGCTTCTTCCTTGCTGCCATTTCAACTTAAAGACCTATAATAAAATAAAGGGGATAGATAAACAACACAAATCAATAATAAAAAAGAGGAATATATGAAGTAATAATAGTAATTGAACTCGATAAAGACACACACACGTATATATATTGAAAGAAATATGACTGAGAAGTGAGAAGTGAGAGTGAGACTTACTGAATATGAATCTTATTCGAGTAAGAATCTGAGAGTCTTATTCGATTAGGAATCTGAGATTCGATTGAGTCGATTGAGTCAGAGTCTGAGAGGTGCGGTAGTGCTGCGGTTTTCCTGCTTTAGCATTTAGGATTTTAGGGTTTTAATTTTCAGAGTTCAGACGTTAATTGGAGATGGAATGGGCCTGGGCCTGGGCCTGTAATTTAAATTTGGATTGGGCCTCTAAATCTTTAAAAAAATACAATTTTAACTATTTCACGAGCTACTCGATAACAACTCGAAATCGAGTCGGTTTATTAGTGCTCGATACCAGCTCGAGTTCGGCTCATTTCGTTAACGAGCTCAAACTCGAACAAAAATTTTGATCGGTAAGGATGCTCGGCTCGGCTCGAGATCATTAAGAAAACATCAAAGTTCGGTTCGTTTATGTCAAAACTCGGCTCGACTCGGTTCGTTTACAACCCTACTTGGAAGAGTGTGATGATGAAGCCTTGGTTAAGTGCACGAAGAAACCAGCAAGAGAAGACAAGAAATAATATTTTTTTTCCTGTAACTCAGCGCGACCACACTACACTTGGGAGCGGCCGCGCCAGACACAGAGCGGCCATGCCGTATCCCAGGGCGGCCGCGCCAGGATGTTTTCCAGAAATCCTGATTTGAACAGAAGACTGATTTGCTGGGCTTTTGGACGGTTTGGGCTGCTATATAATGACTCTTTAAAAGACGTTTTTGAGGAGAAAGACTAAGGAGAAGGTAGCGAGAAGACCTAGGAGCACAAATACAATGAAGGAGAAGAAAAGCTTGTTTTTACTTGTGATTCTTTGATTGAGTTGTAATCTTGGATGCTTATTTTCTTATTTGCTGAACCTATTACTCTTGTTAACGTAATTTGATTATTTATTTAGTTTATAAAGACTTAGTTTATTTTACCATGCTTTCATCGGAACCTACGGTGACGATGAGTTTGGTTATGAACTAATCATTATCGTGGGGTTCTAACGGATTTACTTATGGATTTCAATAGTTAATTTGTTTCGATATCTTAGTGTGTGGTGATTGTATGATATCCTAGTATTGGTTGTGCTTATTCGTCTTATGAGCGTCGCGAACATATAAGATAGCGTGTTAATCTCTATTGAAGCGACAATGGATTTAGAGGTTTAAAAGTTGCCATGCTAGCATAGGTTCATGTATTTGTTATGCATGATTTGTAGGTAATTTTAACCATCTTACTTGCCCTATATAATCACGATAGATAACTTGCGTATTCAACCTTTATGTTATCAAATTATATAGACATATAGGGTCTTAACATATTTGGTGTCTATTCAGCTTCTATCTCTTTTGTGGATGTCTGGTAGTAGGGTATTCGTACAATGAAAGTTGGCGTTTACTAGTTTCGTGTTATTTGATTAGTCGTCATCACCATTGCATGCTAAGGTTAAGAACAATGAATTTGAATGAAGTATTTAATGAAGTTTGAATCCCATGTTTGTCTCATATAGTAAATCAAACCCTTTAATCTCTTAGTCATTTGCATGTTAGTTAATATCTTAGTTATAAAAAATCTCAACTTTTTAATCGTCTTAGCATTGAATAATAACCATACTATTGTTGCATAAGTGCATAAATTGAAGTTAACCTAAAATAGTCTCTGTGGGAACGAAATAGAAAGAATTCTATATTACTTGTGAACACGTATACTTGCATGTAATTTTAGCGCGTGGCTTCGTCCTAACAACGTTCGTAAGTAATATAGAATTCTTTCTAGTTCGTTCCCACGGAGACTGGTTTTGGTTAAGTTCAATTTATGCACTTATGCAATAATGATATGGCTATCGTTCAATGCTAAGACAAGTAACAAATTGGGTTTTTGATTCAACTAAGAGATTATACTAATTAACATTAACTAAGAGAATTGAGGTTGAATTACTTATATGAGACAAACATGTGATTCTAACTTTATTAAATACTTCATTCAAAGTCATTGTTCTTAACCTAAGCATGCAATGATGATGAAAACTAATTAGAGAACACGAAACTAGTAAACGCCAACTTTCGTTGCACGAATACCCTACTACCAGACATCCACAAAAGAGATAGAAGTTGAATAAACACCAATTATGTTGAGACCCTATATGTCTAGAATTTGACAACATAAAGGTTTAATGTGCACGTTATCTATCGTGATTACATAGGGCAAGTAAAATAGTTAAAATTACCTACAAATCATGCATAACAAATACATGAACCTATGCTAGCATGGCAAGTTCTAAACCTCTAAATTTATTGCCGCTTCAATAGAGATTAACACGCTATCTTATAAGTTCACGAAGCTCATAAGATGAATAAGCACAACCAATACTAGGATATCATACAATCACCACACACTAAGATATCAAAACAAATTAACTATAGAAATCCATGAGTAAATCCGTTAGAACCCCATGATAACGATTAGTTCATAACTGAACTCATCATCACTGTGGGTTCTGATGAAAGCATGGTATAATAAACTAAGTCTTTATAAACTGAATAAATAATCAAAGTACGTTAACAAGAGTATTAGGTTCAATAATAAAGAAAACGAGCATCCAAGATTAAAACTTAAGCAAAAAATCACAAGTAAAAACTAGCACTTCTTCTCCTTCGTTGAATTGTGCTCCTAGGTCTTCTTCTTGCTTTCCCTTAGTCTTTGTTGTGAATAACGTCTTTAAAGAGTCTTTATACAGCAGCCCAAACCATCTAATATCCCAGCAAATCGATCTTCTATTAGAATCAGGATTTCTGGAAAACGTCCTGGCGCGACCGCCCTGGGATCTGGCGCGGCCGTTCTGAGTATGGCGCGGCGGATCCCAAGTGTAGCGCGGCCGCGCTGAGCTTCTGGAAAAAAATCATTATTTTCTTCTTTTCTTGACTGCAACTGCTAGTTTCTTCGTGCACTTGACCAAGGACTCATCCTCACACTCTTCCAAGCATATATCATGCAATTTCCATCCCTTCTTCCTACTTATGCTCTGAAATGCAAAACACTACAAGAACACATCAAAAACACAAATAACTTGAGTATAAAACACCAATTTGAGCCTTTACGAAGTGTTCTAAGTGGACATAAATGCCACTTAACTTCCCCCCAAACTTGAATCGATGCTTGTCCTCAAGCATAAACTGACTCAAAGAACGAAAAATAAAAATGCATGAATGCAACGATCCCCTCAAATTAACTAACCCAACCAATGAGCAACATCTCAATGAATGCAATTATTCGCACAAAGTTCAATCGAATCCCCCACTCAACTCACAAGCTAGAAACGTACATGTGTGTAATTGCTTAACAGATATACTCTCGCAACTAGATTAGTAATCATAACTCACCACTCATCAAGGAAATCATAAGGTTATACGATAAACTCAAAATGACTGAAAACACTTCAATTTTATCGGAGTTATACACGAAATCATGCTTTTATTGATAACACATAACAACACAAATATGCTTTTTTGATCATGCAATGAGTGAGGTCCACAAAAGACTTATACAATAATACCCTTGTGGCGAGCGTTAGTTTAGCGGATCCCAGACTATAAAAGCCTTAGGCCACTAGGCACAAAGTCCTTCAAAACTTAATAACTCGAGTATTAAAGAGCCCACTCGTGATAAATTATGCATAACACATATATATATTTTTATTTTTTTTCATTTTTTTTCAACAATTTCTGAATGAGTGCGTTTCGCTCCACCTCGTTCAACCCTAGACTACTCATATAAATATGAGCCGACTACTAGCCATTTGACACCTAGCCACAACTAACAATGAAATCCAATATTTTTTCCTCCAATTTTAAAAATCCATGTTATTTTGTCACTAAGAGAATATCATAAATTCTAGACATAAACAAGTGATTAAACCTCGACAAACAAACAAGCCATGGTCATGATCTAGCACTTAAGCAACCTATAAGACTTGGTGAAATTTTCTTGTTTCTAGCATACAAATCAATTCATTAGGACTTAACATTCTTCTATATGACATCACTACACTCGCATCAATATCACAACTTAATCGGAAAAGTAAACTTAAGGGATCATGATATAATGTCAATGCAACTATATGCAACATACTAATATGATAACAAATACGCAAAAAAAACTACATGACAAATATGGACACTACATGAACTAAACTAGCATGAATATGCATCTATATGGACTCACACACAAATATTCCTTAACTACCACCCCCAAACTTAAAATTTTCACTGTCCTCAGTGAAGGTAATAGTAAGGAATTAAAGCATATCTACTCGGAATCAGGATGATCATCACCCTCAGAATCCCTTGATGAATCACCGAGCCAAGATCCACATAATCACCCTGTAAGATCCCCTACAATAACTTCGCCCTATCGACCGTCACATCATGCACATGAGATGACGACATGATGTTCGCATAGATGAAAGCTTTCCATGCATAAGCAAACCGGTTCATGCAAGAAGCGGGGAAGTTAGCATACTCGTTCGACCCCCTCTTAAACTTCCACTGCGTATCCGGAACACACAACGTGGCCAATATCAAATCCAAGTCAAAATTATCCCCTGTCTTCATAACCCAATCCTCCTGTTGTGGCTGCCTCACCGGTTGGTTGATAACCCGGCGAATAGTGTCAGCGCTATAATCCACCGTCAACCCCTCATCATATAATAACCATTCCTTTCCGCCTTCGCCTTCGCGTAAAACTCGCGAACAATACTCATCGGTACCGCCTGAGGTGCCTCATAAAAAGAAATCCAACTCTTCTCTAAAATCATATCAAGCAACTTATCATCCTTACCTGACGGTAGAGAACCCCTCTCCTTTACTATCAGCTTCGACAACAACCTTCTATACTCCGCTCCTGCCTCCGGAGTCACAAACCTAAGTCTCGTGCCCCCAACACTCGAAGAATCAGTAGTAGCGGGGTTAGTGCTGCTGCTAACTTGAGTGCGGGCTCTCTTGGGTGCCATTGGAATTGCTAAAGTGAGAAAATAGAAGTGTATAGAGAATTAGGGTTTGAGAGAATAAGAAAAGTATGGTAAGGATGGATGTATGAAGATGTATGTATATATAGGGATTGAGAATTAGAAGTGAGAATTAGAAGTGGGATATAATTGTGGGATAGTGGGGATAATGGGGTGCAATAAGGCTAAAAATCGGGTATAAGTGTTTGTATAACAGATGCATGTATCCCCCTTCCTTTGTTTTGATTTTCTGATATTATTTTTTTTCGGTTCCAGGGGGTTAGCGCAGCCGCCCCGCCAGGTAGCGCGGGCGCGCCGTATATCTGCTAAACCAGTGCGGCCGCCCTTCTTCCCAGCGCGGGCGCGCCGTGCTTCCGTACTTTCAGCGCGGCCGCCCCGCTTCCCAGCGCGGGCGTGCCGTGCTTCTGGAAAAAACACCCTGTTCTTCTTCTATTTTTCTAATTTTTTTTGTCTTTTTTTATTCCTTCTATCTTCTTTTCTTCCTTCTAATGTACAACAAGTTGGGTTGCCTCCCAAGAAGCGTTTGGTTTACGTTGCTAGCTTGACGTAGAATTCTGAGATCAAGTGGACAATAAAACGGCACTAACCACCTCACGGTTTTCCGTATTTCTATAGTAGTGCTTCAGACACTGTCCATTTATCTTGAATGACTGGCCTGGATCGTTCTTAAAAATCTCCACCGCTCCATGTGGAAACAAAGTTTTGACAACAAACGACCCTGACCATCTTGACTTCAATTTCCAGGAAAAAGACGGAGACGAGAGTTGAACAAAAGAACTTGTTTCCCCGGAACAAATGATTTGAGCACTAGACCCCTATCGTGCCACCTCTTGACTTTCGCCTTATACATTTTGTTGTTCTCATACGCTTGAAGTCGAAACTCATCGAGTTCATTCAACTGAAGCATCATTTTCTTACCAGCTGCATCCATATCAAGGTTCAATTTTTTCAATGCCCAATATGCCTTGTGCTCTAGCTCCACATGCAAATGACATCCTTTACCATAAACCAATTGAAATAGAGACATGCCTAACGAAGTCTTGAATGCCATTCGACACGCCCAAACAGCTTCATCCAACTTCAAAGACCAATCATTTCTCGATGAACATATAACTTTCTCCTGAATACGCTTGATCTCTCTATTAGATACCTCAGCCTGACCAATATTCTGAGGATGGTTGGCTGTAGAAATGCGATGATTCACATTATATTTTTGCATCATAGCAATGAACTTGTGATTGCAGAAATGCTATCCCTCGTCACTGATTATGACTCTTGGAGTTCCAAATCTTATAAATATCTGCTTTTGAAGAAAATTAAGCACTACCTTCACATCATTTGTCGGTAAAGCTTTAATTTTGACCCATTTTGACACATAATCGACCACCAGCAAGATATACTGATTATTGCAAGATGAGACAAATGTCCCCATGAAGTCAATTCCCCAAATATTAAAGATCTCAACCTCGAGAAGCACATTAAGAGGCATCTAATTCTTCTTTGATATATTACCAACACGCTGGCAACGATCACACTTCAAAACGAACTGATGCGCATCCTTAAACAATGTAGGTCAGAAGAATCCTGCTTGAAGGATATGAGCTTCTCTCTTTTCTCTACCATAGTGGCCTCCATAAACAGTCGAATGGCAGTCTCGCAAGATACCCTCTGTCTCGCTGTACGGAATACATCTCCTGATGATTTGGTCAGCTCCTTGCCGAAACAAAAATGGCTCATCCCATATATACCACTTTACTTCATGAAGAAACTTCTTCCTTTGAGCGGAAGTCAAGTATGGAGGCATAATGTTGCTCACAAGGTAGTTCACAATATCTGCGAACCACGGTTCCTCTTTTTGCACCCCAAACAACTGCTCATCGGGAAAAGAATCATTTATCAAGGTCTTATCCTGTGAAGCTATACCTGTATCTTCTAAACGACAGAGATGATCAGCAACTTGATTCTCAGTACCCTTCCTATCCTTTATCTCCAACTCAAACTCCTGAAGTAAAAGAACCCATCAAATCAGTCTAGGTTTTGAGTCCTTCTTCGAGACAAGATAGCAAATTGCAGCGTGATCAATGAACATTGTCACCTTCGTCCCAAGCAAATAAGAATGAAACTTCTCAAAACTGTAGACAATAGCCAATAACTCCTTCTCAGTAGTAGTATAGTTTAGTTGAGGACCATTGAGGGTCTTACTAGCATAGCAGACCACATGAAATATATTGTTCTTTTTTACCCAAGAACTGCTCCAACTGCATAGTCACTTGTATCGCACATCATTTCGAAAGGCTCATCCCAATCAGGTGCAGTTATCACAGATGTAGTGATCAAACTCTTCTTTAAGCTCTCAAAAGTAGCTAGACACTCATCATCAAACTTGAAAGGGACATCTTTCTCTAATAAATTACACAATGGTTGAGAGATTTTAGAGAAGTCCTTGGTGAACGCCGATAGAAACCCGCATGACCAAGAAAACTGCGAATCCCCTTAACAGATTTTGGTGGAGGAAGGTTTTCAATGACCCCCACCTTGGCTTTTTCCACTTCAAGACCTTTACTAGAGACCTTATGCCCAAGAATGATGCCCTGTTGCACTATAAAGTGACATTTCTCCTAGTTGAGAACCAGATTGGTCTCAACACACCTTTTAAGAACCGCGCCAAGATTTTGCAAGCACTCGTCAAAAGAATCCCCGAACACATAAAAACTATCCATGAACACCTCCACATTCTGACCAATCATGATAGAGAAGATAGCCATCATGCTTCTTTGAAATGTGGCGGGTGTACCACACAACCCAAAAGAAACTCTTCTGAAGGCAAAAGTACCAAACGGACAAGTGAAGGTAGACTTTTCCTGATCTTCTCGAGCGATGAAAATCTGATTATAACTCGAATAGCCATCCAGAAGATAATAGTATTCATGTCTAGCCAACCTGTCAAGCATCTGATCAATAAAGGAAATAGGGAAGTGATTCTTCCTTGTTGCTTTGTTCAGCTTCCTGTAATCCATGCAAACTCTCCACCCCGTGACTGTTCGAGTAGGAATGAGCTCATTCTTTTCATTAGCGACCACGGTGATGCCTCCTTTCTTTGGCACACACTGAACTGGGCTCACCCAAGAACTGTCAGAAATAGGATAGATGATCCCTGAATCTAGCCATTTGAGAATTTCCTTCTTCACGACCTCCTTCATGATTGGATTTATCCTTCTCTATTGCTCAACAGTTGGCTTACTTCCTTCCTCTAGCAGAATTTTATGCATACAATAAGAAGGGCTGCTTCTCTTGATATCTTCTATAGTCCATCCAATTGCCGATTTAAACTCTCTCAGAATTCTCAAGAGTTTTTCCTCATCACTATCTAAAAGGTCAGATGCAATAATAACAGGCAAAGTAGATGTATTACCTAAAAACGCATACCTCAAGTGTTTAGGAAAAGGTTTAAGCTCGAGTGTAGGAGCTTCCTCAATAGATGGCTTGAGATGTCCCTCAGCATTTTTGAGTTCTGACATTCCAGGAGATTCAAAAGGCATATCCAGCCTTCGCTTCCAAGGAGAAGCATTCATATACTGCAACTGCTCATCACCTTCATCATCTTCACTATCTGAATATCCCATCCAGGCCTTCTCTAAGGCATCAGACCTTATCATTTGATCAAGTTCTGAAGTAACCACATAATCGACCAATTCCACTTTTAAACACTCTTCATTATCAGTAGGGAATTTCATGGCATTGAAAATATTAAAAGTCACATCCTGGTCCAGTACTCGTATAGTGAGCTCACCCTTCTGCACATCAATCAAGGTTCGACCAGTAGCCAAAAATGGTCTTCCCAAGATTATGGGAATCTATTTATCCTCCTCAAAATCAAGAATTACAAAGTCAGCAAGAAAGATAAGTTTTTCCACCTTGACCAAGACATCCTCCACAATGCCTCGTGGATATGTAATAGAACGATCGACCAACTGCAAGGACATATATGTAGGCTTTGGATCAGGTAAATCCAACTTCTTGAAGATAGACAAAGGCATCAGATTGATGCTAGCTCCCAAATCACATAAACACTTATCGAATGACAAGTTTCTGATGGTGTAAGGAATAGTGAAGCTTCTAGGATCTTTAAGCTTCAGAGGCAGCTTCTGTTGTAGCACAGCACTGCATTCCTCCATAAGAGCAATGGTCTCTAAGTCATCGAGCTTCACTTTACGAGAGAGAATAATCTTCATAAACATCACATATCTAGGCATCTGTTCAAGAGCTTCAGTGAAAGGTATGTTGATATGAAGTTTCTTGAACACCTCCAAAAACTTAGCAAACTGCTTATCCAACTTTTGCTTCTGCAGCCTCTTAGGAAAAAGAGGTGGAGGATATACCTATTTCTCCCCTGTATTACCCTGGGGAGGAGTGTGTTCCACAGTTTTCTTCCTTGATTCTACTTCCACTTCCTTCTACACATCTTCTTCAGCCACAAATTCAGATTCTGGAACTTGAGATTTTTCGGGGATTGCAACCTTCCCAGACCTCAATGTAATTGCCTTACCTGTTCTTTTGCTCCCTTCTTGTCTGGAACTTCTGTGTCACTAGGGAGTGTTCCATGTTGTCGATTCATCAAGGCATTGGAAATCTTCCCAATTTGATTCTCCAAGGTCTTAATAGAAACCGCTTGGCTCTTGCACATGAGCCTCAACACCTCCAATTCAGATTTTTCATTAGATTGTTGAAGTTGGAGTTGTTATCTTGGTGCATATTGCAGTTGTTGAAAACCAGGAGGGTTGAATTGCTTTGCTGCATACTGCTGATAAGGCTGTTGCACCACATTCTGAGTGTTGCTCCAGCTGAAGTTAGGATGATTGCGGTTGTTGGGATGATAGGTGGTTGGAACTGGTTGATGCTGTTAGTGTTTGTGCCCTAAAGACAACACTATGATGTTTTAGTTTAAGACATTTGGATTATTAATATTTATATTCTATAGATTATTCCCTTTATAATTTATTAATTCTTAATTTACTGCGATATAAATATTAGATTAATAAATGTCCTTGGAATATGATATGCAATTCTATATCTCTAAGTATGTGACTTAGAAAAGAGATTATGAAAATAGTATCAATATTCCTAAAGGTCCCTAGTCGAGTATTATTATTAAGGGACAATAAGAATGCACTAAGACTGGTGTGTTTTTTGACTAATAATCACATCTCATTGATCATAGGTATGATGATACTAAAGTCAAAAACACAGGCCAATGAATATGTATATGGTGCTGGACAGACCCAATGTGAGATTCTACATGTCTGTTGTGTCATAAGTAATTCTCACAGTGATAATGATGTAATGGTCCTTAGACCTGAAGTCATTATATTTCTATATGAGAATTAATATACATTGATTCCATTAAAAGTTATCCTTGACCGGGTAATGATAAAAGTGGACATTGGGTATATTATGAATCGTATGAGAAATATGAATGATCTAGATGGGATTTAACCCTCCTATTTTAGGATTGATATTATTGGCCTCTTGTGTGAGCTAGACTATGAAATGCGTGGCCACGCTCAAATGTTGATTTGATATGATAGTCTACTCATTGATCAAGAAAACTTGGATTAAACTATGATGAGGATGACACATTACATGCCTCTAGTTTAATCTATAATATATGGTTAAAGGGATTATATTACATTGTACATTATTCACAAAAGGTTTATTCGATCACCGATTCAATTATTATTACTTGGGTAGCAATAATGTATTACTAGATGCCGCTCATTGTTTACGATTTTAAATTAGATTTAAAATTCGTTGCCAACGTAATAATAACCTATAGGGTCACACACTAAGAATGCTTGAAGGATTATTTAATTTAAATTAGATTTAAATTATATTAAAGTAATTCGAATTATTTATAATATCAGAAATCGATCAACACATTGGTGAAAAGAGAATTAGTAAGAGATATGCCAGCTTTTGAGTTTGCTCAAACTAAAGTTTGTGAGGCTTGTCAAAAAGTGAAAATGAAGAGGTCCAGTCACAAAAGTAAAGTTGTGAATTCCATTAGTGCTTCACTACAGCTGTAAATCCGTGATTTTATTTTTAATTTATTTATTAAATATTAGATATTAATTCGTTTAGATAAATATTCATTTAGAATATTTCGGAAACTTTTTGTGCAAGTTATCCGAGTTAGGAAAAGATTTGAAGTGTGAGAATAAATTAGAAAATTGATATCTTTTTTTTAATTTAGGTATTTGCGTATGCCAAATATTTTAATAGGAATTTACTTGGAGAAGTTATAAAATTTTTGGGAGAAAGTTTAATTATTACCTAGTTCATATTAGATTTTTGTATGCCTATATATAAAGACCCTATTTAAACAATTAAAACTTGTACAGGTTATCGCCTTCGACGGGTATAACTTTTATTACGTTTTCACTTGTTTTTTTGTGATATAGTTGTGTAATATTCTTGTTCCCGTGTTTTCATTATGCTACATGATTGTCCCTTTTGCCATGCTCACCATCTGGTGATTAACTATTTTATTGATAGGGAATAAAATAAGGCCTGAGTATGTAATTAATATGGCATTAATTATATCAGAATTAGGCCAACAACCAGGCCCATTTGAGAAGGCCCCAAACCCTGAATATTAATTAATTTCATAATTAATTAATAAGGGATAAGTCAACTGATAAGATGAGTCCTAGTGGAGAAATAAATCCTTGTAGATTGGTCTCCAAGGAATCTGGTGGGATAAGGAATCAGCTTCCTACCTCTTAGGACTCCAAAGTCCATTCTAATTCTGAGACTTGTCCACCAAGTCTCCTAACCCAAGTCCAATTCAAGGACTCCCAACATCTATATAAGGGGCCTCACCCCACAAATCAGAACTACGTTTTTTGAATTGATGTTAAGATTGTAGCTCCTATATGTCCGGGGACGTCATGGATAGATCCCATTAAGACCCATATTCAAACCAGATGGTTTCCAAATGATGCTACTGAAGCACGAAAGTTGGTTGTTCGAGCACTGAGATACTCCTTGATAGATGGGATTTTGTATAAAAGATCTTACGTGGTTCCTTACTTAAGATGTCTCAAGCCCGATGAGGCACGCTTGGCTCTTGAAGAAGTGCATGAAGGTATCTGTGGGAAACACTTGGGGGCAGAGCACTAGCTGATAAGATAACCCGTTTAGGCTTCTATTAGCCAGAAATAATGGTCGATGCCAAAGAGTATGTGAAGAAGTGTGACCACTGTCAGAAGCATGCACCTGTCGTTCGATAACCCCCCGAGATGCTGACCTCCATCAACTCTCCCATCCCCTTTGCTATGTGGGGAATGGATATACTTGGACCTTTCCCCATAGCCACGACACAAAGGAAGTTTCTGATTGTAGCCATTGATTATTTTACTAAGTGGATTGAACGAAGCCTTTGGCCAAAATCACAACTAAGCAGGTTGCACAATTTCTGTGGGAAAATATCATGTGCTGGTATGGAATTCCCCGCATCCTAGTCACTGATAATGGAACACAGTTCAACAATGAGGAATTTAAGAAGTATTGTGAGGAAAATGAAATGGAATTATGATTCACCTCTGTGGCTCACCCGTAAGCCAATGGGCAAACGGAAGTAGCGAATCGAATAATTCTGGATGGACTAAAGAAGAGGATCGAGAAGTCGAGGAATAACTAGGTGGATGAAATACTCCCAATACTATGGGCCTATAGGACTACCTGTAGAGTCACGACTGGAGCAACTCCCTTCATGTTAGCATATTGGACAAAAGCGGTTGTTCCTGTAGAAATATCACATTCCTCTCCCAGGATTCAAGCTTTCAATGCTGAGGAAAATGAGGTAGGTCAAAGGTTAGCCCTGGATCTTATTGATGAAGTACGAGATGAGGCACATGCGAAGATAGTGGAATATCGTAAAAAAGCTTCGTTCTACTACAACCTAAGGGTTAAGGAAAGGTTCTTCAAGCAGGGTGACTTAGTCCTAAGGAAGGTGGAAGCTTCTGGTGTGGGGCAGAAAGGGAAACTTGCCCCAAATTGGGAAGGGCCATACAAGGTCAAAAATGTTCAGGGTAGAGGAACCTACAAGCTTGAGACTATGGATGGTTTTGAAGTCCCGAGAACTTGGCATGCACAAAACCTGAAGATTTACTATGTGTGAAGTGGTTGAGCACGATTCTCACTTGTCAAGATGACAAGTAGGTTGAAAAGCACCTTGAATCTTTGCTTGCTTAGGATTTACATGTTTTAGTTTTATTTTGAGGTTTATTAAGACTTGTGTAAGGGATGAATCCCAACAATTTGTGAAATTTAGAAAGTTTTCGAAATATGTTTGAATTCCAGTGGCAAGACAAGTAAACTAAGTGCATGAGATGAAAGTATAAAGTTCGATAAATAAAACGGGTTCAAATAAATAATACAAAGTCTGATAAGTTAAGTCTCAAAGACAAGATAAAATAAATAAGCCACGCAGGGCTAGAAAAGCTCTAAGGAGCTGAGGTGCCCTCAGCATCCATATCATTGTCTCCGCCGCTCTCGCTGAAAGTCTCAGTAGTCCCGGAAGAGGAAGGGCTATCATCTGCGGCAGGCCCAGAAGATGACTCGGGGGGAGAAAGAAGCATGTCCTGAGGGATACGATCCGAGACAACCACTCAGGTGCGGAACCTCTGTAGCAAAGCCTTGTCATCAGGACAGACGTAGTCTGTTGGGTTAATATCAGGGCAAACCTCGTTCACGGTGCCAAGGGCCGTGTCCCAGCCAGTCCTAAAAAACCCAGGGAACACTGAGTCGTCCCTCACCCTCATAGACTGGGTAAACTCCTCCGAGTCCAAGTAGTTGTCAATCGCCTTGTCCTTCTCGGCCCTTAGCACAACTAGCTCAGCGTTAGACTCTCCGAGCTCCTCTTTCTTACGCTTCAACTTTCGCTTCAAAGAAGCGTACTTCCTCTGCTGCTTTCTGAGGGCATTGTCAGCTTTGTCCGAAGCCCTCTTCCATGATTCAGCTTGCCTCACAGTGCCTTGGAAGTAGGCGTTAGACTGAAATGAAATAATAAACGAAGATATAATAAGGCAAGAAAATGGAAAAAGAGAGAAGAGTAAAATTATAAGAAAGAGTCATACCGAGGCCAATGACTGAGCTCCCATGAGCTTTATCTTCTCCAGGTCGGGAGTAGCTAGCACATCAGTGAAGTCCTTGGGGGTTACGCTGTGGTAAGACCAATCTCATGCGTGCTTTGTGGATCCAACCACGGTATCCCCTCGGTGAAATCCCCAAAGAGGCTGAAAAGCACCCGTAGCAGCAGAGACAGGAGCAGCAGCAGAGATAGGAGCACTGTGGGCTTCAGCTCCCTCAGCAGGAACCTCCACCATGGGCTTCTTATGCTTCCTTAAGAAGCTAGGCTCAGTAGTCTTTCCCCAGGTATCTAGTCCCGCAAGCCGAGCTTTCTTCATCCTCGCAGTCTCCTCAATGAGAGGCACATTATCCTCGTTGATTTCCTTAGCAGCGGCAAAATAAGAGAAAAATAAAATAAGTGGTGTCAATAATGTATGGAAGAAAATGAAAACGAGAAGGGAAGAAAAATACCCTGTTGAGAAACTGAGGAGAGTCCCATGTGGATAAGGGAAAACTCCTCTAAAAGAGTCCAGCTGACAGTGACACCATCATCCCGAGTAAGCTCATCATAAATGATAGTTTCCTCAGGGGTTAGGTGAATGGATTTGAGGCTACCATCGCTAACCTTCCCGAAGGTAGATCTGAAGAGGGTGCCCCAGTCTCCATTCTCCCACCTTAACCCGATAAAACTACTCCTCCAATGTTGGTTATTGTCAGGAATGGAGGCACTGTTAAAAATGTGCTTACACTTGGGCCTTTGCTTAATGTAGACCCAATCACAGATACTCGAAGAACTGTTATAACACTGGAAGATTTTCCTAAAAACAACTACTGATAAGGGAAAACCTCCCCTAAGACAACAAACCATGAAACATAAAATGTTCCTCCAGGCGTTTGGAGGAAGCTGACAGGGGTTAATTTACAAGTCTGCGAAAAGGAGGGGAATGAAAGGATGAAAAGGAAACTAAGCCCAGCATTAAGGGCATCTGTGTAAACAAAAAGAGTATCGAGTTTCCAGTGGCAAGTACGATCGCCACCGACAACTGGAACTAGCCTAAGAGGGGGACGAACATTTTAACGTGCGTTTAACTTATCGTAATCTATATTGTGCCATGTGTTGTAATAATCAAATGAATCAAGGTGTGCATTAGAGGGGTACTCGTCCCCTCTAGTATTAATCATATGTAGTAAAGACATGACTAGTAAAGATATGTAAGAAGAGCGGATTTTAATATCGTTACCTCATTTCGAAGATGAGGCAATCTTGGCCGCTCTCTCAGCACCCTTGTCAGCCATTAATGGAGGTAAAAGAAAGCTAGAAACCTTGAAAAAGGGAGGAAGGCCGAAAAAGGCTAGCCGGAAAAACTTCTAAGGAGAGGAGTGTTGGGAGTGTTTGAGAGGAGAGAAGGAGAAATGAGAAATGTAAAGAGGAGAAATGAGAAGTGTGAGGAGATCACACTCCCACCTCACTCTTATATAGCCTCTAGGAAGGCAAGTTGGGCTTGAAAAAGCCCATTTGGGCCCAAGAAATAGAAGGATCTAGAAAGATCTGGGAGTTTTTTTTAGTAAAAAAACTTGATTTAAATAAATATTTTGGAATTCTGGAAGAATCTAGAAAGAACCTTAGAAATTCCAGTAAATTCTGGAAGTTGGGCTTAGGAGAGAAGGTCCAACCCAGAAATTATTGGGCCTGGAAGTGTGAAAGCTCAGTGGAGGGGCCCAAGTTAGAAATTATGATAAACCCAAAATTTGTTGGGCCAGGGAATAAATCAAAGCCCAAATATTTGAAGGCCATACAAAACCAAGGCCCAAAAGAAAAGCCCAGAAAAAAAGATGCGCCATAAAATATATAAAAATAAAAATCCTGATCCCATTTTCGACCATAATTTCTATTGGATTCCTGGTCGAATGGTTGAGGTCGAAAATGCCTTCGACCAGGTCTAGAAAAGAGGTTTAAATCGGTCAAAATCATAAAATCCTGACCGAAAGGGGTTAAAATCCTGCTCGAAAACAAATATATGTGTGGATAAAATCCTGGCCGAAATTCGACCAGGACTCCTGCTCGAACACCCCAGATCGAAAAACAATTCGACCAAGGCTAGAAAGGAGGTATAATTCGGTCAAAAACGAAAATCTTGACCGAAAAGATTGTGATCCTGGTCCCCAAAAAAAGAAAAAAATAATAAGGAAAAATCGTGACCAAAATTCGTCCAGGAATCCTGCTCGAATACTCCTCCTCGAAAGCTCCGTCGACCAGGGCAATATGAAGGCTAATTCGACCAGGATCCTGGTCGAACAGGATTCCTGGTCGAACTATATAAAAAAAAGAGAAATAGGGAAGAAAAAAGAAAAAAAAATCCTGAAAAAATTGCAGAAACAGAGGAAATTCTTTAAAAAAAATTCTGGAAAATATGAATATTTTCAGAAAATGAGGAATAAATCCAGAAATTAAAGGAAAAATCCCAGAATTAAGGGAAAATTCCGGAAATTAGAGGAAAAATCGTAGAATAAAGGGAAAATTCCAGAAATTAAAGGGAAAATTCCAGAAATTAAAGGGAAAATTCTAGAAATTAAAGGAAAAATCCCAGAATTAAGGGAAAATTCCTGAAAATTAAGGAAAAATCCCAGAAATTTAAGGAAAATTCCTGTAAATAAAGGTAACTCATAAATAATAGAAATAAAGGCAAATTATTGTAAATGTGTAGGTCGCTCCACACTTTACGCATAAATGATACCCTGTAAGGGAACGAATGAACTTAACTTCTGCGAAACCTTTTCATGGTTTCCCAGAAGTTGGGGGGCAAATGATAGGGAATAAAATAAGGCATAAGTTTGTAATTAATATAACATTAATTATATCAGAATTAGGCCAACAACCAGGCCCATTTGAGAAGGCCCAAAACCCTGAATTTTAATTAATTTCGTAATTAATTAATAAGGGATAAGTCAGCTGATAAAATGAGTCCTAGTGGAGAAATAAATCCTTGTAGATTGGTCTCCAAGAAACCTGGTGGGATAAGGAATCGGCTTCCTACCTCTTAGGACTACAAAGTTCATTCTAATTCTGGGACCTGTCCACCAAGTCTCCTAACCCAAGTCCAATTCAAGGATTCTCAACATCTATATAAGGGGCCTCACCCCACAAATCAGAACTATATTTTTTGACTTGATCCTTGGCACACAACAAGGTATGTAGGCATCTTGTAAGGCAGATCGAGTCACGAAACACAAGAGCAGTCTAATCGAGCCTCGAAACTCACGTTCCTTAGTGATAAATACAGCAATTATTATACTTTAGTTTTTGATCCATAACATATATGTGTTTGGATATTTAAATATGATAAAATCTGAGTATTTTAATTATTATATGTCCAAAATAAAGTATAGATAATTTTCATATTTTTCTATTAATTTTTATGTTGTTATATGATTTTATAAAAGATTTATGGATTTTTTCGAGTATTTATAAACTATTTTGTATAATCGGGAACCAACCGACTTCAACCGTTTTTACGTTTTTGTAACCCGGAAGTCCCGGGAAAACTCCATCTTAACCCAATTGTAATATTTCGACCATTTTCCATGTTTTGACTTTTTCAATCCGGAGTACGGTTTTCCCCGTGTGGGTCCCGGCGTAAAATTTTTCGATACAATATTCGTTTCGGTAAATCGATAAACCAGTACTTTCGAGAAACATGATCTTTTGATAAAACTATTATATTAACTTTTCGTAATACGTGTTACGAAAACGCTGAGACCAAGTCTATATTTACAAAATGTATAGATTTGGATAATTATCCTAAAACCGGTATCGATTTGGATCTATTTTCTCAAATAAACGTAATTTTTTATGTATGGTATGATCCAACGGGGTACCAATATTCCGTGAATATAAATAGCCATTACCGTATTTTATTTTGTACATAAAATTATTTGCAATCAGTATATTATATAATTTTCAGAGAAAATCGATATATTCATAATAGTTTCTCAGAATCAAACCCTGATTTGAAAGCGTTACCGATATCCGATTGTGAAGCTCGAGTAACCAAAACGAAGCTTTTGAAACCTACTATTAGAATCAAGGACTTGTGTTTCTGCAAAATCAACGGTTATTTTTCTATATTTTTATTTAATTTTGAATTATTTTGATTTAAAATATGAATTTTTGTTCCCGATATTGTTTGTGTGATATCATGCTTCCATGTTGTAGATGTTTTCTTCCTGATCATTTTGGTATATTATATGACTGATTTGGAGTTCAATAAAATGTTCAAATATGTGTTTTAATTTCGAATTACGAAATTAGGGTTTATACTTCGTATGAATGTTTTCAATAGAATTTGGTGGTTTCTGTTCTAAGGGTTATTAGATTGATTGGTTGGTAGGGATTTGTAGAACTTGAAAAGAGGAATCAATTGGTGGTGGTTTCATGTACAAACGATACCGAAATCGAGCTGGCCGGAGAAAAGAAGAACTCGTCGTCCGACGAGTTTTCTTCGGGATTTTCCGGCCAACTCAGGGTTATTAGGATGATTTGATTGCATGGTTGTATTTCTTGTGAATTATAGAGTAAATATGGAGGAGATGATAGTGTGAGGATGCCGGAATCGTGTTCTCCGGCGAATCGACGGCGGGACTGTCATTTTTGCAGTTTAGTCCCTGAAGTTTTGGGGAGGAAACAGTTATGTCCCTGTAGTTTTCAGAATTTGCATATTTTGGATTCCTGTTTTAAAAATTTATGAAAATCATATTTGATATTTATTTTAATTCGATTTTAATTATTAAAGATTCCAAAAATTATAATTTTAATTCCAAAAATTAATTTTAATTCAAAAATAAATATGAATTAATTAGTTAATTAATTTTAGTTGATAATTAATTAATTAATTGGTCAATTAATTCAAATATTAATTTATTAATTAATTTAATTAATTATTAATTAATTTTAATTGATTATTTAATTAGATTTAATTATTTATTTTGATTTAAAAATTCTGAAAAATAGTTTCGAGCTTTAAAATATTATTTTAAATTATTTTCAAGGCTCGATAATTATTATAAAATGATTTTAAAGCCATATTCGGGCAGTAAAACCCTTTTTATAGTTTTAAAATGATTCAACGGCCCGTTTTAATTCCAAAAATGTTTAAAAATTGGTATTAAATATCCGAAAAATCATTTTAACATCGAATCTTCTTTGAAAAAGTATTTTCATCGAATATCTTACGTGTTATGTGCTATATGTGATCTGATTGATGTGTTATATGCATATATGTTTATTGTTTGACTGTTTTGATCGTAACTTTTAATTCGTAAATCGAATTTGGGTGAAATGAAGGGTAAATAGAAGCTTATAACGAATAAAATCAAGTGTGAATAAGTATTGATAGACTTGTGATGTCTGAGCAGAAGAAGCGAGGCGTAGGAAAGGAAAACAAGTAGCCGGTGAATAAGAATCGGTAGACGAAAGCAAATGAAGAGTTAGCGAATCAAGATAAGGCAAGTATTTCCAAACCTCCTTGATATATTGCGAGTAATTGAATAGTTCTATTTTATATTGCAAGTGCTTTGAAGCACTGATCCCTAAACCCTGATTCCATTTATTGATCTTTGAGCCGTGAACCTTATTCATTGTAAACCATTGATCGTTGAATACCCAGATGTGAACCATCGATATACGATACTACTCCACAAATACATATAAACTAAATATTGATAACTGAACCGGAATTGTTTAACATACAAAATTTCATACCTTATATATATTAAAAGACTAATCCTTATAACCACGAGACCTTTATTCTTCTGTTATCTGATTCTTTTACCGGCTGATAGACAATTCTTGTATTTACCATGTTGTCCCCTTGTAATGATTGCAAATCACCTTATGCTTGAAAACCAATGTTGTTTATGATTCTGTTTACTATTTTACATTGTTTATTCTGTTATTGTTATAGAATTGGATTGTTTTATAAGATGTGGACCAGATTCGTGGTCAGACCAGATTGGTGCTTTGCTCGGGGTTAGAGCAGAGTCGTGTGCTTTGCTCGGGGTTAGTGCGTGACTGATCAACAACCTAACCTTGGTTTCTAAATTAAAAATGAATATCTAATTCTAATAATTGCTTATCCATAAACTTGATACCTTAAATCATTTTATTTAATCATGGTTTAATCTCAGTATTATCAATATGACTTGCTGAGCTAGTTAGCTCATTTTTGCGATTCTGTTTATGTTCTTTTCCAGTTAAAAAGGAAACCATTGGTAGCGAGGATCCCCAACCATGTGCATGAGCTAGGATTCTAGGTTAAGCGGAATAAGCTAGCTGAAGAATTTTGTAATAGTTTAAGTTTGGAAGTTTGTAAGAATGTTTAATATTCAGATGTAAGTTTGAATTGTTGGGATTTGGAACGTTTGTAATATAAGTAAGTAAGTTGTGGCTTGTGTGCATACTTTAACCTGTTGCGATTCATGTGTGAAGGTAAGTAGGGTCACTGCATATTATTATTATCTTATTTTTTTGTTATAAGCAGGTTTATATATATGGTGTATGTGTTGTGAACCCCAAAATTCTAACCCGGGTTTGGAGGGCGTCACAATATCTCTATTTTTATGGTTTGATTTAATAAATTTGACCACTGCTTTGACCTTCATGATTTTTTGAATTATCCAATAATAATATATTTTATTTAAGTTTTTGTATTTAGATTTAATAGACCGAAAAGTCGGGCTGTTACAGTTGGTATCAAGAGCAGGCTGTTCTTCAGAGTGTATTAGGTATGTGACTAGTACATTCCCTAGGATGCAATCCTATAGACTATCGTATAGATCTTAGGATGTTATATTGGATTTAGGCATTCGTTTGTATGATTATTTGATATGCTTGATTTTGTGCTTTTTGATTATTGACTATAAGTTTAGAAATTGTTTTGTGTGTTTTAGAAAAGATGGATGGGGAGAACGGTAACAACCAGAACAACAACGAAAATCAGAACAACAATGGCAATCAGGGCAGCAATGATGAAGGAGGAAACATCTTTGACCAGCTGGTTGAATATCTAGCTGTACTTGTGAATCAGCAACCGAAGCCCAACATCGTCTCCCGGTTCAAACGTTTGAACCCGTCAACTTTTGATGGAGTAACTGATCCAGCAGTAGTGGAGATGTGGATCCAAGAGATGGAAAAAGCTTTAGGACTTCTTGGGAGCAGTGAAAAGTAGAAGGTGACCTTAGCTGTATACTAATTGCAAGGAAGCGCTTACGACTGGTGGCTCATGGAGAAGAGGAAGAACAAGATGACAAATCTTGAAGAAAATCACGAACCGTACACTTTTGCAAAGTTCAAGAAGGGTTTAGAGGACAAGTACTTTCCGAGAACAGTTCATCTACAGAAATAGAGGGACTTCATTCGGCTTCAGTAAGGTGGAAGAACCGTCATTAAATACGAATCAGAATTTGCAAAGCTTGCGAAGCACGCGTCGACCTTAGTAGCAGATGAGAGCAGTCGATCACGAAGATTAGAGGATGGACTTCGAAGCGACATCAGAAACTCTGTGACGTTTTTTGAACTTCAGACATACGACGCTGTCCTCAACAAGGCGTTAGGGATAGAGAGGGGTTTGGCAGAATCTGAAAAGGCGTCTGGTAGCTGGAACAAGAGGCGGTTCGCTCAAACTGGTGGGAAATCTTTTTAAGGGGGACCATTCAAGAAATCACACGTGTACGATAATATTGGAGGCCAAGGAGATCGAGAAAGGTGTTCAAGATGCGACAAGAATCATCTCGACAAAGTCTGCCATTGGAATACATGTGCTTGTTTTTCGTGCCGAGAAGTAGGACACAAGATTTCTAATTGCCTGCACAACCCGCCACCGCCACCAAGGAAGGAAGGTATGATCTCGACGTGTGTTTCAACTCACAGAAAATGACAACTATCGTAATAAAGGTATGATTTATTTTATTTTTGTGACTTATTTAATTTAATTTAATTTTTATGAATTTGGGGACCAAATTCTTTTAAGGAGGGGAGAATATTAATTTATTTATCAAATATTAGATATTAATCCGTTTAGATAAATATTTATTTAGAATAATTCGGAAACTTTTTGTGCAAGTTATCCGAGTTAGGAAAAGATTTGAAGTATGAGAATAAATTAGAAAATTGATATCTTTTTTAATTTAGGTATTTACGTATGTCAAATATTTTAATTTAGAAATTTACTTGGAGAGGTTGTAAAATTTATAGGAGAAAGTTTAATTATTTCCTAGTTCAAATTAGGTTTTTGTATGCCTATATAAAGACCATCTTTAAACAATTAAAACTTGTACGGGTTATCGCCTTCGACAGGTACAACTTTTATTACTTTTCCACTTGTTTTTCTGTAAAATAATTGAAATTGTGTCATGTTCTTGTTCCTGTGTTTTCATTATGCTACATGATTGTCCCTTTTTCCATGCTTACCATCTGGTGATTAACTATTTATCTTCCTTTTTCTCATTTGCATACCATGATTTATGTTAAGTAGAATTTAATATACTAATATTTACGTGATAGGTATGCTAGAATATTATTTTAAGTAGATTGAGATATGAGATGATATTAATTTATACTTGCTACTCTACGTGTTTGTGTGTTATCTTTATTAATGAACTTGTTCTTGTGTAAAAGTTTTTAGTTTAAAAATATTGTCCCGTTTATTTTATGAAATTTCGGAAAATTAAGTTATAGATATATTACATTTTTGTGATCACTCTATCATTTATTTAAAATATTCTATATTTAATTCATAAATTTGGTCACGTGTCAAAAGATTAATTTAATTAACTATGATTACTCTTAGAAATCATGTTAAGGTTTTATTCAAGTTACCAACTTATTACTTATTTATTAGTATATATATGTGCGGTTTGGTTCTAGTACATGCACAACTTGTTTTTTTATTTAATATTAATATATATTTTTGCACGTGTACGTGTACATAGACTGAAAGGCTATAAAACAATATGATCAAACTGTCTAGCAACTTGATCTTTTTAGTTTTGTGTTATTGGGCTTTAAGGCCCATTTGCGTTTGCTTGAGAAATTAAAGTCCTGGTCCGGTTTATTTGTTTAGATTTTTCAGCACGAATCTAGTTTCTAGCCGCTTGGATTAAATTGTGGATTTTGCCTATGTTTGATAATATTATATTAAGTGTTTAAGTAGCTTATGTTATTTGATAAGTGACTTTATTTTCGTGTAATCTTAACATGGTGTCTGTTGTGGTGCAAAATTTGTTTAGAAATTTAATAATTAATTATGTGTTGCTGATTATATTTTAGGATTTGTTCGTGTTATTAATTTCGGATTTTAAGTGTCGACTTCGAGGTAAGTACTCTTTGACTTACTTTTATTTTCGGAAAAGATTTTGATACTGTGAATTTTGAATTTCGTATAAGATATAAGAATTTTGTTTCGAACTGTATAAGAAATAAGATACGAGAATCTTTTGGAAACCCAGTCTCTACGTTTCGAACCCGTTCGTAATTTACGCTATAGTTCCGGAACTAGCCATAGATACCCGTATTAGGCGCACAAGTGTGCAACTTTAGATACCTATTAAGGGCGTGTAATTAATTGAACTTTAGATGCTGGTCACTGACAAAGTGTGACATAAAGAATTAATAAGAATTAGATGTCGGCTACTGAAAAAGTGTGGCTGTAAATCAAGGCTGTAGTATTTATAAGAATTATCGTTTTGTTCTATTTTACTTTGTTCTGATCTGTTATAAAATCTGTTATGTTCTGTTTTAAATTCTAAATTTTAAAATATAAAACTTTGGGTTGGATTTATTTTAGAAAATATTTTATAAAATTATTACTGCTTTGAGAAAAATCATTTTATTAAAAATACTCATTGTTTTTCAGTTAAATATTTAGTCAATTTGTACTTGCTGAGCTTTGTAGCTCACCCCTTTTAATGTTTCAAGTTCGGAATTTTGGAGCATATTAAGAATAAGGAATGAGAACTATGTGGAGATCTGTGCCGCTTAGTTTTGTGCTATTTGAATTAGAATAATGACTTTGCTTTTAGAGAATAAATTTGATTATCTGTTAGACAATTAATATTGGGTTTGTGGAGCTGCATCTCTATTTTTATGGTTTGATTTAATAAATTTGACTGCTACTTTGACCTTCATGATTTTTTGAATTATCGAATAATAATTTATTTTATTTAAGTTTTGTATTTAGATTTAATAGTCCAGAAAGTCGGGTTGTTACAGCTGGTATCAAGAGTAGACTATCCTTGAGAGTGTATTAGGTATGGGACTAGTACATTCCCCGGGATGCGATCCTATAGACTATCGTATAGATCTTAGGATGTTATATTGGATTTAGGCATTCGTTTGTGTGATTATTTGATATGCTTGACTTTGTGCTTTTTGATTATTGAATATAAGTTTAGAAATTGGAAGAACCGTCATTGAATATGGAACAGAATTTGCAAAGCTTGTGAAGTACGCGTCGACCTTAGTAGTAGATGAGAGCAGTCGAGCACGAAGATTAGAGGAGGGACTTCGAAGTGACATCAGGAACTCTATGGTGTCTTTTGAACTTCAGACATACGACGCTGTCCTCAACAAGGCATTAGTGATCGAGAGGGGCTTGCAAGATGCCAATCTGCCAAATTTTTTTTGGGAAGAAGCTGCTAACATAACATGTTATACTCAGAATAGATTATTACTTAACAAAAATATTGGCAAGTCACTCTACTCAATTTTGTCAAAATGGAAGCCTATTGTCAAGCATCTTCATGTGTTTGGAAGCAAATGTTTTGTGCTAAAAGACAACTCCAAATTTGTTGGAAAATTTGACTCTAAAAGTATTTGAAGCTATTTTTTGGGATATTCACTGGAAAGGACATCTTACAGAGTCTATGTGCTAGAGCGGAAAAAAATCATGGAAAGCACATATGTGATATTTGATGATGATAAGTGTCCAGGCTTGGAATGCTTTGATGAAAATGAAGCTTTAAAATTTTAAAACCCCAATATTGACAGTGATTCTGAAGATGAAGCTGAAGTCGACACAAACAGTATAGTGGAGGAAGAATCAAGTGAACCTGTGAATTCTGAAAATGAGAATGCTTCTCAAGAAAGAAACACACCTTAATTTGGTGGCACAAACTTAGGGGGAGAATGAGATGATGGTTCTGCAACTCATGCCAACAATGAAAAAAATGAAGGTAATTTTAGTCACCAAAATCATCACACACCAGGAAATGGGATAGAAGTCAGACTAGAGACACTATAATTGGTGATCCTAGTGTTGGAGTGAGGACTAGAAGTGCCACTGAAAATGAATGTCTACACGCATGCTTTCTGTCTCAAATTGGGCCTAAGAAAATTGAGGAAGCTCTATTAGACCCTGATTGGATAACTGATATGCAAGAAGAGCTAAATCAGTTTGAAAGAAATAAAGTTTAAAAATTGGTTCCTGCACCAAGAAACAGAAGCATATTGGAACAAAATGGGTGAATAGGAACAAAATGGATGAAAATGGAATTGTTACAAGGAATAAATCAAGATTGGCTGCCAAAGGCTACTCACAAGAAGAAGGAATTGATTATGATGAAACTTTTTCTCCAGTTGCAAGGCTTGAAGTAATAAGAATTTTCCTTGCATTTGCTGCACATTCTAATTTCAAGGTGTATCAAATGGATGTGAAAAGTGCATCCCTCAATGGTAAATTAGAAGAAGAAGTCTATGTGCAACAGCCATCTGGCTTTGAAAATCTAGAATTTCCAAACTTTATCTACAAAATTTTAAAGTCCCTCTATGGATTGAAGCAAGCACCAAGAGCATGGTAGGACACACTATCAGAATTTCTACTCAAACATGGATTCACTAGAGGCACAATTGACAAGACTCTATTCTACAAGCAACACGGTGATGACATCATCATAGTTTAAATCTATGTGAATGATATTATTTTTGGTTCTACTAATTAAAAACCGTGTCAAAGATTCTCAAAATTCATGCAGAGATGAGCATGATGGGAGAACTAAGTTACTTTCTTGGCTTTCAAGTTAGCCAAAGAAGTGATGGAATCTTTATCAGTCAAACCAAGTATGTCAAAGATCTTTTGAAGAAATTTAGAATGGTGGACTGCTCACCTGCATCAACACCTATGTCTATAGCTACTAAGTTGGATGAAGATAAGAAAGGAAGAAGTGTAGACATATCAAGTTATAGAAAAATTATTGGATCTTTGCTTTACTTAACTGCAAGCAGACCATACATCATGTTTTCCATATATCTATGTTCTAGATTTCAAGTAAATCTTAAAGAATCACACTTAATGGTTGTCAAGAAGATTTTCAAATATTTGATGGGAACACCAAACTTGGGATTGTGGTATCCTAAGGGAAATGGATTTGAAGTTGTTGGATACACAAATGCAGATTTTGCTGAATGCAGAGTAGACATAAAAGGTACAAGTGGAAGCTATCAATTCCTTGGTCAAAGGCTTGTATCTTGGTATAGTAAGAAACAACAATATGTATCAACTTCTATAGCTGAAACTGAATATATAGTTGCAGGAAGTTATTGTGCCCAAGTGCTTTGGATTAGAAATTAACTAATGGATTAGGCCTAATGTTACAAAAGATTCCAATTATGTGCGATATTACTAGTACAATATACATTGTTGCTAATCCAGTTAATCATTCTAGAACTAAGCACATTGATGTAGGGTACCATTTTATTAAAGAATATGCTGCAAATGGTACTATTGAGCTTGTTTTTGTTCTAACAGAAAAACAGTTAGCTGACATTTTTACTAAACCTTTGGATGAAGCAACTTTCATTGACTTATAAGTGAAATTGGTATGTTAAATTCCTCATCCTAAATGCAAGAACTCAGCTACCTAGTTGCAGCAGATTAATTCCTGATAAATTAAATTAATTTGATTTAATTTGAAATTAACTGAAATATGATCTTTAAATATTTCAAAATTCTCCGTATATTTATTTTTTAAAATAAAATTTAGCTTGAAATATTTTTTTCTAAGAGCAACTGTCTAAATAATAGTTCACATCATTAATATGTGAAATTAATATAATACATATATAAGGTAAATCAAAAGTATATAGAGAACCGATTTCTCGATAAGTCTAAATAACTTGTCGATAAGTCATTTTATGACTTCTCGATAGAGTTCTCGATAAGTCTCTATAATGACTTCTCGATGGACATCTCGATAAGTCATTCTATGACTTCTCGAAAATAATTGTAGAGATCTCCATATACTTATCGATATGGAGTTCTCTACAAGTTCAAATTTTAGACTTATTAATAACTCAGAACTGAAACTATTTAATTCAATAAATTATTTCAGTAAAATACTTTTGACATAAAACCATTCTAATTTTATATTGATTTATTCAATAAAAATTTGAATAATTTAGTCCTATAAGGACAAACTAGGTATTTATACAATATCTCGATAAGTCACTACCTAGTTCTCGATAAGAATCAAGAAAGTGACATCTCGACATAAGTTCTCTATAGATCATGTGACTTCTCTACAAGCAAATATCAACCGTTCATTCTTCACTTGTCGACAAGTCACATTCCCTATAAATACCCAGAAATCTCGACATAACCCCTCTTTACTCTTTCGAGATCTCAATTGACCTAGTTTTCGCAAATTCTCACTATTCTCTTTCATTTCAAGCTCTTTCTTTCTCAAAACACTTACCCATTCAAATTCATAACTCTTTCTAATGGCATCCAACACAAACACTGTCAAGGCAACCATCCCCAAGGAAGGTACAAACTTTCTAGCTTTTATTGATCCAACACAGGCACCTGACAACTTCAAGTGCTTTGTGAAATTTGTAATTGATTCTTATCTTGCAGGGGCACTAACAGCAAACCCTGCATTGTACTTGGATGTTTCGAATGATTTCTGGAATAGTGCTGTGATTTCCTCTCATGAAGATGACAATCAAGTGATGACACTGGTGGTAAACTACAAAATTAAGGCGGTTAAAGTGGAATTCAATGTTGTTTATCTAAATAAGGCACTGGGAATCCCAATAGAGAAGATGGATGCAGCTCCTACCTCTGAAGAAATCTCAGAGTTTATGGACTTCATTCATTATGCAGATAAGATAGACTTGGCTAGGCTCAACAAGAAGCATCTTAGAAAAGAATGGTCATTTTTGTTTGACACAGTGATTAGAGCCTTCACATGCAGATATACATGCTTTAACAATATCTCCAATATTGTACAGAAGCTTGTTTAGTCTCAACAAGAAGCATCTGAGAAAAGAATGGTCATTTGTATTTGGCACAGTGATTTGAGCCTTCACATGCAGGAAGACAGGCTTTGATAATATCTCCAATATTTACAGAAGCTTGTCTGCTCCATGGCATATGACAAGCATATTGATATAGGAAGCCTCATTTTGGGAGAGCTTAGTACAAGGCTCACAATGCCTTTTCTAAGTAGAGATAAAGAAAACTTTTTCCTCATATCTGCTTTAAATTATTAAGTGCATGACATACACTTAACTGAAGGAATATATATTAATCAAATAGGCATGTGTAAACAAGTGTCCGAAATATTATTTGGCTCACTTAACAGAAAGAATCAGGTACAGGTAAGTTTGAACGTCACCAACTTTATGTTAGAGAAATTTAAGACTTACCCTTACCCCGTGCCTGACATGAGAAACACTGCAACATCTAGTTTAGCTATGGAATTTGGTCCTGCAGTAGCACAAATGCAGGAATACCCATAAGTGCCTACCACAACTGTAGCCATTCCTTCACAACCATCAACTAGTAGCCAACCAACTTCTTCATCCTCTCAAAAGGATGTACTTAGTAAAAAGAAGAGGAAGCAGTGAACCTTATTAGTTGTAAATGAGAGTGATGAGGTACAAACAAAAACTAAGTCATCTTTGGTCACTAAACCAAAGAAGCAAAAGAAAGCTGAGTTGACCACTCAAAAAGACATGTCTGCATCTTCTCAAAAAGATGCAGTTGTAACACATGCGCCTAAACAAAAACTAGTGGCACCTTCTCAATAAGGTATCATAATTGAAACAAGTATTCTCCCCATTGCATCTTGTAAAGAGTCTGCATCCCCTCTTGAGCACTCTCAAGAGGGTGAAATAAGTCAAATGGTTGGCATACACTTTGAGGGCAAATCTATTAAAACTCCCTCACCCATTCAGAGGGAGTTGCCAACACTCGTGCCTGAGCTCACTAATCTCATTTCTGAAATTTCTTCAAATTTTAATGAAGGGATTGAATCCTCTTCTCATGCCCTACCAAAATCAAGTGACATAGTGGTCACCACTCAGGCACAACCTCTAGATGGTGGAAGGCTAAATGCTGAGGTAAACCTTGATGACACCATAAAAAACACAGGGGTTTCATCAGTTTTTACTGAAGACCATGTGCTAGTTTCCAATGAACCTTCATGTGCTCAACTGTCTTCACAAACTAATAGATTTGAGGGTAGTACTCTTGAAGGGGAGCTACTCAAATCCTCTCCAATTCAATTGGAGGTTTCGCATGCAGAAATAACTCCCTTTACAACCCTAGCTGAAATTGCTTTGTCAATTGAATCTCGGAGTTCAATTCCCAATGATCTATGTAATAACTCGAATTTTTGAGACTTTGTAAAATGTTTAATGAATAGTAACCCTGACAAACGAGGGAAATATTTTTAGCCCACACTCTGTTATGCATGAGAAATTGAGTTTCAGGGTCGATAATATGATTATACGTACCAAATGAGTGTATGTAAATGCTATTAGTTTTCAAAGAAAATGAACTTTGAAAAATAACCGTATCTATGAACCATCAAGGATTATGGGAATCACAATATAATTACAAATTTAAAATCCTACAAATTCAAATCCAAGTACGATACTTCAAAACGTAAAGAACATAAAAGAAAGGATTTACACTACGAACCGTTTGCGAGAGTTTATTACGAAAATGAATAAGCGACCGAGCGAACGCATAAACGAATAAATAAACGTATCAAACCAAGAAAACTATACAAGCTAACTAGAGTAAGAAACTAACCATGGTCAAGTAACCAAATAGTAACCTAGCTAGATAGAATGATAACCTAAAATCTACTAAATAGTAACCTAGGATCTAAACTAAGTAGAATAGCTTGCAACCTAGAATGGCTAGCCAAGATTTTTATGGATTTAGTAGTACTAGGATATATACAAGATTATATCACTAGACTTATACAAGAAGCATTTCAAAAAAGCAAACAAAACTCACTCTTCTCCCCCTTCTTCTTCCATTCGGCCTCATCCAAGAAAAACAAAGAAATTAATTTCAAAATACCAAGTTCTAGCCATGGAAAAATTCTACAAATAAATCCCAAGCTTCATACATCCTAAAGTGAGGTAAAATAAATTTTTGAGCTCATTCTATTAATGCTGGATGGGTGAAATAAATTCAAGAAAAGTGATAATGAATAGTAATGAATAATAACTTTTCTTGGTTTCATGATTTTATGGCTTGATTTAGGTTCCTTAAACTCAACCAAGCATCCCTAAGACTCCACCATCATTAAGAACACATCACAGGCTTTGAAGAAAAGGTATAAATATTTGACCAATCTTTATTTAAGGTTTAAGTTTCAAGAAACTTTGAAATCCTAGTTATAAACCTAGTTTTAATGGTTGATTTGCTAATATCTTGATGTTTAGTTAATTAGTTTTAAGGTTGATGATTGTTGCCTCAAGAACATGATGTTATTGAGAATAGTTAGTGTTGAGATGATGATATGATGGTTTTTGATGGTGGTATAATGATTTAAGACGTAAATAAAACACGAATCTTAATCGTAACCTCGTTAAAACGAACAAAACTCAACTTAAAGTTTCTGCAGAAGTTCCCGAATGTGTAAACTGTAGTTTCTTGAAAAGAGAGAAACAGGTAATGCACCATGCTTACTGCTACGCACGTTTTATTATGATAGACAATGTTATAAGGATCGTTTATGCGCTTGAATCGTTTGATTTCAATTTACGGATCAAAAGTTATGACCGTTTTAGTAAAAGTGATTTACGCGACAAAAACTGCTACGAATTATGAATTTTGGGAATATAAATTGTTAGGTCACACACACTGTAGAAGGGGGTTGAATACAGTGTTCACTACAATCAAATCGAATATAAGAACTCAAGTAACAAAACACAGATTTTATTCAACACAATAAACTCTATTACAAAGAACTGTTCTCTCTCAGTGATGAACAAATTATCACGAGAGCTGCTAGGGTTACAAAGAATAATATCCTCGAATAAGATAACACATATAGTATAAACCCTATGTCTGTGTTTATATTCTACACAGTTACAAGATAATCTTCTAATTGATATCGAATATATTTCTGCTTCCTATTATATATCAATCAGTTATCTTTTCTTCCAAGTATTCTATACTTCATAAAATTCTTCTCCATGCATATCTCTTCTTATGTTTGTCTTGATCTTCTTTCCTTTCAATCAGCCGCCTTCCTTATCTGAACGTCACTTTAAGTCCTGATATTATCTCTTGATAAATATCTCCTGATAACTTAAGTTCTGACAACTTAAGTTCTAATATTTAAGTCATGACGTTAGTATAAGTACTGATTTTCAGTTAAGTCCTGATTTGTCCTATTAAGTAAGATGTAACACCCCCAACTCCGGGGTCGGGGATCCGGGTTGCCACGAGTTCCATTTCCCATAATAATACTTAATCTTAATAATCAACCAACTACTGTGTACTGTGACCCGACAATATACATACACACCACAAGTTATAGTCTCAGAGATGAATATCCAAAAATAACACAAGTCATTTTATTCTACAATTATAAACCATTACACCTTAAAAGGGTTTCTGAATAATTTACATATTCCTTGCCATTATTACAATTCATATAGATACATAAGTCTGGTGCATCAAAAGTTGGAAGCCTAGCCTATTGGTAATTCCTACCTCAGCTACAGCGGCATCAACGCTTCCAGAAAACTGCGGAACATTTCCTAACCGCTTGCGAATTGGAAGCTTGGTCCTGTTCATCTTTTCTATCTGTTGTTGTGTGATGAAAGAAGAAAGCAAGGGTGAGCAACAAGCCCACCAAAATAATATGTATTATAATTAACAATATATGAGCATCCTCATAGTACTCATGAAAGTCTTGGTCAAGAAGAAATGAACCAAGTTTGATCTCTTAATGCGACCAAGTCGCAAAATATTTAGTATATATGTATATATACTTTTCAAAATCTTAGAATCCTTTTCCATGCATAATATACATAGAGTTCCAGTTTATAACTGTATACAAATATCGTTGCAAGGTGATCTCATATATCTAACCTTGTCTCAACGTTTTTCTGAAAATCTTTGTCATGCATAAGATAATCATTAACCAGATATAAGTTGAAAAGGTGAAGTTACGAGATACTCCAATATACTTATATCTTTTATGAATACTACTTGAACTACCACCGTTCAAGGTATAATCAGTTTCAAAAGTTCATCACATAGATGAGACTACAAGATAAGATTTGAATAGATTCAATCTTTGAAATATCATTCAGAAGAAATGAAGTTACGAGATACTTCATTAAGTCCCGATATATATATATATACACCTATATATATCTCATACTTTCCTTGGAAACCTCTGTTATGAAAAGTATAAACAGAGTTATAATATCCAATGAATTTGGAAAGAAGAAAACCTTGGCATAAACCTGATATCTTGCTGATCAGGCAAATATACCAATAAGTAACCTTTTCTACTAGTAGATGGACGAATTCCCCACTGGTCATCACCCTGGCCGCATTAGGACCTATGCTGGACTGCCACTCAGCCACTTACGCATTGATAGACTCCCACTGAGCCACTTACACTTTCATGGATGCCCACTGAGCCCATGTTGCTCATGCCGACTCAAATAGATGGACTTACTTCCCGAACGTTGGCCAAGTAATCAAAATGTTTTCTCAAAACAGCAACCTCGTTGCGAATATAAAATACACCACAGAGCCGGATCCCTCAGGTTTTGAGCGAGTATTTAAATCCCCTTCGAAAGGAAGATCTTAAATCTAAAAATGAGTTTTGGGATCCGCTCTAACTTTTAAAAATCATTTTCAAGACTCGAAAACATTTAAAGTATGTTTAGAGTAGCGCTAATTTAATAAAATAAATCAGTCCCGATATGTTGGAGAAAATATCTGAATATTATTACTTAAAAAATATTCCCATAAAGGATAATCTTTATAAAAATAATTGAAGTAGAAGTTTTACAACTCATACTTGAAATGAATAATAAATAACCAAAGATATACTTATACGAAAGTACGATCTTTATTTGAATAATCGAAAATAAGTTTGATTATCGAAACATTATTCTTTAATATAATAAAGAATATTATTTAATAAAATAAGCGGAGTCATAAGTCCTCAAATGAATATTCAAAATCATATTCATTAAATAAAATAGGCGGAGTCATAAGTCCTCGAATGAATATTCAAAATAATATTCATTAAATAAAATAAGCGGAGTCATAAGTCCTCGAATGAATATTCAAAATAATATTCATTAAATAAAATAAAGTTATCGAATAAACCTTATTCGATTAATAGTTTTGAAAACTATATATATATAAATATATATATATGTATATATATATTATACTCGGGAACATCGACTCCCGGTTTAGAAAATGTTCACCTCTGGGTCCCCTATACTAATGGTATACGCAACAACTGCTTATCTCTAGCATAGGTATTATGCAACTTATAAGCATTTGAATCAACAATTAGATATCAAGATTACGAAACAGGCATGCATATATACCATATCAGGATGCTCCAATATATCGCAAGATTTGCTAGTAACAATCATGCACTTATCACAAGATAATGCATATACATATATTTACATCACAACAACAGTATATCGGGTAGAAAACTTGCCTGAGTGTTCCCGGATAGACTTAAGCTTAGAGTGGGTCCGATAACCTATGAACAACAACATAAGTCGGAATTAAACCCTGGTCACTTAAGAAACTAGACTTTAACCAATTGAACTCTAACGTTCGCTTACGGTCACTCCTACGCTTAACGAATCACATAAGTCGTTCGAGTACCCTCGGCTCCACCATTTTTAATAAATTAAAAATTAAGAATTTTAAGGCGATTCTTTCGCGAGTACTCTACCAACTGCCTAATCCACTTTAAATAATTGTTTCATACTCCAATTAGTCATTTAAGGGCCTTAACCAAGGTTTCAAAGTAAGGCAAGGGGTAATGGTTCGTTCGCGAAACGCCGTTAATTAAAACGGTCGTTTCTCAAAACGGTCCTTTCTCCTAAACCGTACATCGCATTCAAGCGAACCACATATCAAAATGAAGCTCGTAACAAGAATATCTAAACATGGCAATGGTCAGAATCTTACAGTGAGTTCACGGGTCCTGAAGTTAAGAAAAAAAATAGTCTAAGGTATATCGGGCATTACGACGGCTATGTTTACGCGATTACCAAAGTTTATACTACTCCAAATCAATCACAAAACAACTTACAACCAACATTACAACCAAAATCCATCCAAAACTCACTACATCAGTCCATTACTTCATGTTTTATCCAACTCATTCAATCACAACCAAAAGCTACTAACCATACTAAGGTTCATTAAATATAAACAAGATTCAATCATCCAAATCACTACAAACCCAACCAAACTTGAAACACACAAGCACCATACTTCTCATATACTAAAACAATTAAAACCACTCCTAAACATTCAAAGTAAAGCTTAGGGTATGAGGTTTTACCTTCCTTGGTGAGTGATAAGTTGCTAGGAAGCCTTAGGGAGCCTTGATCTATCCTCCTACTACCTTGATCTTTCCAAAGAAATCAAGAACACAAAATTAATTTGAAGAAATTACTACCCACCATCTTCTTGAATGATTTATAGAAAATGCTAGGAAAGGATTTTGAAGCTAAGATTCCTAGGAAGTATGTAACTTAACTAGGAGAAACTAGGATAATTACCTTGTAAATTAGCAAGTTGAGGAGCTTGGACTTCCCATTTGTTAAGAAAGAAGCCGAGAGGTTTCTTCAAGAAATGGGGATGAAAAATGATTTGTTTGCTTGCTTGGTGAATTTGTGTGGTGTTTTGATAGTTTGGTTAATAATTAACCTTGGTTTGACTATGGTTTAAAATTCTTGGCTAGGATTCATTCTTGAAAAATATCTCTTTAACCTTGCTTACCTCATCATCCCTATGTCACTTCCATGCCACATGTCTTTATCTTATGGTTTGATGATGTCATAATCCCTGGCTTCTTGTACAAGCTTGTCTCTTGGTCGCTTATTTGTTTTACGGTTCGCTTATCTCTCGTTTTTGTTAATCGTTTAAGGGATCATATCCGGGATCTTATTACTTGGGTTCCCCTAAACCTTTCTCAATATTTTATATTCCTTTTATGATCCTCTCTTATAAAGATTTAAATCCTTTTAATCATGTCACCTTATACTCAATTCTTTCGGTATCTGGTGGATTTTCGGGGAAAAATCAAAGTGTCCGGATTCGAATTCTAACGACCTTTACATACACTCATTTACTTTATGGAATACTAATACGATCTTAGAATTTCCATAACAATACTCCTATATAGCGTGGTCTGATAATTTTCCTTAATCAGCATTATCAGCAAAAGTTACTATTCATCCGTGTTCCAAAATTTCAAAAAAATTGGGGTTATTACAGTCTCCCCTCCTTAAAAGGATTACATCCCGGAATCATATAGAAAATGAATAGGGATACTTTCTTAGCATTGCACTTTCTAACTCTCAAGTCAATTCTCCACATTGTGGTTCTACCACTAAACTCTGACTAGTTTGATAACCCTTCTCCTAAGCACTTGTTCCTTTTCGATCTATAACCCTTTCTAGTTGCTCCCTATATATCTAGCATCCGGATTACACTTCCATAACATTGATACGTGGAACACGTTATGAACTTGCTACAGGTTCAGGGTAGGGCTAGCTCATATGCTAACTTCCCAATACGTCTTAATACCTCAAAGGGTCCAACAATTCATGGGCTTAGCTTTCCTTTCTTTCTGAACCTCATCCATCCTTTCCAAGGGAATACCTATAACTGCACTAGGTCCCCTACTTCCTACTCTTTGTCCTTTCGTGTCAAATCAACATATTTCTTATGTCCATCTTGGGCTACTACCAGCCGTCCTCTGATTAGATCTATTATATCCTTGGTCCTTTGGACCACTGCTGGTCCGAGCATCCTATGCCCTGCAACTTCATCCTAACATAAGGGAGATCGACATTGTGTTCCCTCAAGGATCTCATAAGGCGACATCTCGATACTGACATACGATCTATTGTCGTAAGAAAATTCAATTCGCGATAAATGATCATTCCAAATTCTTTCAAGTCTATTGCACAGACTTTCATCATAGCTTCTAGCACTATAGCTTTTGCTTCTCAACACTCCTTCTTTTCTTGTTTGTAAGCGTTACTATCTTCCGTACAGAATAATATTCTATATATACTTTTACTCGCTAGAGTTTTATAACCTATTAATAAATGCGTCAACCTTAGTGTCACGAATGCGTTTCCATTCCGAATACCACCATACTTCTACTACTCCTTTTTCGGCTGCTTCTATTTTCTAAAGGATCAATCATATAGAAGTAAAGGAATTTGTTGAGAGATCACTATGATCATGAACACTTGTTCTATTGCATAGTTAGTACAGAAGGTGGGCAGCCTTTAGTACTTGACAAACAATTAAACAACATGTGGTATCCTACTAGGCTTCTATCACACAGATAGATAGTCATTCAGCAATACCTTCCCTTCTGGAAGGGTTGTTTCTTCTCAGCTTACATGAAATGAAAAGAAGAGAAAAGAACGAACTGAAGAGAATTGTATATATGTAAAAATACTGCCATAAAATATCTAGCTTGGAATCTACCTCTGAACTATAGAGGTTTGTCATAGGAGAACAAAACATATACGTATATATATCAACATCAAGTATTATAGCATCGCATTTCACATGCCTAAATATTTTTTCTATTCCGTCCATCATTCTATGGACCCATGCTCTTGCTCGAGCTTATAAACAATCACCTTTGAAACTCCCTCGACACCGAAAATCGAATCTGGGATTTCATTTTAGACATCATCGCTACTAGAATCCATTGCTATACCGCAACCTTCTTCGTATAGTAATACTACTCTTTTTCGGTAAGAAGGAATAAATATATCATAAGTAGATAATCGGCTTAATTAGTCTATCAATGATGACTTATATCACCACGACCCGATTAGTGGTACTCAATCTCAACATCCATTCCTATACAACTCTCACGGTTGTTATCGCCTCATTATTCAAGAAATCGTTGATGTATTACCATAGTCCACTACAGACCTACTATAGTCATTCATTTCCCATGAAATCTTAATAGTTAATCATACGGAGTCCATTCCTGCCGTACCGAAATCTTCTAGAGAGGAAATATAATCGCCATTCCATGATTCATGAAGAACATTCCTGAACTTGGCGTACATATGACATGAAGCAGATAAAATTGCAGAAGAGTTTCAATAAAAGCAACGATAGCAGATTAATACCATTCTTAATCATATTTCTTTATTAGGAGATATGAAGCTCAAAGGTTCATTTAGTCCCTTCATAACATGGTCTTGGTTTATCTCAAGATAGGACCTTCTAAGATATGTAGCCCGCTCACAGCGATAACGTGAATTAAATCTTTACCAAACTACTATTATGGTTGAGTATCGCACAATCATCAGAAGGAAATTCAATCTTTCACACCATAATACAACCTCCACGGCTTTAACCATCATCACTGTATTCCTCTGGCACGAGCGCCTATAATTGTCCTCTTACACTTAAAGTGTCGACCACCTCTTTGGCCTTTCCTGATAGTAAAATTTCCTTAGAATCAATGTCATTTTAACCACCTCCAATTAAATTTTCTACCTCATTTCAAATCACTGCTTGTGTGAAAATGCTCTTCCTTAAGCTTTGGTGAGAAAAAAATGTCACCATTTTTCCATAAGTTATTGCCTCGGTCTTTAGAGGTTAACATTGTCACGACTGACTCTTGATCATACTTAGGACGTCTCTTATCTTGGGTCCTTCTTGTTTTCACAAATCTTGACCTTCATTGGGTTCAATCTATACTTTCTCATGGTTTAACATGTGCCCCACTTGGCATTATTATTATTACGTCATATTTTTTTTTATCAAAATTTCTATTCTTGAGAACTTTGAATATTACCTTTCCCCTTGTAAAACCTCGAAGGTTATCCTTAAATCCTTCATCATGTACTCCCTAGGTACATGGCATATCAAGATACCATTTACTAATACTAGAACCATTGTCTATATAGTTCTGAAAACTTTCTCCACTGATCTTTAAAGGTTGTTTTTGCCTTAGTCCTTCATTCCGTACCACCCAAACTCATAATGTCCCTATTAAGGGTGAAATGCCAACCTTTATGCATTCCCCCATGGTTCATCTCAAGTTATCGAGGTTCTATCCTTAATTCCACCTTTAAAAGGTACTTCCACTCTTCCATTGATAAATTAATTCATCTATCCCTGACAAGGGTATCTCATTCAATCATTCCCACCTCGATAGTCTATACTTAGTGTCATGGTAACATCCTTTTTCCAAACTGAGGTCAATCCATATGGCCTCCAAAAGATAACAATGGTTATCTGCTTTTCTTGCATGATTTGGTAATGATAGCAGGGATGTTCTGGAAGATATTGGGCGTGTTCAATGTGAACTTCTTAGTTCTAACTATTCATTTACCTCTGTTATTTATCTCAACAGTCATCTTAATGTTGGAATACCTTTTATACCTGGCATCTTCCTCTCTGGGTATCAAGTCACAGGTCTTACATACACCTCACCTGCTTAAAGGTCACTTCCTTCATCCAATTTTCATAATTTCTTGTTATCATGTCTCCTCAGTCCATCCATTTTTCCTTATTAATCCATCGGTCTACCTTAAAGTTTAATCGAATATTCTCAACTTAAAGGGGGTACACAATATATATATCTCTTATGTCTTCAACCATCAACTTTAACTCATGGTGAATCACCCTCATCCTGATGATTACATACTTTTCTATTTCTATTGCTACGAGTCTTTAGGGTTTCCTCATACCCAACTCCCTTATCATTCCTCAAACTCTATTGCCTTTATATTCCTTTCCACTTCAGTTTTTTTTATTTACCTCTCTCTTACAATCATTTCACGAACCCACTAATCATTGACTTCAACCATCACGTCGTTCTGGGATTCTTGTCCTCCAGATGAATCTTGACAACTTTTACAATCTTAGATTCATAATTTATCATACTCGTTCGCCTTTATTCTGGCTCTAAAGCTTTTACACTATCTCCATAACCTTGGGAATTACTTTCCCAAAACAATTGACTGAACTTTAATCAGTTTATCATAACCTCTGGCTCCGTGCCTTCCTTGGCCTTTCACCAGCGGGTGGCCTCTCTCTTAGGAAGGTAAGTGATAAAAACAGTCTTTTGCGCTTCGTCAATCATTTAGAATCTCAAATGATTCCTATATTTCCTTTAGCCAGGCTCTTGCCTCGACTGGGTCAACCTGTTCTTTGGAACTCTGAGAGCTTAGCGACTTAAAGGTCATGAAAAAATTTCCCACTACATTGTTTCCTCAGGGTGGTGTTTGGGGGTAGAAGTCTAAGTTCTGTTTAGACAGGTCCATGAATTTTTGTATAGGAGTACCGTCTTGGTGCTCCCTTCCTTGCTCAACTTATGATTTCTCTGTCTAAAGTATTTCTTCCTACTCCCCATAATCGGGGTCATCCTATATTTTAAAATCCTCATTTTCCACTTCATTATGTTCCGGGTCCCTTATATCTTAATTGCGACCTCCCTGATTATCACAATCAGGGTTTGCCCCAATCTTATTCTTCGTTGGGGCATAATGCCTGGAAAATTTTTAGGAATCTCTTTATATTTGTCTTACTTACTTTACTTAATTCTTTCCCTCATTTAGTCCTTACATGATCATAAATTATGAATTCTCAAGTTCTATAAACTCCATGACACTCTTAAGTGCTAATAGTGCAATTAACAATATGAACTCATCACAAACAAACTGGTCTGAACTTGAAAGGAACAAATATATACATAACCATTTGTTTGAGGGTACAACAATTGAAAACATGAAAGAGAATTACATCATTTGGCCTGATCGCTTCTATCCCAAAAGTACTACCATAGATAATCATCTAGTCGTTAAAACTAATCATTCATAACTTAGGCTAATCCTTCAAAAGCGGTGCTGCATGAAATCCTTGTCTGATTGCCCAGACTCTGCACACTATTATGGATCAAGAAATGCGGGCACGCACGACATCCCTAACCTGCTCCATTAAGGCGGTGATGAGGTCTAAGATGGTCGCAAGTAGAGATGGATCAATCTGACCCTCAAGATGGCCTCTAGCTGTAATTTGAGTGGTAGCCTCAATCCTTTCCATGCTATAAGCTAATCCTGCCGGAAGTACCCCGCCCTCAATTCTTGGTGCAGTAAGTCGGTCCAACAGATCACTTCTAACATTACGGGCCTCAGACAGGCCACCCAAGATCATATGATAATTGGCGATAAGAGAAGCCTGAGTGGTAGCATCTAGCAGTCCATGAGGTGCAGGTGGTGCAGACCCAGGAGATCCAAATGGATAACCAAGCCCGGTATCAGGTGACAATGGTGCAGAAGATAAAGGTGGAATTTCCTCAGTAGGTGTTGGGCTCTGTACAGGGGAGGGAACATCAATTGGTGGAACCTCATGGATGTCTACAGGAACATCTGGAAGAGGGTCTGATACTGGTATAATTGGTGTCATGGAAGGCCCCACTCCTTCTGCCCTCATTATCCTCTGTGCCCTTGGTAACTCTTCATCCTCTAGTGCCACCCTCGCGGCCATTCTAGCTCTGGTAGTCGCCCTGACCACGGTCATCAATTCCTCAGCGATCCTCTCTTTATTCTTGTCAGGACCTTCCACGAGATCCTCCTCAGCAGCAATCCCTTCTAGGATAACATCCTCAACTGCAACATTCCCAATATGAATCTCATCCGGTCCCTCGTTAAGGTACTTTATCGGATTCACAATTTGATCTCCAACATGTAATAAAACATTCTCATGCTGATGCCCCTGAACCTCAGGGTTCGGTACCCCACTGCCCTATATGATAACAAACTATGTTACTATCATGATATTTATAAGGGTTCCCATAAGGGTTTTAACTGTCAGCACTATGTTAGGTAGTCCGACTATGAACTTGGCAAGAGTTCTTATTATCTTAGTGAACTTATTATTTTAACGTCGCATTATCTCTGAGGTTTATAACGCTTAGCTCTGATACCATTTCTGTAACACCCCCAAATCCGGGGTCGGGGATCCAGGTTGTCACGAGTTCTATTTCCCTTAATAATACTTAATCTTAATAATCAACCAACTACTGCGTACTGTGACCCCATAATATACACACACACACCACAAGTTATAGTCTCAGAGATGAATATCCAAAAATAACACAAGTCATTTTATTCCACAATTATAAACCATTACACCTTAAAAGGGTTTCTGAATAATTTACATATTCCTTGCCATTATAACAATTCATATAGATACATAAGTCTGGTGCATCAAAAGTTGGAAGCCTAGCCTATTGGTAATTCCTACCTCAGCTACAGCGGCATCAACGCTTCCAGAAAACTGCGGAACGTTTCCTAACCGCTTGCGAATTGGAAGCTTGGTCCTGTTCATTTTTTTTATCTGTTGTTGTGTGATGAAAGAAGAAAGCAAGGATGAGCAACAAGCCCACCAAAATAATATGTAGTATAATTAACAATATATGAGCATCCTCATAGTACTCATGAAAGTCTTGGTCAAGAAGAAATGAACCAAGTTTGATCTCTTAATGCGACCAAGTCGCAAAATATTTAGTATATATGTATATATACTTTTCAAAATCTTAGAATCCTTTTCCATGCATAATATACATAGAGTTCCAGTTTATAACTGTATAAAAATATCGTTGCAAGGTGATCTCATATATCTAACCTTGTCTCAACATTTTTCTGAAAATCTTTGTCATGCATAAGATAATCATTAACCAGATATAAGTTGAAAAGGTGAAGTTACGAGATACTCCAATATACTTATATCTTTTACGAATACTACTTGAACTACCACCGTTCAAGGTATAATCAGTTTCAAAAGTTCATCACATAGTTGAGACTACAAGATAAGATTTGAATAGATTCAATCTTTGAAATATCATTCAGAAGAAATGAAGTTACGAGATACTTCATTAAGTCCCGATATATATATATACACCTATATATATCTCATACTTTCCTTGGAAACCTCTGTTATGAAAAGTATAAACAGAGTTATAATATCCAATGAATTTGGAAAGAAGAAAACCTTGGCATAAACTTGATATCTTGCTGATCAGGCAAATATACCAATAAAAGTAACCTTTTCTACTAGTAGATGGACGAATTTCCCAATGGTCATCACCCTGGCCGCATTAGGACCTATGCTGGACTACCACTCAGCCACTTACGCATTGATGGACTCCCATTGAGCCACTTACACTTTATGGACGCCCACTGAGCCCATGTTGCTTATGCCGACTCAAATAGATGGACTTACTTCCCGAATGTTGGGCAAGTAATCAAAATGTTTTCTCAAAACAGCAACCTCGTTGCGAATATAAAATACACCACAGAGCCAGATCCCTCAGGTTTTGAGCGATTATTTAAATCCCCTTCGAAAGGAAGATCTTAAATCTAAAAATGAGTTTTGGGATCCGCTCTAACTTTTAAAAATCATTTTGAAGACTCGAAAACATTTTAAAGGATGTTTAGAGTAACGCTGATTTAATAAAATAAATCAGTCCCGATATGTTGGAGAAAATATCTGAATATTATTACTTAAAAAATATTCCCATAAAGGATAATCTTTATAAAAATAATTGAAGTAGAATTTTTACAACTCATACTTGAAATGAATAATAAATAACCAAAGATATACTTATACGAAAGTACGATCTTTATTTGAATAATCGAAAATAAGTTTGACTATCGAAACATTATTCTTCAATATAATAAAGAATATTATTTAATAAAATAAGCGGAGTCATAAGTCCTCGAATGAATATTCAAAATAATATTCATTAAATAAAATAAGCGGAGTCATAAGTCCTCAAATGAATATTCAAAATAATATTCATTAAATAAAATAAGCGGAGTCATAAGTCCTCGAATGAATATTCAAAATAATATTCATTAAATAAAATAAAGTTATCGAATAAACCATATTCGATTAATAGTTTCGAAAACTATACATATATATATATGTGTATATATATATTATACTCGGGAACATCGACTCCCGGTTTAGAAAATGTTCACCTCTGGGTCCCCTATACTAAGGGTATACGCAACTACTGCTTATCTCTAGCATAGGTATTATGCAACTTATAAGAATTTGAATCAACAATTAGATATCAAGATTACGAAACAGGCATGCATATATACCATATCAGCATGCTCCAATATATCGCAAGATTTGCTAGTAACAATCTTGCACTTATCACAAGATAATGCATATACATATATTTACATCACAACAACAGTATATCGGGTAGAATACTTGCCTGAGTGTTCCCGGATAGACTTAAGCTTAGAGTGGGTCCGATAACCTATGAACAACAACATAAGTCGGAATTAAACCCCGGTCTCTTAAGAAACTAGGCTTTAACCAATTGAACTCTAACGTTCAGTTATGGTCACTCCTACGCTTAACGAATCACATAAGTCATTCGAGTACCCTCGGCTCCACCATTTTTAATAAATTAACCTTTAAGAATTTTAAGGCGATTCTTTCGCGAGTACTCTACTAACTGCCTAATCCACTTTACATAATTGTTTCATACTCCAATTAGTCATTTAAGGGCCTTAACCAAGGTTTCAAAGTAAGGCAAGGGGTAATGGTTCGTTCACGAAACGCCGTTAATTAAAATGGTCGTTTCTCAAAATGGTCGTTTCTTCTAAACCGTACATCAGATTCAAGCGAACCACATATCAAAACGAAGCTCGTAACATGAACTATCTAAACATGGCATTGGTCAGAATTTTACAGTGAGTTCACAGGTCCTGAAGTTAAGAACAAAAATAGTCTAAGGTACATTGTGCATTACGACGACTATGTTAACGCAATTAACAAAGTTTATACTACTCCAAATCAATCACAAAACAACTTACAACCAACATTACAACAAAAATCCATCCAAACTTCACTATATCAGTCCATTACTTCATGTTTTATCTAACTCATTCAATCACAACCAAAAGCTACTAACCATACTAAGGTTCATTACCTATAAACAAGATTCAATCATCCAAATCACTATAAACCCAACCAAACTTGAAACACACAAGCACCATGCTTCTCATATACTAAAACAATCAAAACCACTCCTAAACATTCAAAGTAAAGCTTAGGGTATGAGGTTTTACCTTCCTTGGTGAGTGATAAGTTGCTAGGAAGCCTTAGGGAGCCTTGATCTATCCTCCTACTAGCTTGATCTTTCCAAAGAAATCAAGAACACAAAATTAATTTCATGAAAGTTCTATCCACCATCTTCTTGAATGATTTATAGAAAATGCTAGAAAAGGATTTTGAAGCTAAGATTCCTAGGAAGTATGTAACTTAACTAGGAGAAACTAGGATAATTACCTTGTAAATTAGCAAGTGGAGGAGCTTGGACTTCCCATTTGTTAAGAAAGAAGCCGAGAGGTTTCTTCAAGAAATGGGGATGAAAAATGATTTGTTTGCTTGGTGAATTTGTGTGGTGTTTTGATAGTTTGGTTAACAATTAACCTTGGTTTGACTATGGTTTAAAATTCTTGGCTAGAATTCATTCTTGAAAAATATCTCTTTAACCTTGCTTACCTCATCATCCCTATGTCACTTCCATGCCACATGTCTTTATCTTGTGGTTTGATGATGTCATAATCCCTGGCTTCTTGTACAAGCTTGTCTCTTGGTCGCTAATTTGTTTTACCGTTCGCTTATCTCTCATTTTCGTTAATCGTTTAAGGGATCATATTCGGGATCTTATTACTTGAATTCCCCTAAACCTTTCTCAATATTTTATATTCCTTTTATGATCCTCTCTTATAATCCTTTAATTTAAATCCTTTTAATCATGTCACCTTATACTCAATTCTTTCGGTATCTGGTGGATTTTTGGGGAAGTGTCCGGATTCGAATTCTAACGACCTTTACATACAGTCATTTACTTTATGGAATACTAATACGATCTAAGAATTTCCATAACAGTACTCCTATATAGCGTGGTCTGATAATTTTCCTCAATTAGCATCATCAGCAAAAGTTACTATTCATCCGTGTTTCAAAATTCCAAAAAAATTGGGGTTATTACATAAGATCTGAAAACTAAACACAAATCATATTAGACATGAAATCACAAATATATCTAACAATCTCCCCCAACTTGTAAATTAGCATAATATACAAGTTCAACAGATATTTGATGATGTCAAAAATATTAAGTACAAATGCATGAGAATTTGACTAGATAACTACAACTTACAGTCCTTATAGCTTTACCATCCTCAAAGTTTGATTTCAGCTTCAGTCTGTATATCCTTCAGAATTTAAGTAGTTGTAGATCTTTGACTTGGCTTCAATTTCTGATCTCTTTGATGTCAGGAGTTGTTCTGAGATGTTTCTTCAACAGACATCTCTCAGTATATTCAAGTTCATTGACCATCCTCCTTTTAGCATTTTTCAATTCTACTATATCTTCACCAGTTTGAAAGATAGCAGCCCTGAGATCATTTATTTTAGCTTTTCTTATATCCTGATCCAGTCTGATTATAAAGGCTTTATCAAACTCTAGATTGAATTCAAGTCCCTTAATACCAGAAAATGTAGTGATGATCTTTGCGGTATTAGGCTTCATTTCAACAATTTCTCCACTGTGAGATCTGTACTTAGGATAGTATGGGCTGTCAGACTTTACAGAGTAAAGCCTCTTCTGTCTTTGAATATTTGATTTTAAATAACCCGCGGCACCATCTGTTGATCTGTTTTTCACTTGAAGTAGGAATAGAACATGTTCCAGTTCTTCAAAATACTTCAATGGAATTGCATTCTTCCTAATATGGAAAACCCTCCCATCTGTCATAAAGTATAACATAACATCTTCTTTCAAAACAGAGTGGTAAACCATTTGTATAGATTCAAGTTGATTCAATCTCTCAGGAGTTGCACCTACTCCTGGTTCACTTAAGGAAGTTGGATCATTGGTAGTGTTGTGTATTCTCTTCTCTTTAGAACTACCCAATCCTGATTTGTCTCTTGCTTCCTTTCCTTGAACAACTCTTGCTTCAAAACCACTTGATGTAGTCTTCAAAGGTTGAGTCTGTTGAGCTTTGGTAAAACCAGGTAGTAATATCCTTAAAGGTTTAATATGAGCAATGTCAGAGGTTTCCTTTTCTTTATCTTCTGATATCAAGCCAACTTGGGCTATGTCAGAGGTTGTTTGCTTCACTGTTATATCAGAACTTACTACATCTTGACTCTGAACAACTTGAGCCATGTCTGAGGTTAATTGAGAAATCTTCTTTTTCATCACAGTAAGACTAGTATCTTCTTCATCAATTATTTCTTCATCCATGATTGGCATGTATACCTTTACAGGTTCATCAATTTTTGCTTTGCCCTTGGATCTTGGATCTACCTCCACTTGTGATTAGCTTTGGTTGCCTTAGAATTTGTCTTTTCCTTAATCACAATACCCTTAGGCTTTGGAAGTTTGTTTTCAACAACATAAACTTTAGACTTAGAGTTGAAATTTTCTGCTTTAAGTCTAGCTTCTTCTTCCTTTAGACTTTCAGGGTCCATTCCTGGATTTTCTTTGAGAAATTATCTCTTTGAAATTTCTTCATCAAGCTCTAGATGTCCAGTATAACTTATCCTTTTTCCAGTATCAGAACTTATTCTTCTCCCAGCATCAGAACTTGATCTCTGTATAGAAGTTTCAGTTGTCTTTGATGAAGAACCTTTGCCTTGACCATGACCTCTACCCATTCCAGAGTTTCCCTGGTCATTATTTCCATCATCCTTACCCTTCAGTACTTGACTAGATTTGCATTTGGACTTAATCACTTTCTCCCCCTTTTTGGCATCAGCAGGTAGAAGAAGAGAGACAAGCAATTCCACTGAGTATTGGATCTCATTGAGTTGAGTTTGCTGAGAAGCTTGATTCTTTAGAATTTCAGAAATTTGATCTTGTTGCTTCTCCCGAGTCTTTTCAATATACCCAATTCGGTCAAAGGCTGGTTTGAAAAATCTGTTCTTTTCCAATTTTATATTCATATCTTGCTGGATCAGTGATTCTTGAATTTTGTTCACCTTGTCATGAGTTATTGAGTGTTGACCTTGAAGGTGCCTTGTACTCAATGCAGTAACTCTCAGCTATGCCTTGAAATCATCATTTAACAGCATTTCATCAGCTTTAGCAAGGTGCTCAGCAAGAATTTTTTCATTAGGAATAAAAGTAACTTTGTTCCACTCCTTAGTCCACTCCTTTCCTCTAGGAGTTTCACTCCAAGGTACTGGTGCATCCTCTCTAACAAACTTCTTGATCAAATCAGCTTTGTTAACTGTTTGTTGAGGTGCATGTCCTGAAGGACCAGCTGCAACAACATCTACACTTGTAGCAGCTTCACCAGCAATTTCAGCATTGTCAGCATCAGAACTTACAGAGTCTGCAGTATCATCATCCTCTGATAAAATAACAGTATGTGAGGCTATAGAGGCTTCAACATCATCCTCTAAATTCTGATCTGCAACTAAGTTTCGATCACCATCTAAATTTTGATGCCCATCTAAAATCTGATCTTCATCATCTAGATTCAGAATTGGTGTTGTTGGAATATTGGCATTGAAATCAGCATCCAAAATTGGTGTTGTTGGTGGAGTAAGTTGAGTTGGTGGAGCTTCCAAATACAGAACCTCATGCACAACCAAGTTATGTATGTCTACTTCAGCACTTGTACCTGGGTCATCAGCATGTACTAGATTAATGATAGGAGACACAGGAACTCTGTCCTGAGAAGTTTCTTGAACTTGAGTTGGTGACAGTGGTGGTGTAGATTCAGTGGCTTCAACAAATTCTGGTTGTACAAAAGGAAGAGATTCAATCACAATTGGTTCTGTTGGGATCAGAGATTCCTGACCCCCTTCCTTAGCTGCTGCTTCCTCATCTTCTGAATCTGACTTAACTGTGTCCCTGTGAGCTCTTTGTTTCTTCACTTTCTTCAAGGGAGGAGATACTGTGGGAGCTTTATCATCATAATTTATCTTTATAAGCCTTTTGAGGGGCCTAGAACTCCCAATTTCAGTATCTTTCTGAGAAGTGATCTTCTCAGCTTCTACAACAACAAGTTCTGATAGGGGAACCTGTTCCTCATTATCTGACTCATCTGTTTTCTCAAATCACCAACATTTATAATTGACCAGTATTGAATCAAAACATTCATCACAAGATAAAGTGAAAAATTGACGAAGTAAAGATTGACAATTGACGAGTAAAGCATGCACAATCACATAATTTGAGAAATAAAGATCAAATCTTGCAATTAAATAAAATTTCATTAATATATCAGATGAGTACATTTGATGAAATTTATCAATTACATTCAAAAATTACAAGATAGACCTAATCTTAGAATCTTAACATCAACGGCCTCAGTCCCAGTCTAAGAGAATCCTATCGACTAGTTCTTGTTCCTACTGACGAAGAGCACTGCAAGACGGATGATCCGTTCTTGCTGACGGAGAGCTTCTCTCCTTTCCTCTTCCAAACGATCAAGATGGAGGTGATATTCCATCAAAAAGAATAAGAGGTCTGTGTGAACATCTTGCGGAACTGAATTCCATATTTCATCAGGAATGGCGGTGACATGCCACTCCTGCTTCCAGTCATCACAACTCAACTCTATATTGAAAGTTTCATAGTTCATGAACAAGTTGAAACGAACCATGTTTTTTATGAGTATGTAAAAAGAGTGAGTTTGAGAGAAAATTGGAAGATGTATTGGCTGGAATGTATAGTTGGTTTAAATAGCCAATAGAATACCAAGAGACATGAGGAGTATTTAATAATTACAAGTAAAAATTATGATACCTTGTCTCCCTAAACCAATGTATAATAATAACAGTCAGTAAAAGATCTAAAGCCAGAGTTAATGGGCACGAAAAATAATGAACAATTACTGTGCACATGTACGTTTTCAAGACATACACGTTAACCACTAACCCACAATTATTATGACTGATTTATTTCACATAATCCAATATTCTGAGAACATATAACCGTTCAAGTAATGACCAAAAATAAACCAAGTAAATAAATATTGCCACGTAAGCATCAGAACTTGATTATTATCAGAATTTAAAGTCATCAGAATATGGCTCCTTAACTCGAAAGTGAATGTTTATTCCTGTAATTCTTCTCACAAATACTGATATGGGTACATCAGAACTTAATCATCAGAACTTCCATCAGAACTTGTCCTCAGAAATTATGCGACTGACACTTAAACTGTTCATCTAAAACAACATTTATCACCACAGTAATTTTCATCATTCATAAGGAGTGTAAATGTGTGCATTTAGCTAAATATCAGACAAAGAGTAAGGTCTGATTCACTTCAGTACATCTTAGAAATAAGGCATAACTAAGAACTTTGCTCAAAATCTGTCATTATTCTGAAGTCTACTATAGAATGAGTTCATGCATGAGTCCACCTCAACTGTTTTGTGCTCGTTTTATGCATCTTTTGAAATTCCTTTTTACAGTGGCTTCTCAGTGTAAGTGAGTCACGACTGCTTATCAGAATTTATGCTGTTATCAGAGTATTTCTCCAGTAATCAGAGAATGTGAAAAGTCACCAAGAAAATTTATTTTGCTTTTCTAATGCATATTACTTAATACCAGCAATGCACCTGGGTCTTCCCTTCCACATGTATTTTTCTCTAGATTTCAAAGGAGTACCTGATTTTATTTCTTTTCTTTTTCTTTTTCTTTTGATAAGTGAGGTTTATCAGCACTTAGTACATCCATAAGATTCACCAACATCAGAACTTCACAGATAAGAAGCACTATTCTAGTTTTTGACTTAGTAATAAGATACACAAAGTAAACATAACTAAGGTCAGTGTCAGAATTTGCTAGTGTTAAAAGATTTCCACATAAATAATTACTTCATACATGGGATCATCAGTATGTTAAAGACTACTAGGTCAGCATCTAGCACAGTTATCCTCATTAGATTGAATAGTCACAGAAACATTCATATCACTATCAGAGTTTAGAAATTCACATCAGACAACAATCAGCACTTAGAAAATTTAAATTTAAGCACAGAATACACAAAGATAGTAATATATGTATATACTGATCATAAAGTCTGATGTATCAGAACATAAACTAAGCAGATTTAGATAAAGAACCTGAAACCATTCCAAGTTCATTTACCAATCTTGTAAAAGTAGCTTCACATAGTGGTTTTGTGAAGATATCTGCTAATTGTTGATCTGTTGGACCAAAATGCAATTCCACTATACCTTCCATCACATGCTCCCTTATGAAATGGTACCTAATGCTGATGTGCTTTGTCATTGAGTGTTGAACTGGATTACCTGTCATAGCACTAGCACTTTGATTATCACAGTAAATAAGGATTTTAGAATATGTTAACCCATAATCCAGTAACTGATTCTTCATCCTAAGAATATGTGCACAACAGCTTCCTGCAGCAATGTATTCTGCTTCTGCAGTTGATGTGGAAATTGATTTTTGTTTCTTGCTAAACCAAGAAACCAATCTGCCTCCAAGAAATTGGCAGCTTCCACTTGTGCTTTTCCTGTCAATTTTGCATCCTGCAAAATCTGTATCTGAGTAACCTATAAGCTTTAAGTCTGATTCTCTAGGATACCACATTCCCAGATCAGCTGTACCCTTAAGATACTTGAAAATTCTTTTTACAGCTGTTAAGTGAGGTTCTCTTGGATCTGCTTGAAATCTTGCACAAAGACATGTAACATACATGATATCAGGTCTACTTGCAGTTAGATAGAGTAGTGAGCCAATCATACCTCTGTAATCAGTAATATATAATGATGTACCATTATCCTTATCCAATTTTATTGCAGTGGCCATATGAGTGGATGCACTTGAACAATCTTGCATTCCAAACTTCTTCAACAAATTTCTGGTGTACTTAGATTGTCAAATAAAAGTTCCTTCTTCATACTGCTTGACTTGAAGGCCCAGAAAATAGCTAAGTTCTCCCATCATACTCATTTGATATCTTGACTACATTAACTTGGCAAACTTCTTACAAAGTCTGTCATTTGTAGAACCAAAAATGATATCATCAACATATATCTGTACCAAAAGTAAGTCCTTTCCATGGTTGAGATAAAACAATATTTTGTCAATAGTCCCTCTATGAAATCCACTTTCCAGAAGAAACTGAGCTAAGGTCTCATACCATGCTCTTGGAGCTTGCTTAAGGCCGTAAAGTGCTTTATCAAGTCTGTAGACATGATTAGGAAATTTTGAATCTACAAAACCCGGAGGTTGTTCAACGTATACTTCTTCTTCCAATTTTCCATTAAGAAAAGCACTTTTTACATCCATTTGAAAGAATGTAAACTTTTTGTGAGCATCATAAGCCAAAAATATCCTTATGGCTTCCAATCTAGCAACTGGTGCAAATGTTTCATCATAATCAATTCCCTCCTGTTGAGAATATCCTTTTGCAACCAGCCTTGCTTTATTCCTTATAATTATGCCATCACTATCAGTTTTGTTTCTGAACACCCACTTTGTACCAACAACAGATTTGTTCTTTGGTCTTGGCACCAAGGTCCAGACTTTATTTCTTTCAAATTCATTTAACTCTTCCTGCATTGCTTGCACCCAATCAGCATCTTGAAGAGCTTCTTCCACTTTCTTTGGTTCAGTCTGAGAAAGAAATGAGTGATAGAGATGTTCATTTGATGTTGTTGTTCTAGTTCTAATACCTGCTTCAGGATCTCCAGTAATCAAGTCAGGTGTATGTGCTTTAGTCCACTTCCTTGCAGATGGAAGATTATCTCTAGAACTGGATGCTCCCCCATGATCCATGTTATCTCCATCAACATTTTCTGATGCTCCCCCTGAAATTATGCTCTCTGAGTTGGATCCTTCAGAATTTGAGTTTCCAGAATTATCAGAACTTGAGTTTCCAGAATTATCAGAACTTGGCCCATCAGAACTTGATGAATCAGAACTTGAAGAGCCTGTTCTTGGTTCCGATGCTTCTTGAGATATGGTTGTATCTTCAATATGCTCCCCCTGCACAGGTGCATTTTCCTTTGGCGTAGTTATCACAGTTTCAATAACATCAGAGTTTAACCCATCAGAGTTTGCAGTATCTGGATTTAGACTGTCAGGATTTAGACTGTCAGGATTTACAGAATCAGAATTTAAAACTTCATTCTCAAATCTCAGATGATCATGATCATCGAAATCTTCAAGTCCTGTAATCTTCTTATCATCAAAAGAGACATTGATAGATTCCATGACAACCCTTGTTCTTAAATTGTAGACTCTGAAGGCTTTTGTGGAAAGTGGATATCCAACAAAAATTTCTTCATCAGCTTTTAGATCAAATTTGGATAGTTGTTCAGGATGAGTCTTAAGAACAAAACACTTGCATCCAAATACATGAAAATACTTCAGATTTGGCTTCTTTTTCTTCACCATCTCATATGGTGTCTTTCCATGCTTGTTGATAAGTGTAGCATTATGAGTAAAACAAGCAGTCTGCACAGCTTCAGCCCAAAAATAGGTTGGTAACTTTGCTTCATCGAGCATAGTTCGTGCAGCTTCAATAAGAGTTCTATTCTTTCTTTCAACAACTCCATTTTGTTGTGGAGTTCCAGGAGCAGAAAATTCCTTCTTGATTCCATGGTCTTTGCAGAACTCTTCCATAATCAAATTCTTGAACTCAGTGCCATTATTACTTCTTATTATTTTCACAGAGTCTTTAATCAATTTATCCAGTTGTTTGACATGATCAATCAAGATAGATGCAGTTTCATTTTTTGTGTACAAGAAATACACCCATGTGTATCTGGTGAACTCATCCACTATGACCATAACATATTTCTTCTTTGCAATAGACATGACATTCACTGGACCAAATAGATCAACATGTAGTAGGTGATAAGGCTCAAGAATTGAAGATTCAATCTTGCTCTTGAATGAAGATTTTCTTTGTTTTGCCTTTTGACAGGAATCACAAAGGCCATCAGGAGCAAATACTGATTTTGGCAGTCCTTGATAAGTGGCATTTTATACCACTTAGAACGTCTTATAATAGCTTAAATTGGTGTCTTGAAATCAAGTATTTTGTGTATTTGATGCGTTTTTCTAGTGTTTGTGCATTTCAGGGTATTAGTTGTATTTCGAGGGAGAATTCATCAATAATCAGTCTTGGCATGTGTCTAGCAATGCAAGAGGGAAGAGAGGAGCCGATTACAGCGAAGAAACGGAGCAAACAGACAAAAATTCCAGAAAGGGTCTGAGCGCCCGCTCAGCTATGCTGAGCGGCCGCGCAGGGTCGAGAATTCAGAATATTTATTTTAGACTCCTAGTTCTGTTTGGCTTTCAACTTCTATGTAATCTGAGTTTTATGGGACTCCTATATAAGTAGATTCCAGAGATGTTTCACGTGTGTTGGATCGTTGTATTAATCAAGGAGCGAAGGAGATAAGGAAGAAGACCGTTTTAGCACACCGCAACGAAGAGGAAGCATATTTTCTTGTGATTCTTTGTTTCGTTGTAACATTGGATGCTAGTTTTCTTTGCTTTGAACCTATTTACTCTTGTGACGTACTCTGGTTTAAGATAATTAGTTTATTTATTATTCTTTTGTGTTTATTTATCATGTTTTCATATGAACCCATGATGATGATGAGTGCTATCATGGGCTAATCGTGATCATGGGGTCGTGGCGGATTTACTATGGAATTCTTTAGTTAGTTGTTTAATACCTTAGTGTGTGATGATTGTATGATATCTAGTATTGATTGTGCGTATTCGTCTTATGTGCGTCGTGAACATATAAGATAGGGTGTTAATCTCTTGTGAAGCGACGGTGGATCTCGAGATTTAGAACTTGCCATGCTAGCATAGGTTCATGTAAGAGTATGCATGATTAGTGGGTAACTCTAACCGTTTTATTCGCCCTGTGTAATCTAAAGGAATAACTTGTTCTTAAATCATTATGTTGTCAATTTCTGTAGACATATAGGGACTCAACATAATTAATGCCTATTCAACTTCTATATTAATTGTGGATGTTTGGTAGAATGGTATTAGTACAGTGAAAGTTGGCTTTTATCAGTTTTGTGTTATTCGATTAATATCATCACTGTTGCATGCTAAGGGTAAGAACAATAGCTATTGAAGGAAGTAGTAATGAAGTTATGATCTCATGAGTGTTTTAATATTGTTAATTCAAGTGTTAATTAAGTGCTTAATTCTAGTAGTTAATTGTAGTTAATAATTAGTTAATCAAATCTAAGTGTTATTGTCTTAACATTGAGAAGTAATCATACATTGGTGAGTGAGTTTAATTGAACATAATTAGTCTGAGTCTCTGTGGGAACGAACTAGAAGTATTCTATATTACTTGCGAACGCGTATACTTGCGTGTATTATTAGCGCGTGTTTTCGCCCTAACAAGTTTTTGGCGCTGCTGCCGGGGACTCGGCGTATTTGTTTAATTTATGTACTTACCATCATTGGTCGTTAGTACTCAGTGATTAAGACGTGTTACTTATTTTTTTCGGTTGTGTTTCAGGTACTTTAGCGAGCGTTTATGCAAACTCGTTCTCGTACTCGCAAGTGGACTTTAGATACAGCTGAGGAGACAGACGAAGTTCTTGATATTCCGGAGAAGATAGATTTTGAAGATTCGGATTCAGGAAGTGAGCAGAAAGAACCAGTAATCATGGGTGATCGTATTGTTCCGGCCGATCCAGCTCTTATGGACTTTTCTCGGCCTAAAATTGATGATATTCAGTCAAACATTCTTCATCCGGCTATCCACGCTAACACCTTTGAAATCAAGCCGGGCACTATTCAGATGGTGCAGAACTCTGTTTCTTTCGGAGGAGCTGCGACTGAAGACCCCAACATGCACATAAGGAATTTTGTCGAGATCTGCAGTACTTTCAAATATAATGGTGTGACTGACGAGGCTATCAAGCTGAGGCTTTTCCCATTCTCAGTGAGGGATAAAGCTAAGGACTGGTTACATTCTGAACCAGCTGGGTCCATCACTACTTGGCAAGATCTTGCGCAAAAGTTTCTGGTGAAGTTTTATCCAATGGCAAAGACTGCTGCTATGAGGAGTGCTCTTACTCAGTTTGCGCAGCAACCTACAGAATCTATGTGCGAAGCTTGGGAGCGCTACAAGGAAATGTTGAGAAAGTGTCCACATCATGGAATGCCCGATTGGATGGTGATCACTGGTTTCTATAATGGTTTGGGGGCCCAATCTCGGCCCATGCTCGATGCAGCAGCTGGAGGTGCCTTGTAGGCCAAAAGCTATACTGAGGCTTATAATCTTATTGAGACTATGGCTGCAAATGAGCATCAAAACCCAACTCAAAGGATGATGCCTAGGAAGGTAGCAGGTATTCTGGAAGTCGATGCAGCCACCGCTATTGCAGCGCAGCTCCAAGCGCTGTCTATGAAGGTCGATTCTCTAGCTACCTATGGAGTCAATCAAATAACCATGGTGTGTGAGCTTTGTGCAGGTTCTCATGCTACGGATCAGTGTTCTCTTGTTAACGAATCTGTTCAGTATGTGAATAATTATTAGCGACAATAGCAGCCTATGCCAGCTACATATCATCCTAACAACAGAAATCATCCAAATTTCAGCTGGAGTAATAATCAGAATGCTATTCAGCCACCATATCAGCAAGGTGTGAGTAAACAGTACAATCCACCTGGATTCCAGCAACCACAGCAGTATGCTCAAAGGCAATCATATCCTCCACAGGGAGGTGCAACTGCACCCACTAGTGCAGATTTTGAGGAACTTAAGCTGTTGTGCAAGAGTCAGGCGGTGTCGATCAAGACCTTGGAAAATCAAATCGGTCAAATAGCAAATGCAGTGCTCAATCATCAACCTGGCACACTTCCCAGTGACACGAAAGTGCCAGGCAAGAAGGAAGCTAAAGAGCAAGTCAAGGCTATTATCTTAAGGTCTGGGAAGGTTGCTGATGCTGAAAAGGCAAAAGAAGGAGAAGCTGAAGTTGGAGATGAAGAAGCTAAGCAAAAGGAGAAAGCGGCGGAACCAAGAAAGACTACTGTTGAATACACTCTGCCTGAGGGTAATACAGGGGAGAAACAACTCTATCCTCCACCACCTTTCCCTAAGAGATTGCAACAACAAAAGCTGGATAAGCAGTTCGGTAAGTTTTTGGAGGTGTTCAAGAAACTTCACATCAATATACCTTTCGCTGAGGCTCTGGAGCAAATGCCTAGTTATGCGAAGTTTATGAAGAGTATACTTTCAAGGAAGGTGAAACTGGATGACCTCGAGACCATTGCTCTAACGAAAGAATGTAGCGCTGTGTTGCAGCAAAAGTTACCTCCAAAGCTTAAAGATCCAGGTAGCTTCACCATTCCTTGCACTATTGGCAAGTTGTCGTTTGACAAGTGCCTTTGCGATTTGGGAGTAAGCATCAATCTGATGCCGTTGTCGATCTTTAAAAAGTTGGATTTGCCTGATCCAAAACCCACCTACATGTCTCTACAATTGGCTGATCGTTCCATTACTTACCCAAGGGGCATAGTGGAGGATGTGCTAGTCAAGATGGATAAGCTCTTCTTTCCTGCAGACTTTGTTATTCTGGATTTCGAGGAAGATAAGAAGATTCCCATAATCTTGGGAAGACCTATCTTGGCTACTGGCCGTACCTTGATAGATGTGCAGAAAGGTGAACTTACTATGCGGGTGCAGGATCAGGATGTGACCTTCAATGTATTCAAAGCAATGAAATTCCCTACAGAAGATGAGGAGTGCTTAAAAGTGGATTTGATTAATTCTGCGGTTACTTCCGAACTCGATCATATGCTAATGTCTCATGCATTAGAAAAGGCCTTAGTGGGGGATTTTGACAGTGATCATGAGGATGGAAATGAGCAATTACAATATCTTAATGCTTCTCCCTGGAGGCGAAAGATGGACATGCCATTTGAATCTCTTGGTACTTCTGACCTCAAAAATGCTGAAGGAAAGCTCAAACCATCAATTGAAGAAGCACCCGCCTTGGAGCTTAAGCCATTGCCTGAACACTTGAGGTATGCTTTTTTAGGTGATGCATCTACATTACCTGTTATTATTGCATCTGACCTTTCAGGTAGTGAGGAGGACAAACTCTTAAGGATTTTGAGAGAATTCAAATCTGCTATTGGATGGACCATAGCAGACATCAAGGGGATCAGCCCTTCATATTGCATGCATAAGATTCTACTAGAGGAGGGTAGTAAGCCAACTATTGAGCAACAACGCAAACTTAATCCTATCATGAAAGAGGTGGTGAAGAAAGAAATTCTGAAGTGGCTGGATGCAGGAATCATTTATCCTATTTCTGATAGTTCTTGGGTGAGCCCCGTGCAATGTGTTCCTAAGAAAGGAGGTATTATTGTGGTAGCAAATGAGAAGAACGAGCTCATCCCCACTCGAACAGTCATAGGATGGAGAGTATGCATGGACTACCGAAAGTTGAATAAGGCCACGAGGAATGATCACTTCCCTCTTCCATTTATTGATCAGATGCTTGACAGGTTGGCTGGTCATGAGTATTATTGTCTTCTGGATGGCTACTCGGGGTATAATCAGATTTGTATTGCACCAGAGGATCAAGAAAAGACTACCTTCACTTGTCCATTTGGTACGTTTGCTTTTCGCAGAGTTTCGTTTGGGTTATGTGGCGCACCGACCACTTTTTAGAGATGTATGATGGCTATATTCTCTGACATGATTGGAAATAATGTCGAGGTGTTCATGGACGACTTCTCCGTCTTTGGACATTCGTATGATGAATGTTTGAATAATCTTCGTGTTGTGCTCAAAAGGTGTGTGGAAACTAGTCTGGTGCTCAATTGGGAAAAATGTCATTTTATGGTGCGTGAAGGCATTATTCTTGGGCATAAGGTCTCTAGTAAGGGTCTTGAGGTGGACAAAGCCAAGGTGGGGGTCATTGAAAATCTTCCACCACCTATTTCTGTGAAAGGAATCCGTAGTTTTCTTAGTCATGCGGGTTTTTATCGGTGTTTCATCAAGGACTTTTCGAAGATATCTAAGCCGCTATGCAACTTGCTTGAGAAGGATGTGCCTTTCAAATTTGATGATGAATGTTTGACGGCATTCAAGACTCTTAAGAAGAGTTTGATCACTGCACCAGTTATTACAGCACCGGATTGGACAGAACCTTTTGAGATGATGTGTGATGCGAGTGATTATGCGGTAGGCGCAGTTCTTTGGCGGTGCAAGAATAATCTCTTTCATGTGGTCTACTTTGCTAGCAAGACCTTAAATGGGGCCCAAATGAACTACACCACTACTGAGAAGGAGCTCTTGGCTATAGTCTTTGATTTCGAAAAATTTCAATCGTATCTGCTTGGGACAAAAGTGACAGTATTCACTGATCATGCAACCATTCGCTATTTGGTTTCCAAGAAGGATTCGAAGCCGAGACTCAGTCATTGGGTGCTTTTACTACAGGAATTTGAGTTAGAGATCAAGGACCGAAAAGGTACTGAGAATCAAGTAGCTGACCATCTCTCTAGATTGGAGAATCCCGAGTCTACTTCACATGATAAGACATTGATCAACGAATCTTTGCCGGATGAGCAGTTGTTCGCAGTTCAGGAGGAAGAGCCATGGTTCACAGATATTGTGAATTATCTTGTCAACAATATAATGCCTCCTAATTTGACCACAGCTCAAAAGAAGAAGTTTTTGCATGAGGTGAAGTGGTATATGTGGGATGAACCGTATTTATTTAGACAGGGAGCTGACCAGATCCTCAGGAGATGTATCCCATTCTGTGAGACGGAGAGGATATTACGAGACTGCCACTCCACAGTTTATGGAGGACACTATGGTGGTGAGAAGACGACAGCTCGTATTCTACAAGCAGGTTTTTTCTGGCCTACTTTGTTTAAGGATTCTCATCAGTTTGTCTTAAGGTGTGATCGTTGCCAAAGAGTGGGAAATTTGACGAGAAAGGATGAGATGTCATTAAATGTGATGCTTGAAGTCGAGGTCTTTGATGTTTGGGGAATCGATTTCATGGGGCCTTTTGTCTCATCCTGCAACAATCAGTACATATTGCTGGCAGTCGATTATGTCTCAAAATGGGTAGAAGTCAAGGCTCTACCGACAAATGATGCAAAGGCAGTGTTGAATTTTCTTCATAAGCAGATTTTCACAAGGTTTGGAACGCCACGAGTAATCATAAGTGATGAAGGGTCGCATTTCTGCAACCGTAAGTTCACTTCTATGATGCAGCGCTATAATGTGAATCATCGAGTTGCTACTGCCTATCATCCGCAAACAAATGGTCAAGCGGAAGTGTCTAACAGAGAGATCAAGCGCATTCTAGAGAAGGTTGTTTGTCCGTCAAGGAAGGATTGGTCTTTAAAGCTCGATGAAGCTGTTTGGGCTTACAGAACAGCATATAAAACTCCACTTGGTATGTCCCTGTTTCAACTGGTGTATGGTAAGGGATGTCATTTACCTGCGGAGCTTGAGCATAAGGCCTATTGGGCGTTGAAAAAGTTGAACCTGGATCTAGATGCAGCTGGAAAGAAGCGAATGTTTCAGCTTAATGAACTTGATAAATTTTGACTCCAAGCGTACGAGAATAACAAAATGTACAAGGAAAAGGTGAAAAGGTGGCACGATAGGAAGCTGCATCCTAAGTTATTCATGCCGGGGCAACAAGTCCTCTTATTCAACTCTCGTCTTCGACTTTTTCCTGGGAAGTTGAAATCAAGGTGGTCTGGACCTTTTATTGTCAAAAATGTGTTTCCACATGGAGCGGTGGAGATTTTTGAGAATGATCCGGACCAAGCATTCAAGGTTAATGGTCAGCGTTTGAAGCACTACTATGGGGACACGGCAAACTGAGAAGTGATTAGTGCCGTTTTATTGTCAACTTAAAGAAGGTACACAATGTCAAGCTAATGACGAAAAAGAAGCGCTTCGTGGGAGGCAACCCATGATTTGTTGTTACAGGAACCCTTAGAAGTTTATAACCTATCCAAAACCACACAAAAATCAGAAAAACGGGGCCTGAAATTTTTTTTTCCAGTAGGTTCCTGAGCGCCCGCTCAGGGGTCGGCTGGGAGAAATTTTTTTTAAGTTCCATAAAAATCCAAAAAAAAATCAGAAAGAAAAACAAAACACAGCCCATAAACCCACGACCTATTCCCCATTATCCCATAATTTTAACCCTTAATCATACTCCTAATCAAATTCTACCCTAATCCATACCCTATATATACATACACCCATCCCATATATCTCCCATACACTTTCTACACTTCAACTCTCTCCCAAACACAAAAACACAATTCTCAAGCACTTTTATTCAGATTCGATGGCACCCAAGAGAGTAAGGACTATTGATAGCAGCAGCACTGTCCCTACTGCTGATTCTTCGAGGGGTACTGCTGCGAGGCCTCGTTTGAATGATAGGGCTGCTGAGGAGGAGTACACTAGGCTTCTGGGGAAGCCGATTCTAAAGGAGAGGGGATTTTTACCATCGGGGAGGGATGGTGAGTTGTTACCTATGATTGCTGAGAAGGGGTGGATAGCTTTTTGTGAGTCGCTTGAAGCAGTACCGATGAGTGTGGTTCGCGAGTTCTATGCGAACGCGAAGGCCGAGAAGAATGGGTTTTCTGTGGTCCGGGGGATAATGGTTGATTATCACCCAGCGGCGATTCGCCGTGTATTTGGGCAGAGACAGAGGAAGCCCACGGAGGAGAACTGGAACGAGAAGACTGCTGAGGATTTTGACTTGGATTTGATTTGTGCTACTCTCTGTAGGCCGGGCACAGTACGGACTTTCAAGACTGGAACTAATGAGTATCATCACTTTCCGGCGATCGCGATGAACAGGTATGCCCGTGCATGGAATGCGTTTATTTGTGCTAATATTCTGCCTTCTTCGCATGCACATGAGGTCACAGTTGAGAGAGCACAGTTGTTGTGGGGAATTTTGAATGAGGAGTACTATGTGGACCTTGGTGAGTTCATCTACCAAGGAATTCTGAAGTTTTTGAGGGGAGCTAAGCACATGAATATCCCTTATGCATCCACGGTTACTTAGCTTTGCCGAGCGGTGGGAGTTCAGTTACCGTCTCATGAGCAGTTGCAGTTGCCGGCCACTCCTATTAATTCCGGGACTCTGAATGCGATGCAGGAGTGGACCGGTGGTGAGCCCGAGGAGCATGGGCTGGGTTATCGTCTTTCAGGAGGGCGTCTAGCACGAGGTGCTACCATGGCGAGGCCGAGGCGTGATGAGGCTGGTTTTTCTGGAGCTCAGGAGGGTGCTGGGATGGCTGATGCCCAGTATAGGAGGCTGTCACGGAGGATGGATGCTATGTATGAGACGCAGAGCAGGTTTGCTCAGGAGCTCACCCTTGCGCTAGGGACCGCTTTTAGAGGCCTTGGAGCTGACATCCAGTGGCCAGTTTTTGGTGAGGACTCTGCATATCCGCCTCCTGATACACCACCCACTGAGGGTGATGATAATGATGACTCCGAGTAGGTATACCCTGTGTTCCTTTCTACTACCTTCACTAGGAACAGTAAAGATTTTAAGTTTGGGGGTGGTAGTTAAGGAATATTTTGTGTGTGTGTCATATAGTTGCATATTCATGATAGTTTAGTTCATATAATTGCATAATTTTTTCCATCTGGTTTTTTTTATTATTATTTATAGCTTTATTTGTTTATCATGTCATGTAGCTCATGCATATGTCATGATCCCTTTTGCGATGATTTGCCGACTGGTTTGTGATGTTGATGCGAGTGTAGTGATAGCATTAAAGTGATGTTGAGTCATGTAGGTTGATATATATGTTAGAAACACTTGTATTTTCACTAAGTCTTAGAGAATGCTTAAGGACTAGATTGTTGTTATGGTCGGATTGTTTTCGAGGTTAATCTATTTATTATGCTTAGAATTTTATAATAGGTTCTTAGTGATAAAAGGCATGAAAAGAAAAAAAAATGGAGTAAAAAATAGAATTCATTGCTAATTGTGGCTAGGCATCAAATGGCTAGTAGCCGGCTCGTATGTTTCTGCGAGTAGTCTAGGGTTGAGCAAGATGGAGCGAAACTCACTTGCTCAGAAATTTAGAAAAAAAAAGAGAAAAAAAAGAAGAAGAAAAGAGAAAGATAAAGAGTTAATGCATAATTGATCACGAGTGGGCTCTTTGGTATTCGAGTTATTAAGTTCTTAGGGGACTTTGTGCCTAGTGACCTAAGGCTTTTAGAGTCTGGGATCCGCTAACCTAACGCTCGCTACATGGATACCATTGTATAAGTCTTTTGTGGACCTCACTCATTGCACGGTCAAATAAGCATTATTGTTATGAATAAAAAGCATGATTCCGTAATAAGCTCCAGGATTCTTGTAGTGTTATAAGTCACTTTGTGCCTAGAATTTTTATTCTTTGTATAATCATGTGATTGCCTTGATGATAGTTGAGTCATAATAATTGATCTAGTTCCGAAGTATATCTGTTAAGCATCTGCACACACCACGTTTCTGGCTGTATATTAGTTTGCCTGATTTGATTGATCTTTAGTCACCTAATTGCATTTGTTGAGATGTCGTAAGTTGGTTGGTTTGGTCGTAGTAAGGGGGATCGCTGTATTTCATATAGATTGCATTCATGCATGTTTTTATTTTGTCTGTGAGTCTGTGACGCTTGAGGACAATCATCGATTTAAGTTTGGGGGTGTGATAAGTGGCATTTTATACCACTTAGAATGTCTTATAATAGCTTAAATTGGTGTCTTGAAATCAAGTATTTTGTGTATTTGATGCGTTTTTCTAGTGTTTGTGCATTTCAGGGTATTAGTTGCATTTCGGGGGAGAATTTATCAATAATCAGTCTTGGCCGGAGAATTAATATCATCACTGTTGCATGCTAAGGGTAAGAACAATAGCTATTGAAGGAAGTAGTAATGAAGTTGTGATCTCATGAGTGTTTTAATATTGTTAATTCAAGTGTTAATTAAGTGCTTAATTCTAGTAGTTAATTGTAGTTAATAATCAGTTAATCAAATCTAAGTGTTATTGTCTTAACATTGAGAAGTAATCATACATTGGTGAGTGAGTTTAATTGAACATAATTAGTCTGAGTATCTGTGGGAACGAACTAGAAGTATTCTATATTACTTGAGAACGCGTATACTTGCGTGTATTATTAGCGCGTGTTTTTGCCCTAATAGTCCTCTCACAAGATCTTTCTTGACAAGTTCATTTATATTGTTAAAATTAAAATGAGTGAGTTTCTTGTGCCAATCCCAGATTTCTTCAATTGATGCTCTGCTTAACAGACAAATTGCAGAACCATCAGAACTTGTTGAAAGCTTGGCTTCATAAATGTTACCATGCCTGTATCCTCTCAGAACAACTTTTCCTGTAGATTTGCTTACAACTTCACAGTGTTCTTCAAAGAAATCCACATGATAACCTCTGTCACAGATTTGACTAACACTCAGCAGATTGTGTTTAAGTCTTGACACTAGAACTACTTTTTCAATGATGACATTCCCAAGATTGATATTGACATATCCCAGAGTTTTTCCCATGTTGCCATCTCCATAAGAAACACCTGGGCCAGCCTTCTCCACAAAGTCTGATAGCAGGGCTTTATTTCCAGTCATATGTCCTGAACATCCACTGTCCAGATCTAGCATGTTTTTCTTGTTGCCCTGCAATCACAAAGACCACTAATGATTAGATTTAAGGACCCAGACTTGCTTGGATCCTTTGGCCTTATTAAGTTTGTTAACATTTGCAGCGGATTTAACATCAGAGTTTATGTTAACCATTTTCTTATCAGAATTTATAGTATCAGACTTTGCATCAGAACTTACACTATAAGGAACAATGCTAATTTTCTTTAAAGAAGGTTTTATTTGATAATAACCATAGTACAAACTATGATATTCCTTACAAGTATAAATGGAATGCTATAAACTACCACAATGAAAACAAGGATTTTGTGGCATATATCTAATAGATTGACTCTTAACTCCTGATTTTGAAGGTAAGGAGTTTATGTTCTTATTCTTCCTGCAAAAAGAAGCCAGATGGTTAGAATTTCCACAGTTATAACATTTCTTTCTAGGAGCATTATGAACAGGCTTATAATCATTGCTTTTATTCACACCTTCCTTTTCATTCCTCTTTTTCCTAGGTGGGTTTACCTTGTTTACATTCTTAACATCTTTCAGCTTATGCTTAAGCTGCTTCTTAGTCATCAAGCCTATGTTAACTTCAGTTGGCTTATCCTGTTTTGGTTTGTCAGAAGTTAATTTCTCTTTAACTTCTGATTTATCAGTATCAGACTTTACAGTTACAAACTTAACAGGATTTACCTTTGGATTTTATTTAACAACTATAGGCTCAATTTCTACAGTTTCTTTATTATTCTTATCATCTCCATAACCTAAGCCCTCTTTCCAATTTCCACTACTTAACAAATTCTGAGTTGTTCTGCCAGAGTTAGTCCAAGTCCTGATAATCTCTCTTTCCTTTTCTAACTCAGTTTTTAGAGATTCATTAATTTTAAGCACTTCATCTCTAACATAGAAAGCATCATCTCAATCTTTCTGAGTTTTATGGAACATAACTAACTCTTTTTCTAAATAATCATTCCTCTTTTTATAAGCAAGATTTTCAGAAGTTAATCTTTCACATGTTAAAGTTTGATCTCTATAACTAATGAACATGGTTTTAAGATATCTTCTCAACTCAGTAATGTCATCAGTATGAAAAGCATAAGTTGTTTGAGGTACCTTTAACTCAGCAGCTTCAGAACTACTATCAGCATTTCCCATCAAGGCATAGTTCACCTCACTTTCAGAATCTGAAGTTTCTGTCCAGCTTTTCTTGTAATATCTGGGATATATCGTGGAATTATTTTTACTAATAAATAATTATTATGTATGTCCAGTATCTAATCTGTGAATTATTACTTAAGTGTTATATGTGTTTGGATGTTTAAAATAATATTAATTGAGTATTTTAATTTTTATATATCCAAAATAAAATATAAATAATTGTCATATCTTCCTATTTATTTTTTTGTTGATTTATGATTTTATAGGAAATATATGGATTTTATAAAATCTTTTTTCGAGTATTTAAAAACTATTTAATACAATCGGGAACCAACCGACGTCATCCGTTTTTACGTTTTTATAACCCGAAACTTTTCCGAAAACTCCTTCCTAATTTAATTGCAATATTCCGAGCATTTATATGTTTCGAATTTTTCGATCCGGCGTACGGTTTGTCCTGCGCGGGTCCCGGTACAACATTTTCGATACATTATTCGTTTCGATAAATCAATAAAACTTGTATTTTTGATAAACGAGATCTTTTTATTAAACTATCACAATTATCACCTCGTAATACGTGTAACTAGGCGCTGAGACCAAGACCGCAGTACAAATTGTACTGGTTTGGATAATTATCTCGAAAACCGGTACCATTTGGATCAGTTTTTATAAATAAACGTACCATTTTGTATCTGGAATGATCCAACGGGATACTAATTTTCCGTAATTATAAATAGCCTTTACCGTATTTTGTTTCGTACCAAAAATCATTTGCAAACAGTAATTATATAATTTTCCAGAGAAAATTCATATTTTCATAAACCTTTCGGAGAATCAAACCAACAAATCAAGGTGTTAGTGATCTCTGTTTGGAAAGCTCGAGTAACCAAATCGAAGGTCTTGAGGAGTACTTTCAGAATCTGTGATCCATACACCTGCAGAAATCAAGGTTATTTTTCTATAATTTTTATTATTTTCGAATTATTTTAATTAAAAATATGAATTATTTTCTATTTATTTGAATTATAAAAATTCATTTTTAATTTCTGAAAATTCCAAAAATTATTATTTTAATTCCAAAATTATATTTAATTCAAAAATAAATCTGAATTAATTAGTTAATTAATTTTAGTTAATAATTAATTGATTAATTGGTCAATTAATTCGAAAATTAATTGATTAATTGATTAATTGATTTAATTAATTATTAATTGATTTTAATTAATTATTATAATTATTTAAAAATGATTTAAAAATTCCAAAAAATAGTTTCGAGCTTTAAAATATTATTTTAAATTGGTTTCAAGGCTCGATAATTATTATAAAATTGTTTTGAAGCCAGAATTGGACAACTGAACCCTGTTTATTACTTTAAAATTGATCCAACGACCCGTTTTAATTCCGAAAAATGTTTTAAAAATCATTTTAAATACCCGAAAGCCAGTTTATAACCCGAGACTCCTTTATAAATGATATATCATTGATTGTTTGACATGTTTTGTGCTATATGTGACTTGTTGGTTGACTGTCGGTCTATATGTTCGGTGTTTACTTGTTTATAGCGTAACTTTCAATCCGTTAATCGGATTTGGGTAAAACGAAGGGTAGATAGAAGTGTGTATCGAATGGAATCGTATAAGTTGAGTATTGATAGATGCTTATGATATGTGAGCAGAAGAGGTAAGGCGTAGGAAAGGGAAACAGATAGTCGAGGAGTAGACGGTTGTGATTGGAAGTTAGTGCAGTATAGCAAGCTAGTACCGGGAAAGTGTTATGAACTTTCTCGAGATATATTATAGTTGATTGATAGTCCTGTTTATATTGCAAGTGCTTTGAAGCACTGAACCATAAACCCTGATTCTAGTTATTGATCTTGAGCCGTAAACTTTATTCTTTCTAAACCATTGATTGTTGTATACCCAAATATGAACCATAAATATACGATACTACTCCACAAATACATACAAACTAAATACCAAACCCTGAACCGAAATTACATACATATTCAAACCATTGTACCTTATGATTTGAAAGACCAAATCCTTGAAACCTTGAAACGTTAATTCCTTTGTTATCCAATTCTTACATTACCTAACAGCCATCTTTGAAATTTCCATATTGATCCTTGTGAAGATTGAAACCATTTCATTATCGAACATCTAATGTTGTTTATGATTCTGTTTATTGCTTTACATTGTTTATTCTGTTATTATGTTAGAATTAGATTGTTTTTATAAAATTGTGGACCAGATTCGTGGTCAGACCATATTAATGGTCAAGTTACGCCAATGTGTGTATTAGATCCAGTAGTTAGAGCAGTGCTGTGTGCTTTGCTCGGGGTTAGTGTGTGACTAATCAGCAGCCTAACCTTGGTTTTTAAAATAAAAATATGATATTCAATTCTAAATCATAATTCATGTTTCACTTGATATCATAACCCTTTTCATTTGATGATCATTATTCTCAGTTTTATCATTGTGACTTGTTGAGCTAGTTAGCTCATTTGTGCGGTGTTGTTTATGATATTTTCTAGTTAAAAAGGAACCAGTTGGTAGCGAGGATCCCCAATCCAGTGTGAGAGCTAGGGGTCCAGGTTGATCGAGTTAAGCTAGCAGACATCTTTTGGGATAATTTAAGTTTGTAAAAGTTTGTAATAATGTTTAATACTCAGTTCGGAGTTTGAGTAGTTGGGATTTGGAAGTTTGTAATATAAAGTGTGTGTGTGGCTTGTGTACATACTTTAACCTGTTGCGGTCTGTGGTAGTTGGTAAGTAGGGTCACTGCATATTATTATTATCTTTATTACTGTTATAAGCAGGTTATAAATAAGGTGTGTGTGTGTGGACCCCAAACTTCTGACCCAGGTTTGGAGGGTGCCACAGGTTTGGTATCAAAGCTACAGGTTATAAGTCACTGACACAAGCCTAGGTTGACGGGAATGGGTAGAGGGTTAGGATTAGAAGTAAGGAATAGAAAAATAGAACGTCGAGAGGTTGAGTGCTACGGTATAATAGGTATTAGTATGATTCGCGTCATGGTTCGAGATTTTTATATTGCGATATGATTTCAGATAGCAGCGATGGCCGACTCTTTCATCCCCGTATCAGCTGATCACTCGGAGCCCTCAGTTGGAGTACCATCTTCAGATCCACGTCCTGTTGTTCCACCAGTGTTGGCTATTCTACCTCCACCTATATTGCAGCCCGTACCACCACAGGCTATTCCACCCCCAGGCATGAGGCCACCTATTAGAGGACCCCCACCAGCTGATTCAGATTGTACTGGGCATTTAGTTGCGAGTGCCCCATTCTAGTCTACATTACATCCAGTCCCTTATCACCGGTATGAGGCTCTTTTATTGGAGCGTGATTCCTTGTTGGCCCAGATCCGAGAGCTGCAGCATATCATCAGGACTACGGATATTGATCGTGGTGTGAGGGAGCTTCGAGAGGAGATCCATGTGACATGCAGGATTCTTGAGGCTAGGCTACATGGAGCTACACAACCTGGCTGAGGCCCTGATGCACTTATGGGATGGGCTACTGAGGTGATGGAGGACTTTGAGAGGCTGGGAGGACCAGATTTTCCTTGGAGTTGAGTCAGAGATCCAGAGATGGAGATGCTGAGCAGTGTTGTTATGGTTGTGTAGTATGTACAGTAGTGTGTGGTATGTATCAGCAGACTTTTGGGTTGTATTTATAGACTAGATCTGCTGACTAGTGAGTAGGTTTGTTGTACCCTTTTTGCTTTTATTTTTGAAGCGTCTTTACGATTGTACTACCTAAAACTTTTGATCTATATATAGCAGTACCTTTTCCTTTCCAGCATTGTCATTTACTTTACTGCACATGTTCTACTTTACCTTATTTATTGCACCAGTTATACCCATGTGATACCATGTACCCTATTCCCTTAACTGTTTATATTTTGTAAAGAAGCATGCAATTTACTTAGTTCAACTGTTACCACTATTTTCAAAAAGAGATATTTCTGTTTTACAAAACTTTTCTTTTATGCAAAGGATTTGATTTAAAAGCTAAATAAGTTGTTTGATTCCTTACAGAAAAATGCCTCCCAGAAGAAATACCCGCACCAACACCCAGAATGAAGAAACCAACAACAACAACAACAACCAAGATGACACCAACCAGACTGTAAACCCAGGACCCATAGACCCAGCAATAGCCCAGATTCTTCAAATCTTGGCCCAACAAACAGTTCACTTGGCACAACAACAACAAAGACAGACAAATCCCCAGGTAACTTTCAAAACTTTTCAAGCAGTAAGCCCACCAGAATTCAAGGATTCCTTAGATCCGATTAAAGCAAATGTTTGGTTAAAGGAAATAGAGAAGACGTTTGCTTTAATGAAAGTGAAGGAAGAACAGAAGGTAGAGTTTGCAAGTTATTATTTGAAGAATGAGGCCACCTATTGGTGGGAGAATGTGAAGACATTGGAAGGTACATATGTTATTACTTGGGAGAGGTTTAAGGAATTGTTTTTAGAAAAATATTTTCCTCAGTTTGTTCAGGATCAGATGGAGCTGAAGTTTTTAGAGTTAAGCAGATTATGAGAGTAAGTTTGAAGAGTTATCAAGGTATGTGCCGTCATATGTAAATACTGACAGGAAGAAGGCTAAAAGATTCCAGCAAGGTCTGAAGCCATGGATCAGAGGGAAAATAGCCATTTTTGAATTGGATACCTATGTAGGAGTTGTACAGAAGGCCATGATTGCAGAGACAGAGAGTGAGATGTCACAGAAGGAAAAAGAAATTAAGAAGAGAAAGTTTGAAGAGAATGAAGGTCAGTCACAACCAGGGAAGTTTCCAAATTTTAAGAAGGGCAAGTTTCAGTCAGGGAGAAATTTTAATTTCAAGAGACAAAATGCAGGTGACGGAGGCCAGGGCAACCGTCCATTCAATATGAATCAGCCGAATCAGTTAAGGTTAACTTCTCCAGATTATTAGGTATGTGGGAAGAAACATGGAGGAGTTTGTAATAAGTTGACTGTAGTTTGTTTCAAGTGTAATCAGAAAGGGCACTATTCAAGGGAATGCCGAAATCAGCCGGCGAGAGAGCCAGCAAATAAGGATCAGCCTATCCAGAATCCAGTAGTTAAGGTTCCAGCTATTGGATTTATATGCTTTAAATGTGGAAAGCCAGGACATATATCCAGGGATTGCAAGACACCAGCCCCAATCAGTAATGCATTGAGAATTATGGGATCTACCCCAACAGTGAATGAGACTCCAAGGGCTAGAGTTTTCGATATGTTTATAAAGGACGCTATCCAGGATACTGATGTCATGGCAGGTACGCTTAATGTGAATTCTTTATGTGCCAAAGTGTTAATAGATTCAGGAGCAACTCGATCGTTTGTTTCACAAGATTTTGTTAATAAGCTAAATTGTCCAGTTGAGTATTTAAATGAAATAATGACTGTGGAATTAGCAAATCAAGAATGTGTATCTGTTAATCGAGTATGTGGGAATTGTGAGATTGAGATTTCCGGTAGTAAGTTTTGGGTAGATTTGATACCATTTAAGTTAGGAGAATTTGACGTTATCTTAGGAATGGATTGGTTATCTAAGCACGATGCCCAGATAGATTGTTGAAATAAGAAGGTAATGGTGAAGACGCCAGATGAGAGGGTAGTAACATTTAAGGGCCAGAAGCAGGTAAAGAAATTCTTAACGATGATTCAAGCTAAGAAGTTACTACGACAAAGATGCGAGCATTTCGTGGCATATGTGATTGATTGAAGTCAGGAGCCAGTAAAACTTGAAGATATTCCAGTAGTTAATGAATTTCCAGACGTGTTTCCGGATGAGTTACCAGGACTTCCTCCAGATAGAGAAATTGAGTTTGCTATCGACCTAGCACCTGGAACAGAACCAGTATCCAAGGCCCCGTACAGAATGGTGCCCGTTGAGATGAAGGAACTAGAAAAGCAATTGCAAGAGTTGTTAGAGAAAGGAGTAATCAGACCCAGTGTATCCCTGTGGGGTGCACCGGTACTATTTGTCAAGAAGAAGGATGGAAGCATGAGACTGTGCATCGACTATAGGGAGCTCAACAAGCTTACAATCAAGAACAAGTATCCTTTACCCAGAATTGATGATTTGTTTGATCAATTGAAAGGAGCCAAGTACTTCTCCAAGATCGACTTGGGATCGGGATATCATTAACTAAAGATTAAGCCAGAAGATATACCAAAGACAACTTTTAGAACAAGGTATGGACATTATGAATTTTTAGTGATATCTCTTGGATTAACCAATGCCCCGACAGCGTTTATGGACCTGATGAACAGAATTTTCAAGGAATACTTGGACAAGTTTGTTATCGTGTTTATAGACGATATTTTGATTTATTCAAAGACAGAAGAGGATCATGCGGCACATTTAAGAGCAACTTTGGAGATTTTAAGGAAAAATAAGTTATATGCTAAATCCTCAAAGTGTGAGTTTTGGCTACAAGAAGTTCAATTCTTAGGACACATAGTCAGTTAATGAAGGAATCAAAGTGGACCCAGCGAATATTGAAGCAATTACAAATTGGGAAAGACCGAGAACACCAACAGAAGTAAGAAGTTTCTTGGGATTAGTGGGATATTATCGTCGATTCGTTCAAAATTTCTCAAGGATTGCAACACCATTAACGAAGCTTACACGAAAGAATGAAAAGTTTATATGGAACGATAAATGTGAAGAAAGTTTTCAGGAGTTGAAGCGAAGATTAATTTCGGCACCTGTTTTGTCACTTCCAGATGATCAGGGAAATTTCGTAATCTATAGCGATGCTTCTCATAAAGGACTCGGATGCGTTCTGATGCAGCACGATAAGGTGATTGCGTATGAGTCAAGACAACTGAAACCACACGAACAAAAATATCCTACTCATGATTTGGAGCTAGCAGCCATAGTTTTCGCTTTGAAGATTTGGAGACATTATCTATATGGAGAAGAATGCGAGATTTACACGGATCATTAAAGCTTGAAGTACATATTCACACAGAAGGAGCTTAATATGAGGCAGAGGAGATGGTTAAAATTGATCAAGGATTATGATTGTACGATTAACTATCACCCCGGTAAAGCAAACGTTGTAGCGGACGCGTTGAGTCAGAAAGAAATGTTAAATGTGTTATCAGTACCCGAAGAGATATATAAGGAATTTCAGAAAATGGAATTGGAAATTAGAGTTTGCACGCCTGATGAAGCAAAAGTGTATAGTATGGCTTTCCAGCCGGAGTTGTTAGAGAAGATAAAGAAGTGTCAAGAAGAAGTAATGGATCAAGACATAAATCGTTTGGTAGGTGAAGAATTGTGCACGCAAAAGGACGAACAAGGTATTCTTAGGTTTTCTTCTAGAATTTGAATTCCACCAGTGACGGAATTGAAGAATGAAATTTTACGGGAAGCTCATAGTTCAAGGTATTTAATCCATCCAGGGAGTACCAAGATGTACAGAGATTTAAAGGAAAATTATTGGTGGCCATATATGAAGAGGGAAATTGCGGAATGGGTTAACATATGTTATACATGTCAAAGAGTTAAAGCAGAGCATCAGAGCCCAAGTGGATTATTACAACCATTGGAGATTCCAGAGTAGAAGTGGGAGCATATTGCCATGGATTTCATAGTTGGGTTACCAAGGACAAGAGCTAATCATGATGCCATATGGGTTATAGCGGATAGACTTACCAAGTCAGCTCATTTTTTGCCTATAAACGAAAGATTTTCACTCGACAAGTTAGTCCATATGTACCTGAAGGAAATTGTAGTTCGTCATGGAGTTCCTGTATCTATTGTATCCGATCGAGATCCGAGATTTAATTCGAGATTTTGGAAAAGTTTTCAAGAATGTTTGGGAACGAGACTGAATATGAGCACGGCTTACCATCCACAGACGGATAGCCAGAGTGAAAGAACGATCCAGACAATTGAAGACATGTTGCGTGTTTGTGTTATTAATTTCAAAGGAAGTTGAAACAAGCATTTACCCCTGGTAGAATTTGCTTACAACAACAGTTATCACGCCAGTATTGGGATGCCACCCTATGAAGCTCTTTATGGACGCAAATGTAGATCTCCTGTATATTGGGACGAAGTAGGAGAACGTAAAATACTTGGACCTGAATTAGTGCAGCAGACGAAGGAAGTTGTTGAAGTTATCCATAAGAGATTGATAGCAGCACAAGACCGTCAAAGGAAGTATGCAGATCAATCAAGAAAAGATATGGAATTCGAAGAAGGAAGTTTGGTATTACTGAAAGTATCACTGTGGAAGGGATTAACGAGATTTGGAAAGAAAGGAAAACTGAGCCCAAGATATGTTGGACCTTTTGAGATTTTAAAGCGCGTTGGCAAAGTAGCTTACGAGTTGGCGTTACCTCCGCACATGGAGCACATTCACAATGTTTTTCACGTATCGATGCTTAAGAAGTATAATCCAGACTCCAGGCATGTAATAGAATATGAGCCAATAGAGCTTCAGGCAGAATTGTCATATATAGAAAGTCCGATAGGAATCCTAGAGGAAAGAGAGAAAGTATTGAGAAATAAAGTAGTAAAGTTAGTAAGAGTATTGTGGAGAAACCCAAAGGTTGAAGAGTCAATCTGGGAGTTAGAAAGTGATATGAGAGAAAAGTACCCTCATTTGTTTTCTTAGGAGATTCTGAGGACATAATCCTTTTAAGGGGGGAAGGATGTAATATCTGGGATATATCGTGTAATTATTTTTACTAATAAATAATTATTATGTATGTTCAGTATCTATTCTGTGAATTATTTGTTAAGTGTTATATGTGTTTGGATGTTTAAAATAATATTAATTGAGTATTTTAATTTTTATATGTCCAAAATAAAATATAAATAATTGTCATATCTTCTGATTTATTTTTATGTTGATTTATGATTTTATAGGAAATATAGATTTTATAAAATCTTTTTCCGAGTATTTAAAAACTATTTTATACAATCGGGAACCAACCGACGTCATCCGTTTTTACGTTTTGTTAACCCGAAACTTTTCTGAAAACTCCTTCCTAACCCAATTGCAATATTCCGCGCATTTTCCATGTTTCGACTTTTTCGATCCGGCGTACGGTTTGTCATGCGCGGATCCCAACGCAACATTTTCGATACATAATTCATTTCGGTAAATCAATAAAACTCGTATTTTTGATTAACGGGATCTTTTTATTAAACTATCACAATTATCACCTCGTAATACGTGTAACCAGGCGCTGAGACCAAGACCGCGGTACAAATTGTACTGGTTTGGATAATTATTCCAAAAACCGGTACCGTTTGGATCAGTTTTTATAAAAAACGTACCATTTTGTATATAGAATGATCCAACGGGATACTAATTTTCCGTAATTATAAATAGCCTTTACCGTATTTTATTTCGTACCAAAATCATTTGCAAACAATAATTATATAATTTTCCAGAGAAAATTCATATATTCATAAACCTTTCTGAATCAAACCAACAAATCAAGGTGTTAGTGATATCTATTTGGAAAGCTCGAGTAACCAAATCGAAGGTCTTGAGGAGTACTTTCAGAATCTGTGATCCATACACCTGCAAAAATCAAGGTTATTTTTCTATAATTTTTATTATTTTTGAATTATTTTAATTAAAAATATGAATTTTTGTTCGGATGATTGTTTGAATGATTTGATGATTGCATGTTGTAAAGCTTGTTTTCCTGATGATTTTCATATGTCATATGACTGATTTGGAGTTCAATAACATGTTCAAAATTGAGTTTGATTTTCGAATTTTGAAATTAGGGTTTATAACCCGTATGAATGTTCTTAATTGAAATTTAGGGCTTTTTGATTTAGGGGTTATTAGCTGTTGATATATAGTGGGTTGTGTTCCTTATGAAATTTGCAATCGATTGGTATATAACTCGTTAACAGAGGATTCGTATATCGAAAGGAGTTGTGATTTTAAGTTCACGTCGAGTTCGCCGGAAACCGGCGAACTTCTCGGCCAAATTTCGGCCAACTCAGGGATGGTTTATGTGATTTGATGGCATGGTTAGATTCCTGGTGTTGTGTGGACTATATCTCTGGAGGTGGTGGTGGCCTGAGCATCCCTGAATCGCCTTTTCCGGCGAGACATGGCATTTTCCGGCGACCCCCCTGTAAAAATTACAGTTTGGTACCTGGACTTTTGGAGACGATGCAGTTTGGTCCCTGAAGTTTACAGAGTTTGCAAAAAAATGATTCCTGTTTTAAAATTATTTTAAAAAAATATTTTCTATTTATTTTAATTATAAAAGTTCGTTTTTAATTTCTGAAGATTCCAAAAATTATTATTTTAATTCCAAAAATTATTTTTAATTCAAAAATAAATCTAAATTAACTAGTTAATTGATTTTAGTTTATAATTAATTGATTAATTGGTCAATTAGTTCAAAAATTAATTGATGAATTGATTTAATTAATTATTAATTAATTTTAATTAATTATTTAATTAGATTTAATTATTTAAAAATGATTTAAAAATCCCAAAAAATAGTTTCGAGCTTTAAAATATTATTTTAAATTGGTTTCAAGGCTCGATATTTATTATAAAATTGTTTTGAAGCCAGATTTGGCCAACCGAACCCTGTTTATTACTTTAAAATTGATCCAACGACCCGTTTTAATTCTGAAAAATATTTTAAAAATCATTTTAAATACCCGAAAGCCAGTTTATAACCCGAGACTCCTTTATAAATGATATATCATTGATTGTTTGACATGTTTTGTGCTATATGTGACTTGTTGGTTGACTGTCGGTCTATATGTTCGGTGTTTACTTGTTTATAGCGTAACTTTCAATCCGTTAATCGGATTTGGGTAAAACGAAGGGTAGATAGAAGTGTATATCGAATAGAATCGTATAAGTTGAGTATTGATAGATGCTTACGATATGTGAGTAGAAGAGGCAAGGCGTAGGAAAGGGAAACAGATAGTCGAGGAGTAGACGGTTGTGATTGAAAGTTAGTGCAGTATAGCAAGCTAGTACCAGGCAAGTGTTCTGAACTTTCTCGAGATATATTGTAGTTGATTGATAGTCCTGTTTATATTGCAAGTGCTTTGAAGCACTGAACCATAAACCCTGATTCCATTTATTGATCTTGAGCCGTAAACTTTATTCTTTCTAAACCATTGATTATTGTATACCCAAATATGAACCATAAATATACGATACTACTCCACAAATACATACAAACTAAATACAAAACCCTGAACCGAAATTACTTACATATTCAAACCATTGTACCTTATGATTTAAAAGACCAAATGCTTGAAACCTTAAAACGTTAATTCCTTTGTTATCCAATTTTTTCATTACCTAACATCCAAGCTTTGAAATTGCCATATTGATCCTTGTGAAGATTGAAACCATTTCATTATCGAACATCTAATATTATTTATGATTCTTTTTATTGCTTTACATTGTTTATTCTGTTATTATGTTAGAATTGGATTATTTTTATAAAATTATGGACCAAATTCGTGGTCAGACCATATTAATGGTAAAGTTAGGCCAATGTGTGCCTTGGATCCAGTAGTTAGAGCAGTGTTGTGTGCTTTTCTCGGGGTTAGTGCGTGACTGATCAGCAGCCTAACCTTGGTTTTTAAAGTAAAAATATGATATCCAATTCTAAATCATAATTCATTGTTCACTTGATATCATAACCCTTTTCATTTGATGATCATTATTCTCAGTTTTGTCATTGTGACTTGCTGAGCTGGTTAGCTCATTTGTGCGGTGTTGTTTATGATATTTTCCAGTTAAAAAGGAATCAGTTGGTAGTGATGATCCCCAATCCAGTGCGAGAGCTAGGGGTCCAGGTTGATCGAGTTAAGCTAGCAGACATCTTTTGGGATAATTTAAGTTTGTAAAAGTTTGTAATAATATTTAATACTCAGTTCGGAGTTTGAATAGTTGGGATTTGGAAATTTGTAATATAAAGTGTGTGTGTGGCTTGTGTACATACTTTAACCTGTTGCGGTCCGTGGTAGTTGGTAAGTAGGGTCACTACATATTATTATTATCTTTATTACTGTTATAAGCAGGTTATAAATAAGGTGTGTGTGTGTGGACCCCAAACTTCTGACCCGGGTTTGGAGGGTGCCACATCTCTTCTTTGTGACAAGAGCCTTGCCTTTGTCACTTTTTCCTTTCTTGCAATAAGGAGATATGTGGCCTTTCTCACCACAGTTATAGCATTTGACATTTGAGTAATCTCCTCTGTCAGACTTTCCTCCTTTGCCTTCAGATTTTCTGAAACCTTTCTTATCAGAACTTGCACTTTTCCTGGAAAACTTCTTTCCCCTTCTGAATTTCCTGTAAGCTATCTTTGTGATACCCTTCACCATAAGAGCACACAATTTAATCATCTCTTCATCAACATCCATCTCAGATAGACTTTCAGTTTCTGAATCCTAATCACTATCAGAACTTGATGACTCAGTATCAGACTTTGTGCTGAGTGCCTTTCCTTTGCCTTTCTTTGAGAAAACCACTTTAGGGGATTCCTCCTCAGCCTTAAGAGCAACTGTCCTTGACTTTCTCCCATTCCTCTTGCTTCTTTGTTCTATCTCAAGTTCATAAGTCTTGAGCATACCATAAATTTCATCAAGAGTAGTTTCATCAAGAGCATAGTTGTCTCTTATAGTAGTTGCCTTCAAGTCCCAACTTTCAGGAAGAGCTAAAAGGAATTTAAGATTAGTATCTTCAAGATCATATTCCTTATCCACCAGTGACAGATCATTCAAGAGTTTGCAAATCGGTCATAGAGGCCAGTTAATGACTCATCAGGTTTTGAGTCAAAGTGCTCATACTCTTGAGTGAGTATAGTCTTCTGGTTCTTCTTAATTGATTCAGTTCCCTGACATCTTGTCTCCAAGGCATCCCATATCTCCTTTGTAGTCTTACAATTAATTACCCTATTCAACATGACATTATCAATAACACTATGCAGCAAATGTCTTACCTTTGCATCCTTTGTAATAGATGAGATATCTTCAGCTGTGTATTCACTTTTCTCCTTTGGTACAGACTTTGCTGGCTGATCTGCAACTACAACAGAGAGCTTGGTTGGCTTATGTGGTCCTTCATTAATTCTGTCAAGGTATTCTGAATCTGTAGCTTCCAGAAACATAGTCATCCTCACTTTCCATATGGAATACTCAGGAGGTTTTAGTATGGGAACCCTAATAGTCTCATATTGATTATGGATTTGAGTCTTTGGAGTTTCTTCAGTTTTGGTGGGCTTGGTTGGAGTTTTCTCTTCTTCAGACATGATTGTTTTGGATCTTTACTGTATATGTGTTAACAGACTGCTCTGATACCACTTGTTAGGTCACACACACTGTAGAAGGGGGTTGAATACAGTGTTCACTACAATCAAATCGAATATAAGAACTCAAGTAACAAAACACAGATTTTATTCAACACAATAAACTCTGTTATAAAGAACTGTTCTCTCTCAGTGATGAACAAATTATCACGAGACCTTCTAGGGTTACAAAGAATAATATCCTCGAATAAGATAACACATATAATGTAAACCCTATGTCTGTGTTTATATACTACATAGTTACAAGATAATCTTCTAATTGATATCGAATAAAATTCTGCTTCCTAATATATATCAATCAGTTATCTTTTCTTCCAAGTATTCTATACTTCATTGAATTCTTCTCCATGCATATCTCTTCTTATGTTTGTTTTGATCTTCTTTCCTTTCAATCAGCCGCCTTCCTTATCTGAACGTCACTTTAAGTCCTGATATTATCTCCTGATAAATATCTCCTGATAACTTAAGTTCTGACAACTTAAGTTCTGATATCGTAAGTCCTGACTTCAGTATAAGTACTGATTTCCAGTTAAGTCCTGATTTGTCCTGTTAAGTAAGATCTGAAAACTAAACACAAATCATATTAGACATGACATCACAAATATATCTAACAGAAATGATCGACTTAAAAAATTCAAATATTATGAAATTTTTAAAGGGAGTAATAAATAGAGTTTATTAATTGCTATAAAAATTTCAAGTGAAAATATGAATTTCTCAATTTTATAAAAATGTCGGAGCCGAAACCGCGCGATTAGAAAACCATTAAGAATCGTAAACGGAGCCGAGGACCGAAATGTAAAGGACTTAAACGAACGTAAAGGATTTCGAAAAGAAAGCGAACGTGACAAGAATATGTGCTTAAAGGAATAATAAGAGTAAAATGAGTTGCGGGAACAATTAATAAATAGCGCGTATGTAGGGTTGCCATAAATAAGAACGGGATCTAACGATACGATATGTGTATATCATTATAGATTTCTGAGCGGACCCTAGAGCATCCTCCGCCTCAAAGTACCCAGGAAAGTATACGGACCCAACTTCATATACTGTTGTGTTGTGAAAATATTGTTTTACTGTCTTTTGCATAAATGCCATGCTTGCCATGATACTAGTATTTAAGTTTTCGCATCAATAGCGATTGTGTTACGATGTATATATATCGTAGAATATTTTAACGCCACCATGAGCGCGATGTATAATTATAAGACCGAGAGTCAGTCGGAGTTTTAAACGAAAACTCGGGAGTCGTTCCGGTGATGTTTTGGGCGATTAAAAATCCATACTTGTTTTATTCCAAGGGACTCGATGTCCACTTGCAAAGTATTAAAATACCACGAATTTATTTGAAACGATTTCCAAAGATCGTATTCCCTCAACTATATTTAATTACTCTAATAATGAATATTATTTCAATTATTCATTTAATATAGAAGAAGTATTATCCAACAATTTATTATTTCAGACTCGATTAATTATATTATTAAAGATTACCCTAATTATTTAAACATAAATTAGTTGAGGAATATTATTTCAAATATTCTTTTAAAATATAATTTTTTGAGGTCTAATTATTTAATAATTATTATTTAATTATAAATTATTTATTAAATGATTTAATATGATTTAAAAATCATAAGAACTACTATAAAAATACTTTCTGAGTTTCAGAAAGTTATTCGAATACTTTCAAATCGTCAAAAATATTATCTCAACTTATTTTAAATATTCTGAATATAGTTTCAAAAGAAACTCCCCCTTATTTAATTATCTGTTGACAACGGTCAACTCACATCCTTAGTACTTCCTCTAAAAATTCTTGGAAGTACATATATATAAATATAAGATGAGCTATTTTTATCAACAAGCAAAATAGTTGGGGAACTACGATGTGGTTCGAGTTCTTGAGATATGATAGAATTCTTCAAAGGATTTGGAGGGGTAGACTCTAGTACGAAGAGTACTAGGGAGACTACCAAAGGTACCGCAGGCAAAGGTACTCTGTGTACTCAGGAACTTGTGAAGTATGTGTATACCCGAAATGGGACACATAGCCCAAATACGGCAAGGGTGATAATCGGGATACGAAGGTGTCGTCCTTCTACTAGTAGAAAAGGTTACTATTTCCAAATTACGACTGATATCGTATGTGGTGGCTCCAGTGAATGTCCTAAATTCTTCCAATTGGAATTGTGATGCAATATCGTAACCTAAGCCTAGGTGTTGGGTTTACAATTAAGGTATTCGCATAATAAGTCAACAAAAAAAAGTTTTCGAACGAAGGTGTGTATCACCAAGAAAAACTATTTTAAATAAAAATATTTATCGTATATGGAATTATACATGAATTTCTCATACAGTCTTTTCATACTGTACATTATTATGCTGGGCATTATAGCTCACACTTGTTTTCTTAAATTGACACAACACAATAGTGAATCAAGATGCCTATCATGAAACTCACGGCCAAGAAACAGGTAGGAAATGACCAACTATTCCGTAGGATGTTTGGTGTTGTACCTTAGGTAGATCGGATAAGCTGGATTGGTTTTCAGTTGTTTTTAGTCTGACTTATTTACAAGTATGACTTATTTACAAGTGTAACCTTACATAAAGGTTACTTTCGTGGTAAGACTTAATCACTTTTGGGATTGTAATAATTATCACTTTGTGAATTGATACACTCTAGTAATGCATGGTTCGTTTCCAAGACAATAACCTGTAAATGTTTGTGCGTTGATAAGTGTGGGGTCGTAAAGTTGTGAGTATTATATATTGTGGTACGAGATTAGTGTTATACAGGATTCAGATGGCGTGGCCTCCTAGATCCCTGACCCCGGATTTTAGGGCACCACAGAAATGGTATCAGAGCCTTATGTTATCAAATCTTGGAAATAATAGGATATAAAATACGTAGACATAAGAATAATAATAATCAATTACAACTCAAGTCGAGTTCGTCGTCAGACTGCATGGGTGTACTTGACAGTCTTACCCTCAAGGGACCGACTCTAAGTTGGTAACTGTAATATCCGGGATATATCGTGTAATTATTTTTGTTATTATATAATTATTATGTGTGTTCAGTATCTATTCTGTGAGCTAATTGTTAAGTGTTATCTGTACTTGAATATTCAAAAATAATGTTAATTGAGTATTTTAATTTTTATATGTCCAAAACAAAATATAGATAATTGTCATATCTTCCTAATTATTTTTATGTTGGTTTATGGATTTATAAGAATCATATGAAATTTCTAAAATCTTTTTCCGGGTAATTAAAATCTATTTTTTTTAAAAACGGGAACCAACCGACGTCAACCGTTGTTACATTTTTGGAACCCGAAACTCTTTCGAGAACTCCTTCCTAACCTAATTGTAATATTCCGAGCATATTCCATGTTTCGACTTTTTCGATCCGGCGTACGGTTTGTCTTGCGCGAGTCCCGGTGCAACATTTTCGATACAATATTCGTTTCGGTAAATCAATAAAACCCGTATTTTCGATAAACGAGAGCTTTTTATTAAACTATCACAATTATCACTTCGTAATACGTGTAACCAGGCGCTGAGACCAAAACCGCAGTACAAATTGTACTGATTTGGATAATTATCCCGAAAACCGATACCGTTTGGATCAGTTTTTACAAATAAACGTACCGTTTTATATCCGGAATGATCCAACGGGATACAAATTTTCTGTAATTATAAATAGCCTTTTTCCGTATTTTATTTCGTATCAAAATCAATTACAGACAGATAATTATATAATTTTCAGAGAAAAACCCTAATTACATAAACTGTTCTAATAATCAAACAGCAAAACGAAGGCGTTACCGATCTCTGTTTTCAAAGCTTGAGTAACCAAAACGAAGGATTTGAAGTGTTCTATCAGAGTCTGAGCTTTGTTTCACTGCAGAAATCAAGGTTATTTTTCTAAAAAATTATTTATTTTCGAATTTATTTTATTAAAAATATGAATTTTTTTTCGGATGATTGTTTGTATGATTTGATGATTGCATGTTGTAGAGCTTGTTTTCCTGATGATTTTCATATGTCATACGTCTGATTTGGAGTTCAATAACATGCTCAAAAGTGGGTTTAATTTTCGAATTTCAAAATTAGGGTTTATAACCCGTATGAATGTTCTTAATTGAAATTTGGGGGTTTCTTATTCTTTGATAGATTGATGTTGTGTTATAGTGGGTTGTGTTCCTTATGAAATTTGCAATCCAGTCGTATAAGTTTCATGAATCAACGAAGTCTGTAGAGAAGGGAGTTGTGTTTTGAAGTTTTCCGATGTTCGCCGGAAACTGGAAAACTTCACGGCCAAATTCCGGCCAACTCAGGGATTGTTGGGTTGTCTTGATTGCATGATTGTATTCCTGGTAATTTGTAGATGTGATCTGGAGCTTGTGGTAAGGTGAGGAGGTCGGAATCGTGTTCTCCGGCGTACCCGACTGTTTTCCGGCGAAGGGCTGGAAAATTACAGTTTAGTACCCCAACTTTTGAAAACGATGAAGTTCAGTCCCTGAACTTTCCAGAGTTTGCAAAAGTTGGATTCCTGTTTTAAAAATGTTTAAAAATCATATTTCCTATTTATTTTTATTATAAAAATTCGTTTTTAATTTCTGAAAATTCTAAAAATTATTATTTTAATTCTGAAAATTATTTTTAATTCACAAATAAATCTAAATTAATTAGTTAATTAATTTCAGTTAATTTCTAATTGATTAATTGGTCAATTAATTCGAAAATTAATTGATTAATTAATTTAATTAATTATTAATTGATTTTAGTTAATTATTTAATTAGATTTAATTATTTAAAAATGATTTAAAAATTCTGAAAAATAGTTTGGAGCTTTAAAATATTATTCTAAATTTTTTCCAAGGCTCGATAATTATTCAAAAATTATTTCGGAGCCAGAATTGGCCAACCGAACCCTGTTTATTAACCCGAAATTGATCCAACGACCCGTTTTAATTCCGAAAAATATTTTAAAAATTATTTTAAATACCAGAAAGCCTATTTATGACCCGAGACTTCTTTATAAATAATATATCATTGATTACGTGATGTATTATGTTCTATATGTGACTTGTTAATTGACTATCGGTCTATATATTCGGTGTTTACTTGATTATTGCATAACTTTCAATCCGTTAATCGGATTTGGGTAAAACGAAGGGTAGATAGAAGTATGTGTTGAATAGAATTCCATGAGTAAATTATTGATAGATACTTATGATATGTAAGCAGAAGAGGCAAGGCGTAGGAAAGGGAAACAGATAGTTGAAGAGTAAGACGCTTGTGATTGGAAACGAGTGCAGTGTAGTAAGCTAATATCAGGCAAGTGTTCTGAACTTTCTTGAGATATTGTAGTATTTGATAGTCAGATTGATATTGCAAGTGCTTTGAATCACTGAAACCTAAACTCTGATTCCAGTTATTGTTCTTGAGCCATAAACCTTATTCTTTCTAGACCATTGATTGTTGTATACCCAAACACGAACCTCAAGTATACGATACTACTCCACAAATACATGCAAACAAAATCCTAAACACTGAACTGAATTACTTGTACATTCAATCATTGTATCCTATGCTTTGAAAGCCCAAATCTTTGAAACCCTGAAATGTTGATTCCTTTGTTATCCAATTCTTTCATTACCCAGCATCCAAGCTTTTAAATTGCCTTATTGATCCTTACAAGGATTGAAACCCTTTCATTGTTAAACATTTATTGTTGTTAATGATTTCGGTTATTGTTTATTATTGCATATTCTGTTATTATGTTAGAATTGGATTGTTTTTATAAAATTGTGGACCAGATTCGTGGTCAGACCATATAATGGTCAAGTTAGGCCAATGTGTGCCTTGGATCCAGTAGTTAGAGCAATGTTGTGTGCCTTGCTCGGGGTTAGTGCGTGACTGATCAGCAGCCTAACCTTGGTTTTTAAATTAAAAGTATAATATCCAATTCTAAATCATAATCCATTGTTCACTTGATATCATAATCATGTTCACTTGATGATCATTATTCTCAGTTTTGTCATTGTGACTTACTGAGCTAGTTAGCTCATTTGTGCGATGTTGTTTATAATCTTTCCGGTTAAAAAGGAACCAGTTGGTAGCAAGGATCTCCAGTCCAGCGCGAGAGCTAGGGGTTCAGGTTGAGAAAGCAGAGCTAGTAGGCTTCTTTTGGGATAATTTAAGTTTGTAAAAGCTTGTAATAATGTTTAATACTCAGTTTGAGTTTGAAATAGTTGGGATTTGAACGGTTTGTAATATATTAGTGTGTTTGGCTTGTGTGCATACTTTAACCTGTTGCGGTCCGTGATGGTTGGTAAGTAGGGTCACTGCATATATTATTATTGTCTTTATTATTGTTATAAGCAGGTTATAATTAAGGTGTGTGTGTGGACCCCAAACTTCTGACCCGGGTTTGGAGGGCGCCACAAGTTTGGTATCAGAGCTACAGGTTATAAGTCACTGACACAAGCCTAGGTTGACGGGAATGGGTAGAGGGATATGATTAGAAGTAAGGTATAGGATGATAGAACGTCGAGAGGTTGAGTGTTATGGTATAACCGGTATTAGTATAGTTTGTGTTATGGTATGAGATTCTTATATTACGATATGATTTCAGATAGTAGAGATGGCCGATTCTTTTATTCCCGTATCATCTGATCACTCAGAGCCTTCAGTTGGAGCACCAGCATCGGATCCACATCCTGTTATTCCACCAGCATTGGCTATTCTACCTGCATCGGTGTTGCAGCCCGTACCATTGCAGGCTATTCCACCTCCAGGCATGAGGCCACCTGTCAGAGGACCCCCACCAGCTGATTCAGATTCCACTGGGCATTCAGTAGCGAGTGCCCCATTCCAGTCTACATTGCCCCCAGTTCCTTATTACCGGTATGAGGCTCTTCTATTGGAGCGTGATTCCTTGTTGGCTAAGATTAGAGAGTTACAGCATATCATCAGGACTACAGATGTTGATCGTGGTGTGAGGGAGCTTCGAGAGGAGATTCATGTGACACGGAGGGTTCTTGAGGCTAGGCTACATGGAGCTACACTACCTGGCAGAGGCCCTGATGCACTGCTGGGCTGGGCTACTGAGGTGATGGAGGACTTTGAGAGGCTGGCAGGACCAGAGTTTCCTTGGAGCTGAGTTAGAGATTCTGAGATGGAGATGTTGAGCAGTGTTGTTATGATTATGTAGTATGTACAGTAGTGTGTAGTGTGTATCAATAGACTTTTGAGTTGTATTTATAGACTAGCGATGTTGACTAGTGAGTAGGTTATTGTACCCTTTTTGCTTTTACTTTCGAAGCGTCTTTACGCTTGTACTACCTAAAACTTTTGATCTATATATATATCAGTACCTTTTTCCTTTCCAACACTGTCATTTACTTTATCACACTTGTTTTACCTTACCTTATTTATTGCACTAGTATACCCTGTGATACCATGTACCCTGTTTTCCATAACTGTTTATATTCTGTAAAGAAGCATGCAATTTACTTGGTTACAACTGTTTTCAAAAAAAAAAGAGATATTCCTATTTTACAAAACTTTTCTTTTATACAAAGATTTGATTCAAAAGCTAAATAAATTGATTGATTCTTTACGAAAAATGCCTCCCAGAAGAAATACCCGCACCAACACCCAGAATGAAGAAACCAACAACAACAACAATAACAACCAAGATGATACAAACCAGAATGTGAACCCAGGACCCATGGACCCAGCAATAGCCCAGATTCTTCAAATCTTGGCCCAACAAACAGTTCACCTGGCACAACAACAGCAGAGACAGACCAATCCCCAGTTAACTTTCAAAACTTTTCAGGCAGTAAACCCACCAGAATTCAAAGGTTCCTTAGAGCCAATTGAAGCAAATGTGTGGTTAAAGGAAATAGAGAAGGCATTTGCCTTGGTAAAAGTAAAAGAGGAGCAGAAGGTTGAATTTGCAAGTTACTATCTGAAGAATGAGGCCACCTATTGGTGGGAGATGGTGAAGACATTGGAAAGCACATATGTTATTACTTGGGAAAGGTTTAAGGAATTATTTTTAGAAAAGTATTTTCCTCAGTTTGTTCAGGATCAAATGGAGCTGAAGTTTTTAGAATTAAAGCAAGGGAACATGTCGGTAACAGATTATGAGGGGAAGTTTGAGGAATTGTCAAGGTATGTGTCGTCGTATGTTGATACTGATAGAAAGAAAGCTAAGAGATTCCAGCAAGGCTTGAAGCCATGGATCAGAGGGAAGGTGGCTATTTTTGAATTGGATACCTATGCCGGGGTTGTACAGATAGCTATGATCACAGAGACAGAGAGTGAGATATTCCAGAAAGATAAGGAAAGCAAGAAAAGGAAAGTTGAGGGAAATGAAGGTCAGTCACAAACCGGGAAGTTTCCAAATTTTAAGAAGGGCAAGTTTCAGCCAGGGAGAAATTTTAATTTCAGGAGACGGAGGCCAGGGCAATCGTCCAACTAATGTGAATCAGCCAAATCAGTTGAGATTAACTTTTCCTGATTGTCAAGTATGTGGAAAGAAGCATGGGGGAGTTTGTAACAAGTTGAATGTGGTATGTTTTAAATGCAGCCCGAAAGGGCACTACTCGAGGGAGTGCCGAAATCAGCCCGCAAGAGAGCCAGCAAATAAGGATCAGCCTATCCGGAATCCAGCAGTGAAGTTTCCAGTCATTGGATTCACATGCTTTAAATGTGGGAAGCCAGGACATATAGTCAGGGATTGCAAGACACCAGCCCCAGTCAGTAATGCATTAAGGATTATGGGATCTACCCCAACAGTGAATGAGACTCTGAGGGCTAGAATTTTTGACATGTCGGTGAAGGATGCGATCCAGGATGCAGATATCGTGGCAGGTATGCTTAATGTGAATTCTTTATGTGTCAAAGTGTTAATAGATTCGGGAGCAACTCGATCGTTTGTTTCGCAAGATTTTGTTAGTAAGTTAAATTGTCCAGTTGGGTATTTAAATGAAATAATGACTTTGGAATTAGCAAATCAAGAACGTGTAATTGTTAACCAAGTTTGTGGGAATTGTGAGATTGAGATTTCTGGTAGTAAGTTTTGTGTAGATTTGATACCGTTTAAGTTAGGAGAATTTGACGTTATATTAGGGATGGATTGGTTATCTAAGCATGATGCTCAGATAGATTGTCGAAATAAGAAAGTAATGGTGAAAACGCCAGACGAAAGAATAGTAACGTTCAAGGGACAGAAGCAGGTAAATAAGTTCTTAACGATGATTCGAGCCAAGAAGTTACTACGACAAGGATGTGAGCATTTCGTAGTATATGTGATTGACAGAAGTCAGGAGCCAGCAAAACTTGAAGATATTCCAGTTGTGAAGGAATTTCCAGACGTGTTTCCCGACGAGTTACCAGGACTTCCTCCAGATAGAGAAATTGAATTTACAATCAACTTAGCACCTGGAACCGAACCAGTATCCAAGGCCCCGTATAGAATGGCGCCCGTTGAGATGAAAGAGTTAGCAAAGCAATTACAAGAGCTGTTAGAGAAAGGAGTAATCAGACCCAGCGTATCCCCGTGGGGTGCACCGGTATTATTTGTCAAGAAGAAGGATGGAAGCATGAGACTGTGCATCGACTATAGGGAGCTCAACAAATTGACAATCAAGAATAAGTATCCGTTACCCAGAATTGATGATTTGTTTGACCAATTGAAGGGAGCCAAGTATTTCTCCAAAATCGATTTAAGATCGGGATATCATCAACTGAGGATCAAACTAGAAGATATACCAAAGACAGCTTTCAGAACAAGGTATGGACATTACGAGTTTTTAGTGATGTCTTTTGGATTGACCAACGCCCCAGCAGCGTTTATGGACCTGATGAACAGAATTTTCAAGGAATATTTAGACAAGTTCGTTATAGTATTTATAGACGATATTTTGATCTATTCAAAGACGGAGGAGGATCATGCGGAACATTTAAGGACAGCTTTGGAGATTTTAAGGAAAAAGAAGTTATATGCTAAATTGTCGAAGTGTGAGTTTTGGCTACAGGAAGTTCAGTTCTTAGGACACATAGTCAGTAATGAAGGGATCAAAGTGGACCCGGCAAAGATCGAGGCAATTACTAATTGGGAAAGACCGAGAACACCCACTGAGGTAAGAAGTTTCTTGGGATTGGCAGGATATTATCGACGATTCGTTCAGAATTTCTCAAGAATTGCAACACCATTGACAAAGCTTACACGAAAGAATGAAAAGTTTATATGGAATGACAAGTGCGAAGAAAGTTTTCAGGAATTGAAGCGGAGATTAATCATAACACCTGTTTTGTCACTTCCAGACGATCAAGGGAATTTCGTAATTTATAGCGATGCTTCTTACAAAGGATTAGGATGTGTTCTTATGCAGCACGACAAGGTGATTGCGTATGCGTCAAGGCAATTGAAACCACAAGAACAGAAGTACCCTACTCATGATTTGGAGTTAGCAGCCATAGTATTTGCTTTGAAGATTTGGAGACATTATTTGTATGGAGAAAAATGTGAGATTTTCATGGATCACAAAAGTTTGAAATATATATTTACCCAGAAGGAACTTAATATGAGACAAAGGAGATGGTTAGAATTGATCAAGGATTATGATTGCTCGATTAATTATCATCCCGGTAAGGCGAACGTTGTAGCAGATGCGTTAAGTCGGAAGGAAAGGTTAAATGTGTTATCCGTACCTGAAGAGATATATAAAAGATTTTCAAAAATTGGAAATGGAGATTAGAATTTGCAAGCCTGAGGAAGCAAAAGTGTACGGTTTGATTTTCCAACCGGAGTTATTGGAGAAAATAAAGAAATGCCAGAAAGAGGTAATGGATCAAGATATAAATAGTTTGGTAGGTGAGGAATTATGCACGCAACAAGATGATCAAGGTATTCTTAGGTTTTCTTCAAGAATTTGGATTCCTCCGGTAACGGAGCTGAAAAATGAAATTTTACAAGAGGCACATAGTTCAAGATATTCCATCCATCCAGGGAGTACCAAAATGTACAGAGATTTAAAGAAGAATTATTGGTGGCCAGATATGAAGAGGGAAATTGCGGAATGGGTTAGCAAATGCTATACCTGTCAGAGAGTTAAATTAGAGCATCAGAGACCAAGCGGATTGCTACAGCCATTGGAGATTCCAGAGTGGAAGTGGGAACATATTACCATGGATTTCATAATTGGATTACCAAGGACAAGGGCTAATCATGATGCCATTTGGGTTATAGTAGATAGACTTACCAAGTCAGCTCATTTTCTACCTATAAATGAAAGATTTTTGCTCGACAAGTTAGTTCATATGTACTTAAAAGAGATCGTAGTTCGTCATGGAGTTCCAGTGTCTATCGTATCTGATAGAGATCCAAGGTTTAATTCAAGATTCTGGAAGAGTTTTAAAGAATGTTTGGGAATAAGATTGAATATGAGTATGGCCTATCACCCCCAAACGGATGGCCAAAGTGAAAGAACGATCCAGACAATCGAGGACATGCTACGTGTTTGTGCTATTGATTTCAAAGGAAGTTGGGACGAGCATTTACCCCTGGTAGATTTTACTTATAATTATTATGTGTGTTCAGTATCTATTCTGTGAGCTAATTGTTAAGTCTAATCTGTACTTGAATATTCAAAAATAATGTTAATTGAGTATTTTAATTTTTATATGTCCAAAACAAAATATAGATAATTGTCATATCTTCCTAATTATTTTTATGTTGGTTTATGGATTTATAAGAATCATATGAAATTTCTAAAATCTTTTTCCGGGTAATTAAAATCTATTTTTTTTAAAAATGGGAACCAACCGACGTCAACCGTTGTTACGTTTTTGGAACCCGAAACTCTTTCGAGAACTCCTTCCTAACCTAATTGTAATATTCCGAGCATATTCCATGTTTCGACTTTTTCGATCCGGCATACGGTTTGTCCTGCGCGGGTCCCGGCGCAACATTTTCGATACAATATTCGTTTCGGTAAATCAATAAAACCCGTATTTTCGATAAACGGGAGCTTTTTATTAAACTATCACAATTATCACTTCGTAATACGTGTAACCAGGCGCTGAGACCAAGACCGCAGTACAAATTGTACTGATTTGGATAATTATCCCGAAAACCGATACCGTTTGGATCAGTTTTTACAAATAAACGTACCGTTTTATATCCGGAATGATCCAACGGGATGCAAATTTTCTGTAATTATAAATAGCCTTTTTCCGTATTTTATTTCGTATCAAAATCAATTGCAGACAGATAATTATATAATTTTCAGAGAAAAACCCTAATTACATAAACTGTTCTAATAATCAAACAGCAAAACGAAGGCGTTACCGATCTCTGTTTTCGAAGCTTGAGTAACCAAAACGAAGGATTTGAAGTGTTCTATCAGATTCTGAGCTTTGTTTCACTGCAGAAATCAAGGTTATTTTTCTAAAAATTTATTTATTTTCGAATTTATTTTATTAAAAATATGAATTTTTGTTCGGATGATTGTTTGTATGATTTGATGATTGCATGTTGTAGAGCTTGTTTTCCTGATGATTTTCATATGTCATACGTCTGATTTGGAGTTCAATAACATGCTCAAAAGTGGGTTTAATTTTCGAATTTCAAAATTAGGGTTTATAACCCGTATGAATGTTCTTAATTGAAATTTGGGGGTTTCTTATTCTGTGATAGATTGATGTTGTGTTATAGTGGGTTGTGTTCCTTATGAAATTTGCAATCCAGTCGTATAAGTTTCATGAATCAACGAAGTCTGTAGAGAAGGGAGTTGTGTTTTGAAGTTTTCCGATGTTCGCCGGAAACTGGAAAACTTCACGGCCAAATTCCGGCCAACTCAGGGATTGTTGGGTTGTTTTGATTGCATGATTGTATTCCTGGTAATTTGTAGATGTGATCTGGAGCTTGTGGTAAGGTGAGGAGGTCGGAATCGTGTTCTCCGGCGTACCCGACTGTTTTCCGGCGAAGGGCTGGAAAATTACAGTTTAGTACCCCAACTTTTGAAAACGATGAAGTTCAGTCCCTGAACTTTCCAGAGTTTGCAAAAGTTGGATTTCTGTTTTAAAAATGTTTAAAAATCATATTTCCTATTTATTTTTATTATAAAAATTCGGTTTTAATTTCTGAAAATTCTAAAAATTATTATTTTAATTCTGAAAATTATTTTTAATTCACAAATAAATCTAAATTAATTAGTTAATTAATTTCAGTTAATTTCTAATTGATTAATTGGTCAATTAATTCGAAAATTAATTGATTAATTAATTTAATTAATTATTAATTGATTTTAGTTAATTATTTAATTAGATTTAATTATTTAAAAATGATTTAAAAATTCTGAAAAATAGTTTGGAGCTTTAAAATATTATTCTAAATTTTTTCCAAGGCTCGATAATTATTCAAAAATTATTTCGGAGCCAGAATTGGCCAACCGAACCCTGTTTATTAACCCGAAATTGATCCAACGACCCGTTTTAATTCCGAAAAATATTTTAAAAATTATTTTAAATACCAGAAAGCCTATTTATGACCCGAGACTTCTTTATAAATAATATATCATTGATTACGTGATGTATTATGTTCTATATGTGACTTGTTAATTGACTATCGGTCTATATATTCGGTGTTTACTTGATTATTGCATAACTTTCAATCCGTTAATCGGATTTGGGTAAAACGAAGGGTAGATAGAAGTATGTGTTGAATAGAATTCCATGAGTAAATTATTGATAGATACTTATGATATGTAAGCAGAAGAGGCAAGGCGTAGGAAAGGGAAACAGATAGTTGAAGAGTAAGACGCTTGTGATTGGAAACGAGTGCAGTGTAGTAAGCTAATATCAGGCAAGTGTTCTGAACTTTCTTGAGATATTGTAGTATTTGATAGTCAGATTGATATTGCAAGTGCTTTGAATCACTGAAACCTAAACTCTGATTCCAGTTATTGTTCTTGAGCCATAAACCTTATTCTTTCTAGACCATTGATTGTTGTATACCCAAACACGAACCTCAAGTATACGATACTACTCCACAAATACATGCAAACAAAATCCTAAACACTGAACTGAATTACTTGTACATTCAATCATTGTATCCTATGCTTTGAAAGCCCAAATCTTTGAAACCCTGAAATGTTGATTCCTTTGTTATCCAATTCTTTCATTACCCAGCATCCAAGCTTTTAAATTGCCTTATTGATCCTTACAAGGATTGAAACCCTTTCATTGTTAAACATTTATTGTTGTTAATGATTTCAGTTATTGTTTATTATTGCATATTCTGTTATTATGTTAGAATTGGATTGTTTTTATAAAATTGTGGACCAGATTCGTGGTTAGACCATATAATGGTCAAGTTAGGCCAATGTGTGCCTTGGATCCAGTAGTTAGAGCAATGCTGTGTGCCTTGCTCGAGGTTAGTGTGTGACTGATCAGCAGCCTAACCTTGGTTTTTAAATTAAAAGTATAATATCCAATTCTAAATCATAATCCATTGTTCACTTGATATCATAATCATGTTCACTTGATGATCATTATTCTCAGTTTTGTCATTGTGACTTGCTGAGCTAGTTAGCTCATTTGTGCGATGTTGTTTATATTCTTTCCAGTTAAAAAGGAATCAGTTGGTAGCAAGGATCCCCAGTCCAGTGCGAGAGCTAGGGGTTCAGGTTGAGAAAGCAGAGCTAGTAGGCTTCTTTTGGGATAATTTAAGTTTGTAAAAGCTTGTAATAATGTTTAATACTCAGTTTGAGTTTGAAATAGTTGGGATTTGAACGGTAATATATTAGTGTGTTTGGCTTGTGTGCATACTTTAACCTGTTACGGTCCGTGATGGTTAGTAAGTAGGGTCACTGCATATATTATTATTGTCTTTATTATTGTTATAAGCAGGTTATAATTAAGGTGTGTGTGTGGACCCCAAACTTCTGACCCGGGTTTGGAGGGCGCCACAATTTATATACTCAATTATAATCACACAACATGTCTATACCATAACTCGTATACTTTTAACCATATAGACTTCGAATCACGCATTACGATACGAATACGACATATAGCATTTAATCCTTGTATTTCAAACTCTATACTCGAGTTACCATATCAATACATAATCTCATTTCAAGATGACTCAAAAACCTCCTTTTTACATCACTTAATTCGAACCAAAATAAACAAATAATCCACATAATTATTAGAAATCTCACATGCATTCACTTGGTAAGATATTGGATTCAAATCAATTACTTTTATAACCATAAACCATTCGGCTTTATCACATAACACAAACAAGAGGTCCAATGATGCTTTTAGACTCTAATCTTGTCAAATACAACCTCTCATCTTAACATGCAATACTTATTTCATCCAAATCTAACTCCAATTCATCATGGAACACATAAGAACACTTTAAGCACAAAATCCATCTTAATTTCTATAAATTCAACTTATTTCATTCGAATTCCTCAAGAAACAACACATGCAACACTACAAATTAACATGCAAGGATAGGGGTCATTTATAATCTCTATTTCAAGCCAAAATTCATCCTTCCAAACCTTTTTCATAGAAAAATCGAAGCAAGTTTAAACCTTCAAATCAAAACCCTTTTGTAAACTTGAATCAAAATCAAAAATCCCTTTTTAAGAAGTAAAAATTCGAACTAAAATCATTTAATCAAGACAAAAAGGTTCCTTGATTCTTATACCTTAAACACCTTAAGCAAACAACTATTCCTCTCCTTTTTATTTTCACAAATTTCGAACCAAACATTAGCACAAAACCAAATCAAATCACTTACAATCATTCTAATGTTACCATTCATACTATCATATATCAAAAACCATTCTTTCCACATAATTTTTAAGAAAAATTTGAACCTAACAAAGGTTCAAGACCAAAAGAAACTTAGAACATTGACATGCAATGACTTTTAGTGACATGCATATAGATTCTTATGACATGCATCCCTTTTCAATCATCTAAACACCAAAATCACTTAGCAATGAACCTTTTTTCCCATTTCTAAACATAAAACTTCATTTACCATCAAAACTCAAGAATCAATCAAATATCAAACATGCAAGTTTTACTTTCACAAGAACATATCATTTCACTAAGTACATCACACTCCTAAAATTCCACCGGCTCTCCTTGGATCACGGCCGGTGGTGGTCGAACTTAAGAGTGCCCATAACGGGTCTCCTCTTTGAGTTTTAAACCACAAAAATCACTTTAGACTCTCTTATGATCATATATCAAGAAATTACATTTTCTTGAACACAACCAAGGAGATGGAACTATAAAACTTACATAAACACTTACATGCAAGTGGTGTATGAGTAGAATATCGAAAATGAAGGCTATAGATGACAAGATCTTTGAATTTGGATTAGTTTTTGTTGTTGCATGTAAGAGAGATAAGAGAGATGGAGAGAGAGCCGAGAGAGAGAGGGGGAGAGAGAGAGAGAGAGAGAGAGAGAGAGAGAGAGAGAGAACTCGGTGGTGAGGGAGGAAAAAGAGAGAAAGAAGAGAAGTGGGGGAAGAAGGGGAGAAAAGAGAAAGATGGGTGGCTTTTTATAATGGTATGGCAAGGGTAGAATGATAATTATGCCACAAATAGATTTTTACTTCTAATTTCTATTATTTTCATTCCCAAAAACGAATTTGAATATTATATAGCTCTCTCAGAAAAGATGAAAATGGAAGAAATATCAATTTTAAAATATAAGATTCGAAATTAGCTTTCCAGCCATATTTTTAGAATAATTTTTGAGCGTACGGTTGATTTAATACGAATTTTACAAGTTTATGCTGAAAATAGCATTTTAATTCCATAAAATTATTAAAAATGCAACGATCATGAAATAAATCCGTCTATCACTTTTAGAAAGTCTCTAGAACTATTTTGAATATAACAAAACAAATTTCATGCCTTGACCATTCTCGAATAATTTTATAAAAATGCATAAAGGTTCAATAATCCTTATTTTAAATCAAATAATTCTCTTAAATCCGTTTAAAAATTAACAGATCACGTAATCATGCATACAGGCAAGCAAGCACATATATATCCACATATCACAACTCATAATTGACCTTATAATTTTCCCCTTTTTAATATTATTACTCTTTTCGCGTATCGGGTCATGTTCTACCTGACGGCCTGGCGCTCAGCGTTTCAATTACGCTTCACAATTTTCTTTACCAGCCGACACGTCATTAGAACATAATACTTACTCAAACATTCCTTTTCCCATAAACACACATATTTCACATTTAAACACTTTAATCCCTTTTTAAGACGGGTTTCGTTCTATCTGATGGCCCGACAACATAGCTTAACCCCTAAGCTGACTCTTTAAATTGGAACGCATCTAACTACGCTCCCAGATACTAAAGACAATTAATCAATACTTAATCACATAATTTATAATCCCTCCACAGAAATCATACTTTATTTATTTAATTACGTCACGAAATTCCCCGTCATTACAAAATCTCTTCTTCAAGGTCACTATGAAGAAAAACTATCTTTACATCTATTTGATGGATAATAAGACCATGTACGGAAACCAATGCAATAAGCATTCTGATTGTTGTCATTCGGGCAACAGAAGAGTATGTATCAAAATAGTCAATGCCTTATCTTTGCCTAAAGCCCTTAACAACTAGCCTAGCCTTGTACTTATCTATTGAGCCATCAGGGTTTAGCTTCTTCTTGAAAAACCATTTACATCCAATAGTAGAACACCCATGAGGGAGATCAACTAACTTCCATGTTCGGTTAGAAATTATTGAATCAATTTCACTCTTCACAGCACCTTTCCAATGCCTTGACTCTGAAGAATCTATGGTTTGACGTGAAGTTAAAGGCTCATCCTCGATATTGTAAGTGATAAAATCACTTCCAAAGTCCTTAACTAACTTTTCACGCTTACTACTTATAGGTTCTCTACTTCATTAGGAGTAGAGCTACTACCAGGATCCACCCCCATATTTGTAATCTTTTCCACATGATCAGGAAAAGAACTCGATTTCAGAGTGGGATCATCCTTAGAATTACCCAAAGGTATACCAGTCTTCATAGGTAGCACTTCCTCAAAGAAAGTTGCATCACAAAACTCAACTATTATATTCGCCACAATCCCATCTATGTCAGATTAGCAGTTGTGATTTGAAGATAGCCCTGAAAGATACAATCAACAGTTTTCAGGCCTAGTTTCTTTCTCTTATGTTCAGGGACAAGCACCTTAGTAAGGCACCCCTACACACGAAGATAACTCAAACTTGTCTTACGCTTTCTCCATAATTCATAAGGTGTCATGTCCATATATTTCAGAAGGACTTCATTCAGAATATGGCAAGCCGTATTCAAAGCCTCTCCCCACATGTACTTAGGCAACCCATAATTAATCAGCATACTATTAATCATGTCTTTAAAAGTTTTGTTATTTCGTTCGCCACCCCATTAGACTCAGGTGTGTATGATGGAGTAACCTAATGAACTAGACCATTGCTTGCGCAAAATTCATTAAACAAGGTACTCGTATACTCACCACCTATATCAGACCTCAAACGTTTAAGTACTTTGCCATTTTGTGTTTCAGCTTCATTTTTAAATATAATTTATTTATCTAGTGCTTCATCCTTATATTTAAGCAAATAAACATAATAATATATACTACAATCATCTATAAAGGTAATGAAATATCTACAGTGATCCTTAGTCAACACACCACCGAATTCACATATGTCCGAATGAACTAAATCTAACAATCCTGAATCCCTAACAAAATTATGAAAAGGTTCTCTTGTTTATTTAGCAGTTACATACACTTGACAATTAGATTTCTTATCAATGGCATGCTTTGGAATCAAATCTAAATTCATCATATTCTTTAGAGCACCAAAATTTAAATGACCAAGTCGTTAGTGCCACAAATCAGATGATTCTAAACAATTAACAGAAGGTGCAACACTATCATTAATAAAACCACCCAAAATGGGTTCAATATTTATTAAAAATAAGCCATCGGACAAATAACCCTTGCCAAAAAATATACCAGTGTGAGTAATCACTACTTTATTACATTTCAAAGAAATTTCAAAGCCATTCTTAACTAAACAACTTCCACTTATTATATTTCTACGAATAGAGGGAACATGATGCACTCTAGTGAGGGATAGAATCCGCCCAGAAGTAAACTTCAGGTCCATATTTTCTATTCCAAGAACTTATGCAGCACTAGCATTCCCCATCGTCACTCCATGACTCTTTTGATAAAATGCAAACAAACTAATATAAGTATAAATATGCATATTAGTTCCAGTATCAATCAACCACTCATGTGACAGATAAGTGGAAAATAGTACAGGGTTTTAAGTAACATAACTGTCATCGGTTCGAGAGGCAAAAACCTCACCAACAACCATGTTAGCTACAGGCCCACTCGTGGTTCCAAGTCCAAGCACAGTATTTTTTTGAGCTACCACTCCAGCTTTCTTAGCTTTCTTACTAGGATAGTCCTTACTCCAATGACCAAACTGTCCACAAGACTAACATGATTTGTTTGCCTTTGGTTTTTTAGACTTGTTCTTGTCAGGTTTAGTGTTGGCCTTCTTAGTGACTACCTTTAATTTATGTCCTACAGTCACTACATTTATCTTCGAGCTTCCATGTTCAGCAGGTATCATAAATCCTTGTTTGGACTTGTGATGCTCCTGCACAGAGATGTCCAATATCAAGTTAGTCCATGTGATCTCTCCTCTGTCTTTTCAGGGAGAGATAAAACTCTTCCCAAGACTTAGGGAACTTTTCAATCATTGACATAACCCAAAACTTCTCAAGCAAGACCATATCAGACTCACCCAAAACATGAACCAACATTTCAAACTTGTGAACCTGTTCAGTCATGGATTTTCCATCCACCAGCTTGAAGTTAAAAAACCTAGCCACAGAATAATTCTCAAGTCCTTGAGAATCAGTATTGTAGGTTTGGTCCAGCTTATCCCATAAGACCTCAGCAGTATAAACATCTGATGAATAAACATCGCATAAGGTGTTCGCCAAGGCTGCCAATATTGCTGCCCTAGCCACCCCATCATTCTCAACCCATAAAGAATAAGTCTTAACAGATTCAGCCTTCTCTTGATCCAACACAGGAGGATCATACTGCACCACTGACCATAGACCGTTAACTACAGCTTCATATTTTTTTGCCAATGAGAAAAAGAAGCTCCACCACTGAATTTATCAGGCATGCCCGATAAATCAATATGATGGGGAAAATGATACATAGTTCAAGAAATGGAAGCGGTATCACCAGAACCAGTCTCAACCGTCTTAGTAACATCAGTAGTTTTGGTAACCATCTTGCTAATTTCAATATAACACATATAATCACTTCAAGATTGTTGGGTATTATTTATCACTACGCGCAATAATGGGATAATTATATAATCAGGATTAAGCAAGAATAGGCAATCAACCATATAACGAAATAAAACACGAAGGCAAACAACAAGATATAATCAGTAACTGAATTGACAAAGAAAGAATATATCATTAGCTCTAACAAAAGCTTTAACAAAGAGAAATCTGAAAGAACTATCAACAGCTGCGGCGATACAACTTACGTTATGATAGGTTCCACAATGTCGCTTTCACGATAAAACAGCATAGAGCAATGCATCCACAGTCACGTAACGCTCAACAGCAACCTGTACCTTAGTTCGCCCAGAAAACCTATGCAGAAAACTATATGTATGTGGAGAGAAGAGAGGGAGAAGTAGCAGTTAGCGTTTCACAAATATTTGTGTTCGGTATATCTTTTTACAAATGTTTAGTTCTGTATATAATACAAAACAAAATGTAACTGAAGATATTACATTAAATATCCCGACTTAATATGCATTTAATTGAATATATCTCAGAATTAGAAACGTAACAATCAGTATTAGTGTTTGTTAAATCCTGATATAGACAGCCCAGCCCATCAGTATTTACCTATAGCAAATCCTCATTCAGGAGTCAGGATTTGTTCAGCCTCATCAAATCATGATCCAGGCTTTAGGATTTATTCAGCCTCAGCTAATCCTGATCGCTTTAGGATTTATTCAACCTCGGCAAATCCTGATCGCGTCAGGATTTATTCAGCCTCATAAAATCCTGATCCAGGAGTCAGGATTTATTAAGAAAATCTCGACCAATACTTATTCCAGCAAATCAGAGTTTGTAAATTCTGATTAGCAAATACTGATATTCCATATTACACAGATTCAATATTCATATTAAAATAATATAATAAGTTAATAAATATTTCAATTAAACAAGTAGTAAAAATTCCTCGCCCTTGGCGTCTCGCGTATCGACCCGACCCGACCCGAGTCGAGTCGTGGCGTGGCGTGGCGTGGCGAGGCGAGGCGGCGACGCGCGTGTGCGCGCGCGTGTGAGGCACACAATAACACCATGCACACCTATATGCCTTAGTAGTTATATACTACTCTTGCACATGGTACTATATAAAGAAGCCAACTTCTCATTACCTTATCAATGTGGGATAAACCCACACAACCTTTTTCAAGCTACTAACTTTAACTCAATTTCTTTATGGATTACACTAAGAAAATGACTTAGATCTAAACATGAAAGTTTAAGTCCTCATTTCAAGGATCAACCTCCAATAATTAGTTTTAGGAAATTTCATCAAGAACATGTCTAAAAAAGTCTCAAACTTTCCATTTTCTGACATAAATTTCATCTAGGCATTTTGTAGATACTTCCCATGTGAATACTGTCATGGGCTCAGATTTCTCTTGTGCACTTTTCTTCCTTTTACTGTTATTATAAAATTTATTTAATCATGTTATTGTTTAGTTTTATCACACACAATTTATGTTGTGCACTAAGCTGGGGTTTTCACAGAAATAACCTCATTATTCTTCATAGAAGGGGCATGGTCTGCATACAATTTACCGTCCCCATACACTGCTTTAAGCAAGATATACTGGGTATGTTTAGTTTGGTTTAATTTATTCAATAAATAGAAATAGAATATGACATCTATCATCTTATGTATGAGCTTTTTTCTTTAAAAAATCAAGTATGAGTTATTCGTTTCAATTAGGGGTGGGTTGAAAATAACGGTTTTAAGGGTTCAAATCGAACCAAACTTCCAAAATTCAAATGTTATGTAAAAAATCAATTTAATTAAATTACTTGATTTTGTTTTAAACAATTTTTTATTGTTTTATAGGTATTAAAAATTAGTTGTTCACTTCAATTTTATATATAAATTAAAAATTAAAATTTTATTTTATTTTACTTAATTCTAAATTCTATTTTCAAAATTTATCATATTTGATATATTATATTCAATTAATATCACTAACACAACTTTTTTCCAAAAATTCACTTTAGAATAAGTAGCCACATATTGTCTTTCTAAAATCTGTTGGGGTCTTCGAGATGTTTTAAATCAGATACGAGTGTATGGTTAGGGCTGCAAAATAAACATGGTCATTCGTAAACAAAACTCATGATTGTCTCGTTTAAGTTAATCAAGTTTAGTTTGTTTTCTTAAACTATTGGTATTGAATATAAAAATAAGCTCGAATATGGTACGAGTCGAGCCGAGATTTTTGTCTGTTCAACTCAGAATCAGCTCGAACTCGATAACTCAACTCGGATAAATATTATTTATATTAAACATAATAAATTATTACTAATCATTTAAATATTTTTACTAATACAATTTCTCATCATTTTTTAATCATTTAATTATTTTACAAATTTTTATTTATTTTCTAAATTTAACACTTAGTTTTTTCAAAAGGAAACTATCAAGGATTATTATCATGATCTATTCATCTCTAGTTCTTCATATTTTCATAAACACCATTAAATAACTTAAAATTTATATAAATCAAGTTTAATTAAAATATCAAAACATAATAAAATTTCGACATCAACAGTTTAAAAAGTAATTTATGATTTTTAAAGTTACGAGTGTCCCAATAATTTTAAAAAAGTAGGATAAATTCCTAAAACTCGACTTGAAAATTAAAATGATCTAGATTAAGAAACAAGTGTAGAGTGTGAGTGTGCGTATACAATTGTAAGATAAGACTAGTATTTGATCTCAATAGAACTCCTCAAATGATAAATAAGCTAAGTTTTATTCCGACCCATTGAGATTTTATCTTATAATCATGAAATTAATTTGATCGTCAGATTATTGATAATAAGATTATACCTTAAGATTGGTTGATTAAAATTTATATACGAACTATTAGTAGATAACTCGACTATGTTTGAACTCGGCTCGAGTTCGGCTCGTCTTGGTTATTCCTGAGCAACCTCGTGTTCGGCTTATACTTGGCTCGTTTGGCTCATATCGGCTCGTTTATAAGCCTGAACATCACTTTCGGCTCGATTATTAAATTCAGCTTGGCTCAACTCGTTTAAAAAAATTAAATTCGACTTGGTTCGGACATAATTCGCCTCAGCTCTGTTCGTTATTTGCATCTTTATATATGGTTGAGATAAAAAAAAATATAACCAAATTCAATCCCTCGAAATATGGGTTTCTCGTACAGAAGATGTGAATGAGATATGTAAGTGGGAAATTCAACTTTATTTTTATAATTTTCATATATATTTAAACAAGTAATATGTCTATCTATTTTAAACTATAATAGATAAAATATTAAAATTTTGGTTGGTGCGATGCCTCGTTAATTTATTTAACTACTCTTATCTAATGAAATTAATATTTTAATTTAAGTGCCCTTAATTAATTAGTATATAAATTAATTACCCTTTTAAGTGAAATATATCATTTAATTATCTTTACTTGATTATTCTAATTTTAGTTAATATTAAAATTTATTTCTTTTTATGATTCTAATTACTACATATATGATTAAGTTATATCTTATAATTATACTAACAGTAGTCAAAAGATTGAATCTCTAGGAGGCTACCTACAATAGTATTAATTATTAATATAATGTAGTTGCTTATAATTAAGACATGGCAATCGAAACGTTGCTACAAGGTTGTAACTAATCATTCGATCCGGGTGTATCTTATATATATATAACGTTCAATATTTAGTGAATTGTTAACTAAGTTTATTTGAGCCAAATATATATATACAATACTGATAAGATATATTACTTTATCCAAGCCATATATATATATATATACAACACTGGTAATATATATTACTTTATCTGAGCCAATACGAGGATTAATCAAAAAAAATAATCGGATAATTTAATATTAAATTTCAAAATATTAAAAATTATGTTAGATGTATATACACATAGAGTGTGTTACGTAATAATTGGGCTCAAATATATGGTTCATCGACTTGGATAAATATGAAACAAATCATTTTTATATATACCCATTACCCAATATAATCCGCAGTCTGGGATAAGACTAATGAATTTGGTATTGTATTATCTTACACATACACGATTCACCATTCTTCTATTCATCTTCTTATTCCACCGTCCCTTTAAACCCACCCATCACTAAATCATTCAAACCACTTCTTATTTCATTCATATGCCATAAAATCCACATGAACTCTTCACTATATTTATATAGATATATAGATATGTTATCATTTATACAATATATATATACACAAATGTATATCCAGCGTTCAATATTTGGTGAATTGATAAGTAAGTTTCAAAAATTCATATGGATGTGACCCGATTTTCTCATTTTGCTCCGATTTTGATCTGGGTTTGATCAGATTTTTCGATAAGCATTTTTCCGGCCATTTTTTACGAAATTGATTAAAATCAACGATTTTAATAACACTGTATATTACACGAAATATATTTTTATTCTTTTAAATATTATTATTAGTAATTTTTTCTTCTCATTTATTAATAATTTAATAAATTTGGAAATTTTATTTATATTTTTAAAATCAAACATTTTGTTTTTTCATAAAAAATTATCAAACATTGTTATCACGATTTATTCGTCTTCAATTTTTTTACATTTTCATAAACAGCATTAAAAACTTATAATTTATAAAAACCAAATTTAAGTAAAATATCGGAACATAATAAAATTTGGACATCGATAATTTAAAATTTAATTTGTGATTTCTAAAATTATGTATACCTCGATAATTTAAAATAAAAATTAACATGTTATTAAAATTTGACTTAAAAAATAAAATGATACGGATTAAGAAATAAGTGTAGAATATGAGTATTGTATATAATTATAACATAGAAACTAATATGTGATCTCGATGTAACTTGTAAAACTATAAAATAAACTTTAAGTTTGGTCGAGTAAAAAAAATATATGAACTATGAGTGGATAACTCGACTGTTTTCGAACTCGGCTACTGAGTATGCATTTAACATGATCAAGGTGTTAGAAAGTTTCATGGGTCTATGTGGACCACCATATACCCTGTTCAGATATTCAGGATCTGTAACCTCCAGACACATAGCTATCTTTACTTTCCACATTGTGTACTCATTGACTTTCAAAATTAAAACTCTGATGTTTTTATATCTTCTCATGTTGTTGTTGATTTGGTTTGTGGCCGATGGTGGTTGTTGTGTTTGATTTTTTTTGTCTACCATTATTGATTGTTTTCTGGATCTTGAACTATTCATGTATCAACAACACGCTCTGATACCAATTATTAGGTCTTTAAGTATACTGTAGAGGGGTGAATACAGTATGAAAAATTAGATCGAATTGAAAATCAAGATTCAGAAACAGTTTTTATATTAGTGAATAAAAACTGATTACAATACTCTCTCAAAGGATGAACAAATATCCTTGAGAGCTGTTAGGTTACACATAATGATAAAACAATAATCGACACATCTAGTGTTAACCTATTATGTTCATATATACTGCAAAGTTACAGAATCAATCTAGTTGATATGATATATATATATATATATGAATAAAGAATACTAATGCGTATCTAACTATTGGTTGCTACAAATAAGTAAAGTTCTACACCGACATATCTATGTAAATCATAATAATTAACACATAATCTATCACTTTTCGAGATACAGCTTATAAGAGATCCTAATATAAACTCTGATGTCAAATACTAATGATGTCATCCTCTGTCAAATACTGAAATGTTAAACTCTGATATCATTTGTGATAAACTCTGATGGCAAACTCTGATAGATAACTTCTGATATCATCAAATCATATTTAACAAAGTATATTATACCCTGAATGGAGATCATGTTATTTCTGAATCCGTAGAGGGGGTCTTCCAGACACGGGTCCATGCGTAGGTATCTCAACTTCATCTTGTTGAGAGTGTTCTCAAAGACAACATTTGTTGACGACCCATTATCCACTATGATTCGCTTTACTTTATATTATGCTACGTCCAGAGTGACCACGCAAGATTCGCCGTGCTCAGGGTCCATATCTTCATAATTCAAGTATGAGAAGTAGATTGTTCGTCTGGGTCGGCTTGGATCATCATGACGTCCTCATCCATATCATGACTCTGGGGAGGTGACCTAAAGCCACCCAAAATGATATTAATGACATAATTTCCCATGATGGGGGATTTTTCTATGTCATTTTGTTCCCTTTGTACGTATTAAGTCATGTTCCCCTTTTTGATTAGATATTCAATAAACATCTTGAAGAAAAAACAGTTGTCAGTATTGCGGCCATGAGTTTCACGAGTGCTTATCCATGTCCTAATTATCTGGAGGAGTATGGAGAGGTTTCGGGGGATAGTAGAAAGGGTTTTCCTTTAACCTCCTTTAGGATGTCGGCCCGGGGGCGGTTGAGGGGAGTCCATTCTGGTTCCAGTTTAGGTTCTCGTTTAGGCCTTGGCCTTCTTTTGCATTTTTCAAGTTTGGGACATATAGTTTGGGGCGGGGTTCCATGAGAAAGTTGGATGTAGTCGGACTATGTGTCAATTTGGAACCTCTCATACTTTTTTGGTGGATGACCTTCTCTCTGGGGAGCCATCATCGTTATTTATTCTTCGGTTCTTGTTCATGGACTTGAAGAAGTCATTTTATTTGATAAGCTTAGAGGCTTAAGTATATGCCGAAGCCTAGTTCAGGGGTTCTTCGTGGATGAGGTCTTTCGCATAACATTCACAAGAGATCGGATGCAAGTTTCTTCGGAAGATGTTGACAGCTTTATTTTTTTCCAGATTTGACAGTTGGTTAACAACTTTTTGAAACCTTTTGATGAACTCCGGGAGGGTTTTTTTGCTTCTTTATTGGATAGTTTCTAAATGACACATCTGGATCTCATTAATGCGGTTTCCCTATAATCTTTTTAGAAATATCTCCCATAAAGCAAGTGTAACAAACTGGGTGTCTATATGAGTCGATACTCCGGGAGGGTATCCCGCTGAACCACTTATGAGCTCCTCCCTTAAGGATAGATGCAAAAAATGTACATCTTGTCAAGTAATTGTAGTAGTAGATGTTTAAAATTTACTCAAGGTAATTAAGATGTTCTTCGGGGTCTGCAAGTCCATTGAACGAGTCAAAGTTGAAATTTTTAAGACCTTCTTCCTGTAGAGTAGAATATGATACCCTTAGGATTTTTATGATCATATTGTGAGCAAGCTTAAATCTTGTTATATTATCCTTTTAGCAAGCTGATTAGAATAAATTCATATATTGCTAATGTTGGTTTTGCAAAAATTCATATTTGTGATAGACTTAGTCTGTCAGCAAGTTAACATTGCTTTGAAAGGAATATCATCTAATTCTTGTGTGACGGCCTCAACCCCGGGGTCAGGAGTTGACGTCACTAAACAAAATAATCCAGAAATATAACCTACAAGATTATTATTATTATACTATAACGACCCCAAACCAAGATTCGATTCAGGTTCAAGTATGATACAAGTTACTCATTATTACAAACCATTTATTTAAAAAGTCTGACACACTAAACTTATTCAGCAACTTATCAGACCGCACATGGTCTGATACAAACTACCTCAGAGGAGCCAGGTCCAGAAGGGGTTGAGACTCGGTTTTTCCAAGGTCTGAGAGGTCTTCTAGGCATCTACGATAAATATAATAGGTTGCAAGGGTGAACATATAATCGCTCAGCAGTACCAACATATGAATATCAAGATAAAAACAGTAAAGTAAACAGTTATAAGAACAGAACTATAAATCAACATGAAATCCGTAATCCTGTAAATCATTTCAAACAACAGTAAATAATCATCGATAAAAGAAACTGGATATCACTGACTAGCATGCTCTTTATGAAACAAACGTAATTATGTGTTGTGTAAATACCAGAGTCCAATTTTAGCATGTTATTCACATTTGCTATTCAACTGTATAAATCACTTATTTCCTTATGGGAATCACAAAGCCAAATCAGATACGTAATGGATATGTGAAGACAGCTGATCAGGCTATCAACACCAGACGGCTCCAACTGCCATCCCATACACCTGTTCCGGAACTCAGAGACTAGTTAGGTCTCTGACCTGCTGGACTAATTGGTTATGTGATGCGCGCAACCGAATTATCCTCTTACACAACCTCAATAGGCCACTCTGGCCCTTATGTATCCAATATCTGATCATTTTATCCAGTTTTCAAAACATTTGTACCTATCTTATTTTAAAAAAAATGTTCATTTAACAGCACACGTAAAATCTGGTTCACAAATCCTTTTTATTCGAGATAGGTACCTTTCGAAGTTACTTTTCCCCAAAACGGATTTAAAATAATTATTTATAACTACGGGGCATACGTAACTTAAAACGTATCTCATTTTTAAAAAAATGTTCATTTAACAGCACACGTAAAATCTGGTTCACAAATCCTTATTATTCGAGATAGGTACCTTTCGAAGTTACTTTTCCCCAAAATGGATTTAAAATAATTATTTATAACTATGGGGCATACGTAACTTAAAACGTTTCTATTTCTGTACGAGAATAAAAGAACAGTTTATCCATATGTACTGAACCATAAAAAATGGTCAGGGGTACTTGCCTTGCAACGCTTTACAGAAACCCTAGGTAGCTTTCACGTTGACTTCGGTTCTTGCGAGACTCGACTGAGATCTACAGTAACAGAATATCATAATTAGTTATACCGACATGCTTGATATCCTCAAACCTAATTAACATAATCCGATAACCCGACTCGTATAATGTATGAATATATACACATAATCATGTAATCAGTATTCACGATAGGGGAAAATATTTTATATCGAATAATACACGTTTATCGTATTTTAAAATAAATTTTAGAAAAATTTTGACAGCGACTTCTCTGTTTATAATCCTACCCGTCGAAACACAATCGACGTCCAAATTCACATCAATCACAATTCACAATACAAATCCCAGCACGACTTTCAAAACAACAAATCATTTTCATTTCGAAAAATAGTTTTACGAATTATTTTTTTATTTTATTAATTTAAGACTCAGATAAAAATCATCACCGTCCACCATTGACTCACCGAAGTTCATCTTCAACGGCGGTAAAATTTACGGGTACCCGATTAATTTTGGGTTTTCATCGTAAATTCCACCGATTATTTTAAAATTTCCGCGCGCAATTGAATATATCACAAATATTACTCAAAGTAATTTCTTGCAGAAATTGTAATAAAATTAATATAAAATTCCCAAATTATCAATCTGCAGAATCAAACAGACAAGAACATTGGCTACACGCGCCACCAGAACAAAATAGGGCGGCCGGAAATCGGCCAAAAACTAAGCGGCACAACACAGTAACGGCAGCGAGGGAACACAGGGAGCAATACACACACAACCACACTCACACCCACAAAAATTCACGCACACGAGTACAACAGATATATACATACAACCGAACAGAACTACCAACTCACCAGAAAAAAGGTCGCGGCGGCGGTGAACTGAGACAGACGAGAAGAAGAAGCGGAGAAAGGAGAGGAATGAGAGAAACGAGAGAAACAAGAGAGAGATGAGAGGCAAGACCGGAGAAAGAAAGAGAGAGAGAGAGAGAGAGAGAGAGAGAGAGAGAGAGAGAGAGAGAGAGAGAGAGAGAGAGAGAGAGAGAGAGAGAGAGAGAGATGATATTGTGTGTATGTTTGCGAGTATACTGCAGCCCAACACGTATCAATTAAGTGGATACGGGTCAATTTCTTTTATAAGATTTTGACACGTATCCCTGAAATATCTGGGAACCGAAATTTACCTCGAATTATGCGATTTATCGGACAGAATTGCGTTTAAATAAATAAACTGATAAATTACCAGACAACTTTTAAAACTATTAGAATAATGAAATATTAAGAAAATAAAAATTTTGAAATGTTTAAACCATTTTTGGAACGCAACTTGTACCCGTTTTTAACGATTTAACGAATAAACGCGCGGGTGAACTTAACCCCGAAAATTTCCAAAATAATTTTAAAATTCTCAGAATATCATAATTTCATAAAATATGAGTTTCATAATTTTTAAAATATTCTGGAATTAAATACTGATTTTACAAGTAAATGTAATTAGAAAATCATTTAAAGATAAATAATTAATGAAATATTGATTTCTAAATTTTATAAAATCCCAAAAATAATTATTAAAATTATGAAGTCATGAAAATAATTTTAGGTACATTCCAAATATTTATGAAAATAAAACTGCAATAAAACCACTTTTAAAAGTGAACACAAATCAATGCAGCACAATAATTAATTACGCAAATAAAACCTGTACACCATAAATCACACATAAATAATATTAAATGACATATAGCTGTCAAAACCAATACACATACTTTATAAATAATTACTCAATCAATTACACTTTTAATTAATACAAAATATACCAGTCGTTATATCCTTCCCCCTTAAAAAGATTATATCCCCATAATCCGACTTAACTAAACAAGTGAGGATATTATTCAAGCATGTCTGACTCTAATTCCCAATTAGACTCTTCTACTCGAGGATTTCTCCAACGCACTTTTATTATGGGGATTGATTTATTTCTAAGGACTCGCTCTTTAAGATCTAAAATTTGGATTGGCTGTTCCACATAGGACAAATCTGGCTGAAGCTCAATTGGTTCATACTCTATAACTTGATTTGAGTCAAGAATATATGGCTTCAACATGGATACGTGGAACACATTATGAATATGCTCCAACTACGGCGGCAATGCTAACTCATAAGCGACTTTCCCTATTTTCTTCAAAACTTCAAATGGTCCTATATATTTGGGGCTGAGCTTACTTTTCTGACCAAATCGCGCTTATCCTTTCCAGGGTGATACTTTCAACAATACCAGTGACCCTACTTCAATGTTCATATCTTTTCGATGTAAATCTGCATTCTTTCTCTGTCTATCCTGGGCTGCTTCTAACCTTTTCCGAATCAATGCCACTGCATCTTTGGTCTGTTGAACCAACTCAGGACCCAACACTTTCTTCTCTCTCACTTCATCCCAATACAATGGCGATCTACACTTGCGTCCATACAAAGCTTCATAAGGCGGCATTCCAATGCTGGCATGATATCTACTATTGTACGAGAATTCAATTAAGGGTAAGTGATCATCCCAATTTCTCTTAAAATCCAAAGCACAAACTCTTAACATATCTTCTATTGTCTGGATGGTTCTCTCACTTCGACTGTCCGTCTGAGGATGATAGGCGGTACTCATATTCAACTTGGTTCCTAGACATTCTTGAAACTTGATCCCAAACTTTGAATTAAATCTCGGGTCTCGATCTGATACAATGGACATAGGAACTCCATACTTGGTCACTATTTCATCCAGATACAACTTAACTAGCTTTTCCAAAGAATACCTTTCGTTGATTGGGAGAAAATGTGCTGACTTTGTCAATTTGTCAATGATTACCCAAATAGCGTCGTGATTAGCTCTTGTCTTTGGCAATCCCACTACAAAATCCATTGCAATCTCTTCCCACTTCCACTGAGGAATCTCCAAGGGTTGTAATAATCCACTTGGCCTTTGATGTTCTGCTTTTAACATTTGGCACACGTGACATTTGCTAACCTAATTTGTAATATCCTTCTTCATTTCGGGCTACCAGAAGTTCTTCTTTAAATCCTGATACATCTTAGTGCTCCCAGGGTGGATTGAAAATCAAGAATTATGCGCTTCATGTAAAACTTCATTCTTCATTTCCGTCACATTGGGAATCCGAATTCTGGAAGAGAATCTAAACATACCTTGGTTATCCTTTTGGGTACACAGTTCTTCTCCTGTCAGAGTGTCCAATTCTTGTTCCATAACTCCCTCTTGACATCTTTTTATCATATCCATTAATGTCAGTTAAAATGTAATCTCATACAGTTGTTCCTCTCCTTTTCTTAGTACTCGAACTTCAATTTCCATCTTTTCTAAGTCTCGTGCTAACTCTTGTATAATCTGAATCATATTCAGTTTCTTTTTCCTGCTCAAGGAATCAGCCACTACATTGGCCTTACCTGGGTGATAGTTAATGGAACAGTCGTAGTCCTTGATTAACTCTAACCATCTTCTCTGTCTCATGTTCAAGTCCTTCTGAGTGAATATATATTTCAAGCTCTTGTGATCCGTGTAGATATCACACTTTTCTCCATACAAATAATGTCTCCACAATTTTAATGCAAAAATTATAGCCGACAACTCAAGATCATGGACTGGATACTTCTGCTCGTGAGGTTTCAATTATCTGGAGGCATAGGCGATGACTTTGTCATGTTGCATCAGTACACAACCTAAACCTTTCAAAGAAGCATCGCTATAAATCATAAATTTCCCGTCTCATCTGGTAATGCTGGTACCGGAGCTGACATTAGTCTCTTCTTCAGTTCCTGGAAGCTTTCTTCATACTTCTCTGTTCAAATGAATTTCTCATTTTTCCTAGTTAGCTTGGTTAACGGAAATGCGATCTTAGAGAAATCCTTCACAAATCTTTGTTAATATCCCGTTAGCTCAAGAGAACTTCTCACTTCTGTCGGAGTCTTTGGTTGCTCCCATTTGGATATGGCTTCAATCTTTACAGAATCCACCTTAATACTTTCCCGGCTTACCACATGTCCAAGAAACTGTACCTCTGTCAACCAAAACTCACACTTGGAAAACTTTGCGTACAGTTGTTTCTCTCTTAACCTTTGAAGGGAAATCCTTATGTGCATTGCGTGATCTTTTTGAGTCTTTGAATAAATGAGGATGTCATCAATAAATACAATAACAAACTTATCCAAGTACTCCTTATACACCTGGTTCATTAAATCCATAAAATTCGTCGGTGCATTGGTCAATCCAAAAGACATCACTAAGAACTCATAATGGCCATACCTTGTTCTGAATGCAGTCTTGGGTATATCTTCAGGCTTGATCTTCAGTTGGTGGTAGCCATATCTTAAGTCGATCTTTGAAAAATAGTATGCTTCGTTAAGCTGGTCAAATAAATCATCAATCCTTGGCAAGGGATACTTGTTCTTTATCGTCAACTTGTTCAGCTCCCTATAATCAATGCATAACCTCATATTTCCATCCTTCTTCTTTAAGAATAACACTGGAGCGCCCCACAGAGAAACACTTGGTCGGATAACTCCTTTATCCAACAGTTCCTGAAGTTGCTTGGCCAATTCCTTCATTTCCACTGGAGCCATTCGATATGGAGCTTTAGAAATTGTTTCTGCTCCGGGTATCAAATCAATGGAGAACTCTATTTCTCGATCAGGTGGTAATCCTGGTAATTCTTTTGGAAATATATCGGGATATTCTCTTACTATTGGAATCTCATCCAAAGTAGGGGTCTCTTTCTTGGTATCCACCACATGAGCCAAATATGCTTCACATCCTTGACACAACAATTTCTTTGCTTGCAGTACTGAAAGAAACTTCATGTCCTGCTTTTGACCTTGGTAGTTTATCCTTACATTATCTTTTATATACATAACAACTCTCTTTTTCTCACAGTCAATACTTGCCTTATACAGAGACAACCAATCCATGCCAAGAATAACATCGAATTCTCCTAACTCAAAAGGTATTAGGTCAGCAGGAAAAGAATGACCTGATATCTCTATGGAACACTTAGGGAAGAATTGGCTTACAGGTACTTTATCTTGATTAGCCACCTCTATGATCAAAGGTTCATCTAAGTCTTCCATCATTAATTGTATTTTATTCACACGGTTCAAGGATATAAAAGATTTAGACGCTCCCGGATCAAATAGAACATTAACAGGCACGGAATAAGGGAAAACGTACCTACAACTACATCGGAATCCTGAGTCGTAGATTTCTTAGTCATTTTAAAAGTTCTAGCTCTTGCGGTACTTGATGGTGGTCCTTGAGATGCACTTTTCCCTACACTGCCTTGGGTAATTGATCTGCAATTCCTAGCAATATGCCCCACTTTGCCGCAGCTGAAACAGGTTACCCCTTGGTTCTCATATTTGCACTCGGTGGAATAATGAATCTTCTGGCCACACTTAAAACAGTTGACGTTCTCTCTGCACTGACCACTGTGCTTCTTTTCACATGTCTTACAGTCGATCACCGGCTTGTTGGACTTTGTCAGAGTAGAACTGACTGAGGTAGTACTGGGCCTAACTTGCGAGAAATTCTGCCTTCTGAATTTCCTGTCTTTATTTCTTCCAAACCGTCGCTGAAACTTCTGGCTTACTCCTTCTTGTTCTGACTTTGCAGGCCCACGTTCAAACTTTCTTTTCTTCTCACCTTTTTCCTTAGCAGACAATCTCTAATCACTTTCTATTACTAAGGCAGCCTGAACTACCGAAGTATAAGTCTTGAGTTGTAAAGCTACAACTCCACTCCTAATCTCTGGCTTCAATCCTTATTGAAACCGCTTCATTCTCTGAGCTTCCGAACTCACATACTCTGGTACTATACGAGCCAACTCCGTGAATTTGGCTTCGTACTTTGTGACACTTCTGTCCCCTTGCTTCAACTCTAAAAACTCCATCTCCATCTGACTCTAGAGGCAATCCGGAAAATATTTTTCTAAGAACAGTTATGTGAATCGGGTCCAGGGAATAGGATCTTCTCCTTCTAACGCTCGTGTAGACTCCCACCAATAGTTCGAATCATTTTTCAGAAAATAACTACCATAATCTGTATTTAAATCCTCACTCACCTTGGTGAGTGCAAAAGCCTTCTCCATTTCCTTCAACCAGATCCTGGCAGCAACAGGATCTACATCACCTTTAAATTCTGGGGGTTTCATAGCCTGGAAAGACTTAAAACTAATAGCTTGGGTCGTCCCCCTCATCTGGTGCTACTGCTATTGGATTTACTGTTATTGTTGTATGAGTTGTTGATGTTGTTGTTGTTGCTGAAATTGTTATTGTTGTTGCTAGAATTGTTGTTGTTGTTGGGGCAGCTGAGTAGACCGCTGATACAACAAATTTATCAATTCACTCATGGAGGGATCCCCAGCAGATCTGTTGTTGGGTTAAGGATTCTTGTTTGGTGGCATCATCCTGAAACATAGCAGTCACATATAAGAAAATGGATTGCTCAAAACAGTTGTACATATGTATCAAGAGAGTGCTGCCACTAAGACAATATCCTCGTCCTCAGTTAATTGGATCCATCCTGATTAAATGATTATATTCTAAAAATACCAGCAACAGAAGCAATAATAATAATAACAACAATAATAGCAACGCACAAGTATATGAAAACTGAACAACATAATAAGGCAGCTACTACATAACAACCATGTAATATTCGGGATATATCGTGTAATTATTTTTGCTATTATATAATTATTATGTGTGTTCAGTATCTATTCTGTGAGCTAATTGTTAAGTGTTATATGTACTCGAATATTCAAAAATAATATTAATTGAGTATTTTAATTTTTATATGTCCAAAATAAAATATAGATAATTGTCATATCTTCCTAATTATTTTTATGTTGGTTTATGGATTTATAAGAATCATATGAAATTTCTAAAATCTTTTTCCGGGTAATTAAAATCTATTTTATAAAAACGGGAACCAACCGACGTCAACCGTTGTTACGATTTTGGAACCCGAAACTCTTTCGAGAACTCCTTCCTAACCTAATTGTAATATTCCGAGCATATTCCATGTTTCGACTTTTTCGATCCGGCGTACGGTTTGTCCTGCGCGGGTCCCGACGCAACATTTTCGATACAATATTCGTTTCGGTAAATCAATAAAACTCGTATTTTCGATAAACGGGAGCTTTTTATTAAACTGTCACAATTATCACATTGTTAAACGTGTAACCAGGCGCTGAGACCAAGACCACAGTACAAATTGTACTGATTTGGATAATTATCCCGAAAACCGATACCGTTTGGATCAGTTTTTACAAATAAACATACCGTTTTATATCCGGAATGATCCAACGGGATACAAATTTTCCGCAATTATAAATAGCCTTTTTCCGTATTTTATTTCGTATCAAAATCAATTGCAGACAGATAATTATATAATTTTCAGAGAAAAACCCTAATTACATAAACTGTTCTAATAATCAAACAGCAAAACGAAGGCGTTACCGATCTCTGTTTTCAAAGCTTGAGTAACCAAAACGAAGGATTTGAAGTGTTCTATCAGATTCTGAGCTTTGTTTCACTGCAAAAATCAAGGTTATTTTTCTAAAAATTTATTTATTTTCGAATTTATTTTATTAAAAATATGAATTTTTGTTCGGATGATTGTTTGTATGATTTGATGATTGCATGTTGTAGAGCTTGTTTTCCTGATGATTTTCATATGTCATACGTCTGATTTGGAGTTCAATAACATGTTAAAATTTGAGTTTGATTTTCGAATTTTAAAATTAGGGTTTATAACCCGTATGAATGTTCTTAATTGAAATTTGGGGGTTTCTTATTTTGTGATAGATTGATGTTGTGTTATAGTGGGTTGTGTTCCTTATGAAATTTGCAATCCAGTCGTATAAGTTTCATGAATCAACGAAGTCTGTAGAGAAGGGAGTTGTGTTTTGAAGTTTTCCGATGTTCGCCGGAAACTGGAAAACTTCACGGCCAAATTCCGGCCAACTCAGGGATTGTTGGGTTATTTTGATTGCATGATTGTATTCCTGGTAATTTGTAGATGTGATCTGGAGCTTGTGGTAAGGTGAGGAGGTCGGAATCGTGTTCTCCGGCGAACCCGACTGTTTTCCGGCGAAGGGCTGGAAAATTACAGTTTAGTACCCCAACTTTTGAAAACGATGAAGTTCAGTCCCTGAACTTTCCAGAGTTTGCAAAAGTTGGATTCCTGTTTTAAAAATGTTTAAAAATCATATTTCCTATTTATTTTTATTATAAAAATTCGTTTTTAATTTCTGAAAATTCTAAAAATTATTATTTTAATTCCGAAAATTATTTTTAATTCACAAATAAATCTAAATTAATTAGTTAATTAATTTCAGTTAATTTCTAATTGATTAATTGGTCAATTAATTCGAAAATTAATTGATTAATTCTTTTAATTAATTATTAATTGATTTTAATTAATTATTTAATTAGATTTAATTATTTAAAAATGATTTAAAAACTCTGAAAAATAGTTTCGAGCTTTAAAATATTATTCTAAATTATTTACAAGGCTCGATAATTATTCTAAAATTATTTCGGAGCCAGAATTGGCCAACCGAACCCTATTTATTAACCCGAAATTGATCCAACGACCCGTTTTAATTCTGAAAAATATTTTAAAAAAATTATTTTAAATACCAGAAAGCCTATTTATGACCCGAGACTTCTTTATAAATAATATTTCATTGATTACGTGATGTATTATGTGCTATATGTGACTTGTTAATTAACTATCGGTCTATATATTCTGTGTTTACTTGATTATTGCATAACTTTCAATCCGTTAATCGGATCTGGGTAAAACGAAGGGTAGATAGAAGTATGTGTTGAATAGAATTCCATGAGTAAATTATTGATAGATGCTTATGATATGTAAGCAGAAGAGGCAAGGTGTAGGAAAGGGAAACAGATAGTTGAAGAGTAAGACGCTTGTGATTGGAAACGAGTGCAGTGTAGTAAGCTAATATCAGGCAAGTGTTCTGAACTTTCTTGAAATATTGTAGTATTTGATAGTCAGATTGATATTGCAAGTGCTTTGAAGCACTGAAACCTAAACTCTGATTCCAGTTATTGTTCTTGAGCCATAAACCTTATTCTTTCTAGAGCATTGATTGTTGTATACCCAAACATGAACCTCAAGTATACGATACTACTCCACAAATACATGCAAACAAAATCCCAAACACTGAACTGAATTACTTGTACATTCAATCATTGTATCCTATGCTTTGAAAGCCCAAATCTTTGAGACCATGAAATGTTGATTCCTTTGTTATCCAATTCTTTCATTACCCAGCATCCAAGCTTTTAAATTGCCTTATTGATCCTTACAAGGATTGAAACCCTTTCATTGTTAAACATTTATTGTTGTTAATGATTTCGGTTATTGTTTATTATTGCATATTCTATTATTATGTTAGAATTGGATTGTTTTTATAAAATTGTGGACCAGATTCGTGGTCAGACCATATAATGGTCAAGTTAGGCCAATGTGTGCCTTGGATCCAGTAATTAGAGCAATGTTGTGTGCCTTGCTCGGGGTTAGTGCGTGACTGATCAGCAGCCTAACCTTGGTTTTTAAATTAAAAGTATAATATCCAATTCTAAATCATAATCCATTGTTCACTTGATATCATAATCATGTTCACTTGATGATCATTATTCTCAGTTTTGTCATTGTGACTTGCTGAGCTAGTTAGCTCATTTGTGCGATGTTGTTTATATTCTTTCCAGTTAAAAAGGAACCAGTTGGTAGCAAGGATCCCCAGTCCAGCGCGAGAGCTAGGGGTTCAGGTTGAGAAAGCAGAGCTAGTAGGCTTCTTTTGGGATAATTTAAGTTTGTAAAAGTTTATAATAATGTTTAATACTCAGTTTGAGTTTGAAATAGTTGGGATTTGAACGGTTTGTAATATATTAGTGTGTTTGGCTTGTGTGCATACTTTAACCTGTTGTGGTCTGTGATGGTTGGTAAGTAGGGTCACTGCATATATTATTATTATCTTTATTATTATTATAAGCAGGTTATAATTAAGGTGTGTATGTGGACCCCAAACTTCTGACCCGGGTTTGGAGGGCGCCACAAACCATACAGAAATCCAACTGGTGCAACTGATATCCAACTACTAAACCATCTGAGTACACAACAAAATTTGCTGATATAATGTTAGGTCACACACATTGTAGAAGGGGGTTGAATACAGTGTATAATACAATTAAATCGAATTAAGAACACAAGTATGTAACAAAGAATAATCTTATTAATAAAACAGTGTTGCAATGGAACTGTTCTCTCTCAGTGATGAACAATATCACTAAGAGCTGCTAGGGTTACAATAAATAATATTTTCGATAATGATAACACGTATAGTGTAAACCCTATGTCTGTGTTTATATACCACACATTTACAAGATAATCTCTAATTGATATCGAATATGATTCTATATCCTAAAATATATTAATTAGTTATCTTTTCCTCCAAGTATTCTATTCTTCATAGAATTCTTCTCCATGCATATCACTTCTTGTTTTAGACTTTATCTTCTTTCATTTCAATCAGTCGCATCCTTATCTGAATGTCTTCTTAAGTCCTGATATTATCTTCTGATGAATATCTTCTGATAACTTAAGTTCTGATAACTTAAGTTCTGATATCTTAAGTTCTGACTTCAGTATAAGTACTGATTTCCAGTTAAGTCCTGATTTGTCCTGTTAGCTAAGATCTGAAAACTAAACACAAATCATTATTAAACATGACATCACAAATATATCTAACAATCTCCACCAACTTGTAAATTAGCATAATATACAAGTTCAATAGATATTTGATGATGTCAAAAACATGAAGTACAAATGCATATGAGAATTTGACTAGATAACTACAACTCACAGTCCTTGTAGCTTTTACCATCCTTAAAGTCTGATATCAGTTTTAGCCTGTATATCCTTCAACATTTAACAGTTGTAGTCCTAAACTTGGCTTCAGTGTGTGATCTCTCGAATATCAGGAGTTGTTCTGAGATAGTTCTTTAACAAACTCCTCTCAGCATATTAAGTTCATTCTGCATCCTCCTTTTAGCATCTTTAAGCTCTGCAGTGTCTTCACCAGTTTGAAAGATAGCGGCCTTGAGATCATTAATCTTTGATTTCCTTATCTGCTGATCCAATCTGATCAGATAAGCTTTGTCAGACTCCAGATTGAATTAACACCCTTAATACCCAAAAATGTAGTGATTTTGGCAGTATTAGGCTTCATCTCAACTAGTTCACCATTGTGAGCTCTGTACTTAGGATAGTATGGCCTGTCAGACTTTACAGAGTATAATTTCTTCTGTCTTTCAATATCAGACCTTATGTATATCTGGCAGCACCATCTGTTGATCTGTTCTTCACTTGAAGTAGAAATAGCACATGTTGCAATTCTTCAAAGTACTTCAAACGAATAACATCCTTTCTTATCTGGAATACCCTCCCATCTGTCATGAAGTATAGCATGATATCTTCTTTTAGCATAGAGTGGTAGACCATTTGTACAGAAATTTTTTCAATCTTTCAAGAGTTGTTCCTACTCCTGGTGCACTTAAGGAAGTTGGATCATTGGTAGTGTTGTGTATTCTTCTTTCATCAGAACTACCCAATCCTGATTTGTCTCTAGCTTCATTTCCTAGAACAACTCTTTCTTTAAAACCACTTGATGTAGTCTTTAAAGGTTGAGTAGATTGTTGAGCTTTAGTGAACCCAGATAGTAGAAATGTTGAAGGTTTAACATGAGCAATGTCAGAGGTTTCCTTTTCTGATGTCAAGATAACTTGAGCTCTGTTAGAGGTTGCTTGCTTCATTGTAATATCAGAATTTACTAAGTCCTGATCTTGAACAACATGAGCTCTATCAGAGGTTGTTTGAATATTCTTCTTCTTCTTCAAAATCAGACTAGTGTCTTCATCAGCATTTACTTGTTCATCCATGATTGGCAGATAGATTTTTGTAGAATCATCAACTTTAGCTTTGCCCTTGAACCTTGGATCTATCTCCACTTGTGATTTGGCTTTGGATGTGGATTTAGTTACCTCAGAGTTTGTCTTCTCTTTAATCACAATGCCCCTAGGCTTTGGAGGTTTCTTTGCAGTAATAGAAGCTTTAGACTTGGATTTGACATTTTCTGCTTTAAGTCTGGCTTCTTCTTCCTTCAGACTTTCAAAGTCCATTCCTGGATTGTCTTTGAGAAATAGTCTTTTTGAAATTTCTTCATCCAGCTCCTGTATCTTAGGGTCTTAATAGAAGACTGTTGTTTCCTTCCCCTTGAGCTTCAGTGTCTGCATAAACTTTTGTGATTCTTGACTTTCAAATTATATCAGAACATCAGGCTTAGTCAGAACTTGTTTATCACAACTTATTCTTTTATCAGGATCAGAGCTTGATCTCTATGTAGAAGTTCTTGCTTTCCTAGATGAAGAGTCTTTGCCTTGACCATGACCTCTACCCTTTTCAGATTTTCCCCGGTCATCATTTCCATCATCCTTTTTCTTCAGTGCTAAATCAGTAGAGCATTTGAACTTAACCACCTTCTCCCCCTTTTGGCATCATCAGGTAGTAGGAGAGAAAGAAATAGTTCCACTGAAGATTGGATTTCATTTAGTTGAACTTGTTGAGAAGCTTGTTTTTTAGTACTTCAGCAATCTGAGCTTGCTGTTTCTCCTGAGCTTTCTCAATAGCCTCAACTCTGTTAAAGGCAGGCTTGAAAAATCTGTTCTTATCTGGTTTAAAGTTCATGTCTTGCTGAATCAGTGTTTCTTGAATTTTGTCCACCTTGGCTTGAGTTACTGAGTGTTGACCTTGAAGGTTCCTGGAACTCAATACAGTAACTCTGAGCTGTGCTTTGAAGTCATCATTTATCAGCATCTCATCAGCTTTAGCCAGGTGCTCAGCAAGAATATTTGCAGTAGGAACAAAATCAACTTTATTCCACTCCTTGATCCATTCTCTTCCTATGTTGGTTTCACTCCAAGGTACTGGTGCATCCTCTCTCACAAACTTTTTAATCAAATCAGCTTTATTAACTGTGTGTAGAGGTGCATGTCCTGAAGGACCAGCTGCATCAGCATTTTCATTTGTAGCAGCTTCACCAGTATTGTCAGCATTTACTTCAACAGAACTTGCAGAATCTTCAGTATCAGCATCTTGTGATAGAATAATTGTATATGAAGCAATAGAAGAGTCATCAGCATGTACATCAGCATCTAGCAGTGGAATTGTTGGTGGAGTTTGCTGAGGAATGGTTGGAGCTTCCAAGTACAGAACCTCAGGCACATTCAAGTTGCGAATATCTATTTCAGCACTTGTACCTGGATGATCAGCATGTACTGGAAAATGAATAGGAGACACAGGAGGTGTAGGCATTGGTGATGTAGCAGTCTCTGGCTCTTGAATTGGAGATTATGGAGCTTCGGTAAGTTCTAGTTCAGCACTGGGAAGAGATTCAATCAGAACTGGTTCTTTTGAGATCAGAGATTCCTGACCTCCTTCCTCAGCTGCTGCTTCCATTCCTTCTTCAGAGATTGATGATTCTACAGCCCTCCTTGCTCTTTGCTTTTTAAGTCTCGTAGCTGATGGAGAGACTCTGGGAGCTTCATCATCAGAGTTTAGCTTTCTAAGTTTTAGGGGCCAAGAACTCCCAGTTTCTTGAGCTTTCTGAGAAGAGACCTTCTCAGCTACTTTAGCAACAGATTCTGATGGTTGAACCTGTACCTCATCATCAGACTCATCTCTTAAAATTATCTTCCTTCTTTTCTGCTGTGACTGAGGGATTGTCTTAGTCCTCTTAGCTCTAGAAGAAGAAGAAGGCTTCACCTGATTATGTGTTGATGGTTGTTTGGCATGTTCTGATGTGAGTGTTTGTTGAGTGACAGTAGTAGGTGCTGATGGCTGTTGTGTGTTGGTGGGTTGAACATCAGGATATAGCAATGAATAGGTAGCAGCATCAGTATTTATAAGGGCTTGCTTTACTGATAAGGAATTCTAAGGGGTCTCAAAACTCCCTTCTTGTTGTCAGCAGTGAAAAGATCAGTAAAAGCCCTCTTAGCTAATCTAAATGATTGTACATGTTCACTTGCTAATTATGGTTCTTCTGAAGTACAATGATTGTAGATTAACTGACAGAACCTAGCAAACTAAACTACATTCCTGTCCTCTTTCATTCTATCTCCTATAAAACATAACACAGTCTTTGCATTATCAAAATGATACTGGTTTAAGAGTGCATACCCAATTTGTTGTGTCAGAATAGGAATGGCATCAAAATTTGAGCACTTGTTGGCAAACGTCTTCGTGATGCAATCGAAGAAGAAGCTCCATTCCTTTCGAATATATGGGCGTTTGAGTTGACCCAATTTAGCCAAACTTTGTTCATACCCAAGATTAGCCATCATTTGATGTAGCAATGGCTCCTCAACAGCAGAACTGAATTGACAGTTTTCAGGTAGGTGTAGAGCTTTTCGAACTGTTATCGAAGTAACAACATACTCAACCTCCTTTGCTGTAAATACGATGCTTAGAGTCCCATTCTTACCACCATCATCATAAAGTCCTGTACGCCAAAATATCAGAACTTGAGTTCCAGATAAATAGGATGGCTGTGTCAAAGCGAACCCAATTTCACTATGAGATAAGAAATCCTGAATAAAATGAAGTTCCGAAGGAGCTTCACTCTTAGTAAGAATGGCAGCATAGTTTTTGGGGATGAACTTTGCTCCATTAAAGATTATATCCTTGGGTGCCATTGAAAAAGAAGTGAGAAATAAGAGTGCCTGAAAGGTATTTGATAAAATGTCTGTATAGAAAACCGTCAGAGAGAGATTAAGAGAAAAGAGAGAGAAGATAGAAAGAAATGTAAATAAAAAATTTTAAAATCTTTTATCTCTTTTACTTATACACTCCACTTGACAGCAGTTATTGAGAAGTGGAACAGACATTACACCTGTCAGCCATGCAGTAGTTAAGACAAAAGTTAATTGGCACGGGAAATCAGTAATGATTACTATGCACATGCAGTTTTTTAAAAAAAATGTTCCCACTAAACAAATGATTATTACTGTCTTTATCTCACTTAAACCAATATTCTGATAAAATATAACCGCTCAAGTATTGACCAAAAATAAATCAAGTAAATAAATACTGACACGTAAGCATCAGAACTTGATTATTATCAGAATTTAAAGGTCATCAGAATATGGCTCCTTTACTCAAAAAGTGAATGTTTATTTCTGTAATTCTTCACACAAATACTGATATAGTTTCAACAGAACTTAATCATCAGAACTTCCATCAGAACTTGTCCTCAGAATTTATGCAACTAACACTTAACCTGTTCATCTAAAACAACATTTATCACCACAGTAATTTTTATCATTCATATGGAGTGTAAGTGTGTGCTTTAAGCTAAATATCAGACAAAGAGTAAAGTCTGATTCACTTCAGTTTATCTTAGAAATAAGGCATAACTAAGAAATTTGCTCAAAATCTGTCATTAGTCCGAAGTCTACTATAGAATGAGTTCATGCATGAGTCCACCTCAACTGTTTTGTGCTCATTTTATGCATCTTTTAACATTCTTTTTCATAGTGGCTTCTCAGTGTAAGTGAGTCACAACTGCTATCAAAATTTATGCTCTTATCAGAGTATTTCTCCAGTAATCAGAGAATATGAAAAGTCACCAAGAAAATTTTATTTTGCTTTTCTAATGCATATTACTTAATACCAGCAATGCACTTGGGTCTTCCCTTCCACATACATTTTTTTCTAGATCTCAAAGGAGTACCTGATATTTTTTTTTCTTTGGATAATTGAGACTTATCAGCACTTAGTACATCCATAAGATTTACCAAAATCAGAACTTAACAGATAAGAAGCACTATTCTAGTTTTTGACTTAGTAATAAGATACACAAAGTAAACCTAATCAAGCTCAATATCAGAATTTGCTTGTGTTAAAAGATTTCCACATAAACAATTACTTCAAACATGGGATTTCTAGTATATTAGAGACTACTAGGTCAGTATCTAGCACATTTATCCTCATTGGTTTGAATAGTCACAGAAACATTCATATCACTCTCTGAGTTTAGAAATTCACATCAGACAACAAACAACACTCAGGAGAATTTCAATTTAAGCACAGATTACATAAAGATAGTAATATCTGTAAATACTAATCATAAAGTCTGATGTATCAGAACATAAACTAAACAGATTTAGAGAAAGAACCTGAAACCATTCCAAGTTCATTTACCAATCTTGTAAAAGTAGCTTCACACAGTGGTTTTGTGAAGATATCTGCTAGTTGTTGATCTATTGGAACATAATGTAATTCCACTGTACCTTCCATCACATGTTCCCTTATGAAGTGGTACCTATGCTGATGTGTTTTTTCATTGAGTGCTGCACTGGATTACCTGTCATAGCAATAGCACTTTGATTATCACAGTAAATGGGTATTTTAGAAAATTTTAACCCATAATCCACTAACTGATTCTTCATCCAAAGAATCTGTGCACAACAGCTTCCTGAAGCTATGTACTCTGCCTCTGCAGTTGATGTAGAAATTGACTTTTGTTCTTGCTAAACCAAGAAACCAACCTGCCTCCAAAAAATTGGCAGCTTCCACTTGTGCTTTTCCTGTCAATTTTGCACCCTGCAAAATCTGCATCTGAGTAACCTATTAGCTTAAAGTCTGATTCCCTAGGATACCATAATCCTAGATCAGTTGTACCCTTAAGATACTTGAAAATTCTTTTCACAACTATTAAGTGAGGTTCTCTTGGATCTGCTTGAAATCTTGCACAAAGACAGGTAGCATACATGATATCAGGTCTACTTGCAGTTAGATAGAGTAGTGAGCCAATCATACCTCTGTAATCAGTAATATATACTGATGTACCAGTATCCTTATCTAATTTTGTTGCAGTGACCATAGGAGTGGATGCACTTGAACAGTCTTGCATTCCAAATTTCTTCAATAAATTTCTGGTGTACTTAGATTGACAAATAAAAGTTCCTTCTTCATTCTGCTTGATTTGAAGGCCCAGAAAATAGCTAAGTTCTCCCATCATACTCATTTGATATCTTGACTGCATTAGTTTGGCAAACCTTTTACAAAGTCTGTCATTTGTAGAACCAAAAATGATATCATCAACATATATCTGTACCAAAAGTAAGTCCTTTCCATGGTTGAGATAGAATAAAGTTTTGTCAATAGTCCCTCTGTTAAATCCACTTTCCGGGAGAAACTGAGTTAATGTCTCATACCATGCTCTTGGAGCTTGCTTAAGGCCATAAAGTGCTTTATCAAGTCTATAGACATGATTAGGAAATTTTGAATCTACAAAACCTGTAGGTTGTTCAACATATACTTCTTCTTCCAGTTCTTCATTAAGAAAATCACTTTTTACATCCATTTGAAAGACTTTGAACTTTTTGTGAGCAGCATAAGCCAAAAATATCCTTATGGCTTCCAATCTGGCAACTGGTGCAAATGTTTCATCATAATCAATTCCCTCATGTTGAGAATATCCTTTTACAATTAGCCTTGCTTTATTTCTTGTAATTATGCCATCACTATCAGTTTTATTTCTGAACACCCATTTTGTACCAACAACAGATCTATTCTTTGGTCTTGGCACTAGGGTCCAGACTTTATTTCTTTCAAATTCATTCAACTCTTCCTGCATTGCTTGCACCCAATCAGCATCTTGAAGAGCTTCTTCCACTTTCTTTGGTTCAGTCTGAGAAATAAAAGAATGATAGAGACATTCATTTGATGTTACCATTCTAGTTCTAACACCAGCTTCAGGATTTCCAATAATCAAGTCAGGTGTATGTGCTTTAGTCCACTTCCTTACAGATGGAAGGTGATCTCTAGAACTGGATGCTCCCCCATGACCCATGCTGTCTTCATCAACATTTTCTGATGCTCCCCCTGAAATTATGCTCTCTGAGTTGGTTCCTTCAGAATTTGAGTTTCCAGAATTATCAGAACTTAGCCCATCAGAACTTGATGAATCAGAACTTAATGAGTCTGTTCTAAGTTTTGATGCTTCTTGAGATGTGGTTGGATCTTCAATATGTTCCCCTGCACAAGTGCATTTTCCTTTGGCGCAGTCATCACAGTATCAATAACATCATAGTTTAACCCATCAGAGTTTGGTGTATAAGGATTTAGACTATCAGAATTTATAGAATTAGAATTTAAAAATTCATTCTCAAATCTCAGCTGATCATGGTCATTGAAATCTTCAAGTCCAGTAATCTTCTTATCATCAAAAGAGACATTGATAGATTCCATGACAACCCTTGTTCTTAAATTGTAGACTCTGAAGGCTTTTGTGGAAAGTGGATATCCAACAAAAATTCCTTCATCAGCTTTTAGATCAAATTTGGACAGCTGTTCAGGATGAGTCTTAAGAACAAAACACTTACATCCAAATACATGAAAATACTTCAGATTTGGCTTCTTTTTCTTCACGATCTCATATGGTGTCTTTCCATGCTTGTTGATAAGTGTTGCATTCTGAGTAAAACAAGCACTCTGCACAGCTTCAGCCCAAAAGTAGGTTGGTAACTTTGCTTCATCAAGCATAGTTCGTGCAGCTTCAATAAGAGTTCTATTCTTTCTTTCAACAACTCCATTTTGCTGTGGAGTTCCAGGAGCAGAGAATTCCTGCTTTATTCCATGTTCTTTGCAGAACTCTTCCATGATCAAATTCTTGAACTCAGTGCCATTATCACTTATGATTTTCGCAGAGTCTTTGATCAATTTATCCAGTTGTTTGACATGATCAATCAAGATAGATGCAGTTTAACTTTTTGTGTGCAAGAAATACACCCATGAGTATCTGGTAAACTCATCTACTATAACCGTAGCATATTTCTTCTTTGCAATAGATATGACATTCACTGGACCAAAGAGATCAACATGTAGTAGGTGATAAGGCTCAAGAATTGAAGATTCAGTCTTGTTCTTGAATGAAGACTTTCTTTGTTTTGCCTTTTGACATGAATCACAAAGGCCATCAGGAGCAAATACTAAATCTGGCAGTCCTCTCACAAGATCTTTCTTGACTAGTTCATTTATATTGTTAAAATTTAAATGGGAGAGTTTTTTGTGTCAATCTCAGCTTTTTTCAATTGATGCTCTGCTTAACAAATAGATTGCAGAACCATCCGATTTTGTTGAAAGCTTGGCTTCATAAATGTTACCATGCCTGTATCCCTTCAGAACAACTTTCCCTGTAGATTTGCTTACAACTTCACAGTGTTCTTCAAAGAAATCCACATGATAACCTCTGTCACAGATTTGACTAACACTCAACAGATTGTGTTTAAGTCCTAAGACTAGAGCTACTTTTTCAATGATGACATTTCCAAGATTGATATTGCCATATCCCAGAGTTTTTCCCGTATTGCCATCTCCATAAGAAACTTCTGGGCCAGCTTTCTCCACAAAGTCTGATAACAGGGCTTTATTTCCAGTCATCTGTCCTGAACATCTACTATCAAGAACTAGGATATTTTTCCTGTTGTCCTGCAATCACAAAAACTACTAATGATTAGTTTTAAGGACCCAGACTTGCTTGGATCCTTTGGCCTTATTAAGTTTGTCAGCATTTGCAGTGGATTTAATTTCAGAGTTTATGCTAACATGCTGTTTATTAGAATTTACAGTATCAGACTTTGCATCAGAACTTACACTAGAAAGAATTAAAGCAACTTTTTTCAAAGAAGGTTTTATTTGATAATAATCATAGTACAAACTATGATATTCCTTACAAGTATAAATGGAATGTCATACACTACCACAATGAAAATAAGGATTTTGTGGCTTAAACCTAACAGACTGACTCTTAACTCCTGACTTAAAAGGTAAGGAGTTTATATTCTTATTCTTCCTGCAAAAAGAAACCAGATGGTTAGAATTTCCACAGTTATAGCATTTCTTTCTAGGAGCATTAGGAACAGGCATATAATTATTGCTTTTATTAACACCTTCCTTTCCATTCCTATTTTTCCTAGGTGGCTTTACCTTGTTTACATTTTTAATCTCTTTCAGCTTATACTTAAGCTGCTTCTTTATCATTAAGCCTATGTTGACTTCAGTTGGCTTATCCTGTTTTGATTTGTCAGAAGTTGACTCTGCCTTAACTTCTGTCTCAGTATCTTTCATGTTTTTAGAATCAGACTTTATAGTTTTAGCTACAAACTTAACAGGATTTACCCTTGGCTTAACAGTTTGTTTAACAACAGTTGGCTTAATTTGTTCAGTTCCTATTTCACTTTTATCATCTCCATAACCTAAGCCCTCTTTCCAGTTTCCACTATTTAGCAAATTATGAGTTGTTCTGCCAGAGTTAGTCCAAGTTCTGATAATTTCTCTTTCCTTTTCTAACTCAGTTTTTAGAGATTGAATCAATTTTAACACTTCATCTCTAACATAAAAAGCATCATCTCTTTCTTTTTGAGTTTGATGGAACATAACTAACTCATTTTCTAAATATTCATTCCTTTTCTTAAAATCCAGATTTTCAGAAGTTAACCTATCACATGTTAAAGTCTGATCTCTATAGCTAATGAATATGGTTTTAAGATAAAATCTCAACTCAGTAATATCATCAGTATGAAAAGCCTAAGTTTTTTAAGGTACCTTTAACTCAGCAGCATCAGAACTGCCATCAGCATTTGCCATCAAGGCATAGTTCACCTCTTCTTCAGAATCTGAAGTGTCTGTCCATCTTTTCTTCTTTATGACAAGTGCCTTGCCTTTGTCACATTTTCCTTTCTTGCAATCAAGAGATATGTGGCCATTCTCACCACAATTTTAGCATTTAACGTTTGAGTAATCTCCTCTATCAGACTTTCCTGCTTTGCCTTCAGATTTTCTGAATCCCTTCTTATCAGAACTTCCACTTTTCCTTGAAAACTTCTTTCCCCTTCTGAATTTCCTGTAGGCTATCTTTGTGATAACCTTCACCATAAGAGAACACAGTTTAATTATCTCTTCATCAGCATCCATCTCAGATAGACTTTCAGTTTCTGAATCCACATTATTATCAGAACTTGATGACTCAGTATCAGACTTTATGATGAGAGCCTTTCCTTTTCCTTTCTTTGAGACATCCACTTTGGGGGATTCCTCCTCAGCCCTAAGAGCAACTGTCCTTGACTTTCTCCCATGTCTCTTGCTTTTTTGATCCATCTCAAGTTCATGAGTTTTGAGCATACCATAAATTTCATCAAGAGTAGTTTCATCAAGAGCATAGTTGTCTTTTATAGTAGTTGCCTTCAAATTCAAATTTCAGGAAGAGCTAAAAGGAATTTAAGATTAGAGTCTTCAAGATCATATTCATTATCCACCAGTGACAGATCATTCAAGAGTTTGATAAATCTGTCATATAAACCAGTTAATGACTCATCAGGTTTTGAGTCAAAGTGCTCATACTCTTGAGTGAGTATAGTCCTCATGTTCTTCTTAATTACATCAGTTCCCTGGCATCTTGTCTCCAAGGCATCCCATATATCCTTTGCAGTCTTGCAGTTAATTACTGAAAGGCATATGTCATAGCCTATTTGTTTATTCGAGGATTTAACTCAACTCAAATAAGGATGTAACTAGTAAATAGTGGTTCTGTTAGGAATGTATGTGCATTAGTTTGATGATATGTTTAACAAAATACTTAAGTAGAAATTTAGTGTCTGTAGCCTCAACGGATAAGACCACTTTGGCTATCCGTTGATGGTGTAGCTTTACTTAGAAATAAGTCTAGTGTTGTAGCATATTTCAGTCTCTGTATTTAAAATGTAATTCTTGGAAGTTGAGAGAAACTATGAGTCATGTTGACTACTAGATGATATGCAGATAGGAAGGCCAATTGTAAATACTTCATGCCTTGTAATTTTGTATAAGTGAAGTGGTATCAACGGATGACTTAAAGACCTTCAACGGATGAGAAGCTAAGCTTCAACGGATGTCTCTAAAGCTTCAACGGATAAAGTCATCAACGGATAACATCCTTCAACGGATGAGTGCATCAACGGATGAAAGCTTCAATGGATAACATCCTTCAACGGATGAGTGCATCAACGAATGAAAGCTTCAACGGATGTTCTGATGATTAGCCGTTGATAAGGGGTAGTTGTACCTACAAACAGAGGCACATGGGTTGATAGAGACAACTGAGATGTGGTAGCCGAATTTCAGGAACAACAGAAAAAGCAGCCGTTCTTCTCTAGTACAAAGATGCAATAGTCAACAAAGTACTGGAGTGAACAGGAAAAGAAGCAAGTGAAGATCTTATTTTATTACTGTATTTTATATTGTTCTTCACTTGTACACTTGGTAATATATAAACCAAGTAGAAGCTAGTAATTAGGTGTGAGATTTTCCAGAGCTGTTTAAGAAAATATTGAGAGAAAATTCATCTAGTTTGTACTAGGATGCAGCTGTGATCAACATTGTTTAATCACAGATTTTCTAAAATACCATCTCTGGTGGAACAACAAATCCACCAGAAAAGTTTTTAAGGTCTGTTGTGTTCTTTACATTTGTGCTTGAATATATATCTGTCTGTATTAGCTTAAAGCAATTCACACACTTGTTCTTCTTGAACACACAACTTTCATAAACTGCTCAAAACTTGAAAAAGTTTTGAGATTTACATTCAACCCCCCTTCTGTAAATCTCATTGTTAGTCCACTAGGAATAACAATTGGTATCAGAGCAGGCTCTTGACATACAAAGAGTTTAAAGATCTTGGAATCTAACAAAGATGAGTAAGAAGGATATTGGAGTAAAGATCCCAGTTCTTGACAAAGACAGTTATCACCATTGGAAGGTGAAAATGCACCTTCATCTACTCTCCCAAGATGAAGGTTATGTAAACTGCATTGAGAATGGTCCTCACATTCCCCACAAAGTAGCAACAGTTGCTACAGCCACAGTTGCTGTTGGTCAATCCATTCCAAAACCTAGAGCAGAATGGACAATGGAAGACACAGAAGAAGTCCACAAGGATAAGAAGGCTATGAACATTTTGTTTAATGGTCTTAACATGGATATGTTTGATAATGTGATAAATTGCACAACTGCCAAAGAGGTTTGGGACACAGTTCAACTACTGTGTGAAGGTACAGAACAAGTGTAAGAAAACAAAATGCAGCTTCTCATTCAACAGTATGAATACTTTCATTTTGAAGAAAATGAATCTTTAAATGAAACATTCAATAGGTTCCAAAAGCTGTTGAATGGACTGAAGCTGTATGGAAGAGTGTACCAGGTGAAGGATTCAAATCTTAAATTTTTAAGATCCTTGCCAAAGGAATGGAAACCCATGACTGTCTCCTTAAGAAACTCTCAAGATTATAAGGACTTCACTCTTGAAAGATTGTATGGAATCTTGAAGACTTATGAACTAGAGCTGGAACAGGATGAGGTATTGGAGAAGGGGAGAAAGAAAGGAAGTTCAGTTGCATTGGTAGCTGAAGATGAGAGGAAATGCAGACAAGAAACTGCGAGATCTACATCAAACTCCAAAGATGGTATAAGAAATCAGGAATCAAGCAAGGGGAAAGAGCAAGTTGCTGAAAATGAAGACAACTCCAGCCAAGATGACTCAGATGGTATTGATGAGCATCTTGCATTTCTGTCCAGAAGATTTGCAAAGATGAAATTCAAGAAAAACACTAGAGCCACTAAACCTCACAAAAACACTGTGGACAAATCCAAGTTCAAGTGTTTCAATTGTGGTATAAGTGGACACTTTGCAGGTGAGTGCAGAAAGCCAACTTCTGAAAAGAAGAAATTTGAACAAGTAGATTACAAAAAGAAATATTTTGATCTACTCAAGCAAAAGGAGAGGGCTTTCATTACTCAAGAAAGGGACTGGGCAGCTAATGGAGATGAAGAGGATGAAGATGTGGAGTATGTCAACCTTGCTCTCATGGCTGATTCTGAAGAAAATGAAGTTAGTTCATCAAGCAATCAGGTAATCACTACTGACTTAACACAGCTTACTAAAGAAGAGTGCAATGATGCTTTTAATGACATGTCTACCGAATTGTATCATTTGTGTGTGTCTCTTAAATCTCTTGCTAAAGAAAATAGTAGGATTAGAGAGAACAATCTGTTTTTAAGTAATAGAAATGCTTTGTTAGAAGATAAGATGATTGACCTAGAGAAAACAAAGTTGCATTGTATATCTGTTGAAAATGAACTAGCTGAATCTGTTAAGAAAGTAGAAATACTTTCCAATCAATTAGAGAAAGAGCAAGAGGTGATTAAAGCCTGGAAGACATCTAGGGATGTAAGTGCTCAAATTGCTAAGGTCCAAGGAATTGAATCATTCTGTAAAACTGCCTGGGATAAAAATAAAAAGAAACTGGAATTAATTGATGGGCTGTCAACGGATGTGGAATCAACGGATGATGAAAGTTATCCGTTGAAGGAAGAAAAGGAGCATCCGTTGAAGGTTCCTCAATCAAAACAGGCAGATGTTTCTAAAAGAGAGAATCTAAAGAAACTCAACAAAAAGTTTGGTTCAACTTCAAAGAACTTTGTCAAAGAAGAAGCAAGCACATCCAAAGATGTCAGTAAGGTGAATGTAGGGCACATGACCTTAGAACAGTTAAATAATAGGCTCAAGATGGTTGAGGATAAAAAGGAATCTAAAAGAAAATCCAACAGAAATGGGAAGGTAGGAGTTAATAAACACAACAATTACACACCTGATAGGTATGCTCCTAGAAAAAGCTGTGTGCATTGTAGTAGTGTTAATCATCTATCTGCTAGTTGTAAATCCATTAAGAAGACTCCCATAAATGTACCCTCTTCTATGCCTAATATGTCTGCATCACCTCTGCATGCTATGCCTGTTATGTCTCAACAAAATCCTTATGCACATTTTGTAAACATGCCATATTTTAACAATCCTTATCTTGCTGCATTTAGTATGCCTCAAATGCCATACAATATGCCCATATGGAATAACATGTTTGCACAATCAATGCCTAATAATTTTACAAATGTGCTAAATGATTCTGTGACTAACCCTACACCTCAACCAACTACATCTAAGACCAAGGTTGACTCAAACTTACCTAAGTCTAAAGATGCAGGAGGAATGAAGTCTAGGAGAAAGGCTAACAAGAATGGACCCAAGGAAACTTGGGTACCAAAATCAAATTGATTGATTTTATGGTGTGCAGGGAAATGGAAGAAATCTATGGTACTTGGACAGTGGTTGTTCAAGACACATGAAAGGAGATTTCTTCCTGCTCACAGAGTTCAAGGAGAGAGCTGGCCCTAGCATAACCTTTGGAGATGACAGCAAAGGGTTTACTATGGGATATGGCTTGATTTCAACAAGGAATATCATCATTAATAAAGTTGCATTAGTTGATGGTCTCAAGCACAATTTACTGAGCATCAGTCAACTATGTGATAGAGGGAATACAGTTTCCTTCAATTCTGAAGCCTGTGTTGTCACTAGTAAGAAAGACAACAAAGTGGTTCTAACTGGAGTTAGAAAAGGAAATGTGTACATAGCTGACTTCAACTCTACAGATGCAGAATCCATTACTTGTCTCTTCAGCAAAGCAAGCACAGTTGAAAGTTGGCTATGGCACAAGAAGCTATCTCACTTGAATTTCAAGACAATGAATGATCTAGTCAAAAAGGACTTAGTTAGAGGAATCCCTCTAGTTGAATTCTCAAGGGATGGTTTGTGTGATGCTTGTCAGAAAGGCAAACAAAGGAAAGCATCATTCAAAAAGAAGCTTGAAACAACAATTGATGAACCATTACAGCTGCTACATATGGATTTGTTTGGACCAGTCAATGTATTGTCTATTGCAAGAAAAAGATATTGCTTAGTGATTGTAGATGATTTCTCAAAGTTCTCATGGGTCTATTTTCTTGGATCAAAGGATGAAGCAAGTGAAATCATTATCAATCACATCAGGCAAGTCAACAATCATCCTGACTTGAAGGTTAGAAATATCAGGAGTGACAATGGAACTGAATTCAAGAATTTGACATTAAGGCTGTTCTGTGAAGAAAATGGAATCATGCATGAGTTCTCAGCTCCAAGAACACCTCAGCAAAATGGGGTTGTTGAAAGAAAGAACAGATCTTTAATTGAAGCTGCCAGAACAATGCTTGAAGAATCAAAGTTACCAACATATTTCTGGGCTGAAGCTGTTAATTGTGCCTGCTTCACTCAGAATATTTCTTTGATCAATCAAGCTAAAGGCATGACTCCTTATCAGTTGTTCAAGAGAAGAAAACCAACTCTAAACTTTCTTCATGTCTTTGGATGTAAATGCTTTATACTGAGGAATCAATCTGACCATAAAGGGAAGTTTGATGCAAAGGCTGATGAAGGGATATTTGTTGGTTACTCAGCTGGAAAATCTTATAGGGTCTACAATCTAAGAACCAACATTGTTATGGAATCTGTGCATGTTGTGTTTGATGATAAAAAGATTGATGGACTAACAGATGAGGGACATAATGAGAGACTCAAATTTGACAACATTGAGATATATTGTGATGATAGTGAAGAGGAGACTGATGGAGATGACACTTCAAAAGGGATTCAAAACATGCCCTTGGATAATGCAGTATCCGTTGAAAGACATAGTGCATCATCCGTTGAAGTACAAAATGAAGCATCCGTTGATCATAGTTCATCAACGGATAATCGATTTACATCATCAGTTGATAGAACTCCAAGTTCCCTGCAAAGGACCAACAACTCAGGGGGAGTTTCAACTAGTCAACACTCTGTCTCACATCATGACAATACTGAGGCCACCTCATCTAGAGCACATCTTCCACCACAAAGGAAATGGACCAAGAATCATCCCTTTGAACTGATCATTGGTGATGCATCATCTAAAGTGCAAACAAGAAAAGCCACTCAAGATGAATGTCTGTATAGTAGTTTTCTGTCTCAGGAGGAACCTAAGAAAGTGGAAGAAGCTCTATTGGATCCAGATTGGATATTAGCTATGCAGGAAGAGCTGAACCAATTTGAGAGAAACCAAGTATGGAAGCTGGTACCCAAACCAAAGAACAAGAGTCCTATTGACACAAAGTGGGTATTCAGAAACAAGATGGATGAAAATGGCATTATCATAAGGAATAAAGCCAGACTGGTTGCTAAAGGCTATTCTCAGCAAGAGGGAATAGATTTTGATGAAACATATGCTCCTGTTGCAAGACTTGAAGCCATCAGAATATTTCTAGCCCATGCAGCCCATGCCAATTTCAAAGTCTATCAAATGGATGTCAAGAGTGCATTTCTAAATGGGAAATTAGAGGAAGAAGTCTATGTAAGTCAACCTCCAGGATTTGAAGATCCAAATTTTCCAGACTATGTGTATTATCTGTTGAAAGCACTCTATGGACTGAAGCAAGCACCTAGAGCCTGGTATGAAACCTTATCAAAATTTCTTTTGGAGAATCACTTCACTAGAGGTACTGTTGATAAAACTCTCTTCTTTAGGGATGTTAATGGCTCTAGTATACTTGTTCAAATTTATGTAGATGACATAATATTTGGCTCTATAGATGATAAACTTTGCAAAAAGTTTGCTAAGCTAATGCAAAGTAATTATGAAATGAGCCTAATGGGAGAACTAACCTATTTTCTTGGTTTACAAGTTAAACAAGTTAGTGATGGAATTTTCATTAGTCAAACTAAATATATTTATGATCTTTTAAAGAAGTTTGACTTAATGGAATGTTCATCTGCAAAAACTCCCATGGCCACTGCCACCAAACTTGAATTAAATAAGACTGAAAGGTCTGTGGATATTACAAGTTATAGAGGCATGGTTGGTTCACTTTTATATTTAACTGCTAGCAGACCAGATATAATGTTTGCTACATGTCTATGTGCTAGATTCCAAGCTGATCCTAGGGAGTCTCACTTAATTGCTATCAAAAGGATTTTCAGATATCTCAAGGGTACACCAAATTTAGGTATTTGGTATCCTAGAGAATCTGGCTTTGATCTAATTGGTTATTCAGATGCAGACTATGCAGGTTGCAAAATAGATAGGAAAAGTACAACAGGCTCCTGCCAATTCCTGGGAAACAAGCTTGTATCATGGTTTAGCAAAAAGCAAAATTCAGTCTCTACTTCTACAGCTGAGGCTGAATACATTGCTGCTGGAAGTTGCTGTTCTCAAGTGTTATGGATGAGGAACCAACTCCTTGACTATGGACTTCATGTTGATAGAATTCCTATCTTTTGTGACAACACAAGTGCCATAGCCATAACAGAGAATCCTGTGCAGCACTCAAGGACCAAGCACATTGATATCAAGTACCACTTCATTAGGGAGCATGTCATGAATGGTACAGTGGAACTACATTTTGTTCCAAGTGAACAACAAATTGCTGACATATTTACCAAGCCACTTGATGAATCAACATTCACAAGATTGGTAAGTGAGCTAGGTATGCTTAATTACTCTTAAAATTAATGTCTTTATTGCAATTTGAATTGAAGCCTGAAATATATTAGTTGCTAAGAACAAATTTGACTTTTAACATAGTTTATTCCATCAACGGATAATCATTATCCGTTGAAAGACAAATACATTTCTGGAATTTTTATCCGTCAACGGATAAAACTGAAGTACCTTTCAACGGATGACAATTTGCCTTATCCGTTGAAATGTCACATCAATCAATTCAGGTGTTTAACAGCCGTTGATTCTATTCTCTTAACCGTTGATACTCATACATACATCTGTATGTATTGGTTTTAAAGGTAGTTTTTAGAATACTTACAGTTTATTCTTAAAACGGCTGAAATTCACTAACGCATATTTATTGATAAATCTTTATTTTATATTTTTGTTTATTAATTTGAGAAAGCATATAAGTCCTTCTGATTGTTCATTTTTACTTTACGCTTTCTTAAAATTTCAAGCATTTACCATTTTCTCTCTGCAAAAAAACTTCAAGTTATTCTCTGCAATTTCTACTCACAACAATGGCACCAGTCGTGAAGATTATGTCTCAATCTGGGTTCATCTATGAAAAGAACAATTTCATAGCTTTGGTAGAAAAGAATGAAGCCCACTCAGACTATCACAAAATGATGGACTTCATCAAAAACTGTAAACTTAGCTATGCAATGCTGGAAGCCCCAACAATTTTCTGTGAAGTAGTTGAGGAGATTTGGACAACTGCTGAGTTCAACTCCATGGATATGACTATCTCCTTCACTCTCAAAGGTAAAACTCATTGTATTAACTGTGATGATTTACAAGCATGTTTTAAATTGCCTGAGAACAATGCCATGACACCACACACTGATAGTGATGTATCCAGCATGTTAGATTCCATAGGTTATTCTCTTAACTCTGCTAATTTAGGGAGTATTAGAAGAAAAGGCCTTAGGAAAGAATGGAGTTTCCTTGGGGATGCCTTTATAAAGGTTTTCTCTGGGAAAATTAGTAATTTTGATGCCATAACTTCATCTCTGGTTAATATGCTCTATATGCTTGTTTCTGATAGGTATTTTAACTTTAGCAACTATATGATGCTAGAATTAGGTACTAGATTAGGTAACAAAGCTAATAGACCTAATAACATCTATTATGCTAGATTCTTTATGTTATTGGCTAACCATGTTGCTGAAGGTTTAGTCATAATCAATGAGAATAATAAACTCAAGTGCTGGGCACAAGAGAAAAGAGTTCTTGCAGACTTGATGAGAATGGATCTTAACAGCAGTGTGTCATTGGTATATTTACCAATCATGAATGCACCTCAGGTAGGTGAGGTAATTGCTTCTACAACTCCTACTTCTTCCAACCCCTCTATTTCTTTATCTTCTAGTGTGGCCATGAAATCTGTGATGCCCCAACAGATTTCTACCAAGGTCACCAAAACTAAACTTTCAAAATCAAAGACAAAGAAATCCACCTCTGTTGTTTCTCAAAAGACAACAGTTGTAACACCAACTATTAACCCTGAGGTGAGTGAACAGGGTGTGAGTGGTGAGGGGAGGGGTGAACATCAAAGAAACCCCCAGGATAAGGAAGGAAAGTTGAGTGCTTCCCAAGCTAGCCAAGCCACAGTTTCTCAAAAAGCTGTGGTGGTTGAAAAGGTATCTAGCACATCCCTAGTAGCATCCTCCCAAAAGGATGTTACTATTGAAAATAGTTCCAAACCAGGAACACAGAACAAACGAGGGAGGGACACTAAAGCCAAACACTCACCAACAAAAGCCTTTATTAGAAGAAAGAAGGCTAGAACCCAATCTTCTACACAGGGTGCACACACTGCACAGATACATCCATCTGTATCTATGCCTTCTCAAACTCAGTTTGATGTGACTCCAATAAATGTGGAGTCACAGCCCCATTCTCTCACAATAATCACACATCAATCACCAAACACTTCATCACCATCTCTGGATGTGGATATGTTATTCCCATCAATTCCTGATTCTCCCTCTTTACAACTCAGGGAGAAGCCCCACTCAAATACAGGTGATCATCATCTCTTGGATGATTTGTTGGATCACCCGCAAATTCTTTCAGATATAATTGAAGGATCTGTGTCACCACATCTCAAATCAATCTACACAGATTCAACAGTTATATCACTTTCAATTTCAACTTCTTTTCCTTCTTCAACGGATATCACTCATCCGTTGACAAGTGGTTGTTCTTCAACGGATAAGCTTAACATCAGTTATCCGTTGATAACATCAGTTTCACCTTCAACGGATATTCCACATCCGTTGACAGTCTCTACACAAATAACTGAATTAATCCCAAGTGTAGAAGACATGAATACTGTGCAATCACTCTTAGGATTGAGGGAAGGGAGTGACAATTTGAGTGAGAGGCTGGGTTGCTCCCAGGCAAAAGGAGAGATTGAGAGCTCAAAAATGCATGCTATTTCTTCCAGCATGGCAAAAGTAAGTGAGTGGAGTACCACCTTAGTAGGTGAAGGTGAGGGAGTGAGTTGTGTGAGCCAGGGGGAGCCCCTGATGCAAGAACATAGAGAAAAAGAGAGAAAAGCAGGTACAGTAGATACAAGGGTGGAACCAGCCATTGCTAATGAGTCAATGATTGTGGATGATGCTGAAAAGGAAAGACAATTTCAGCAACATTACAAAGCTGTAATTGATAACATTTCCTTGGATGCTGACACTTTTACTCATCCTGTGACAGCCTATCAACTGTTGGCTGCTCAGGGCAATGAGAAAGCAGAAAGGTCACTACATCTAGTGCACACAACAGAATCTCTTCAAAGGGATAAAGCTGCCATTAACAAAATGCCTTCTACAGCTGGTGAGCCATCTGAGGAATTTGGAGCAAATTCTGATGATGATGACTCTATTTCTTTTGATGGAAGCATGAACTTAGGGGGAGATGAAGGCCCTAGTTCAATTCCAAATCTACCTGAATGGGCCTTGACTAAGGAGTACAGATCAGGGGAATTCAATGTCTCTTTAGTCAAACAAATCAACACTATTCAACAGACCATTCAGAATACTTCACATGCAAGTATCAAGGCTATCCTTCAAGCTCACCTGGACTCACTGCATCTCATGAAGCTGCAGCAAGTGAAGCAGAATCTGAGTATGGATGATCTCAGGAAGGATATTGCTGACTTGAAAACCTATACTTCAGAAAAATTGGATTCAGTCATGCCCTATGGTACATTGCAGGACTTGGTTTTGAGATTGAAGAAAGAATCTGTTACTGAAAAACGGTTGGCCAAGTTAGAAGACAGAGTTCAAGTTATTGAAAATTCTGTGGCCACCATTCTTCACAATCAACAATCTCAAACCAGTCTCCTAATGCAGCTGGCAAAAGCACAAGGCTTGACCCCTCTCCTTGATGATAACAAAAAGGGGGAGAGTAAAAGGGAAGGGGAAGGAGAGCCATCTACAAAAGTCAACATATCTAAAGTGCTAGTTCCTGCCATCACTACTTCTCCAATCATTCAAATCAAGGGCAAGCCTGATGGAATTGATTTGATTCAGCTAGCAGCAGCTGAAATTCAAGTGAAAGAGCAAAGGAGGAGAATTGATGAAAGGTTGCAACTGTTGTTTGGTTCTACACAAGACAAATCAACATCTGTGAAATACAGCACAAAAATTGAACCAATCAACATGGAGCTCATGCCAGTAGGGAGTCATAAGGATGGAGAAGCTTCTTCCAAAGAACTACAAGCTATAATTCTCAAGCCCAATGAAAGATCCAATAAGGACTCAACAAAGAATCCTTTAAAAGAAGTGGACTTTCCTCCTCCAAAAGCTGATGAGAACAAGATTTTAGGCAGAAGTATTGCTTATCTCAAAAAGACCATGGATGAGGCTGTAAGGAGAAATAGAGCTATTATCATTAGAGAGGGAAAGAGCATATGTGTGATGCAAGGACATCCCAAATTCTCAATAGCCAAGAAGGAAGAAGACAAGCAATTAAAGGCTGACAAAAGAGCACAAGCAAAGCTTGAACAACAGCTAAAGTCAAGTCTAGTTGAAAAAGAAAAAGGGATTGAAGTCAGGGGTGAAGACAAGACTACAAACCTAGATGAGGTTTTAGGGAGTATATTTGGTGAGAGTGTGGAAGAAAGAGAGGAATGGCAGAAGGGAAACAGAAGAAAGGCCAAGGCACATAAAAGGAGTGGAGATAACACTGAAGTAACCAAATCTATATCTAAACCACTACCTTCCATACCTGAACCCCTTGTTGCTGATCCCACAATAAACATCCATGGTGAACCAATCATTCCAAAAGAGGAACCTATTGATTGGGACACTATCAAATTGCCTACCTTTCTAACCACTCTTCCACTACCAAAGAAACAGAAAAGAAAACCAAAATCTACACCTCCCATAACCTCTAAGAAATTCACTCAAAAACAAAAACCTAAGCCTAAGTCACCCATTTCTAAAGATGATTATGTTCACATCTGTGACATAAAAGAAATTTCAGACATTGAACTCTATCTGGATGAGCTGGAGGATGTAAGGGGAATAGCTGCCTACAGACAGTTACCAGAGAGATTAGTGTTCAGATATAAAGGAGCTGGGGAAAGAACATGGCCTCTCCACAGGATTCTGGATGAAGGCTACTCTACCTTGATTAGAGTCTATTCAGCTATACAAAAGGATTCTGGCTTTACCAGAACTGCCAAGACTGAAATTCTCAACAAGATAGCCAATATAAGGAAAACTTGGAGGGAGCCCAATGCTTTACCCAGGACTTTACTCATTCAAGAAAGGGAAATGAAAATTCTCAAATCACCTCATTGGTTGATGGAATTTAGAGATGATAAAGGAGTCAGAAGATTTTTCAGACTTGAAGACCAACTCAAGATTGCCAGCAATGAAACTCTCAAAGAAATGCAATCTAAGTTGGATGTCAGTGTTGAAGATGAAGCTGAATTCTTCAGACAACTCCAACTCCAAATTGAGGAAAATGACAAAAGGCTAGGAAAGAAAACCAGAGAACAAAGAAGAAAAAGATGATTTGCTCAGACTAAAGGAGTGTCCTTGGAAACACTGTAAATCTTCAATTATCTCCTAGTACATACACTTTTGCAGCATTTTTAAATTTCTACTTAGTTTCAATTCATATATCTGTTAAGTGTTTTGTTATCATCAAGTTAACCCTGAATTTATGCCTACAATTCTTATAGACATAAATAGGGGGAGATTGTTAGGAATGTATGTGCATTAGTTTGATGATATGTTTAACAAAATACTTAAGTAGAAATTTAGTGTCTGTAGCCTCAACGGATAAGACCACTTTGGCTATCCGTTGATGGTGTAGCTTTACTTAGAAATAAGTCTAGTGTTGTAGCATATTTCAGTCTCTGTATTTAAAATGTAATTCTTGGAAGTTGAGAGAAACTATGAGTCATGTTGACTACTAGATGATATGCAGATAGGAAGGCCAATTGTAAATACTTCATGCCTTGTAATTTTGTATAAGTGAAGTGGTATCAACGGATGACTTAAAGACCTTCAACGGATGAGAAGCTAAGCTTCAACGGATGTCTCTAAAGCTTCAACGGATAAAGTCATCAACGGATAACATCCTTCAACGGATGAGTGCATCAACGGATGAAAGCTTCAACGGATAACATCCTTCAACGGATGAGTGCATCAACGGATGAAAGCTTCAACGGATGTTCTGATGATTAGCCGTTGATAAGGGGTAGTTGTACCTATAAACAGAGGCACATGGGTTGATAGAGACAACTGAGATGTGGTAGCCGAATTTCAGGAACAACAGAAAAAGCAGCCGTTCTTCTCTAGTACAAAGATGCAATAGTCAACAAAGTACTGGAGTGAACAGGAAAAGAAGCAAGTGAAGATCTTATTTTATTACTGTATTTTATATTGTTCTTCACTTGTACACTTGGTAATATATAAACCAAGTAGAAGCTAGTAATTAGGTGTGAGATTTTCCAGAGCTGTTTAAGAAAATATTGAGAGAAAATTCATCTAGTTTGTACTAGGATGCAGCTGTGATCAACATTGTTTAATCACAGATTTTCTAAAATACCATCTCTGGTGGAACAACAAATCCACCAGAAAAGTTTTTAAGGTCTGTTGTGTTCTTTACATTTGTGCTTGAATATATATCTGTCTGTATTAGCTTAAAGCAATTCACACACTTGTTCTTCTTGAACACACAACTTTCATAAACTGCTCAAAACTTGAAAAAGTTTTGAGATTTACATTCAACCCCCCTTCTGTAAATCTCATTGTTAGTCCACTAGGAATAACAGGTTCTATCGTCATAGAGATCTCTCAAAGTAACATATGTCAAAGGATTAAGCAACATTGTTCTTCTACAGACTTGATGACTTAATTTACTGGAAGAAGCTCAAGAAATTGATCAAGCCTCAGTGATATAAATCAAGATTGTGGATTTAATCAAGTGACAGAGATCTCGCCAGGGTATCAATTAATTACAAGGATTTAGTCTGAAGAAAATCAAGAGTATCAAGGTCAAGGCATGAAGAAAAGTCACGGAAGTTAGTCACTCATGAACCAGACAGTACATCGAGTGTTAACATTGAAGTGGTGGAATTGATTCATAATTGACAGTGATTTTCAGAAGATTTTCAGAAGAATGGTTGCTGCTCAAGAGTAGTATTAATTCTCTATTAATTAATTAAGTCGTATAATTTAATTAAGAAAATAAATTATAGCTGCAAAGATTAATTTATTGATTAATTGAATTAATTGATTAATTAATTCTGAATTAATATTATGTATTTTCAGAATTGATTTTGAATTAATATTCTATATTAATTCAGCAAGACTATCTTTTGTATTAGCAAGACAATCGGTATGACAATCAATAGTCATACCGAAAGTCATGCCAGTTCATTTGATTGTCTTGCAAGTTCAAATGGATTGTCTTGCCGAAAGTCTTTCTAGTTCAAATGAATTGTCTTGCCGAAAGTCTTTCTGGATCAAGTGGATTGTTTTGTTTACTTAACAACAGCAGCTGATTTTTCAACAGACAGTATTGAATGAAAAACACAGAAGAACACAGAACAAAAGAAAAACTGCAGAGAACTTATTGCAATTTCACAGATCATTTATTTCTAGTATTCATTGTTAAATCTAATCCACTAGAAATTCTTTTCTTGTTCTTGTGTAACTATCTAGCGGATCAAAATCCCTAGAACTTAATCTCAAATTGCATTTAGCATTTGATCCTTTTTATTACAAAAATAGAAAAAGTTCATGTCGAATTTATTCTAGATTTGGAATAATTTATTTGAGATTAATTCCTTGTAAACGATACCGTTGTTGTAACACCTTTCAAGTTTAATAATAGTTTTATTTAACTTAAATTTTGTTTCACTTTTTTTATTCCGCATTATATTCGATTAAACGGTATTGTTTGTATTCAACCCCCCTTCTACAAACATATTGAGACCTAACAATTGGTATCAGAGCCTTCTGATTAACGAACAAATCAAGATCCTAGACTTTTGTGATTCTTTCACTCCTTGAATTTTTATTTACTTAAAAATTCATAATGACTACACAAAAAGTTGGAACCGTTAAAATTCCACTATTCGATAAAGAAAATTATGTTATGTGGAAGAAGAAGATGTTATTGTTTTTACAAGTTGCAAATTCCAAATATCTGGAAGTATTAAAGAAGGGTCCAAAAATTCCGATGGTTATTGAACCAGAGGTAATAGAAAATGATGTGGTGATTACCAAAGCTAGAACTTAGGTGAAAGATCCTGAGGATTTTTCTCCTGCTGAAAAAGAAGAAGCCTCCCTGGATGCTAGCTTTCAATTAATTTTAGTTGATTCCCTTGATCCCTTGATGAATAGACATGTGATGAACTGTAAAGATTCCAAACACATCTGGGAAACTATTGAGGTGATTAATGAAGGCACAGAGGAAGTTAGGGAAAACAAGTTAGAGATCCTAACCTCTGAGTATGAATACTTTAAATCCAATCCAGGAGAAGGAATCACTGAAGTGTTTGAGAGGTACAATGTATTGATCAACAACCTGAACATAAATGGTAAATACTATTCAATCAGGGAGGTCAACAAAAAGTTCCTTTTAACACTGCCAACTCATCTCGAACATAGAATCACTGCCATAAGAGAAGCAAGAGATCTGAGTGAGATTTCTTTGGAAAGACTATATGGTGTGTTAAAAACCTATGAGTTGGAGCAGATTCAGCAGAAGGAAGTCTACGGGAAAGAAAGAGTGGTCAGCACGTCTACTGCTCTAGTAGCTGAAGAAAAACAACAACAACCACAACAACAACAACAATCTCAACAGTCAGAAAGAATGGTACAGTCTTCCAAGGTTGAAGAAAATGTGATAGTAGCAGAATTTGATCCTCTCCTACTACAAATCAATCAGGAGATGATTTTTATTCCTTGGAAGAACTGGAGCAATTGGAAGATGAGTCAATGGCCCTGATTGTCAAGAGATTCTCTAATGTCAGATTCAAGAGGAATCCCAAGTTCAAGTACAAGTCCAACTACAACAGGTTCCAGAAAGGTGGATCTTCATCCTCTAACACCAGTAGTGGTGGGTACAAAACAGGGATGGTTGATCGAAGCACCATTCGATGCTTCAACTGCAATGAGTAGGGACACTTTGCCACAGAATGCAGGAAGCCAAAACAAGTTAGGAAGAACTCTTATGATTCTAATCAGAAGAGTAAATCTGAAAGGGCTTACCTGGCAAAGGGAAGAAGCTGGGATGATACTGACAGTGAAGATGAAGAAGTTGGGAATCTTGCTCTCATGGCTAGTGATGCAAACACCTCATCGTCAAGAAAAGAGGTAAAATTTACTGATGCTGAATTAGTTTATCATCTAGGCGGTTCCTTAGATTGTGCTCATTGTGATAATGAAATGTTAAATCAACAAATCAAAGACCTTGAGAAAGAGGTCAATGAATTAAGACTTGTGCACATTAATCAAGATAAATTAAAAGTACAAGTATCTTTTCTAGAGAATAGAGTTGACTGTTATAGACAACTCGAAACTATTCTCAAAGACAAGATCACCGGTCTTGAGGCTAAGGTTAAAGCTTACTTTAATTCTTGTTCGAAGTCCAAAGAGTTTTACAATAAGCAAGCTGTTAATCAAACATCTGGAATAGGTTATGATTATAATGTTGCTATTGAAAAATTAGGCATAAACTCCCCTCCTCATGTCTGTGCTAAAGGTAGGGAAATACCACATGTGCTTAAGGGTGTTGATGAACCCCTCTATAAAGAATCAATTGCTGAACCATTTGATGAGATCTCATTTATTATTCAAGAAGAAATCCGTGCTGAAGATCTTGCTAATGAGAAAGCTGTTTCCAAGTCAAGTGTGTCAAAGGTTCCAGTCAAAGTTGTGAAAGCAACTGAGAGTAACTCAAACACACATGAGTTGGATAACACAAATGCCATATCTACCATGCATAAGTTGCCTATTGTCAATCCCTCTCATAAAGTATGTGGTGTTCCTGATTGTATGTCTTGTGCTTTTAATTTGATGTATGCTTATTTTAATGGTAAGCATGTTTCTAATGATAAGACTACTCCTCGTCAGCATGTGAATAATAGGAAGCATGATAGGTCTAAGACTGCTAGTCCTTCTAAAGCTAGAAAGGAGACATTTGTGCCTAAGCCTAAACAGAAATTTGTCAAGGCTGTTCACAAGGTCAAATGTCCAGTCATTGAGAAAGTTGAGAACATTAAAGTTAAGAATGTTGTTTTGCCTGATAAAGGCCAATTTTACAAGTATGTCGGACCCAACCAAGTTTGGGTTCCGAAGAAGGTCTAGTCCATTTGTATTGCAGGGCATTAAACAGGTACAACCGGTAGTGTGGATTCTTGACAGTGGATCGTCAAGACATATGACCGGAGATAGAGCCCTGCTATCAAATGTGGTTGAGAAAACTGGCCTAGTGGTTACCTTTGGAGATAACAGCAAAGGTTTAACTGAAGGATATTGCTGTTTGCTAGCTGGAAATGTTATCATTGAAAATGTGTATGTTGTGCAAGGACTTGAACACAATCTGCTTAGCATTTGTCAGTTCTGTGACAACGACTACAATGTTTTATTCGACAAGCTGAAGTGTCAGATTCTGCACAAGAAAAATGAAAAACCCTCCTTGATGGGAATCCGGAAAGGAAATCTGTTCGTAGCTGACATGAACTCTGGAAGCAACCTAGAAGTCAATTGTTTCTATGCAAAGGCATCATCAGATGAGAGTTGGCTATGGCACAAGAGACTTTCTCATCTCAATTTTAAAATAATGAATTCTCTTGTCAAAAGAGAATTGGTCAGAGGTCTGCCTCAGCTGGAATTCTCCCCAGAAGGACTGTGTGAGGCTTGCCAGAAAGGAAAGTCAAAGAAAGCAAGTCACAGAGGCACTGACACATCCTCCATAACTGGTGTTCTGCAATTATTGCACATGGATTTATTTGGACCAGTTAATGTTCTTTCGATGTCAAAGAAGTGTTACTATCTTGTGATAGTTGATGACTATTCCAAGTATACGTGGGTTTTATTCCTTCACTCTAAGGATGAAACACCACAAGTTGTGATTGATCATATCAAGTTGATTGAGTTAGATTCTAATGTCCCTGTTAGAGCAATAAGGTCAGATAATGGAACAGAATTCAAGAATTCACTTCTCAATGGATTCTGTACAGACAAAGGGATTACCAGACAATTTTCAGCTCCTAGAACCCCTCAGCAAAATGGAGTGGTAGAAAGGAAGAATCGTACATTGATTGAAGCTGTAAGAACGATGTTAAGTGAATCAGGTCTTCCAATGTACTTTTGGGCTGAAGCTGTCAATACTGCATGTTATACTCAGAATCAAACTCTAATCAACAAAGACTTCATGAAAACTCCTTATGAGATTATGAATGAACAGAAACCTTCTATCAAATACTTTCATGTATTTGGTGCCAGATGCTTCGTGCTCAAGGATGAAGATGATCGTCGTGGTAAATTCGAGGCAAAGGCATATGAGGGTATTTTTGTTGGATATGGAAGAATATTATACAGGGTGTATATCATTGATCAACACAAAATATCTGAAAGTGTCAATGTTACATTTGATGACACTGAACTCCCTAGTATCCAAACTGAAGATCCTTCTGAGAAACTGAAGTTTGATGATATGTCAGATTCAGAATCAGAACATGATCAAGAACCTGAGGTTGTTGCTAGTGAAGAACCTGTTAATCATGATGATACTCAAGGTAATGGTGATGGAAACTTTGGCAACAATGGAGATACCACTGCTACTGACGGAGAATCTTCAAGTCAACATGGCAACAACTCAGGGGGAGATGCTGAAGGATCAACTAGTAGGACACAACATCCCAATGAATTTTAAGTCGAATCATCAAGATCAAATCTTCCAAGACAGGCTGTCTGGAATAAAGCTCATCCTTTTGAGTTGATTATTGGTGATCCAGATGTTGGAGTCAGAACTAGATGTGCTACTCAAAATGAGACTCTGTTCTCAGGATTTCTTTCTAAGATGGAACCTAAGAAGATTGAGGAAGCACTGACTGATCCAGATTGGGTGATTGCTATGCAATATGAACTCAATCAGTTTAAACATCAACAAGTCTGGAAACTGGTACCTAGACCTACACACAAGAAAGCTGTTGGTACTCGGTGGGTATTCAGGAATAAACTAGATGAAGATGGTGTGGTTACAAGAAATAAAGCAAGACTGGTAGCTAAAGGGTATTCTCAAGTTGAAGGCATTGATTATGATGAAACCTATGCTCCAGTGGCTAGACTAGAGGCCATCAGGATATTTCTGGCATTTGCAGCATTCTCTAACTTTAAAGTTTATCAAATGGATGTCAAGAGTGCCTTTCTGAATGGAAAGCTGGATGAAGAGGTATATGTAGAGCAACCTCCTGGTTTTGAAGATCCAAATCATTTGGATTTTGTCTACTTTCTTTTCAAGGCTATCTATGGACTCAAACAGTTTCCGAGAAAATGGTATGACACTCTCTCTGAATTTCTTATTGAAAATAGCTTTATTAGAGGTGTCATAGACAAAACTCTCTTTTCTAAAAGGCATAAGAATGATACTATATTAGTCCAAGTCTATGTGGATGATATAATATTTGGGTCTACTAATGATAATCTCTGTAAGAGATTTGCTAAGTTAATGCACAGCAAATTTGAAATGAGCATGATGGGAGAGCTGAAGTTCTTTCTTGGATTACAAGTAAATCAAATGTTAGATGGAACTTTTATTTGTCAATCCAAGTATCTCAAGGAACTCCTCAAAAAGTACAATCTAGAGGATTCTGCATCAGCAAGGACTCCGCCAACTACAGCTGTCAAGCTTGGACCATGTGAAAACTCCATTAAGGTAGATGTCACAAGCTACAGAGGTATGATTGGCTCGTTACTCTATCTTACTACAAGTAGACCAGATATTATGTATGCTACATGCTTATGTGCAAGGTTCCAAGCGAATCCTAGAGATATTCATCTCGTTGCTGTTAAACGAATCTTGAGATATCTTAAGGGAATACCAAATCTAGGTATTTGGTACCCTAAAGAATCTAGTTTTAACCTTGTTGGATATAAAGATTCAGATTACGCAGGAAGTGTTGTTGATAGAAAAAGCACCTCAGGGAGTTGTCAATTCCTAGGTAGCAGACTAGTCTCATGGTATAGCAAGAAACAGCAAACAGTTTCAAATTCAACGGCCGAGGCTAAATATATTGTTGCTGGAAGCTGCTGTGCTCAGATCTTGTGGATTAGGAATCAGCTACGGGACTATGGCTCTGTATTGAACAAAATACCTATTCTATGTGACAATACAAGTGCAATAGCCATCACCAACAATCCTGTGCAGCATACAAGGACCAAGCACATTGACATCAGGTATCATTTTATTAGAGAGCACGTCATGAATGGTACTGTTGAACTAATTTTTGTTCCAACAGAAGAACAAATAGCAGATATTTTGACTAAACCTCTTGATGAATCCACATTTACCAAATTAGTTGGTAAATTGGGTATGTTGAATAGCTTTAGTGATTAAACTTATGAATATCTGAAATCTGTTCTTGAATGAATTTATTTGCAAATTTATTTTATCATATTTTCCATAATTTCTTGCTTATTTCTATGTAAGTTTTATTATCTTATCTTATTTTATTTATTCTACTGGTTAATTTTAATATCTCAGAATATTTTATTTTCTCTAAAAATATTTTTCTATGAATTTTATTTGCTAAAAATTCAACAGAAATCTATTTTTGGAATAAAATATAATTATTTCTAAAATATTGCTTTTGTTTTTGCAAATTTATTATGTATCTGTAAACATTCTGCAGTGACAATCGGCAAGACAATTGAAATTGTCTTGCTAAAAGTCATTTCAGTATATATATAAATATTTAGTTTATTTTATACTAGAATGACAATCGGCAAGACAATTGAAATTGTCTTGCTGAAAGTCATTCCAGTATATATAAGTGTTCATTTTTAAGTCAGTTTAATTTTATAACTGGCAAGACAATTGGTATGACTATTGATTGTCATGCCAGTAATAAAATTTATTTCAGATAATATTTGTTTTTATTTAGTACTGGTATGACAATCGGTATGACTATCAGATTGTCATACCAGTTATAGTATTAGTTTTTTTTGTTTTCTCAATTTCCTGGTATGACAATCGGGAAGACAATTAGTATGACTTTCCTCAATTGTCATACCAGTTGTTCTGCTTAATGTTTTTTTGTGTTGTTTTGTAAATCATTCAGTTCAGCTTTTCAAAATTCCAACAGTTTTCTCTTTTTTTTTCTCTCTCTCTCTCTCTCTCTATTCGATCTAACTCTAATCACCATTGTTACTAACTGTCTTCTTGCTCGAGTTTTTACTCAGCTTCACAAAACTTCACTCCTGTGATATATACATACACGTATATACATACAGAAGTGCTGCCCAATTTTTATTTTTAAAATTTTTCACTTCGTTTTTGTTCCCTTCAAAATCAGTGTTTGTTTGCTTTTGGGTATTTTTTAGTTATATTTGTTTTGTGTCTTGTGCGTTTTTCAGATCTTTTATTGTGAGTTAAGAACATTAACGAGATACATTACTTTCTAAATTTTTCGGATATAATTGATTTAATTCGAATTATTAAATTAATTTAATTAATTCGAATTTTCTTAATATTACTCTTAAAATTCTGAAAGTGTGTGTTTTATTATATTTTTTAATGGCTCTCAATTTCCAAATTGTCGCGCATAATCTCGTTGGTTATTTTAATCCAGATTAATGTGATGTGGAAAAATTTAAGCCATGGATTAGATTTTAAATGACCATTCGATTGTTAGCTCTGCTATTAAATCAAATGTAATTTTAAATGTTGATCTGCTCAGACTGATTTGCACAACCTCTACTGTGGCCGATGATTTTAAATCTTTTTCATTCACCGTGGCAAACACACAGTATGTAGTTGATGAAACAGTCGTCAATCGTGCGTTAAATTTTCCATTGGACAATTTCTGTAATTTGCCCTCTGAAAATGATATTTTAAACTTTTTCCATGCTATTCAATATCAGGGGGTGATTAACTTAACCAAGTTGTCTAAATCCAATTTGGTTTCTGAATGGGACATTTTCTTCGATACACTTTCTAAAGTGTTTGCCAACTGCACTAAATCCAACTTTCACAACATCACTTCCACTCTGCAGTATATTGGTCTTGCGGTTGTTTTCAATCAAAGGATCAATTTTGGCAAACTACTTTTACCCATTCTTCTGAGACGTCTCACTACTGCTTTACGTGATCATTCTACAAATCGTAGGGTTTCATGCTACTACGCTCATTTTCTCATGCTCATAGCAGAACATCTTCTCTCACCTGAGCATAAAGCTCTTTTTGCTAACTCTTCAGTAACTGAACCCCCTCCAGTAAGCAAAAAGATTTACACTCGCCAAGACACAACCTTTAAATTCATGCAAGTTCCAGTACTTGTATCTACTTTCATGGCCACTTACCTATCTTCAATCTTCCCGGTCATGAACAGCAAGCTCAACCTCCAGTGGTTCAAACCACCCAGGCTCAAACATCAGATGCTCTTCCTCTGCAGGTAATAATTCCTCAAACTCAAACTATTCCTCCTTCTGTTGAAAGACCCCCAGTGGTTGATAGGACTGACCATGAAGTTGTAGAACCACATCTTCAATCACAGGTCATAGAGACAAACACAGAGTCACAACCTATCTCAACCTCTCCCCCACTGTCTAAAATGTTGCCTAGAAGGTTAGTAGGAAGTAGTATGTTGTTGGATGTGAATGAACCCTCAGCTCTGCCTCCACCCAAGAAAAGAAGAACATTTACTGAGGCATCTGAAAGCCCATCCTTGTCCTCCCAACAGGACATGGACTTTGAAATGACCACTGAACAGTTACTAGAGATATTCTCTCAACAGGATAAATCTATTGAAATTCGCCATAGGGCCATGACATCCTGTACTGAGTCAAGCACAATTCCATTACTCACAATGGAAGCATAAAGACCAATAGATGATACTCAGGACACGGAGTGAGGAGTGCACATTGAGTCGGTTACAGTGCCTGCCATAGTTACGGCAGAAGAGCAGTCACATGCTTCTGAGGGAAAATCTGACTCTCAGCCACCTTTAATAGAGTCATTTTCTCCCCTCCCAGATCCAACACCTCTGGCTCCCTCACGGGATTCTCCACTCGCAGATTTATCTGGAGAAAGTGGAGGGCAACTCGGTCAATCTATCCCTGAAGCAATTCAGACATCTATTTCACATGAAAAGATAGGTTTGACTGAGGATCGGGACTCGTGAATTCCCATTGCACCACCACTGACCTCTCTTGAAGAGGCTAGGGTGATTTTAAATGCAGGTACAGAAGATCAGCATCAGGAAGACTCCTCACGAGCAATTATATTGAGAGATACACAAGCACGTGAGTTGAGTGAATCAAATAGGAGAGATATTCAGATGAGCGCACACACAGACACAAACACTGAAAATCTGTTAGCTCAAATTGCTGATCTCAAGGAACAACTTGCAAAAAGTCAGGCTGAAGCTAAATCATTCAAAGCACAAGTGGTTGAACGGTCTTCTTCATCTACCTCTGTCAATAATCAGATGGCTCTCATCAGGACTGAAATATCAGATTTGAAGACATTTGTTGTACCAAAGCTTAACTCAATCCAGGCATCTCCAACGTTATCAGCTGAGGACATTTCAAACTTCTGCTCTCTCCATAAAAGAATGACTTCTCTTGAAGACTTGGTTAAAATGAATCATTCACTAGATTCTTCCAGATTTCTGAAGATAGAGACATGCATGGAACATCTCAATGAAGGGATGAAGCACTTGTACTTCATGATCAAAAATTCCCACTGCCCTAATGAAGAACAAAGGACTTTCTTTGAAGAGCCGTCTGGTGGAGGCTCAGGCTCTGGAGGTGATGGAGGTCATGGAAGGTCTAGAGGAAAGTCTGTAGAGGATTCCTCAACTAAGGGAGAGAAGAAAGGGAGAAGTGAAAAGGGAAAAGAAAAAGATTCTTCTGCTGGAGGCACAGGGAAGCCTGATGATATCTACTATAGTGGAGAACATGATGACTTTGATATTTGTGACGTTCCCACTGAACCAGTCTTGGAAGATAAAGATGGTTTCTTTGAAGCTGAGGAGGAAAGTGATTTAGGAGAATGGGAAGAGGAAGCGCAAGTGGATCCTGTTTTTGAGAAAGAGTTTCAGCAGCAGCAATTAGAGTTGAAAAGAAAAGAAGCTGAACTCAAAAAGGTATCCCAGATCATTGACATTAGGAAAAACATCCAAAGAACAGAAACTCTTCAAAAGCAACGTCTTCATGACATTAAAGCTAAAGAAAGGAGAAGAGATGTCAGACAGAAGATTGGTGAAAAATGGGATGAAGCTAGGAGAGTACTTGATATGCCTCAGCTAAGCACAAACAATGATAGACAGTTTCTACATCTTCTCGACAAGCTGGAGATCTCTAATCCAAATAATGACGTGTACATGAATGCTATAAATACTGGAGTCTCAAGGATCACAGCTACCTTTGACAGATCTCTAAATGAAATGAGCATATTTGTATATTGTCAGAGCGAAGGATCCTTCAAGGTGTCACTTCATTTGTTTGAGAATCGTTCTTTATCAGAGATTTGGGTTCTTCTCAACAAAGTCAAGAGAAGCTCAGAATTGAATGAAGTTCTTCGAGAAAGGCTCAAAGAGTTTGCCAACAGAGCTAGTCCTCAAGTGGTCAACAATCCTCATCAGGTAAGATTCTTTAAGTCTGACTGTCTTCAACTCTGCCAGCTCAATTCACAATCTCTTAAAGACTACTCAGCTAGGCATCTTGTCTGGATGGAACATCACTTAAGAACTGCTGGATATTCATCCATGTTGAAAACTCAAGCAGCTGATCTGATTCAAGCTTATTGTGAAAAGAATATTAAAAGGTACAATCAGTTCAAGAATAAGCTAAAGTCAGTTGGAGTTCAACCAGTCAGGCCAGCCAGCTTCACTTCTGAAAAGGATCATGTCTTTGACAAGGAGTTGCTCAAGATTTGGAAGAAGGTGAATTCGGAAGGGAAGACAACTGAATTCAATTAGCTCAAAACTCAATGTAATATGATTAGAGCTTTATGAATCAAGATAGACTAATATAGTTATATGTTCAGACTAGAGGAACATCTATCTTGTATTCACTTGTAAATTTCTTTTGGAATCTGGAAAATGTTAAATATAATCCAGAACTTTTCTGCCATTTACTTTGTATTACTGTTTATATCTTTTTCTTATTTGTTAGTTGAGTTATCCTCTAGGTATTTGTTGTTATTGTCTAACAAACAAATAGGGGGAGATTGAAAGGCATATGTCATAGCCGATTTGTTTATTCGAGGATTTAACTCAACTCAAATAAGGATGTAACTAGTAAATAGTGGTTCTATCGTCATAGAGATCTCTCAAAGTAACATATGTCAAAGGATTAAGCAACATTGTTCTTCTACAAACTTGATGACTTAATTCACTGGAAGAAGCTCAAAAAATTGATCAAGCCTCAGTGATATAAATCAAGATTGTGGATTTAATCAAGTGACAGAGATCTCGTCAGGGTATCAATTAATTACAAGGATTTAGTCTGAAGAAAATCAAGAGTATCAAGGTCAAGGCATGAATAAACGTCACGGAAGTTAGTCACTCATGAACCAGACAGTACATCGAGTGTCAACATTGAAGTGATGGAATTGATTCATAATTGACGGTGATTTTCAGAAGATTTTCAGAAGAATGGTTGTTGCTCAAGAGTAGTATTAATTCTCTATTAATTAATTAAGTCATATAATTTAATTAAGAAAATAAATTATAGCTGTAAAGATTAATTTATTGATTAATTGAATTAATTGATTAATTAATTCTGAATTAATATTATGTATTTTCAGAATTGATTTTGAATTAATATTCTATATTAATTCAGCAAGACTATCTTTTGTATTAGTAAGACAATCGGTATGATAATCAATAGTCATACCGAAAGTCATGCCAGTTCATTTGATTGTCTTGCCAGTTCAAATGGATTGTCTTGTCGGAAGTCTTTCTAATTCAAATGAATTGTCTTGCCGAAAGTCTTTCTGGATCAAGTGGATTGTTTTGTTTACTTAACAACAACAGCTGATTTTTCAACAGACAGTATTGAATGAAAAACACAGAAGAACACAGAACAAATGAAAAACTGCAGAGAACTTATTGCAATTTCACAAATCATTTATTTCTAGTATTCATTGTTAAATCTAATCCACTAGAAATCCTTTTCTTGTTCTTGTGTAACTATCTAGCAGATCAAAATCCCTAGAACTTAATCTCAAATTGCATTTAGCATTTGATCCTTTTTATTACAAAAATAGAAAAAGTTCATGTCGAATTTATTCTAGATTTGGAATAATTTATTTGAGATTAATCCCTTGTAAACAATACCGTTGTTGTAACACCTTTCAAGTTTAATAATAGTTTTATTTAACTTGAATTTTGTTTCACTTTTTTTATTCCGCATTTTATTCGATTAAACGGTATTGTTTGTATTCAACCCCCCTTCTACAAACATATTGAGACCTAACAATTACCCTGTTTGACATGACATTATCAATGGCACTATGCAGCAAATGCCTTACCTTTGCATCCTTAGCAATAAATGAGATATCTTCAGCTGTATATTCACTTTTCTCCTTTGGTATGATCTTTGCTGGCTGATCTGCAACTACAACAGAGAGTTTGGTTGGCTTATGTGGTCCTTCTTTAATTCTGTCAAGGTATTCTGGATCTGTAGCTTCCAGAAACATAGTCGTCCTCACTTTCCATATAGGATACTCAGAAGGTCTCAACATGGGAACCCTAATAGTCTCATATCGACTGTGGATTTGAGTCTTTGGAGTTTCTTCAATTTTGGTGGGCTTGGTTGGAGTTTGTTCTTCTTCAGACATGATTGTTTTGGATCTTTACTGTATATGTGTTAACAGATAGGCTCTGATACCACTTGTTAGGTCACACACACTGTAGAAGGGGGTTGAATACAGTGTATAATACAATCAAATCGAATTAAGAACACAAATATGTAACAAATAATAATCTTATTAATAAAACAGTGTTGCAATGGAACTGTTCTCTCTCAGTGATGAACAATATCACTAAGAGCTGCTAGGGTTACAATAAATAATATTCTCGATAATGATAACACATATAGTGTAAACCCTATGTCTGTGTTTATATACCACACAGTTACAAGATAATCTCTAACTGATATCGAATATGATTCTGTATCCTAAAATATATCAATTAGTTATCTTTTCCACCAAGTCTTCTATTCTTCATTGAAATTCTTCTCCATGCATATCTCTTATTGTTTTAGTCTTGATCTTCTTTCCTTTCAATCAGCCGCCTTCCTTATCTGAATGTCTTCTTAAGTCCTGATATTATCTTCTGATGAATATCTTCTGATAACTTAAGTTCTGATAACTTAAGTTCTGATATCTTAAGTTCTGACTTCAGTATAAGTACTGATTTCCAGTTAAGTCCTGATTTATCCTGTTAGCTAAGATCTGGAAACTAAACACAAATTATTATTAAACATGACATCACAAATATATCTAACATATAACAGCCTCCAAGTACTATAAACTACAACAACATAATGTACATATGTAAAGAATAAAACTACAGAACTCCTGAAGAACCAACTCTAAGCTATGTCTAACACTGCTGCAACTCTGCTCTAACCACTGTCATTGCCACCAATCGAGCCTAACTCGAACACCAACTAGTTAACCAAGTCCTGATACTAAATGGCCCTAAACTCAGAGCTAATAAAAGGGTCAATAAACCTAGCTCGCTCCACGGCAGTCTGAGTCAAAGTCCTTACTCGGGCCTGGATATCGGGTGAAGGAACATGGATGCCGTGAAAGGGTCCAACTGGTACTCGATCAAGATGTGTGGCCAGCTCCGGTCTCTACTCGCTAAGAAAAGATCTGTTCACCGCCTGGTGAACATGATACAGAATCAGGGAGGAGGTACCTGAAGGAGCAGAAGAAGGGACTGGTGGTCTAGAGAAAGAAGAACCGGGTCAGCAACCCGGAGGAAAGTCCCAAACAGCTGACACCGATCTGCCTACCCAACAGGGATGGACACTAGGTCCTAACATATCCCTCGGTACAAACGGAGGCACTGGCGGGGGAGGCAAATGAGACTCCTCAGCTACAACATCTAAGGTCCTCTCTGAATCTGAACTGTCTGAGTCTAATCTGTTCTTCCGGGATGACGAACTGGATATCACTATGGGCCACTGCCAATAATATAAATATACAGGAAAGACACAATAAGGTTAAGGCAGTTCTATCAAAACATTAATAGATGTCAGGGTAACGCCGTCGAAACCCTTGACTGGCTCTAAGGTTGCTCATCTACATGAGTTGTTGACTCACACCTTAGGACACAGTTTCTATACCTTTTTACTCAATCCTTAACCTAAATCATGGACTTGAACCTGTAGCTCTGATACCAACTGTGACGGCCTCAACCCCGGGGTTAGGAGTTGACGTCACTAAACACATTATCTAAAAATATAAACTACAAGATTATTATTATTATACTATCACAGCCCCAAACCAAGATCCGATCCAGGTTCAAGTATGATTCAAGTTACTCATTATTACAAACCATTTATTTACAAAGTCTGACAAACTAAAATTATTCAGCAACTCATCAGATCGCACATGGTCTGATACAAACTACCTCATAGGAGCCAGGTCCAGAAGGGGCTGAGACTCGGTTCTTCCAAGGTCTGAGAGGTCTTCCAGACATCTGCGATATATATATAACAGGTTGCAAGGGTGATCATATAATCGCTCAGTAGTACCAACATATGAATATCAAGATAAAAATAGTAAAGTAAACAGTTATAGGAACAAAACTATAAACCAACATGAAATCCGTAATCCTGTAAATCATTTCAAACAACAGTAAATAATCATCGATAAAAGAAACTAGATATCACTGAATAACATGCTCTTTATGAAACAAATGTAATTGTGTGTTATGTAAATACCAGAGTTCAATTTTAGCATGTTATTCACATTTGCTATTCAACTGTATAAATCACTTATTTCCTTACGGGAATCACAAAGCCAAATCAGATACGTAATGGATATGTGAAGACGACTGATCAGGCTATCAACACTAAACGGCTACAACTGACATCCCATACACCTGTTCCGGAACTCAGAGACTAGTTAGGTCTCTGACCTGCTGGACTAATCGGTTATGTAATGCGCACAACCAAATTAGCCTTTTACGCAACCTCAATAGGCCACCATGGCCCCTATGTATCCAATATTTGATCGTTTTATCCAGTTTTCAAAATATTTGTACCTATCTCATTTTAAAAAAAATGTTCATTTAACAGCACACATAAAATCTGGTTTACAAATCCTTTTCATTCAAGATAGGTACCTTTCGAAGTTACTTTTCCCTAAAACCGATTTAAAACAATTATTTATAACTACGGGGGATACGTACCTTAAAATGAACTGTTCCTGTACGAGAATAAAACAACAGTTTATCCATATGTACTAAACCATAAAAGAATGGTCAGGGGTACTTGCCTTGCAACGCTTTACAGAAACCCTGGGTAGCTTTCCCGTTGAGTTCGATTCTTGCGAGACTCGACTGGGATCTATAGTAACAGAATACCCTAATTAGTTATACCGACATGCTTGATATACTCAAACATAATTAACCCAATCCAATAACCCGGCTCGTATAATGTATGAATATATACACATAATCATGTAATCAGTATTTACGATAGGGGAAAACGTTTTATATCGAATAATACACGTTTATCGTATTTTAAAATAAATTTTAGAAAAATTTTGACAGCGACTCCTCTGTTTATAAGCCTACCCGTCGAAACACAATCGACGTCCAAATTCACATCAATCACAATTCACAATACAAATCCCAGCACGACTTTCAAAACAACAAATCATTTTTATTTCGAAAAATAGTTTTACGAATCATTTTTTATTTTATTAATTTAAAACTTAGATAAAAATCATCACCGTCCACCATTGACTCACCGAAGTTCATCGTCAACGGCGGTAAAATTTACTGGTACCCGATTAATTTCGGGTTTCCATCGTAAATTCCACCAATTATTTTAAAATATCTGCTCACAATTGAATATATCACAAATATTACTCAAAGTAATTTCCTGCAGAAATTGTAATAAAATTAACATAAAATTCCCGAATTAACAACCTGCAGAATCAAACAGACAAGAACAGTGGCTACACGCGCCACCAGAACAAAACAGAGAGGCCGGAATTCGGCCAAAAACCAAGCGGCACAACACAGTAACGACAACGAGGGAACACATGGGGCAATACACACACAACCACACTCACACCCATATATATTCACGCACACGAGTACAACAGATATATACATACAACCGAACAGAACTACCAGCTCACTGGAAAAAAGGTCGCGGCAACGGCGAACTAAGATTGCCGAGAAGAAGAAGCGGAGAAAGGAGGAGAGGAACGAGAGAAACAAGAGAGAGACGGGTGGCAAGACAGAGAGAGAGAGAGAGAGAGAGAGAGAGAGAGAGAGAGAGAGAGAGAGAGAGAGAGAGAGAGAGATGGGACTGTGTTTGCGAGTATACTGCAACTCAACACGTATCGATTAAGTGGATACGTGTCAATTTCTTTTTTAAGACTTTGACACTTATCCCTGAAATATCCGGGAACCGAAATTTACCTCGAATTATGCGATTTATCGGACTGAATTGCGGTTATAAACCGATAAATTACCAGACAACTTTTAAAATTATTAGAATAATGAAATATTAAGAAAATAAAAAACAATTTAACGAATTAACGTGCGGGTGAATTTAACCCCAAAAATTTCCAAAATAATTTTAAAATTCTCAGAATATTATAAACTTCATAAATATGAGTTTCGTAATTTTCAAAACATTCTGGAATTAAATACTGATTTTACAAGTAAATGTAATCAGAAAATTATTTAAAGATAAATAATTAATGAAATATTGATTTCTAAATTTTATAAAATCCCAAAAATAATTATTGAAATTATTTTTTATGGACATTCCAAATATTTATGAAAATAAAACTGTAATAAAACCACTTTAAAAGTGAACACAAATTAATGCAGCTCAATAATTAATTACGCAAATAAAACTCGTACACCATAAATAACACATAAATAATATTAAACGATATACATCTGTCAAAACCAATACACATACTTTATAAATAATTACTCAATCAATTACACTTTTAAATAATACAAAATATACGAGTCGTTATATCTTGGTTACCACCTCGAATGGATTCGGGATAAACACGAATTGCAGATTTCATGGAGATTTAATAGGAATGAGTTTTGTAAGGACTCTATCAATATTTTATGTGTTTAAATATATTAGAGCTCCTCATATTTGCAAACTCTTTTAAACAAAATCATTGCATATTTTCTGGTAAGTTGTTAACAACGTTTTAATTCAAACAACTTACTTAAAGATTGATATTTAAACATGAACTAAATATATACGTTTCTATATTCAAATCTATCTTATCTTTAGTTTAAACCTATTTTAGACTATCTTAACATTTGAATTAAAACAAATTAACCGTGAGACATGGTCAAGATCGAAAGTTTCTTTTATTTATTCGAAAGTTAACTTGATCTATAAATACTTTTGGGTATACTTTCTACTAAGGTTGATCCACAACGTATACATCATACCATATGAGAAAATACAACTTTACACTCATTGAAAATTCTTTATTTTCAGCTTTTACATATATACGTATATCAATATTTATAAAGTTTATAGTTTCAGTTATAATTTTTCATTATACTTGTATTGTTCAAGGTGTAAATATTTGTTGGTGATATTGAGCTTGGATAACAAGGATCCAGGGAGTTAGATTGCTAGAGAAGGCTATACATATTTGGTATAGGGTTATAGGGCAATTAGCTCAAGTGAATAGTGTTATCAGCAAGTTGCGATCATGAGTAATGGTTAAAGGGAGATATTTTCATGAATCTTGTAATCGTATTATTTTAGAGATTAATAATATATTTTTCTACCAAGTTGGTAAGGGACCGGGACGTAGACTATTAGGCATAGGGGTCGAATCTGGCTAAAATTCTTATGTGCTCTTTATTTGTTGTTATCTTTATTCTTATTTGCTTATCTATTGTTAGCTAGCTAATAAATTTATATATGAACATCACAACAAGATGTCTAACAGTTTGGTAAATACTGGGTAACATTTAAAAATTGGATATAGTTAGGCATAACACTTATTCACCCCCCTCTAGTGTAGAATCTCATATTCTAACTTCTGTGTAAAAGGCTTTACAACGACTCCGACTTTTACATCACACGCAGCCTTTCTTTTTAGATGACGAAGTGCCCAAACCATCTATTCTTGCTTGGACTCCCTTTCTGGTTCAGAATTCAATATGGACTTGTACTTTCTTGGTCCTTTTCAGTTGCTTTTTCTCCTCTTATTGAATCCAGTTTTCTATAGTTGTTCTAGCCTTGGCCTCTTTTTCCTTCTGGATCATTTCCCTGAGTTTTTTCCTTCTTATGTCATCTCGGACATCTTCAGTTGGTCTTTTAAAGCCTTAGCATTTTTGTCAAAAACCGACCCCCTACTGTGTTGAGAATCTTCAGAGTCAACCTGTAGGTCATTTAGTTTGAGCTCGGGGTCAATGCAGTTCTTATTTTGCCGCAGATGCATGGCTGCTTGGATCTGTTAGGGGTCGCTAGGATTGTGCTGACAAGTGCAAATTTGCTTTTTGTCGTTCTAAACATCATTCTTGTTATCACAATCAATCAACAATTTTTGACAAATATCGTAATTACTGTAACTCTAACTTAACCACGATTTGTAATCAGACAATGGATTAAGGCTTTTAACTATATCTACCACACAGGTAATCAACAATTTTTATGGAATATGCAAAGTAGATCTAAAAAGATGAGAACGATATTACTGAAATATGAGTTTCTAAACTCCCGACCGAAGGCAAATGAATGAAAACGACATCACCACAGATCCGAGGTCTGATCCTTCCTTCTAGCGCCAGTGATAACTCCAAACTTCTACCCGGGGTCCTTTCCTTCACTGGTACAGACTTAGACCCAGTGATGCAAGAAGTGGTTTAGCTTTAGGTTCGGCTCCTGCAAAACATAATTAGAAGTGGGTGTCGTCCCCGCGACACCTCCAGTGTGAGAATATGATATGATTTTGGAGAAAAAGGATAAAATATTATTTTTTTTAAATATATAGGTGATGTGTGTGTGGGTGTGTAGAATATGTAACCCCTAAAACACCTTTTTGGGAGCTTTTAATAGGCTTCCAATTAAGGTTAAGAGATTCGTACATTGGTCCTGATCGTTAGAAGGTCCAGGATTCGTGGCACCTGAACGCCCTTGATGGGAAAACGTGTATGGAGTCGTGGAGCCGTTAGTGAATCTGGACTTATTCTTCTTAATATTTTGAAATCATATTTGGGGCTAATTATATTATGACTTATCAATGTTCCTTTATTCGTTTCAAATTCTCTGCAATTTTTCACTTTTTATACAAATACTTGCTCGGAACTACGTCACCACCCGCGTTATTAGTTTTTTTCTTACTGGGCTTTGTTAAAATTTGGGCGGATCAATAATCTTGCTCTTCAATTCTTATTAGTGATTGGCAGTTTAAGAGCATCTTCAACTCAAGGGAGCCATTACCTATATTTGTATCACATATATGGATATAAGGATTGTTGCTAAAAAATCATATCCAAGACTCCAACTCCAAGAGTCCTTACCTGACTGAAAATGTTCCCTGCATTTGAGTAACCAATTTTGCTTCCCTATCTTGATCACTCATCTTCGTGATATCATTTTGAATCGATTTTATCCGTAAATTCAATCTACTAATGATGAAATTTGATGTAAATTAATATTTATTTATTTGCTTCTTTTTTTTTTGAAAAATGTAATTAATATATGATTAATAATATTTTTTTATGAATATTAAAATTAATATTTTTTAAATAAATTAAATTGTATTTTGTAAAATATGGGTACAAGATTAAATTTAAAAAAGATAATTATTTTAAATGGTGTTAAATTAATAAACAGCTAATAAAATAAGAATAAAATAATATTTATGAAGATACAGGAAACATGAAGCAAAACATCTTTTTGGTTTCCTATATTTTAATTAAGTATTATTTTAAAATAATTTAGGGAAGTATTATATGTAATTTCATTGAAGTCGCTCAAACATTTTGCGATGCCAACACAATAATTTTATTATGGGTGTTTATCAAAATCAAAAAATGCATAGTTAATGTGACATCGTAAATGAACATAATGAACATTTATTCGAGCTACCTTTGTATTTATTATAATTATTTTAATTTTCAAAAATTTTAACAAACTAAAAGCAATATATTAGATCTATAATGAAGATGTAATCGGGTGTATATTTATGTGACATGTTATGTTTTCATCACCACATTTTTTTAAGATTTAAATATATTAATATCAAGTTATTTTTAATATTTTAGTCATAAATTTAGGAAAACCAACGATATTAATATTTATTAATTTGATATACACAATTTTTTTTCTAAAGTTTAAATTTTTTAAAAAATAATAATAAAATTTTACAAAATTGTACACAACCTTTAAAATTCCTCCCCTAAAATTAAATATGAGAACATATAATAAATAATACATTTATAATTATCTAAAATCTCAAAATTAAATAAAAACGGTAGTATACAAAATGAAGAAGGGGTTTATTGGGCATGTTGATGATATTTTATATTTTGTTTATGTTTATGTATCTATCTCTTAATCTCTCACAAGTACACACAATAACAAAAGCATACACACCGGCGGCGATTTTATATCTTCAACGGCGATCCACCATCTTTTCCGACGAACACCTAGGGTTCAGATCTATTCTTTGTTAGCTATTTTTTCCAATTACTCACGTCTTTTTCTCTCCTAGCCTTGGATTTTCTTTGTAAAATCACTCCTATCAACTCCACAACAGGTAGAAGTTAGGTTAATTTTGTCTTATCATCTATGTACATGTGTATACATGTGTATACATGTATATTCACACATATTTTTACCTAATTTACAGCTTTTTAGCTTTCGGCTTCATCAATTGTTGAGAAAGAAAGTTTAACAAAAGAGAGATTCATGTATACATACATTTTGTGTTGTTTTTTGTTTTTAATTGGTCGCGAATCGTGATGATGTTAGTGATGTAATTAAGGTTTGTAAAAATTAGTGGTGAACTTGACACATTCGGTGTTGTATACATATTTTGCTTCTTTAATTATGTATGTAAATTTTTATAAATATATATCAAACATTTGTTGGAGATTTTTACTCACATTTGACTTTTGCATTTACATAATCTGTTACATGTCATTTTAAAATAAATAAAAGAATTCATATGCTCCTTGTTTGCTTCCTGCAATTTTTAGTTTCTTATTGTATTTGATCGGTGCAAGATAATTTGTTGTAATTAGTAGTTCCCGTGCATGCTATTGTTTTAATTCGCAGTCTATTTTGTATTGTTTTTGGCAACTGTTTTTAACTAATATCTCTCTTTCATCTTATAGGGTAAAGGCATTTTGATATGAGATAAATATTGTGTGAATATTATGGCCTCGAAAGGTCTAAAGTCTAGATTTGATCACGAGCCCCGCACTAAGCGGCAGAAGGTATGCTTACTGTTATATCTGAATACCTTTTTGTTTGAGATGTACATGCTTGTATCTAGCGTAAACGCATAACTTTATCAAATATTAGGGGAAACTAGAAGCAGTGGATGTTATGGCCGTAGTTCACTATCACAACATCAAGGAAACTCAATATGAGAGTCAACGATCTCAGGATTATTTTGGTAATTTATAAAGAAAAGCTTATGGACTAGATGCCCTTTTGATACCATTCCAGACACTAGAGATCTTCTCACTCTTTACTCTTTATGTTATCGTGAACCTGAAATTAACAAATTTTAAGGCAGTTAGAAGCTTCACCGGGGGGGGGGTTAAGTTTTTAGATTTTCTATATTTGTTTTGCATTTTCATACATGATTTTATGTGTTCTTATTTTGTGGTGCTTTAGCTGGTATCATCTTCTTTATATCTATGATTATTCTTTAGTAGTTCTCAAGGAGTGGAGGTCGAAGAAAGTTCAAAACTGTGCATTGTCGAAGAATGTGCTACGCTTAAAATTTATTTGCCTATGCTGGCTGTTAAATTTAGACATTCAGAACTCATCTCTTCGGAACCCGGCTACCCCTCTTAATTAGGTTGTATTAATATCTATGGGTGTTGGTTCAAATGGTTTAAATCAGCAGTCTTGAGAAGCAAAATATCAGATTGTTCGTCATGCAAATGATATAGTGCCTCCGTGTACTTAATAATTTTCTATTTTTTAAGAAATTCTTCTCCTTGTGTCTTAGTAGATAACAATAATGTTCAAAGCGTATTATTTGTGACAAAAAAAGAGTATTACTTGGACACTCTTGTAGAAGTTGAGTTAAGTTGGTTTAATGCATTCTAATTCTCTTGCTGTTAACTTATATTCTATCGACATTGAATGTTTTTTTAGGCACTTGAACCACCAAAAGCTCCTGGACGCTCCAAAACGCATTGGGATCATGTTCTAGAAGAAATGGTTTGGCTATCGAAGGTAATATACTTTCTGCTATGCTATTACTGATGTTTCTTTTCCCCTTTTTTGTCGATACTCTCTAGATTTCATTCGTACGTTAAGGGATACTGTAAGTAAATTAGCAAAAGGAAAAAGGGATACTGTAAGTGATTGGCGATGGGACATAGACAATGTAGGAAGAACTTTAAGGTTGCTGGTGCCTTCCCTACTTCTGTGACCTAGATTTTTCTTTGGAAAAAGGAACATACATGGTTGTGTCCGTAGGCATAACCTGGAGTCCTGTTGTGTAAAATATTAATGTGAGATGGCGATCTTCATATTATTACAGGATTTTGAGTCGGAGAGAAAATGGAAATTGGCCCTGGCAAAGAAGGTTGCTATAAGAGCCAGCAAAGGCATGTTGGATCAGGCCACACGGGGTGAAAGAAGAGTGAAGGTTGGTCATTTGTTTCACTATTAGGATATGCTTAATGAAATTATTATTCACACACAGAGTACTGAACTTGTAGAATTACAAATCTGTAGGAGGAAGAGCATCGATTGAGAAAAGTTGCCCTCAATATATCCAAGGATGTGAAGAAATTTTGGATCAAGATTGAAAAGCTGGCAAGCCTATATAATGATACCTTTGCTAAACCATAAATTTATAATTTCAGATTCTGAATTAAATCCACCATCAACTCTGTTATTTTTGTAGGTGGTCTATAAGCATCAGCTTGAAGTTGGGGAAAAAAAGAAAAAAGCACAGAATAAACAGCTTGAGTTTCTTTTAGGGCAAACAGAAAGGTATGTTTCTTGTTTATGTAAAATTAATCCCGACATTTCTGTTGGATTAACAGCGAACATGAATTCATCTCCTCCAGTTATGCTCATTTTAAACAGAATAATACTAAAATGTTATTTTGTTTTCTAGATACTCAACAATGTTGGCAGAAAACCTTGTTGCCTCACCACTTCCTTCTGGACCAGGAAATTCTTACTCAAATCACGAACGTTTCAGCATTCAATGCGAAAGAAGCCAAAGTGACGTCAACCACAATGATATGTCAAATATTGGTAGTTAAAATTATTTTTACCAACTGAATACTGATGTGCTTCTAACATCTGACCATAGTTGTTTCGGGTTGCAGAATCAAAGTCAGATCTTGCCGATAATGACGAAGATTATGATGCAGCATCTGAAGGGCAATTGGTGAGTCTTTAATCTTATTTATTATTATAATTGTTATTCCTGTTTGTCTTATATTATTTGAGAATTGGGTGTAGTTGGTAGTTTACTCAAAGTGATTCAAGCCAACTGGTAAAAAAACATAAAGAAAGTTTATGGGAGATGGGGCCAATATAGACTACTTTGGCAAATTTATCATGTAGGAAAGTTTTTTTATTTCGTTAATCATCCTTAGTGTTTGATTTGATTAGGGAATTAGCTTAATTTGATTACATATAAGAATTTACTTTTTGTTATCCATTATAGACTAGTATTTGAAAATTATAATTTGTCGAGTTTAGAAATTCTCTTGCGGATGTTTCAAAATCCACAAAATACCATTATTACAACTTCCCTTTCGCCATTAAGGAGTCTATTCTGTGTTTATGTTCTTCAGAATTCTTCAATTTTAATGAAAAATTACATATGCTAGAAATGAAACTATTGCTGCCAACAATACCACTACCAAAAGTAACAGAAATAATCTGTGCAAGTTCATTACAGTAGACAAGAATAGTGTTTGTAATGTTAAATTAAATATGATGCAAGTTCTAGCACTTGATCTGACTAGCTTAGAACCGCTCAAAGCCGCGTCAGAATGTATTTTTATGGGATTATCTAGCATATGTTAAACACATAATAGACCGAATGCTGAAAATAAATATTGAAAATGGAAGTACCTAAACAGGTACTTTTTTTTTCTAAAATAATATACTTCAACATAAATTTGTAGAATACTGAAGAATAAACACTTGTTTTTTTAAGACTAGCTAAAGCACCCCTTGGCCTTACACCCACAGAGTCACAAACCCCTACACACACTTGATGAAACAAATTTTTTACTGGTTTAAATAGTTAACATTGTAATAGTATGTACAGTTTTAAATCTTATCGAAGTAGGTACTCAAACACAATTAACCAAATTTCAACTACGCTATAAAATCGTGTGGCTCTCTAAAATTTTCTCTTCCTCGTCATTTTTTTAAATAGCTGAACATGAAGCTCTATGGGTTGTATTTGAGATGAAAGAAATGGAGGTTTTATTATTTTTATAAAGAATCAGTTCAGCTTTAAGCATAAAGATGAGTGTATGTCTTATGATATATAGCTTTATTTTCTATTTGAAGCTCCCAGGAATTCACTACTTCCAATTTACAAATATTGTGCCTACTACTTCCAGCAAGCGCTAGTAGGCACACGGGGAATTTCACTCTTACAACACTGGGTCAATGGCCTTTGTTGCAAAAAGAGAGTCAAACCCAAAGTTTTGATTGGTTTACCTTTGCAAACCTGGATTTTCATTTTTAAGATTCAAGGACAAACAAAAAGTTTCGTAATCAATTGCTGGTCTTTATAGTTAGGCGGTCATCAGCCTGTACTTTCTATGCAGTGTATATTTTCCATGTTGCTCTTCTGAGATTAATATTCCGTAAAATTTTATAATTTATAACAGCATGTTTAACATTCATCTAGATTATTTCTTGATATAATGATGCTGCTTTAGGAGGATGATGAACATACTATTGAGGAAGATGAGGCCCTCATAACTGTAGAGGAAAGACAGGAGGAACTTGCAGCCTTGGAAAGTGAAATTGATCTACCTCTTGAAGAGCTACTTCAGCGTTACAGAGTTGAGAAAGGTCAGTGCCACATATTTTGAATGAATTTGCGCCTGAGTATACAAATATCTATTGTTACAAGGATTGACTTTTTACGTTTCCCTGGCCCACATTTTTTTAAACTTATCGACTCCTTTTTGTGATCCACTGAATACTTCCAGAGAGCAGTGGAAACAGCCCAAAAAAGTTACTAGGTGACGGTAAAAGTAAGTAGCAGTTAGTATTATGTTCTTTGCCTTAACTCGGAAGTATTCTAACAAGTAAATTCTGATTCAATAGGTAAAGAAAATGACGTGTCAACTGAATTTAGTATTGAAAGGCGCAGCACCGATGCAGTTTCTGTTCGTCGTTGTGTAAGTTGTATGTGTTTTGTTGATCTCTTTTGAATTCACGTGAAAGCCTAGTGCTCAGTTGTCTTTCTTGGCTCTTTACAGGAAGAAAATAATGGTAGGTTATCAATTTCAGAAAACCATTTAATGAAAGCTGATGTTCTAAAAGCAAGAAATTCAAGTGCAACTGTTGAAGAGCTGGAAAAAAATCACACGGCATATGATTTTAGTGATGAACAGGTGCAAATAAATATACTTGAGATGATTGAATCATAAAAAAATTCCGGTGATACTTTTATTTGATAGCTTTATTTGGTGTTGCAAATTTATTCGTTGCACGTGGAGGTCAATCAATTACTGGAAAACATGCACTTGCATTATCGAAATTGGCATTGGGGTGTTTGTCTTTGGGATACTTGCTTGACATGGGACCATGTCCATGTGACTAATCTTTTTGCTTGTTTCATAGTAGCTCAGCAAGAATATGATTAATTCTTGTTGCTTCGACATGTGCTTTTAAAATGTACAGTTGCATATTATATTTAATCGAAGTCAAATTTAGTAGTAGCCTTAACCTAATTAGCCAATATTCACTGACAGAACTTTATGAATCATAAGATGCAATTGATTTAAAGATGAGATTTAATGAGGATGGTCTGTCTAAGATGCAAATTGACATAATTTGACCAGAATGACCTGATTCGATGCGCGGGATGCAATATACCAGAATACAGTATAATATTACGTGTTGTAATTATTCGATCAGCTGATGTTTATTAAGTATTTTGACTGCACTTGATGAGGCCTACATAGACTTGGATAAACTGTTTGGAGCTGTTGTATAAGTCGAAAATCAAGCAGACTTAATTGGCTTAAATAGCGAGATTGTGATTGGGCCCGTTAGAGGGAAAGAGGAACACAAAAACTAGGGTATTCTGTGTGTTGGTACCAATTTTTTGTGAATCTTGGATGCTTTGGCTACAAAAATTAATATGAGAGACCTGGGGGCAACAGAGAATAGATTCTAAAGAGTAAAGCTGAGATCAGTTTTTCATTTCCTTCAATAATTGGATGCATTTTTTTATATACATACATACACCCATATATGTGTACCTATATATACTTGTGTATACTAAGTGTAATTTATAAATATATGTACGCATGTATCTACTTGTTTGTTAAGAAAATAAAGTGTAACATACACAAAATCTTCTTTTTTAACACCCGGTTACTTTAGACATCAATATTATCTGTCATTTGTTTCATTGATTTCTTCTCATTTCTACATAGGAGGACGATGACTTTGTTTTTGCCAACGGAGATGAAAAGGTATGTAGTGTGACTTTGGAGTCCCTGTAATCATATTCATAATTTTGTTGTCTTTCGAGATTCGCAGTCTCTGCATTAAGTAAACCCTCATCATAGGATCAGCAATCTGCAGCTAATAATTAACTAAACACTAGGTTTCAGCTCCTATTTTTGATGTCATATGCGTGAAAATTTAATTGGAAATTTGTTCGTGCCATGTCTTTTTGCAGGATGATGAGGCGACATTGTCAGAGGAAGAGTGCATAGCAAATACTGAATCGAATAATGCCACAGATGAGGTAGAGAGGACTTATTGGTCTTAAGCTCCTGTCTAACATGCTACCAGATACTGAAGTCTTCATTTACATCATATTTGAACGAACACTAGCATTTACATATGAATCTTGTGTAGAACTCAGATGTAGTTGTTCTTTGTCTATAAAGAAAAATTTGAAGTTGTTATTCATTATGTATTACCTTTTGCAGATCGCATTGTTGCAGAAGGAGAATGAAATTCCTATAGAAGAATTGCTTGCAAGGTATAAAAAGGTATGCTGCAAATGTACTCACTATTGCTTGAGAGCCAAATACATATATTGATATCCCGTATTTCCTGTTAGATTCGAAGTACTGATGATGAGATGGAGGATGATTCTGGGTCTGAGTATGCTGCTTTTGAAAATCTTTCGGACGCTTCAGCAGAGCAAACTACTAATGCAGAACTGCATACTGTTCCTGTGGAAGTAAACGATGAGCCAAATGAACATGATCCAGTTGTGTCTCCTGTTTCTAGAGAACAAGAAGCACAACCAGATCAGAATTGTGATGAAGTAGAGGAGAATGAGAGCAGGATTGCCGATGCAGCTGCTGCTGCAAGATCAGCACAACCAACTGGAAATACATTCTTGACCACCAAAGTTCGTACAAAGCACCCTTTCCTCCTGAAGTTCTCTCTTCGTGAGTATCAACATATTGGCTTGGACTGGCTGGTGACAATGTATGAGAAGAGACTAAATGGGATTTTAGCTGATGAAATGGGGCTTGGGAAGACAATAATGACTATTGCTCTGCTTGCTCACCTAGCATGTGAAAAAGGAATATGGGGTCCCCATCTTATAGTTGTTCCAACAAGTGTAATGCTGAATTGGGAAACTGAGTTTCTCAAATGGTGTCCTGCTTTTAAGATACTAACTTATTTTGGATGTGCAAAAGAACGGAAAATAAAAAGACAAGGGTGGCTGAAGCCAAATTCCTTCCATGTATGTATAACGACTTACCGACTAGTTATCCAAGATTCTAAAGTCTTTAAGAGGAAGAAGTGGAAATACTTGATTTTGGATGAAGCTCATTTAATAAAAAACTGGAAATCTCAGAGGTGGCAAACTCTTCTGAATTTCAATACAAAGCGGCGAATCCTTTTAACAGGAACTCCTTTGCAGAATGATTTAATGGAACTATGGTCGCTTATGCATTTCTTGATGCCTCACATATTTCAGTCTCATCAAGAATTTAAAGACTGGTTCAGCAATCCAATATCAGGAATGGTTGATGGTCAAGAAAAGGTAAACAAAGAAGTTGTTGATAGGTTGCACAACGTTCTCCGCCCCTTTATTCTCCGTCGATTAAAAAGGGATGTGGAGAAGCAACTACCAATGAAACATGAACATGTTATATATTGCAGACTCTCAAGGAGACAGCGGAACTTGTATGAAGATTATATTGCTAGCTCAGAGACCCAAGCAACTCTGGCGAGCTCCAATTTCTTTGGAATGATCAGTGTTATCATGCAACTTCGCAAAGTCTGCAATCATCCTGATCTTTTTGAAGGTCGTCCAATTGTCAGTTCATTTGATATGAATGCCATTGACACCCAACTGAGTTCTTCTGTTTGCTCAATCTTTACAAGTAGCCCATTTTCTGAAGTTGATCTCAGTGGGTTGGGATTATTATTTACTCATCTAGACTTTCATATGAACTCTTGGGAGAGTGATGAAGTTCAAGCTATTGCCACCCCTTCAAGCTTAATAGAGGGACGGGCCAGCCTGGGAAATCTTGAGGAAATAACTTTTAGGTCCAAGCATATGAAGAAGCCAGTTGGATTAAACATTTTTGAAGAAATTCAACAAGCTCTCTTGGAGGAGAGAATCAAAGAAGCAAAGGAACGGTCAAAAGCTATTTCATGGTGGAATTCCTTGCGATGCAGGAAGAAACCTATTTATTCGACGGATCTGCGAGAACTTGTAACAATCAGAAACCCTCTCTTCGGCATTGACAGAACTGAGGGGACAACGTTTTCCTACTTGAACTCTTCTGTGCTTGCTAACATTATTTTGTCTCCAGTTAAACGGTTCCATAAAATGGTTGATCAGGTTGAGAGTTTTATGTTTGCGATTCCTGCAGCACGGGCCCCAGCCCCTATTTGTTGGTGCAGCAGTACAACTGGAAGTTCTCTTTTTATGCAACCAGGATATAAGGAGAGATGTGCTGAACTCTTGTCACCCCTTCTGACACCTATCCGGCCTGCAATTGTCAGGAGGCAAGTTTATTTCCCTGATAGAAGACTAATTCAATTCGACTGTGGTAAGCTGCAAGAACTTTCCATTTTGTTGAGGAGACTAAAATCAGAAGGTCACAGAGCACTGATTTTTACACAAATGACTAAAATGTTGGATGTCCTAGAGGCCTTTATAAGCTTATATGGCTACACCTACATGCGCTTGGATGGCTCCACTCAACCGGAGGAGAGGCAAACATTAATGCAGCGGTTTAACACAAATCCAAAGTATTTTCTCTTTATATTGTCAACACGAAGTGGTGGTGTTGGTGTCAATTTAGTCGGGGCAGATACAGTTATCTTTTATGATAGTGATTGGAATCCTGCTATGGATCAACAGGCTCAAGATCGGTGCCACCGTATAGGACAGACACGTGAAGTACATATTTATCGGTTAATCAGCGAGAGCACTATTGAAGAAAATATTTTAAAGAAAGCGAATCAGAAGCGTGCTCTTGATGACTTGGTCATACAGAGTGGAGGCTACAACACAGATTTTTTTAAGAAACTAGATCCAATGGATTTGTTTTCTGGTCATAGAACAATTCCCTCAAAGCATGTGCAGGTGGAGGATCTGAGTGATGACAAGATCCAAGTCTCATTATCTAATGCAGATGTTGATGCTGCATTAAAGAATGCTGAAGACGAAGCAGACTACATGGCTCTGAAGAAAGTTGAGCAGGAAGAGGCTGTGGAGAATCAGGAATTTACTGAGGAAGCTGTTGGGAGGTTGGAGGATGATGAAATTGTGAATGAGGAGGAGGGTCTTTTGTCAGCTGGTAACACTGGTTTGGCTTCAACATCTAATAGAGAAAATCATGAAACAATTGCTGCAAGTGATTTGATTGCAGAGGGAGCTGTTACCCTGGTTAGTCAAGAAGATGATGTCGACATGCTAGCTGATGTTAAACAAATGGCTGCTGCTGCTGCAGCAGCAGGGCAGGAAATATTATCTTTTGAGAGTCAGCTGCGGCCGATTGACCGGTATGCAGTACGTTTTCTGGAGTTATGGGACCCTGTCATAGACAAGGCAGCTGTGGAATCACAAGTTAGGTTTGAGGAAACTGAATGGGAACTTGATCGCATTGAGAAGTTGAAGGAGGACATGGAAGCTGAGATCGATGATGATGAGGAACCTTTTGTATATGAACGTAAGGATCCTATCTATTGAACTTTTTAGTTAAATTAATATAGCCAACTTAGAGCTTATTTGGCACTGTCAAAACACTTGCGACATATGGAAAAAGTTTTTTTAACTATTAGTTATGTCCTACTTTAAAGCAGTTTAACGAGAACTTATTAGCTACCATATTTGTGATACTATGCTTTAAAGTGTGTAAGAAAGATATTGTAAGGCATACTGTACAGAATTAAGAGTACTGCTTAAAAACATTTATCAGATTTTTATTATCACAATATTCTTGTCTTGTCAGAATGGGATGCTGAGTTTGCAACTGAAGTTTACAAGCAGCAAGTTGAAGCCTTGGCCAAACATCAGGTTTGTACATGATTTTTCCTTGTATATCCTTCTGGGATATGGGGAAAATTTGTGAAAGATAGATTGCTTATCATGTTATTCTTAATAACTTTAGCACTCAACTAATTTTTTTGTAGTTAATGGAAGAATTGGAATTGGAAGCTAAAGAGAAGGAGCGTGCAGATCAAGAATATTCTGACTCTATGCAGTAAGACACTACCTGGGATATTTTCTGATTTGATATCTTATGATGTATTTTCTATAGTCTTTGGCTGCATTTTTTTTATTTTTTGTGCCCTAATTTATGTGGTAGTGTTGGTCTGTATACTGGACTAATTATTATAGCTATTTCACTGATTATCAAATGCTTCATTATGAAATGTGAGGTACAATTGCTATCACAACATATTTTCACTATATTAATTCACACAACTGCATTATATTGTGAAGACTGGGCCATGTCTACATGGATCTGGTGACCACTTCTATCCTAAGAGGCCCTTCCTAATAAATATACACGTGTGTGTGTGTGTGTTTGATGTCTCTGCATGTACAGTTCTACCTGTATACTTTTTCTAGCTCATATTGGAGCCTTGTCTATATTTTTTTTGTCCATGAGCATTGATTTTTTCCCTTGCCAATCCAACCGTCCAATTTAAAAGATCATCCGGAACTAAGAGTGTATATAGACTTTATATTTTTTTGTGTCATTTGTAGCACTAAATTGTGTAATAATGACAGATTATAAAAATTGTGTTACACAGCTCAGATTTTGAAATGTATACAAACCTCCCCATCTGTTTTTGATTCTTGAAAATTGTGATGCAACCACGAAAATGGTGGCCACAAGGTAACAATGGTAGCAAGCAAAACACCTATCTGTTTTTTTTGTTTGTTAGTAAACTGGAGAGTTGCTGTCAAGACACTATCATCTGTTTATTAAGTACAAATACTTCTGGAACATGTAATATGCACTGGAGTTCTCTAAATTGTACACTTGCTATGTACAGAAATAACTTGGCCAAGGCACGTAACTTCGTGTACACCCGCATACACCCGCACACATACATAAATGTAATGTGTAGTTATGACACCACAAGCAATTTTTGTCTTTCTATGACTGAATAAACAGTGCTACTGTATCTGCAGGAATGATTATGTTGTTACTCCTAAACCCAAGTCAAAAAAGAAGAAGAAGAAAACCAAGTTTAAGTCTCTGAAGAAAGGACCACTGGCGTCTGAAACAAGAGCTGTTAAGGAAGAATCACCTGTAGAACATGTTTCTGAGCCAATGTCTGTAGATGAGGACGACGATCCTGAATTTATTACCTCTTCAGACAGGATGCCAGCACCTACCAATGTGGAAAAGAAGCGTAAAGCAGCACCAAGCAGTAATACCTCGAAGAAGGCCAAGAAGGCAAAGAAGACCCCTGCAGATATTTCTCCATCAACTTTGGATTTTAATCTGTTCAGTAAGCAGCAGGATGAACCAAAAGATGCTAGTCATGATCTTGAACAGAAGCCAATAAGCAGGACCAAGATGGGAGGGAAAATCTCTATTACATCGATGCCTGTGAAGCGAATTCTGACCATAAGACCGGAGAAAATGAAAAAGAAGGGAAGTATGTGGTCTAAAGATTGCTTCCCTTCTCCAGATTCTTGGATGCCAGCTGAAGATGCAATACTATGTGCTATTGTACATGAATATGGCCCACACTGGAGCTTGGTCAGTGATGTTTTGTATGGGATTGCTGCTGGTGGGTATTACAGGGGAATATTTAGACATCCTGTCCATTGTTGTGAAAGGTTTAGAGAACTTTTCCAAAGATATATTTTATCATCAACGGAAATCCAGAATGACAAGCTAAATAATGCAGGGTCAGGGAAGGCTCTTCTTAAAGTAACAGAGGTACGCTTCATTACATACAAAGTATTTTCAATGGGTAGTATGAATAAGAAAAAGGGATAAAGAATCTAATAAGATGCCACGTCCAAGTTTAGCCAAGGCTACATAGTAAAACAATGTAGTCTGCTGTTCATTGTCATGGTAACATAGTCCTTTCTTAGTTTCTTAGCTCTTAATATTGATGTTAAATGAAATCTTGCCGAATGAGCTAAGCAGAGAAGTGAGAAACTGAAGTACCAGTATTGTATGCTTTATTTAACTGAAAAAGTAATGAAACCGAAGAAGAAAATTCTAGATAAAAGGTATATACTAGTAATATATTATAGTTTACAGTTTACTCATTTCTGTTTGTATAGACTATACTCTAGATTAAAGCCAAAATGGAGATACTCTGTTGGTCACCCATAATTTGAGCTTAATAATAAGATTAAGTTAGCTCTGACAATAATGTCCAGCCCTTTTACTATATTGTTTTTGAATTGTATTCTTTTATTACCTTAAGAATTGAGCTAAAATAGAAGATGGACTTGTAAAATCTTGGTCGGTTGACAGTAATTTGGGCATAATAATAATATTTTGATATAAATTATTTTGTGTTTACCAAGACCCATGCTTTGTGTTATCCTTTTGAAGCTTCTACCAATAATACAACACAATACAACTATGTAATTTGAAAACAGTTGTTCTTACTGTGTACTGTGGGTAGAAAATATCTGAAGTATGAACCAAGTTTGAGCATTGCATAACAGTATAATATTTGAAATTTAAGTATAACATTACTCATCAATTGGTTAAACATGCCCGGGGACGGTTTCTGGGGTGTTTGGCTCAGACTCATTATGAGAGTTAAGTCCGCGTAGAAGGGGATTGTAGTCTGTTTTTTGAACACATCATTTCTAGCAATTCTGTTTATGTGAAAAACCTTGTATCTGTGTAAAGGAGAAGCATAGTACTTGTTGAATGCACAAAAATCTACAATGGATGACCAGAATATTTTAGGTTTACTTGCACATTAAGAATACATCTCTTTCAGCAGCTATGTAGTATATTTGGTTTACTCACAAGTCACAAGTCACGGCTATAATCCCGCCACACCCAGCTTTTGGATGAAAAATATCTGAATGATAGTGTTAATCTCCTTCACCTTTTATTGATGTTATGTTCTTTTTTGTTCCTGTTTTTAATCTGTTGAATTCTACATTCTGAAAAAAAATTCTCGTGTATGATAGGATAATGTCCGCTTATTGTTGGGTGCTGTTTCTGAGCTTCCAGATAATGAGCCTCTTATTCAAAAGCACTTTTTTGTGCTGCTTTCTTCTGTCTGGAGAACGTCATCTGGGCGCTACAAAAAACACTGCAACTCAAATTCTCAGTCTAGCCTTTACCCTGGTGTAAGGTTCCTCATGGGGAATCATATATCTAAACCTGACACAGCAGGGACATCTTCCAAAATGAACTTTGCAAATCTAAGCACGAGTAGAAAATTAGTAGCAGCTGCCCTGCATGATGCAGATGTTACATCACGGCATGATAGAGTTGCCACCCTCAGCTCTAGGGGTGAAGATTGTAGTGTTGCAGATCAGCTGGTGATTTCGCTTGAACTTCCAAATGGCGGGAATGGTGACCCGGTTCTGTTGCCATCCATTGTAAACGTGGCAATATGTGGCCCTGGACCATCTCCGTCAACATGCACAGATGCTGGTGGTAATAAGATTAGATCTTCTGTTGTGGCAGAAAACAGATTTAGGTATGAACTCTGTAACCTGCTTACAATTCTCACAGAAGGTAGTTTTGTTTTTAAATTAAGATTTAGTTCAGTAGAACTCCCACAGTTTGTCCAATTATGTTCTCGGGTAGCTTCAATAAAGGCTATTAAGGTAAGTTGACGAGTCAAACAACATATTCCCTCCATCCGACTTCCCTCCAAAGTCGGACCATTTTATTTCTGGGTGTTCTGCGAGCGGATGTCTGCATCCTTGACTTACGTTAAACTTAGTATCCCCTCGGTTTAATTTCTCTTTAAACCCAACAAATGTGTGAATAATGTTTAGTGATCAAAATTTAATATAGTCATCATCAGGTTAACATGTTGTTTAGAGGCTGCATATGTTTTCTCCACTACCTGTATATGATGGATTTTTTTGGCAAGTCTTGTGTCATTCTCATGTGTGTGTGATACCTATTACTCTTATTTAGGACCGCTTCTGGATCTAGAGATGAAGATTGTATGGCGCCAATTTCATTGTTTTCCTCATCAGTTGATGTGGAGTCACGGATGCCTGTGAAATCACAATCCTTGGGAAAACACAAGCTGCCTATCTCTGAGTCGGTAAAGTCTGCCAAGTCAAAAGTGAGGAAGACTATCACAGAATCCAGTGACGCTCATTGTGCTGTTGATCCAGGTTTCCGACAAATAATGGTGGCACCAAGGGTTACTGATTCCAGTAGTCCAAATGCTGCAACTACTAATTATGAAAGTAGTTCAACCTTTGACATTGAAGACTTTTTAACATTGGATTTGGCAAGTTCTGAAATGTCCACGCATTATTATGATCCTGGTTTAACTTCAGGTTTAGAAGATTATTCATCATTTACGGACTTTACAGACATTGGGTAAGAATGCATTTTGATTTCTTGATACAGCTATTTAATTGCTGTGCTAACTGGTTGGTGTCTCGGGAATTGATCTACCAACTGATGAATACATTCCTGCTACCTCCTTCGGGTTCTCTGATGCGCAGTCAGGTGGGAGGGTCTTCCGATTGGACGATAAATTTTTAAGCTGGAAGATTTTGCATGTTATAGGAAGGGCTGAAAAATGTAGCTTCAAGCTGAGTTACAAACAATTGCACATAGAATGTAACCTTAAAGTTGTCTCAAAATAGCCCTTCTTTGTAGTTTTAGTGATTTAGTTGCAGTAAGGTATGTGTCACCAGAAATGTATTTATATATTTATTTTACGGGGAGAGGAAGAGAAGGGAACAGAGGGTTGAGGGACTGGTTGGTTGTTGACAGAGGGCAGTAGTTCAGGAATTTCTAATCAATAGAAAATTTTCAAGGAATTGTTAGATTGTGACAAAGTAAAAATAGAAATCAATATAGGTCAGCTCTTAACCTATTATCAATATAGGTCATTCCTCACCTCTACATTATTTTCATTATATAGATCATTTTGCATAATGTATTTATATTTTTCTTTGAAAATTTTGGCTAGAAATAGCAATGTTGTACAAGAGTTCAGGGACAAACCCTGGTAACAGCTTTTAGTCGGTCCTATTTCCGAAGGGCAGTTGACAACTGAATCCGAGTTTTCTCATAGTTTTAAAAGAAGTCTAGGTTTGAAGTTGTTCATGAGTACTGGCTTTGAGTTTTTCGGCCATCTGCCTCGGGATTAGTTAGGATACAAATAAGTCCAAAACTATAGTGTGCACAAAGCCTTGGATTCTATTCACATTTAATTGCAGGATGATGGCACAATGGCTATAATATAATAATAGACACTTAAAATACTCATGTAATTTTTTTTTTGATACACAATGCAGCATTCAGTTATTTGTCATTAACTGACCTTAATTTTAAAGGGATAAAGTTGGAAAAACACATTCAAATAACTAATTTGTTACCTAATACTGTTTCTATAAAAGTATTATATTTGACATGCATAACCAGATCATAAATAAAACGAACAATATTGCGAGTATTGTGGGTTTCCATCGTTGACTAGCATAGCAAGAACCGACGGGGAGGAAGAGAATAATTAAGGCCGTGATAAATCTACCAAATAGAAAAAAAAGGCAAGACTTGTTTGAGGGGAGAAAATTGGCTATCTATTCTTGACATTGCATTGAGAAGCTTTTTTTTTGGATGAATGAGAGTTTCGGAGAAGGTGCAAAATGTGAAACTGATTGATGAAGCTCATTGTTGTGACAACCCGGGTCAAATCTTGAGTCTTTTTCGAAAATCGGGTTAAATTCCGATTCCGAGTCCGAAATAAACTGAAGCATACTATCCCGAGTGCAGCTAACTTTGATTACGACAAGCCCACTACACGCCCCCAAAAGATCATGATTTGTTGGTGCACATAGTAATAGTAGTACTTTGCCTTATAAACTGAGTAGAAGTCCCAAATCTCCTCGATGTGGGACTGGGGTGTTACAAACTCCCCAACTTAAACTCTTGACGTCCTCGTCAGGCCAGATTCGTGTCCCCACCTCCGGCAACTTGAAACATAAAGTTTTCGAAAGTCGGCTCTGATACCATATGTGACAACCCGAGTTAAATCCCGAGCTTTTTTCGAAAACCGGGTCAAGTCCTGATTCCGAATCCGAAATAAGCTGAAGCATACTATTCCGAGTGCAGCCAACTTGGATTACGACAAGCTCACCACAGTCCCCCAAAAAATCATGATTTGTTGGTGCATATAGGAATAGTATTTTGTCTTATAAACTGAATATAAGTCCCAAATCTCCTCGATGTGGGACTGGGGTGTTACAATACTCCTGGACTCAAAACTTTAGCTCATGTCAAGGATTGCGAGATGCTTATGGACAAATTGACTCCGCCAAAATGTACTTGATTTTTTTTTTAATTTTGTTCATTAGCCATTGTATTATGCGCGAAACAATAACCACCACCATATTTTTATTGTAACCTTATGGCCGTTTCATAATTTGTAGGGGCCAAGAAGAAACCGAAAAATCGGGCCCTAATTTTTTCTTTTATTATATAATATAACATAATAAAATATGATAAAGTTGTATTTTATTTAAATCACTTAAATCTTAAATTTTAGATCACTTGTCCTAATTTTTTTCTTTTATTATATAATATAACATAATAAAATATGATAAAGTTGTATTTTATTTAAATCACTTAAATCTTAAATTTTAGATCACTTGTATTGTCAAGTATAATATTATGAAATATTATAAGTCAAAAATATATTTGTACCGCGTTATATGTTTCAACGGTCTAAAAAGATCCAAGATTTAAGTGGTGTACATAAAAATTTGCCTAATATAATAATTAGTAAATATTATATTATATTAATATTAATCTAATTAATATTTAGTAAAATAGAAATGCGAAAAATAGACTCTCTTACTTATATTTGAATTGCATTAAATATTATAATCATTCGTAAATTAAATAACTCTGAACCAAACAATATATTATTAATTGTTGACGGAGGAATTTGGTATCAACAAAGTTTGAGGTTCGTAGCCGGAAACAAGATCTGTGATGACGGTTCTTTGTCGGAAACGTGAACAGTAGTCGGTGGATCCGATGAACAGTATTCGTCGGAAAAATTGAACAGTGTTTGGTGGTGTTGATTATTGGGGGCTGAGATTGCTTAGGGTTAGTGGTGGCTCCTTTGCGCTCTCGCTTCTGACCCCTTACAATGTGCCTACGTACCCCTATTTATAGGGGATCAAGCCCACGTAGTTCTTGGGGAACAAGAAACCTAATGGGCTTAGATTTCTTATCCCGAGGCCCAATGGGAAGCCCACTGGAAACCGTCTTCTACTAGCTTTAGGAATGTCCGCCGATGAGACCCAACCACAAAGGCCCAAGGCTCGTCCACGGCTTCGAGACTTCACGGATGAGGCATCTCCCTGGCCAAGGATAACCCTCCGCTACCAGCTGTTTCTCTAATCTGTGGACGCAGGTATAGCCGTGGTTCACCCCAAATGTTGGACGCATCCTTGTCCCCCGATAAGGAGCCCCTTCCAGATTACAGGACAAGTGATCCCAAGCTTTTGGGTGCAAAGTGCAGGATACTCCAAAGTCTCCCAACGAGGACACTCGTTGACTACAGAGACAGAGCTCCCAAAGCACACACCAGCTTTCACCCCACATCCCCAATGAGGACACCCATTGACTACAGGAGGAGGCCTTCAGTCCAGGCATACCCCTGGAGGTCTCTGACCACGGACACCGCCTTTCTTGTAGATATGCTACAGGAAGGAGTTCTTCAACAGAGTACCTGCATCAAATAGGTTAGTAATAACATTCTCCATCTTCCTTGAGTCTTCCAGAGAATCCATCCAAGCAGCACATAAAAGCTATATTTATATGTCAAGTAAAAGTTGAGGGCGCGCCCTGACATCTCTGTATGTTGGCGCCGCCCTGTGTTACCAGCCTTTGGTCTCTTCTTATATCATTGCGCGCTCTAAACTATTCATCTTTAGGGCTTGCTTCAATTCTGTCTAAATCAAGCAAGTCTGCCAAAACAATCATGTCCAAACAACCCGTCCAAATAGTCTTCCTTGCTCAAGGCGCGCCCTAAGGCTCACTACACTACAGGTTTCAATTAAGAAAATTCTCTCCTCCTTCTCGATAACTGGGCGCGCCTCCTCCGCCTGTTGGAGGGCGCGCCTTTAAAGCATGATAACCACAATTGTCAATCAGCTATTCAATCAATGGGGCGCGTTCTTAGGGCGCGCCTTCTATTTATGGAAAGTCAATCTTATCTTCTTCCTAGATTTCAGGCGCTTCTCTTTTAATTCTGCTCATTTTATTAATCTTAATCCAAATATTGTTTATACCAATTTTTGGGCATAACAACTACCCCCAAATTCCATATTCTATTGAAAATGGGATTGGAATTTTTTCTTCACCTTTATTAGAATTTGTATAAACAAATCTTCCAATACTTTTTACAGGACGCGCCTTAAACAGAGCGTGCCTTCCAATTTTTCTTTACGGCTTCAATGGTGCCATAATAACGAAATAGGGCGCGCCTTCAAGAGGGCGCGTTCTAGAAGTTCAAATGGTTTAAAAACAGTTCCCCTGATTACTAGGGATTCGCGATGGATGTGACTGATTTTGACAGCTGTCATTTTCAACTATAAATACCAGTTACACCCTTTCTTTTTACTTTTCACTTTTACTCTCTCTCCTACTTTACCCTTCTCCAAAACTTATCATACCGACGAAAAGAAGCTTTGTCTGGGATCAGCTTTCTCCGCTGCCATTTCTCAAACCTGTTCTAGCCAACTTATTCTCCATTCGAAAAGGTACAAAAAACTTCTTGCATCTTTGAATTTTGTTAAGTAAATCACATTGCATGTCGCATTACCTTTTCATCTCTCATTTCTGTTCTTGATGATGTGCATAAAATAATGTATGTATCTGTGTATGTATATGTGTAGTCTCGAATTTTGCTATTTTAGATCCAAAATCATTGGGTCTAACTTTTAAATTTGTGTTTTTGAGAATATCAATCGTTAATTACAATTTGCACCTGACCATCTGTGCCCTTAGAATCCACCAGCAACTTAGGACGCGCCCTATCTTTGGCTTATAACCTGTTCATGACCAGAATAGGGCGCGCTTGTTGTAATAAAAAGACTTTTAATAATAGGCTAAGATTTTCTTGATGGCGCGCCCCTTGTTAGAAGGCTTATTTTAAAAGGGAGCTGATATAGATCATAGAAAGTACTCTTCTCTTACACCCCCCACCTATCTATCCCATTTTCTTTACACTTTTGTATCTCATTCTTTCGAATGGGGCGCGCCCTCAACATTTCTTTTGGTTTTCTTGACAGCTGGAAGACGAGGGCGCGTCCTCTCCTTTTCACCCTTTCAAGAATTTCCTCACCAATTTGGGGATTTATTCGCCCCCAAATATTTACTTCGATCCTCAACCTCCAAACGCCCACCACACTCCTGAATTTCTGAACCGGGTGGCGCGCCTTCTTCAGGATTCCAAAGAGGGTACCTTGATGGCAGATTCCTCAGATAATTCGTCCACGGACAATATTCTTTTATCTCGTAGGCAAGGCAAGCAGAAGCTGGTCCAAAAGGATAGATCCCCAATCCCAGATAGGACAGAACTGGACGATGATGATTGGTTCGAGAGTTTGAATGCTGATAGATATAGGGGTTTTGAGAGGGGCGTCAACGTAGGTGCGGGACCCTCTAAAGTATCCTAAAGGACTGTATCTCCAAGTCCGTCTTCCCAACAAATAGAGGGCGCGCCTAAGTCCCCCGTTTCTGAGGGCGCGCCTGAAGCGAGTGCGTCCCCTCTTTGCAATGAGGAAAATTTCTTTGATGAGGACTCCTTCCAATTTTCCACCTCTCCTGAACCTTCTCCAATCCCTTTCCACCACTGGGAAGTTTCCGATAGTGAATTAGATTTTGACTGGGATGAATTTGAACCATGTACTGAAGCTGTGAAGAAGCGTTTCAGGAAGGAGCATGGGAAGCTTTTCTGTGTGGGCCTGTCTTCAGCCTGTTCAGATGAGCAACTAGGATGGCTCATGGAGTTTTACAATATGGAAGGCATATGGGCGCGCCCTTTGAGCATGATGCGGCCCCATATCTTTAATTATGGGAGGAACTTTAAAATCCCCAGAATGGTGACCAGCCCCAAGCTAGTATCTTTGGGTATAGGCGCGCCCTTACACCCCTACCTTAGGGAAGTGATAGAACTGTATGATGTTGCTCCACTTCAACTATCTCCCAACAGCTACAAGTTTATCCTGGCTCTGTTTATCCTCTATATGGACTTGGGCTTTCCTCAACCGTCAATGGCAGAAGTTGCTTATTTTTTCAATCTAAGGAAATCTGATCATGGGTACTACTATCTGGTGGTGGACAAGCAACATAACAAGAAGGGTTTTTCCTCTGGCAAGCTTAGCCATGAGAAAGGTTGGAAAGAAAACTTTTTTTACCTGTATGACATTCCCAGAATAAGGATAAGATTCAACAAGTCACCAAGTAAGGGCGCGCCCTTTTGTCTTTTCCCTTATGTTATTTTTATATTTTTTTTCTTTCTTTTCTCATCCTTATACTTTTTCAGACAGACCAGCTTCAAAACCCCTTAAAGGCGAGCCCAAAAAATGAGCTAAAGCCCTCCTTAGAGTGGCTTCTGACAGGTGGAACTTAAAAACCTTAGTCACTTGATCCAACTTGATGCGAGTTGGGATCCTTTCTGACCAAGTAGGAGTGAAGTGCAAATACGTAAAATTTAGGAAGGGTGCTCCTGTTTCTCGTGTTATCGACTTAGACAGCGAAGAAGCTGAAGAAGAAGAAGAAGAGGAAACAGAGGATGGCTCCCTACAAGACCAAGATCCTTCAGGTTCATTCACTGTAGAATATAAAGGCGCGCCTTTTCACTATTGGCGCGTCTTACTTCTTTTTTGTTAACTCTTCATTGCCATACTGGATAGAAAAACTTTCGTTCATTTATTCTTTTTGCGTCTTTAAGGCGCGCCCTGTTACTCTAGGCGTAGTATTTTACTCATGTTTATCAATGTTGTCTCTATCAATTGCTTCTATTTGTTGCATTATTCAACATATTTGACTGTCATGTCTAACTAATATGTCTTTATGTCTTGTGCAGAAATGGCTCCTCCAAGAATCCCCAAGTCTTTTGGGGCGCGCCCTGGTGATAAGCCTAGGCCCAAATCGAAGAAGGATGCTCCTGCTGCACAGGCATCTGTTCCAACTTCTGCCTCCATCCCTCAAACTGCACCTGCTCAAAAGAGGCCCATCATTGACCTCACAGAAAAGCAGGGCGCGCCTAAGAGGCAAAGAGCAGAGGGCGCGCCTTTCGTCTCTTCTGCTGCCTTGAACGCTCTTGGCCCCATAGGTTCCCTTCATATTTCAGATGAAGAAGTGGAGCAATGGCAAGCCATGGATTTGGGAGATGCAGCTCGTGCTTCAATAAAGGCATCTTTCCAATTGTTTATCCACTCCACTCGAGTGGTGGATAAGCTACTGGAAGAGGGGGCGCGCCTGGAGAGGCTGCAGGAGGACAACAATATTTTGAGGAACACCCTCAAAGACAAAGACTTTCTGCATGCCAAAGACATTAAAGCTAAGGATTCTGAAAACTCTTTTCTCAAGGATGAGGTGGCCAATCTTACTTCCCAGCTAGAGATTGCCAACAAAAAGGCTACCTCTCTCCACACTGAGCTGGGTGCAGCTAACTTGAGAATTGAATATCTGGAGGAGCAACAAAAACTAGGCTGGCCTGATGAAAAGAGGGAAATATCTGATGAGGCATTTGCCAATTGTTTTCACTTCTACAGAGTGGGTTTTGTGGCCAATGATCCTGACTACTCCTTTGAGAAGTTTGGGGAGGAGACTGTTGCTGAGATGGTGGAATTCAAAAAAGAGCATGCTGCTGAGATCAGGGCGAGGAGGATAGAACTTGGGTTGGAAGAAGAAGAAGAAGAAGAAGAAGAAGAAGCGGAGGGCGCGCCACAAGAGGAAGTCTCCAAGGACGCGCCTGAAGTTGATCCAACTGTCCCTCTTCAATCTATTCCCCCAACGGACCAGTCCCAAGGCGCGCCTTGATTATTTACTGCTTTAAATTTCAAATACTTATGAGGAGCCATCCCTCTTTTGATGCTGTGCAAAGTTGTATGACTTGTTTTTCCGCTACTCTTTCATTCTTGCATGTATGACTCGTTGTTAATTTCATTTTTACTCAAAAATTTGTTAAGTCACTTTGATTTTTCCCTTGGCAATCATATGTTTCCATGGAGTATGTTACTATATGGCGCACCCTTATAGATTTTTGTGTGATCTCAAAGTTTGTCATTGTGTTTCTTTCCATTAGTACCTTTGCCATATTTTAATTGACTTATTGGTCCAATAGGCGCGCCTTATTTCGGGGAGTTTTTTCCCTTAGTCTTACTTTGCTGACCATGTGTATTTATTTCCTTCATCTTTTTCTACTATGTCTGTCATGATCATAAAGCAGGAGTTATCAGATAGGGCGCGCCTCTTTATAGGGCGCGCCATTGATGTTTTTCAGATGAGAATTTTCATGTTAAGCAAATACAGTAACTTTTGAAGTAACTTTTCTCTTTTATTGATAACGCGCTCTAGGGGGTAAATTACACCAGTCCCATGGCTACTATGCTCAATGGGGAAATTATTTGAAAAAATTTTCTTCCTTCTGCTAGTTCCGAGGTTCGCAGTCATGTGTACTACCCCCCGAGGCTAGGAGGAATTTATTTGCTACTAGCCTATTACATAAGAATCAAAACAAGGAAACAAGGGGGACACAACCACACCCTACTGATAATACTTCCGCAAATGTTCTGCATTCCATGCTCGAGGAATAATTTTACCATCCAGATCTTCTAAGCGATAGGTCCCTTTCCAGAGTATAGCTTTGACTTTGTACGGTCCTTCCCAATTAGCTCCAAGCACCCCGTGCTGAGCTATCTTAGTGTTAGGCATAACCTTTCGCAACACGAGGTCTCCAACCTTGAACGGTATGGGTTTTACTTTTTTATTGAAATACCTTGCGACCCTCTGTTGGTACACAGCGAGCTTCAATTGAGCGTTTGCCCGGGCTTCATCTAACAGATCTAAGTGGAGCCTCTGGTTAACTTTTGCATTTTCCTCGACGAACGCATCTCTCCATAGAGATCCTGTTCCTACCTCCACGGGAACCATGGCCTCATACCCGTAGGTCAGCAGAAAAGGGGCTTCACCTGTGGTTGTCCTAGGAATCGTGTTGTAAGACCAAAGGACCATAGGCATTTCTTCTGGCCAGTCCCCTTTCTTTTCTTCTAACTTTGCCTTCAAGGTATGTTTTATGATTTTGTTTATGGCTTCTGTCTGACCATTACTCTGCGGATGATAAACCGCGGTGAAGTCTTTTTTAATCTTTAAGTCTTCACAGAGCTTCCTTAACTCCTTACTATCAAATTGTTTTCCATTGTCTGAAATGAGCTTGTAAGGAATACCAAACCTGCATACTATGGAGTTGAACACAAAATCCCTTATCTTCTTTGCCGTGATCGTGGCTAGTGGCACGGCTTCTGCCCATTTGGTGAAGTAGTCCACAGCTACCACGGCGTATTTCACACCCCCCTTTGCTTTGGGTAACTCTCCAATGAGATCAATCCCCCACATGGCAAAAGGCCAGGGACTTGTTAATGAGGTAATGGTGGATGTCGGGATGTTGGAATAGTTGGCGAACCGTTGGCAATGATCACAAGCACGGACAAAATTGAAAGCAACTTCCCTCATAGTCGGCCAGTAGTACCCTTGTCTGAGCACTTTTAATGCCAAGGAACCACCCCCCGAGTGATTGCCACAAATCCCTTCATGCACCTCTCTGAGAATATAATTTCCTTCTTCCCTGTCCACACAACGTAACAGTGGCTGGTTAAATCCTCTCTTGTATAGTACCCCGTCATACTCGACATACTTTGCAGCTTGGTACCGAAGACGTCGAGCCTGTAGTTTATCCTCCGGTACAGCCCCTGACTGAATATAGTTATGGATGGGGGTCATCCAGTTTTCTTGTGGGATTTCTTGCGTTTGAAACACCTCCACCTCTGGGATACTTGGAACTTCCTGGATTCCCAAAGGGATTTGTCCAAGTTGAACGCTGTCCATCTGTGAACCCATCTTGGCCAAAGCGTCCGCATTACTATTCTCTTCTCCCGGAACACTTTCCAGTCTGGCACTTGAAAATTTTCCCAGTAGGCGTTTTGCACATCTCATATACAGCTCTGTCCGCGGTCCTCGGGCTTGGAATCCTCCGTTGACTTGATTGACAACTAATTCAGAATCACTTCGAACTATCAAATTCACGGCCCCTACCTCCAAAGCTAACTTTAGACCGTTAATCAAGGCTTCATACTCAGCATCATTGTCGGTAGCATAACACTTGAAATGGATAACACTCATCAAGCGGTGCCCCTCCGGAGTGATCAAGACTATCCCGGCACCTGACCTGCTGTTATTTACGGCCCCGTCCACATGTAATGTCCACCACGGGTGGGGGAGTTCTTGCTTCTTTTCGTCCTGATGACTTTCTTGCGAGGTTGGTTCTGCTGGCACTATGGCCTTATCATCAATTTCTTCATCAAACTCAAGTACGAAATCGGCCAGCGCTTGTCCTTTGATTGCCGTGCGTGAACAATATTCCAAATCGAATTGCCCTAGCTCTATGGCCCATTTTAACATTCTTCCCGACGATTCGGGTTTATGTAAAATATGCTGGAGCAGTTAAGCGGTGCGAACTTCTATTCGGTGAGCCTGAAAATACGGTCTTAGCTTTCGTGCCGCAAGAATAAGAGCGTACACTAATTTTTCCATGTTGGTATATCTGGTTCCCGCATCCAACAACCTTTTGCTTACATAGTATACAGGCCACTGGTGGCTTGCTTCTTCCTTTACCAAGACGGCACTGACGGGATATTCTGACACCGCCAAATACAGAATTAATGTTTCTCCGTCTTCTGGCTTGGCCAACATCGGCGGATTTCTCAGTTGTTCTTTGATTTTCAAGAAAGCTTCTTCACAATCAGGGGTCCACAGAAAATCCTTCCCTCTCCCTTTGATCGCTTTGAAGAATTCTTTGCACCTATCCGACGATTTTGACACAAATCGATTTAGGGCCGCGATCCTTCCTGTTAGACTCTGTACCTGTTTGACACTGGTGGGAGATTTCATGTCTAGCAGAGCTTTTATTTTTGCCGGGTTGGCCTCAATTCCCCGGTTATTGACCATGAATCCCAAGAATTTTCCCGACTCTACGCCGAAAACGCACTTCTGCGGGTTTAGTTTCATCCTATATTTTCTCAGGATATGGAACATTTCAGTTAAGTCGGCGACGTGATCTTCCACCCTTTTCGATTTCACGAGCATGTCATCCACATACACTTCCATAGTCTTCCCAATCTGCTTCTTGAACATTTTGTTTTGCCAACCTTTGGTAAGTGGCACCGGCGTTGATCAGACCAAATGGCATTCCGATATAGCAGTAGAGCCCTCTATCAGTGATGAAAGAGGTGTGCTCCTGGTCAGGCTCATACATAAGGATCTGGTTATACCCGGAGTATGCGTCCATGAAGCTGAGCAGGGCATGTCCCGCCGTGGCGTCGACCAACTGATCAATTCTTGGTAGGGGAAAACTATCTTTTGGGCATGCTTTATTTAGGTCGGTGAAGTCCACGCACGTTCTCCATTTGCCGTTGGGCTTTTTTACCAATACCAGATTTGCTAGTCATTCTGGGTAAAAAGATTCTCGAATTAGTCCGACGTCTAGGAGCCTTTCTACTTCTTCTGCTAGGGCTATAGCTCTCTCTCCACTTACGGCCCTTCGTTTTTGTCGAACCCCTTTATGCTTGGGGTCGATATTCAATCGGTGGCACATTATTTCTAGATCAATCCCCACCATATCAGAATGGCTCCATGCAAATACATCAAGGTTTGCCAACATAAATATTGAAAGACCTTCCTTTAACCTTGGTGCCAATTGGGACCCTATTCTCAGAACCTTACTCGGGTCTTTTTCATCAACGGGGATTTCAATCGTATCTTCTGCTGGCCCCATCTTTTCCGTCGATATTGGTATCCAGGGATCCAAGTCAAGGGGATTATAGATCTCCTGGTCATGTAGAGAGGGTGCATCCCCTTCAGGAGGTGTGCCTTGCGTAGTAGAGTCATCAACTTTTTCAGTATGTTTTGCGGGCGAGGGTGCTCCTGCAAGAGGAATGGCATCACCCTGTTCGAGGCTTTGCAAGACATCAAATCTTCCTTCTAAACGTTCCCCATGGAAATCTGCTTGGACTATGGTATCCATCGCCTCCTCTTCTTCTTCCAACATCTCAATTCTGATTGTGTCTTCCAAGTATAACATTGTCGAGGGCAACTCAGAGGGATGTTCTTCTTCTTGCTCAACATAATAGTGGACTCGGATTTCCTCGGTTGGTTGCTCAATGCTTTTCTCCCGATCCACGTCCGGAGTATCATCGGCGTGGGAGTCTTTTCTGAAACCTTTCATTGCTTGCCTGTAGCACTCCCGTGAGTCATATTGGGAACCCCTGATACTTCCCACTCCATTCGGTGTTGGAAATTTGATAGTTAGGTGATGGATTGAAGTGATGACTCTCATTTCCCGCAGAAAAGGTCGTCCTAATAACACGTTGTGGGACGATTCCTGATTCAGGACCTTAAATTCGAGCATCTTTGTTACCGATAGTGGGCTTTCCCCCAGTGTACATGGGAGCCGAATTGACCCCATGACTCTAACTCCTGCACCTGAAAAACCATAGACCCGCGAGTCTTCCCCCGGCATATCCTGATCAGGCAGTCCCATCTTTTTGAAGGTGCTGTAATAGAGGATGTTTGCTGAGCTTCCATTGTCCACGAAGGCTCTATGGACATTCTTTGTACCGATTTGGATGGAAATAACCAACGCATAATTGTGTGGGTGATGTACCCATCGGGCATCTGTTTCTCTGAAAGTGATATCCATGGACTCACCCTTAAACACCTTGGGTGGCCGGGTTTCCACCCTATGAATATCTGTGAGAGGCCTGAACCGGGCTTCCCTAGCGTATTTTGCCAAGGCTCGGTTGCTGCATTCCATTCCGGGATCTCCCCCGTAGATTGTTCGGATACTGCCATCTCTGATAAATTTATTTTCCTCCGGGGGATCATTGTTTGTCCCGCGTGGGGCTCGTCTTTCCTCTTCCCTTGTCCTGTCATCCTTGTGCTTTCTTACTTCCTTGACTACCCATTCTCCGAGGTATTTTTCCTTGATAAGCGCTTCGATTTTGTCTTTTAAATATCGGCACTCGTGCGTGTTATGTCCAGATGATTCATGGTATTCACAATATTTTTTCTTGTCTTTGCTTTGCCATGATGATAAAGCTTCAGATTTTCTAAATAGCCCTTTATTTCTATTTACCTCGTAGATATGGTCGATAGATGCGACCAAAGGTGTGTACCGGCTTGTCCTGTAGTCATAGTTTGAGGGAGGGCTCCATCCCCTCCTTGTGCTTGCTGTATTTATCCGGTCTGGGCTTCGACTATCCCTTCGGTATCTCGGGCTTGGTGACCTATCCCTCTTCCTTCCTTTGTTTCTCTGACTCGACTGTGAGGTTGGTTGTACATCTGCCAAAGATTGTTCTATAGCTTTAAAGGATTCCGCCAAAGCGAAGACATCTGCGAGAGTGGCCGGATCTTTCCCTTGCAAGTGCTTCCAAAAATCTGAACCAACCCTTAATCCTGCGATCAGGAAACTTTTTAAGGCTTCGTCTGACGCCCCCCTCACGCTAGTAGACTCGGTGTTGAACCTTGTGAAGTATGATGTTAAGCTTTCATTTTCTCTTTGCCTAACATTGGCAAGAGTTGTGACAGAGGGAGCGTATCTCACCGCGGCTTGGAACTTAGTTAAGAACAAATTCTTCATCTGATCCCACGAGGTGATCACCCCTGGCCCGAGCTTTTGAAACCACTGCTGGGCACTTTCTCTAAAGGTTGCCGCCAAGAGACGACATCGAGCCAAGTCCAGGACTTGGTACACATCCATCTCTATATTAAAACGACCCAGGAATTCCACCGGATCTGAGTTTCCGTGGAAATGAAGATCGCTAGTAGTGCTGCGATACCCGGCCGACAATTGTGCATCCCTTACTGCTTCCGAGAATGAGGAAGGGATTTCAGCTGTAGCCGTTACCCTGCCTTCGAGATGGTTAAGTAGCCTTTTCAGATCTCCTACATTGAAAGTTCCCACGCCGGGAATGGTCTGCATTTGAGGCTGCGGACCTTGGGGTTGCAATGGAGGTTTTCCACTTGATTCCCCCCGGGAGGGGCTTGTTGCCGGTTTGTATTCTGGGCGTCTTCAGGTATTACAATTATTTCAGGATTTCATTCTTGATTTCTCCCTTGATTCTCTTCCCCACCTTGGTCGCGGCCTCGAACCGTACCGCGATCATAGTTTTCTATATTCCTGGGATCATCATGTTCCACATAATCATAACCATCTGCTTGGTTATTCCAGCGGGAATCAAGGTGTCCGCGGTAATTGCCACGACGGTATCCGTCTAAATATCGACCTCGGCCTCCACCTCTTCCTCTCCATTGAGGCCTTCTCCATCGATCGTTTCCATACCCACGTCCATATCGATCCAGCGATCTGCGGGGAGGAGCTCTCTCATGATCGCGGTGCCGCTCCCGATTTTCCTGGGGATTCGGGGGTACACGCGTTGGATCGCGGTGCCGCTCCCGATTTTCCTGGGAATTCAGGGGCACACGCGTTGGATCGCGGTGCCGCTCCCAATTTTCCTGGGAATTCAGGGGCACACGCGTTGTATCATGGGGCGTCACATCTCCGCGATCAGCTTCTCTCTGCCATTCAAGTAACACCATTCTCAAATCGTCATCGCCCAAGCGAATCCCCAAGCGATCTTTCAGAGCTGCGAAGCCTCGTGGCTGATTCCCCGACATTGACTCCGCCTGCCGGCGTTCCTCGAGACTACGTCCAGAGCGGTGCGGATGGGTGGCTCCCCGGTTATCTGTTCGCAGAATTTCCCGTCCATCAACATCTTCTTCCACTAGCTTAATGATCGGGGACGTGTCATTATAATAGTCCAGGCGTCGAGGGGTTATCAGCACATGCCCTCTTTCAGTGTGGCCATGGCCGACCGAGACATCCCTATCTGTCATGGGTGCTTTTCCAGGCGCCTGAGCCGCTCGGTTGTGGCGAAGACCCGACCTGCCCTTGCGCCGTTCCACGGTGCTTAACCTCGAATCGAAACCATTCAAAGCGTCGCCCATGCGATACAGTTGTTCCAACAAGTCGGCGTTGTTGATGAGCACAGGCGGCTGTCCTCCAACGTCCGGTGTGGGACGGTCAGTCATTGGCAGAACGTAGGGTTCATATTCATAGCCATGATCGGAATCTTCTTCAGAACTTCCATCGTAAAAACCTCCCTCGTGATATTGAGACATCCTTCCTCCCAGATGTAGATCTTGTTTGGCCCTCCTTCTAGCGCCAATTTGTTGACGGAGGAATTTGGTATCAACAAAGTTTGAGGTTCGTAGCCGGAAACAAGATCTGTGATGGCGGTTCTTTGTCGGAAACGTGAACAGTAGTCGATGGATACGATGAACAGTATTCGTCAGAAAAGATGAACATTGTTTGGTGGTGTTGATTATCGGGGGCTGAGATTGCTTAGGGTTAGTGGTGGCTCCTTTGCGCTCTCGCTTCTGACCCTTACAATGTGCCTACGTACCCCTATTTATAGGGGATCAAGCCCACGTAGTTCTTGGGGAACAAGAAACCTAATGGGCTTAGATTTCTTATCCCGAGGCCCAATGGGAAGCCCACTGGAAACCGTCTTCTACTAGCTTTAGGAATGTCCGCCGATGAGGCCCAACCACAAAGGCCCAAGGCTCGTCCACGACTTCGAGACTTCACGGATGAGGCATCTCCCTGGCCAAGGAAAACCCTCCGCTACCAGCTGTTTCTCTAATCTGTGGACGTAGGTATAGCCGTGGTTCACCCCAAATGTTGGACGCATCTTTGTCCCCCGATAAGGAGCCCCTACCAGATTACAGGATAAGTGATCCCAAGCTTTTGGGTGTAAAGTGCAGGATACTCCAAAGTCTCCCAACGAGGACACCCGTTGACTACAGAGACAGAGCTCCCAAAGCACACACCAGCTTTCACCCCACATCCCCAATGAGGACACCCATTGACTACAGGAGGAGGCCTTCAATCCAGGCATACCCCTGGAGGTCTCTGACCACGGACACCGCCTTTTCTGTAGATATGCTACAGGAAGGAGTTCTTCAATAGAGTACCTGCATCAAATAGGTTAGTAATAACATTCTCCATCTTCCTTGAGTCTTCCAGAGAATCCATCCAAGCAGCACATAAAAGCTATATTTATATGTCAAGTAAAAGTTGAGGGCGCTCCCTGACATCTCTGTATGTTGGCGCCGCCCTGTGTTACCAGCCTTTGGTCTCTTCTTATATCATTCTACATCATAGGGCGCGCTCTAAACTATTCATCTTTAGGGCTCGCTTCAATTCTGTCTAAATCAAGCTAGTCTGTCAAAGCAATCATGTCCAAACAACCCGTCCAAAGAGTCTTCCTTGCTCAAGGCGCGCCCTAAGGCTCACTACACTACAGGTTTCAATTAAGAAAATTCTCTCCTCCTTCTCGATAACTGGGCGCGCCTCCTCCGCCTGTTGGAGGGCGCGCCTTTAAAGCATGATAACCACAACTGTCAATCAGCTATTCAATCAATGGGGCGCGTTCTTAGGGCGCGCCTTCTATTTATGGAAAGTCAATCTTATCTTCTTCCTAGATTTCAGGCACTTCTCTTTTAATTCTGCTCATTTTATTAATCTTAATCCAAATATTGTTTATACCAATTTTTGGGCATAACATTAATTTAAAGAAAGTTATACCATGAAATCTTCAGCATAGCCTATAAATTAAAAAAACGAGTCATTTAAAAATGAAAAAACTTGGTTATGTAAAATTTTGAAATAATACATACTACAAGAACACATTTATAATATTTTGTATTTTTATAATATATATATATATTATTAAAATTTTCCGAATTTAAAGCCTTTTAAAAAATATGGACCCCGGGCCATCAACTTATGCTGCGCTGTTAGTATATTAAGCCTACAAATTCAATTCTGCTCCTGTATATTTATACAAGAAAATTCAGTTATGCACGTTGCTATTTTTTCAACGGAAGCTAAGTAGTTTGAAGCGGGCAATTTGGTATACGACAAGATAAAACAACACGAGAACGACACGATATAAATGGACTTGTGTTTAGTTTTTTGGTATAGAAACACGAAAATACACGGTATAAAAGAACACAAAATTTAAACGGGTACGAAAATGTGTTTACCCTTTGATACATGACACGACACGAAAGTACACGAAATAATAAATTTATTAATAATTTTTTTAATATTTATATATTCATTTATATAAATATACATATTACTTTAATATTATATGTGTATATACATAAAAATTCATACATATTTATAAAAATATATACAAAAATATACAGTTATATGTAAATATTATATATATATTTATTATATATATATAAATATATATATGTAAAATTATATACATCTATATAATATTTTATATATTTATTAATTAATTAATTTATTTATTTTTATACACGAAATATACACAAAACAAACACGAAATGATGAGTTACGGATTTATATTTACCCTTAAGTACGCGATTGTTAAATGGGTCGGATATATGTTTGTCCTTTACTATACGAAACACGAAAGTACACGACACAAAAATATACGAACGATACAAATTACGAACTCTACTCCCACCAGGTAAGAATATCTCAGACGGGAGTCCCCTGATATGTATAGTGATGAATCTTGGCCAAATATATATATCATAAAAAAGGATAAAAAAGAAAATTCTTTTAAATTTGTGATAAAAATATTATTTTTGAAAATTTTGGCCAAAAATATCCTTCTAATACACATTTCTAAGTTAGATATTATTAATACGCATTTAACGAACGGGTAATTTGTGTAAAAATATGTTTAAAAAGAATTATAATGGAGATACACATTCAGGAAATGCGTATCACCTTTTGACTTTTGGTGATACGCATTTGAGAAATGCGTGTCTCTTGTTTTATTTTTTTAGTTATTTTATTTATTTATTTATGTAATACCTATTTCTCAAATATGTATTAAAATTACCCATTTTTCAAGTGCGTATTAAAATTACCCATTTTTCAAATGCGTATTATGCAGGTATTTTTGGTCATAAACTTCAAAAAATAATATTCTTGTTACAATTTTAAAAAAAAAATATTTTTGACCATTACTGTTAGATAATGAATACAACACGGAGGGGGTGAATGTGTTTTAGACAATTTTAATGGCTTTTTGATTGTCTTTACCTTGGTGATCAAAGCAGATAAGAAATGTAACAATATTATGCTAACTGGAATAAAGACATTGCACACAATATTTCAAAACTCACTTAAATTTTAGATAAAAATTAAGCTAGTGTTTTGCTACAAATTCTGGGTTCTTTGTATGTTAAGAACTCGGCTTCTTCCTTGAGAGAGTTACAAGAAAAACTAAATATGTTTGATACAAATAAAAGCAAAGGACTAGTGTTTACTTTATAGATTAGTATAACACTGGTTTACACGACATGCAAAGAAATGTACTAAATCCTACTTTAAGTTATCTCTAAAGCTTTCCATTTCTAACCTAGCAAATCTCTGCATATCCTGTTGAATTATGACACTCCTTTGTCAGTTAATCTTGACCTTTGATCTTTCACTTTTCAAGATGCTTTTGTAGACTTGTCAATCTAATTGATTAGATCATTTATTGATTGATAATCTTGGATCTTTAACTTTTATGCATTCTGTACTTGAGCTTCATTCGAGATCTCCGATTTGTTGTATAGAGAACTGACATCTCGATAAGTATAATGGCTTATCGAGATCTCTTAGTTCTCTATAAGTGTCTTTGACTTGTCGAGATCTCTTGAATCTTCATACGTGAACTTGGTTTATCGAGGTCTCCAAATTTCTGCATGTAGAATTGACTTTTCGATATCTCAGAGATCTCCATATGAATTTTGACTTGTAGCTATCTCTGAGATCTCTAGTAATACTTTGACTTGTCGATATCTCCAATCTTCATGTCTTCATTTTGACTTGTCGATATCTCTGAATTCTCCAGTACGGAAATGACTTGTCTACATATTGACAGATTTAATACATCTTTTATACACCAATAAATTACATGAGTACAACAAGTATATTCATCAAATAAATTTCTCATAGCATGTTTCTTTTCTAATGAGGTCCTTTAGATATACAAGCACTTGCAATTCCTCTATGATTTAAGCCCCTCTTAGAGCTTCCAAAAGTTTGAGCCAATCATCCAATTAACAGCCATTCAAATAAATTTATTCTAAACCTTGGAAATTTGCCAATACTTATGTTTAGAAAGTTTCTATCTTCAGTCACTCTGTCGTTCCTTTTGCCTTTAGTTCCTCTGATCTTTGCTCAAACATTTATATTCCCTCAACATATTTCCTTTCCATCTCCTCTCTTGCATCCTTCTCTCTTGCTCTTTTATCTTCTCATACTACCAACCATACACACAATACATACCTCCATGCTATTGCACTTGTATCCTTCTCCTTCATTAAGTTGATCACCCTTTTGATTTATGTGGCTGAAAAAGTATCCATCATTTCTCTGCCAAGTAGAGTGTAGGTGCCATAATGATAATAGATTCTGACTTCTTTTAGTGATACAACACAGACATTGACTATTTCTTCAGATAATTGTTGAAAGTAGTCTTCATCTGAGATGCACCAATTAAGTGGTAGAAAGTCAGCCTGATCAAAACAATTTCAGATGGCCCTATCTTTAACTTGCATCTTCTTTGATTTTATCCTAATAGATTTGTAATGAGTTTTGATTGGTGGCTTAAATGAAGGTAGGTTTGAGATTTTCTTTAGATTGGTTTGGCTGAAGGTGATTGGTGTTTTCAGTATGGTGTTTACAGTAAGTTTATATAGAAGTTTAGGTTTTGAGGTTGAAGATGGTAAGGTGTTTGAGTTTGTAGGTTTAGTGGTTTGAGCAGATTGGATTTTGATTATTTGGAAATTTCTTTTGATTCTTGTAGTGTCCCCCCTCTTCTTTCTTCTCCTCTCATCACCCATTTTCTGATCATCTTTCTTATTTTCTTCTACTTTTCTGCCAGTTGTTCTAGAAGAGTGACTTGGATTTGAGCCAGAAGGTTTTTACTCATCATGCTTCTGCTCATCATCATCCTTGTCTTCTCTTAAGTTGTATTGTGAATTTGGCAACATAGTGTCATCATTTTGAAGATACCTTCCCAAGATTCTGATCATCTCCTCATCTTCAATCTTCTTGTTCTTCTTGGACTTCAGATCAGTCTCAAGAGTCATTATCAATCTCAAGTTCCCCCTTACAAAATTCTTTGGAACTGTGAAGAATTTGCATCTTTTAGACTGAGGACATATGTAGGCCACCCCCTTGCTTGGATGGAGATAGGCTTCAGGAGAAGCAGCTATCTGAGCCTTCTTGAGTTCATTTAACAATTGGATGTCCTCTGGAATCATTGGATTAACTCTGTCAATAATTACATCCAGCTTAGATTCTCTCATGGATTGAAGAGCTGAGAGACACACATGTAGACATCTGTCCAAGCCACAATCATTTACATTTGCAATAATTCTCTTCTCCGGAAAGTTATCAGCTTTGACAATCACAATTCTGAGATAGTTTATGTTGTTGGCCAAAGCTCTTTTGTAGGTAATATAGTTGTTGTAAAGATACTCCTTTAAGACTATCAGTAGTTCAGTGAATTTTTGATCTTGACAGGGTCCTTCTGCAGCTTTTAGAAGTCTATCTTTTCCAACATCTTTAGATTATTTAGCTTTTGAAGAGCTTTGACCAATATGAGTTGATGTCTTTCCAGTCACTTTTGATTTACCAGCTTCCTTAGATTGTTGAATCCTTGCTTCTATCTCCCCCCTTAGTCTTGTTGGTGGGCTGGAGTAGTGGATAGGAATTTCAGGCCTCACATCCCCAGGAAGTGCAGGTAAAGGGATATTCAAGACACCCATAATAGCTCCAAATTGAACTGAATTTTGTATTTGAAGATGCTTGTGGGAGTCTACCAGGATCCTGATGTCATTCTGTTGACTCTGCACTAAGGAGCTTAAAGCCTGAACCTGAGCTGTGAGTGAATCATTAGAGTTGTGGAGTGTATACTTGCTGTTGAAGAGATTGAATTTAAAGATTTGATGATGTTGATGTTGAAGTACCAAAGTGTGCTTGCACAGCCTCCCTTATTCCTTCCATTAACAAAGCAGATGGCTCAAACCTGGCATGGTGGAGTTGATCCATCTTGACCCTCATGTCATTGGTGTTTGTGATTTGTTGTTGAACAACTCCATGTAAGGCAATGAATGATTCCCTTAGCTGCTTGATGCTCTTGTCTACAGTTGATAAATCAAACTTGACCATCTGTCTGTGAATTTGGAGAGCTTTTGTTTGATTTCCAACTATGAGGAAATAAGCCCATCCATCTTGTCCTTGACCAATCTCCTAGTCCTGTCTTCATGATCAGTTAACTGCATTTAAAGAGCTTTACCAAAGAGATGGAAAGCCTTGAGTTGAGTTCTGTAGACCTCATTAACTGCATCATAGACTTTCCCAGGAGTTAAGGCTTTTGCATTGCTGCCCAGTATGGTCAGATTGTCTTCCCTGAATTTGGCCAAAAAAGCATCCATCTCAAGACTGTAGTCTTTGTTCATCCAAACATCACAGTTGCCATCCTGTTCAGCTTCATTGACAATTTTAGCTTGTTGTTCTTGGACCTCTTTCTGATATGTGAGCTTTGTGGCCTGATAATCCTGGTTGGACATGTCTGAAGTTAGTAGTTGTTGAGAGATTTGAGAAAGTCCAGAAAGCTGATCAACTAGAAGATCATCTATAGTTGTTGGTTGAGCTTCATTTGCCTGTAACCATTGGGAGATGAGGTGTGATTATTTTGGTTGAGAAGTAGAGGGTTGGTATGTTGGGTTGGAGGTGGATGAGAGTATATGTGTGGAACCACTTGTGACTGAAGTCACAGTCTGACTCACATATTGCTCTGTGGTTTTGACAGTTTGTTGTTCTCCACTTGTGGTGGGAACCTCCATTGAAATTGGAGGGGAGTTAGCTAGGTTATTGTCATGTATTCTAGCCTCAAACCCTTGTGCTCCTTTCAAAGCACTGTCACATGAAAGTGATATACTTTCCTCTCCCATAGCAGGGTCATTGGCAATTGAACTCTTAGCTTCAATTGTAAGTGCAATCTCAGCTAGGGTTTTGAGGGGAGTTATTCCTACAACAGGAACCTCAATTGAATTGAAGAGGATTTAGATAGCTCCCCTTCAGGAGTACTACCCTCAAACCTTACAACATGTGAAGATTAATTTGCACATGAAGGTGCATATGTGACTACCACATGGTCTTTAGTAAAAACTGATGAATCTCCTGTGTTTTTGTTGGTGTCATCAAGGTCTACCCCAACATGTAGCCTCTCACCAACTAAATTTTGGTTCTGGGTGGTGAGCATAGTTTCTTGAACCATGTCACTTTATTTTTAAAAAACTTGAGAATCAGATTCAAGTGTTTGATTAAATGAAGAAGAAATTTGAGAGATAAGATTTTGGATCTCAGAATTGAGTGTTGGCAGCTCCCCCTGAATAGATGAGAGATCTTCAATAGATGTGCTCTCTTTGTGCGTGTCGTCCTTATTTCTTCTTTCATACACTTTAATTTGTTCAAGTGTGGGTGCAGATGCTGTACAGGATGCACTAGGGAGAGTGCTCTTTTCAATTAAGACACCCTGTTGAGAGGATGCCCCTAGAGTGTGTTTTTGTCTCTCTTATTCAACTACACCCTTTTAAAAGGATGCAGAGGTGTCTTGAGTGGTCAGCTCAGTTTGTTTAGCCTTCTTTGTCTGTTTGTTTAGCCTTCTTTGTCTTTTTGACCAAGGGTGACTCTGGTTCGGTTTGTTCTTCACCACTCTCATTTATGATTGACAGGTTTGCCTGCTTTCTCTTCTTTTTACTCACTCCACCCTTTTGAGAGGATGAAGTGGTTGGTTTCCTAGCTTCTAATGGTAAAGAAGAAAGGGTCTCAGTATTGGAAGGTCCCTGTTGGTGTTTCTGTGTTTGTACTTCCACAGGTACATGAACCATTACTGCATTAGATTCAACATTTGACCTCATATCAAGCATGGGGTAAGGGTAAGTCCTAAATTTCTCCAACATAAATGGAGTAATTTTGAGACTTATAGTTACCTTGTTATTTGTAATAAGTGAGCCAAATAAGATTTTGGACACTTGCTTACAATTGCCTATTTTTGTCCTATCTATATAATTAAGTAAATGAATGTCTGGAACTTTATGAATTAAAGTAAACATGATAAAACTAGGGAAAAATATTTCCTTACCTCTTGTAGCTAGGGGCATTGTGAGCCTGGGGCTAAGTTCTTCCGGGATCAATAAACCAATATTCAAGTGTTTGTTGTGAGCTATGGAGAACACCAGCTTCTGGACCACACTTGATATGTTGTCATATCTTGTATTCATGCAGGTGAAGGCCCTCACAATGGAATCAAACAAGAAAGACCATTCCTTCCTTAGGTTCTTTCTGTTCAGACTTGCTAGGTTGATTCTTTCACCATAGTTGATGAAGTCCATGAACTCAACTAGCTCATCCTGTGTTGGAACCTCCACCAGATTTTCAGTTGGAAGACCCAAAGTTTGATTTACATCTTTCTCATTGAACACCACCTGTTGGCCTCCAATAGAGCAGTTTACAACAATGGTCACAGAGTTGTCATGCACAACTGTTCTCACTACAGTTGTTGTCAGAATTCATACAGAACATCCAAGTAGAGGATGGGATTGGCAGTTAGAGCTCTTGCAAGATAAGATTCAGACAAAAACTTAACAAACCCTTGAAACTATCAGGAGCTTGGTTAACATCTGTAAAAGCGAGGTAGTTGGTTTCATCCTTAGGGATTGTATCTCTAACATTGTTTAGTTCCATTATAGATGAGTAAATTTGAGTGGGTAAGAAAAATGAGAGAGAACGAGTTTGAAATGAGAGAGAGCGGTTGAGAATTGGAAAAATTAGGTCACTTAGAGATCTCGAAAGCGTAAAGAGGTGTATGTCGAGATGTCTGGGTATTAATAATAAAAGGTAAATGATTTATTGAGAACTAAAAATGGACGTTTGGGATTTGCTTATCGAGAAGTTGTTATTCTCAAACAATACAACAAGAATTACAGAATGGGGGTTGAATGTAATTCTGGTTTCTTTTTCTGATTTTAAAACTGTTCTTACTTAATAATGTAATTGTGCATATTTTTATATATTACGGAATGATAAAGATATGAAAATCAAACACAAAGAAATAAAACACAAGGCTTTAAAACTTTCTGGTGGATTTGAACTTATCCACCAGATATATATATATTAAGATGAGAACTCTGTGATGCTTGAATAACACACAACTGCTTACAAGTGAACTTGCAGAATTACAAAGAGATGCTTAACTGAGACAGCCTTTTCCATCTCTCTGAAAATAATGCTTACTTTCTTAGTCTTTTTGTTCTACTTGCTACACTTGGTTTATATACTACCAAGTTGTATGATAAAAAGACAAACAAGTAAAACAAAAAATGTTTCTAGTCTAATTTTATGTTGTTTCATTACACTATCCAGCATCTTTGAATATCTTCATGATTGCATGGAAATATTAATGCTTCTTTGTTCTCTAAATCCTGCACTTAGGCTGCCACATTCCACTTGCAAACACCCGACGCATGTGACTGTGTTGTCACTGTCAACTGCTCTTTTGAATATGATCATCCGTCAGGACTATGTTGGTCATCTGTCGGATTCCTTGTTGATTATCTGTCGGAGCCTTTGTAGATCATCCGTCGGGAGCCTTTCTACCACTTGACTCTATTTCACTTATACAAAATTACAAAACATCTTATATGTACAAATAGCCACCCTATTCTGCATATCAATCTAGTAGTCAACATGACTTAAAGATTCCTACATCATCTACTAAACTAATACATTATTGTTTGCAAACATGTGCTACAATACTTATTATTACATAAGCTACACTCTTGATGGTTGTTCAGTGGTCATCCATCAGGACTATAAAGTCCTCTACTTGGATGAACTTTAATTTAGTGTATTACTAAGGACCACTAAACACTAAATTAAATTAACTAAGGTGTTTTGTTCAACTTATCATCAAGTTCACAATATATTCCTAACAATCTCCCCCAATTTATGTCTACTGGAATTGTAGCCATAAATTAAGAGAAACTTGATGATAACAAGACACCCTAAATGTACAGATTGAATTATGGTAGATAAAACTTGTAAGTGCTACAGTTAATTTGAAAAATGAACAAAGTAAATTATACAAAGAGTTCTCACAATCATTTTCAAGGTGCTCCTCTAGTCTGAGCAGATGTGATCCATCTCCTTGATTGCCTTGATTTCTTCCCAAGCTTCCTGTTATTTTCTTCTATTTGATTTTGGAGTTGTCTGTGAAATTCAAGTTCTTCAGCATTTGATAGGTCCAGCTTTTCTTGCATTTCCAGTAGAGTCTCATTGCTTGAGATGCTCAATTGGTAATCCAGTCTAAAGAATCTCTTAACACCTTTTTCATCCTTGAATTCCATCAGCCAGTAAGGCCTCAAGTGCACTCTATTTCCTGTGAAGGGAATTGATAGAGTCCTTGAGAGTGCATCTGAGGCTTTTCTACTGCTCATTAGTTCTTCTATCTTCTTTAGAATCATTTTCTTGGCAGTCACATTAAATCCAAAAAATATCTTGAAAGATGAGAAGATCTTTATCAAAATAGAACAGCTCTCTTGAAGAATCCTATGAAGGGGCCATATGATCTCTTTCTCACCCTTGTATTTGAACACGAGTCTTTCAGGTAGATTTCTGTGAGCATCAATTGTCTTACTTCTTCTAGTTCATTCATGTAGAGATTTATATCTGAAAATTCCTTGATGTCACTGATATATAGAAGATCTCCCTTGTTGACAGTTGGTTGAGTTTTGGTTAAGGTTTTGGTTTTGAGACTCACAGGCTTGACCTTCTTGATTGCTCTTCTCTTTGTCTTCTTTAACTTGTTGAAGATTGGAAAATTAAGCTCAGGAAGAGGCAAGTTATCCCAGTCTATTGGCTCATCTTTGGGAACTATTGGCTCACCATGATAATTCCTTCGAGGATCCACCTTAAATTCCTCCTGCACCACTGAGGGCTTGGATGTTTGAGTTGTAGATGTAAACTGGTCGGGAATGTAATCTTCCATTTCATCATCATTGAAGTCCAATCTTCTTTTGGTCTTGATTTTGTATCTGAGCTTCTTTGTCTGTTGAAGTTCCTTGTGCATTTTCTGATCCCGGGCTTCAACTATCACAGGTTGCTTCTCAGAAATCTCAGTTGCAGTTTTCACAGCTCGGAGCTTGGCTACTATAGCAACTTGTTTTTTCTTCTGTTTGAGCTTCTTAACATCTAAAGCAACTTGCTTCTTTTCTTGTTTAATTATCTCCTTTTCTTCCTTCTTAGCTTCTGCAAACTGAGGGTGTCCAGCCACCACACAGATTTCTTTCCCATTCATTCTTCTCTTTAGTACAGAGTCAGTTGGATCCTTGAAGAATGCAATGGACCTTGCCAACTGTTAGTGTTTGTGCCCTAGAGACAACACTATTATGTTTATATAATGAAACATTTGGATTATTAATTCTGATTATATGGATTATTCTTTAGTGATTTATTATATCTTTATTTTCTGCGATAAGATGTTAGATTAATAAATGTCCTCGGAATATGATATGTAATTTTATATCTCTAAGTACATGACTTAATAATGAGATTATGAGAATAGTATCGATATTCCTAAAGATCCCTAGTCGAGTATTATTATTAAGGGACAATAATAATACATTAAGACTAGTGTGAATGTTGACTGATGATCACATCTCATTGATCATAGGTATAGTGATACTAAAGTCAAAACACAGGCACATGTATTATATACATGGTGCTGGAAGACCCAATGTGAGATTCTACATGTCTGTTGTGTCATAAGTAATTCTCACAGTAATAATGATGTATTGGTCCTTATACTTGAAATCATTATATTTCTATATGAGAATTAATATACTTTGGTTGCATTAAAAGTTACCTTTGACCAGGTGATGATAAATGTGTATATTGGGTATATTATGAATCATATGAGAAATATGAATGATCTAGAAAGGATTTAACCCTCCTATTTTAGGAGTGATATTATTGGTCTCTTGTTTGAGTTAGACTATGAAATGCATGGCCATGCTCAAATGTTGATTTGATGTTAAAGTCTACTCATCGATCAAGGAAACCTGGATTAAATTATGAAGAGGATGACACATAACATGTCTCGAGTTTTATCTATAATATATGGTTAAAATGATTATAGTACATTATACATTATACACAAAAGGTTTAATCGATCATCGATTTAATTATTATTACTTGGGTAACAATAATGTATTACTAGATGCCGCTCATTGTTTATGATTTTAAATTAGATTTAAAATTATTGCCAACATAATAATAACCTAAAGGGTCGCACAAAGAATGATTGGAGGATTATTTAATTTAAATTTGAATTTAAATTAAATATAAGTAATTCGAATTATTTGTTATTAATTAAGTGTGACTTAATTAATTAAATAAATAGGAAATTCGAATTTAATATTAAATCCGAAATTAAGTTATTGGATGATTAAGTGAGACTTAATAATACAATAATTAGAATTTCGAATTTAATAATAATAATAACTCTAAAATTAAGTTTAGGGTTGGAGTCCCATTAGCTCTTGCCTATATAATATCTTTTTCTAATAGAATTAGGGTTACACGTTTTATTTGATAAAACATAAACCCTAGCAGCTTGAAGAGATATAGAGAGAGCAAGAAGGCAGCCTCAAGAACGTGCTAGTACACACCCATCCTCCGGGCAATCATTCGTGTGGATACCTTCCAGGCGTAGATCGTTCCAGCGACGGTCTACGTGGTGATCATTCAAGACCTCCATCTTTCCATTAACGTAAAGCTTCTTATGGTAAACATACTGAACTATGAATTAAATATTATTTTTCGCATGGATCCTACGGAGGGTTTCGATTTTTTAAGAATTAAATTTACATTTTTGTTACGTTTATGTGCTAAAAACCCTTCAATGGCATCAGAGCTACTTGCGAAAAGTTTTTAATTCATTTATGTGTTTAACCGTTTTCGATATATGAGCATGTACGTGATTCGCCATGATTTGATGTTGATATAATATGCTTGTATATGTATGGTTTTGAATATATGATATTCATGTGAGTTGTATAATCATAAGATGATTATGTAATCTGTATATATACTGATATATACATGATTTATGTTTGTTCTAATTATGGGAATCATATTAGATACGGATTCTGAATTGGCTGCTGCAGATTTGCTGAAATCTGGGTCTGGTGTCCAATTTATGCAAACGAATACCCTATTCGATAGGTAAAAGAGCGTCTGAACAAAACTGATAGCTAAAACTATCAACGACTCGTCTGTAAGGCGTTTGACATCATTTACTTCCTGTAAACAGTGATTCTTGTTTTTCTGATTTGATTATGATTTTTCTGATTTTTGTCATATTTTTTTTTATGATTAGATCATGGATAATATGATATGTTAAGATCAGATTATGTGTTTTAACATGCTTTTATGTGTTGTATGAGCATGGTGGATGGTTATGGCCTTTCGACCTTAGTGTAATGGTTTTGAGTTTTGGTTTTAAATACGACTTGCATGTCATCAATCTTTGTAATCATAAATCTCGAATGTAACTCGAGTTATTCTTGTAAGTTCATTATATTAGTTTTACTTTCAATCATGTAATGTAATTGAAGACTCAAGAAGGCTATCCAATGGAGGTGATTCAAAGAAGAAGACGAGGCATACAAGAAGTCTAAACAAAGAAGAAGACTTATGTAATAAGTAGTTGTATTTATTTCCATCACCACATTAGATTGACCTTGATCTTTATCATGAGCTTGATAAAGATCACATAGGATGGGGCCATAACCAAACACATTTACTTTATTGCACTTTACATATTGATGTATGCATGTATGTATAGAATAGTTAATGATGCATGTTTTAATTAGATAAATCATGCATAAATGTATGTATTAGATACGTCACTCATGCCATGCCTAAACAAGATAAAATCTGTAACGACTCAAGATTTTAAAATTTACAAACGATTATGAGATTCTCGTGTTTATGAAACACGGAATGAAATACGAATCTTCTTTATTTCCGACATGGGGCGATTTTGTCAACAATGGGTTTGTGGGTTTTAAGCGAGACCGATGTGACTCCTCCACTACCTGAAAATCAAACCATTGACGAGTATTGATTTGAAGTATTTTATTCAAGGAAAAATTGGGAATCTCTTTATGATAGGATCATGATCATTATAATACTAACAAAACCCTAATGTTTATATTAAGTTATTTAGATGCCTTCCAATATGTCCAACGCGTTAACCCCTAGATCGATAAGGAGTGGGTTCGCCAGAGCGAAGTACTCCCATCTATTGTGGGAGGGCGTGTTGAAGTATATGATACTTTTTAGACCTTTGGGTTTTAACTTAACTAAGTTATCACAATAGGATTGTGAACTTAGAGGCATAGAGTTTGGTGAGATTTATTGGATAAATAAGAATAAATGTTGTTCCACTAAACTATCCAAGAGTTATATAGTTGATATAATTGACAAATGTTGTCTACCTTATTGAATCATGTTTTAGGAGTAAAGCCAAAGTTGAACTAAAACATTGTGAAAATTTGGATCTTGGCTTACTAGAAAGCATATATAAGATACTTTTTCCGAATTAATAGTTAGGGCTATTAATTTGATAAAATAGTGGGAGATATATATTTTGAATATATATGAATAATCACTTAAACATAATTTAATAATCCTCTGTAAACTAATTTATTTTATGCATTTTAAACATTGTAGATATCAAATGGCAATCAATTCAAACAACTTCTCTGTGCGATCAGTCCTTGAGAAGGACAAGCTGACAGGAACAAACTTCCTTGACTGGCAGAGGAACTTGAGGATTGTCCTCAAACAAGAGTGCAAGCTCTATGTCATAGATATCCCTCGCCTTGCACCTCTCACTGAAGGAGCATCCCGTGCTCAACATAATGTTTATCAAAAACATATCGATGATGACCCGAATGTTCAATGTCTCATGTTAGCGACCATGAGTGCTGAACTTCAGAAACAACATGAAAATATGGATTCTTATGATATGATTGAGCACCTTAAACATATGTTTGAAGGACAGGCTCGTCAGGAGAGGTTTATTACTTTCAAATCGTTGCATGCATGTAAGCAGGGAGAACGTGATCCGGTTGGACCGCATGTTCTAAAGATGATTGGGTATATTGAGTACCTTGCCAAGTTGGGTGCCCCGATTGCTGTGGAGCACCAGATTGACCTAATTTTAAAATCTTTAAACAACAGTTATTCTCAATTTGTGATGAATTACAATATGAATGAGATAGATAAGAACCCCACCGAACTGTTGGCTATGTTGAAAACTGCTGAGACCAACATTCAGAAGACATCCCCTGCTCCCATATTGATGGTGAATAAGGGGAAGGCCAAAGGAAAGGGTAAATGGAAAGGCAAGAGGAAGATGGGAGCTAAATCGAATGCCAATCTGAAACCTGATCCGACCAAGGCTTTGAAGCCTAAAGGTGGTGTTCCAAAGATTGGTGATTATCACTATTGCAAGAAACCAGGTCATTGGAAGAGGAACTGTCATAATTATTTGGAGGATCTGAAGAAGAAGGCTGTTGTTACTGCTTCTGAATCAGGTATTTATGTTATTGAAGTCAATTTGTCTACTTCTACATCTTGGGTATTAGATACTGGATGTGGTTCTCACATTTGTATAAATGTGCAGGAACTGCAGGGAAGTAGGACATTGGCGAATGGAGAAGTCCACCTACGACTTGGCAATGGAGCAAAGGTTGTTGCTTTAACTGTAGGGACTTATCATTTATCGTTGCCCACTGGACTTGTTTTAGAACTAGATAACTGTTTTTACGTGGCTGCGATTTGCAGAAACATTATTTAGGTTTCTTGTTTGGACAAGAAAGGTTTTTCGTTTTTGATTCAGAACAATAGTTGTTCCTTTTCATTCAATAATGTTACCTACGGGATTGCACGTTTGTTTAATGGTTTATATGTTCTTGATATAGATACTCCTGTCTATAACATACATAATGATAATAAACGTATTAAGATGAAAGACTCAAATCAAACATACCTTTGGCATTGCCATTTAGGTCACATAAATGAGAAACGCATTTCCAAATTACATAAAGATGGTTACTTGGATAAGTTTGATTTTGAATCATACGAAGAATGCAAATCTTGTCTCATTGGCAAAATGGCTAAAGATCCTTTTATCGGACAAGGTGAAAGGGCCACCGAACGATTACGACTTATATATAGTGATGTATGTGGTCCAATGTGTATGATGGCAATATGTGGCTTTTACTACTTCATTACTTTTACTGATGACTTCAGTAGATATGGATATGTGTATCTTTTGAAGAACAAATCCGATTCTTTTGAAAAGTTCAAAGAATACAAGGCTGAAGTGGAAAAGCAAACAGGGGAAAGTATAAAAGTTCTACGATCATATCGTGGAGGAGAATACTTAAACCTCGAGTTTAAAGGTTTCTTGAGGGAGTGTGGTATCGTATCACAACTTACTCCTCCTGGAATGCCTCAATGGAATGGAGTTTCTGAGAGGAGAAATCGTACCTTGTTGGACATGGTGCGATCAATGATGAGTCTAGCAGATCTTCTAATAAGTTTTAGGGTTATGCTCTAGAAACGGCTGCATATACACTAAACCGAGTTCCAACTAAATCGGTTCAAAAGACTCCATATGAGATATGGACTGAGAAACGTCACAACATATCTTTTATGAAAGTATGGGGATGTGAAGTGTTTATGAAACGCTTGGTGTCTGACAAGCTGGGACCAAAATTGGATAAATGTTATTTTTTGGGATATCCTGAAGAAACTAAAGGGTATAGTTTCTATAATCCTACCGAGAACAAAGTGTTTGTTGCTCGAACCGCTGTATTTCTTGAAAGAGAGTTACTTTCAAAGAAAATTAGTGGGAGGACTATAAATCTCGATGAAGATCGAGTTGTACAAAATAATATTGAACCAGAGTTGGAAAATGGGCAGGAAGTACATCAAGATGTTCCCGCTCCGGAAACACAGGTTGTTCGTAGATCTAGTAGGGCTCGTCATGAGCCAGAGAGATATTATGGATTTCTCTTGACTCAAGATGATGATGTAATGCTCATAGATAATGATGAGCCTCTTACCTTCCAAGATGCTATGAACAGTCCAGACTCCGAGAGATGGCTAGAGGCCATGAAATCCGAAATGGAATCCATGTATCAAAATAAAGTATGGACTTTAGTTGATCCACCTGAAGGGGTAAAACCTATAGGGTGCAAGTGGGTTTTCAAGAAGAAAACTGACATGGATGGTAAAGTACAGACCTATAAAGCGCGACTGGTGGCAAAAGGTTTCAAACAAGTTCATGGTATAGACTATGATGAGACCTTTTCACCAGTTGCTATGGTCAAGTCCATCAGGATTTTGCTAGCAATAGCTGCTTACTACGACTATGAGATTTGGCAAATGGATGTCAAAACCGCTTTCTTAAATGGGAGCCTTGAAGAGGATGTATACATGATACAACCTGAGGGTTTTGTCGATCCCAAGTTTGCTAAGATGGTCTGTAAGTTGCTTCAATCTATTTATGGATTGAAGCAAGCCTCAAGGAGATGGAATCGTCGTTTTGATGAAACAGTCAAAGAATTTGGCTTTATTCAAAATGAAGATAAACCGTGTGTTTACAAGAAGGTTAGTGAGAGCCACGTGGCATTCCTAGTACTATATGTAGATGACATATTACTAATAGGGAATGACATACCTTCTCTACAGGCTGTTAAGACTTGGTTGGGAAATAGTTTCTCGATGAAAGACTTAGGTGATGCTACCTATATATTAGGGATCAAGATCTATAGAGATAGATCAAGGAAATTAATCGGCCTAAGTCAGAGTACATACATTGATAAAGTATTGCATCGTTTCGGGATGCAAGAGGCAAAAAGAGGATATGTCCCAATGTCTCATGGGATATTGATCTTAAAAGACAACTGCCCTAAATCATTAAATGATAAGGGTCATATGAGAAAAGTTCCATATGCTTCGACAATTGGATCTATAATGTATGCGATGATATGTACTCGACCTGATGTTTCGTATGCCTTGAGCATGACGAGCAGATACCAGTCTAATCCTGGCGAGGGTCACTGGACAGCAGTCAAGAATATTCTTAAGTACTTGAAAAGGACTAAAGATTCATTCTTGGTGTATGGAGGAGATGATAAGCTGGTTGTAAAGGGTTACACCGACGCCAGCTTTGAGATAGGCAGAGACGATTCAGTATCTCAGTCAGGTTTTGTGTTTTGCCTTAATAGAGGTGCTGTAAGCTGGAAGAGTTCAAAGCAAGAGACAGTAGCTGATTCTACAATGGAAGCTGAGTATATTGCTGCCAGTGAAGCAGCCAAAGAGGCTTTTTGGATACGAAAATTCATAACGGGACTTGGTGTGGTTCCATCGATCACAGATCCAGTTGATCTTTACTGTGATAATAATGGAGCCATCGCGCAGGCTAAAAAACTAAGGTCCTATTCCCGGGCAAAGCATATACTTAGGAGATATCACCTCCTTCGAGAGATTAATGAAAGAGGAGATATACATATATGTAAAGTGCATACTGATGATAATGTTGCAGACCCACTAACTAAGGCTTTGTCGCAGCAAAAGCACGAAGGTCATACTAGTTCCATGGGTATTAGATACATGGGTGATTGGCTCTAGTGCAAGTGGGAGATTGTTAGTGTTTGTGCCCTAGAGACAACACTATTATGTTTATATAATGAAATATTTGGATTATTAATTCTGATTATATGGATTATTCTTTAGTAATTTATTATATCTTTATTTTCTGTGATAAGATGTTAGATTTATAAATGTCCTTGGAATATGATATGTAATTTTATATCTCTAAGTACGTGACTTAGAAATGAGATTATGAGAATAGTATCGATATTCCTAAAGATCCCTAGTCGAGTATTATTGTTAAGGGATAATAATAATGCATTAAGACTAGTGTGAATGTTGACTTATGATCACATCTCATTGATCATAGGTATAGTGATACTAAAGTCAAAACACAGGCACATGTATTATATACATGGTGCTGGAAGACCCAATGTGAGATTCTACATGTCTGTTGTGTCATAAGTAATTCTCACAGTGATAATGATGTATTGGTCCTTAGACTTGAAATCATTATATTTCTATATGAGAATTAATATACTTTGGTTGCATTAAAAGTTACCTTTGATCGGGTGATGATAAAAGTGTATATTGGGTATATTATGAATCATATGAGAAATATAATTGATCTAGAAAGAATTTAACCCTCCTATTTTAGGAGTGATATTATTGGCCTTTTGTTTGAGTTAGACTATGAAATGCATGGCCATGCTCAAATGTTGATTTGATGTTATAGTCTACTCATCGATCAAGGAAACCTGGATTAAATTATGAAGAGGATGACGCATAACATGCCTCGAGTTTAATCTATAATATATGGTTAAATAATTATAGTACATTGTACATTATACACAAAAGGTTTAATCGATCACCGGTTTAATTATTATTACTTGGGTAACAATGATGTATTACTAGATGTCGCTCATTGTTTATGATTTTAAATTAGATTTAAAATTGTTGCCAACGTAATAATAACCTAAAGGGTCGCACAAAGAATGATTGGAGGATTATTTAATTTAAATTCGGATTTAAATTAAATATAAGTAATTCGAATTATTTGTTATTAATTAAGTGTGACTTAATTAGTTAAATAAATAGGAAATTCGAATTTAATATTAAATCTGAAATTAAGTTATTGGATGATTAAGTGAGACTTAATAATACAATAATTAGAATTTCGAATTTAATAATAATAACTCTAAAATTAAGTTTAGGATTGGAGGCCCATTAGCTCGTGCCTATATAATATCTTTTTCTAATAGAATTAGGGTTACACGTTTTATTTGATAAAACATAAACCCTAGCAGCTTGAAGAGATATAGAGAGAGCAAGAAGGCGTCCTCAAGAACGTGCTAGTACACACCCATCCTCCGGGAAATCATTCGTGTGGATACCTTCAAGGCGTAGATCGTTCCAGTGACGGGCTACGTGGTGATCATTCAAGACCTCCATCTTTCCATTAACGTAAAGCTTCTTAAGGTAAACATAATGAACTACGAATTAAATATTATATTTCTCATGGATCCTATGGAGGGTTTCGATTTTTTAAGAATTAAATTTACATTTTCGTTGCGTTTATGTGCTAAAAACCCTTCACCAACAACTTCTTTTCATCTGGCCTTGGAGTCTGAAGCATAAGATCCAAGGGGTTCTTGTTAGATGACTTTGGATAATTTATTTTGGGCTTCAAAACCAATTTGGCTTTTGGAGACTTTATACATGAAGGTTGGCCTTTTTCCATACTAACCAGACTCATTTCATTCACCAATATATGCTTGACTTGAGAGAAGTGATGAAAGATCTTGTCTGGTTTCTCTATTTGACCAAATTTCTGCTCAATCTTCTTGTCAAATTCCTCCCATGTTTCATTCAGTTCAGCTGCCTTGAGATTGATCAAATCTATACTGTCCATCATTGGTGGCTTAGTGAAGGTGATTTCTGGAACAATTACCTTGCGGACATTTATCTTCAGCACTGTCTCCCCCTCACTTGCAGCCCCATGACTAATTGAGGTAATTGAGCCTTTCTCCCCCTTTTTATTAGCATCAAGTTGAGAAGTTTTAGGTTTGGTATGTGCAGCCGCCAGCTGTTGAAGAAGCATAGTTTGATGAGCTTGATTGAGTCTGATTTTAGTGAGCTCACTGTCTAGGTTAATCACCCTTCTGCTAACAACATCAATTTTGGAGTTTGGTTCAGACTCCCTCCTGAGTCTCTGATGAAGATCTCTCATTGTAGCTTCAGGAAGCTTAGACTCCAGTCTGTCAGATACATCCCTCTTGATATCAACTATGGAGGCTTTGAGTGCATCTAACTCCTGAGTCTTTTTGAGATTTGATATTTGATGTAATTGAAGTGAGTTGAGAAGAGCTTGTAGCAGACTTTTGGTGTTGGCATCTGTGGAGGTTTGAAGAGCTATATTGGTTTATTTAATGAGAGAGAACATGGTTGACTTAAAATGATGCTCACTGTATTCTTTGCTAAACATCCATGATGGAGTGTTTGCATTTCTACTTGAACTAGCTTCTCCCCTTAAATCCATGGGCTCCTCCTCATCATCACCACCACCACTGTCTCCAAATTCACCACTGAGAGAATCAGAATCTACACCAGTTGTAGTAGGCAAGGCATTGACTGCATCATTGGCCCTTTGCATAGAAGCAGTTGTGTGCACCAGATTCAAAGTTCTCTCAGCTGCCTCATTACCCTGATCAGCTAGAAGTTGATAAGCTGGAACATAATTAGTAAATGCCTCAACATCGAAAAATACAGAATCTAAGACAACTTAATAATCTTGTTGAAATAGTTGTTTCTTGTCAGCTTTATTGACATCCATTAACTCACTAACAATAGGCTCTTCCCAAACTTTAGTACCTGCATTTCTCTCATGTTCTCTATATTCTTGCATCAAGGGCTCCCCTTAGCTCACCAACCTTACCTTCACCTACTAAGGTGGAACTCCCTCACTCACTTTTTCCAGGCTGGAAGAAATAGCCTGCATATTTTCACTCTTTTCCTTTCCTTTTGCCTGAGAGCAACTCAGCCTCTCACTCTGTTCACTCCATTCCCTCAATTCTAGGAGTGATTGTACAACTACTAGCTTATCTACACTTGTAACAATTATTGAAAATTCAGTTTGTGTAGTGAGTACCAACGGATGAGGAACATCCATCGGGGTAGTAGTTAGGATAGCCGATGGATGACTGCTGTTAGGCACATCCGCCGGGATACAATCACTAGCCGATGGATGAACAATATCCATCGGAATAAAGGAAATGATAGAGTTTAGAGTAGAAACTATTATGGATTCTGTACAGATTGATGATAATTTAGACACAGAAGTCTCAATAGTTCCTGAAAGAATTAGCAAGTGAGCCAACAGATCAGCTAGAAGATGATGCTCACTTGCACTGAATGTTGGCTTCTCCAACAGAGTTAAAGAAGGAGAATCAAAAATTAATGTGTGAATTATATCCACATCCAGAGAATTGGTGGGAGAGTTTTGTGTATCTAGTGTGTGTGTGTGTATGAGATGTTTATAGTTAGAGATTTTGGCCGTGACTCCACATTTATTGGAGCCACATCAAACTAAGTTTGAGAAGGTGCAATGACTGAGTCTTTAGCTGTAGTTTGCACTGTGTATGATCCCTGTGCATCCCCAAGTTTTCTAGTATTTTTCTTTCTTATATAAGTCTGGGGTGAGTCTGTGTCCCTAACCCTTTTGGCATGTGCTCCTGGTTGGGATCTTGTTTTAATAGTAGCATCCTTTTGGGAGGATGAAACTAGAGATGTGCTAATTTCCTTATTAAGCACCACAATTTGTTGGAAAACTGTGGTGTGGCTAGGTTTGGGTACAATCATCTCACCATCCTTATTCTTAGGGTTTCTTTGATGTTCATCCTGTCCCTCACCAATCTCACCCCCTTCATACTCCCCTCTTTGTTTTTGGTAGATTTTGAAACTAGCATCTTTTGAGAGACACCAGAGTGTGGTTTCTTTGATTTGGATTTTGAAGTTTTGGATTTTATGGCTTGGGTAGGCATCTATTGGGTCATTGACACAGATGCCATAGCCACAGTCAATGACAAAGAAACTTGAGAGGTAGAAGGAGTAGGGACAAAAGTATTTACCTCACTTACCTGAGGGCCCTCCATGATAGGCAAATAAACAAGGGGCACCTCCTTGTGGTGATTGGCTCTGTTTAAATCTATAATTACTCTTCTTTCTTGAACCCAACAATCCAGTTTATTGGTTGGGTACTCAATCACAAGATCCTCACAAATATGGTTAGCAATAATCATAAAGAATCTAGCATAATAAATATTCCTAGATCTCTTTTTAATCTCCCCTAACTTGTAGCCTAACTCAAACATGATAGCATCACTAAAGTTATAGGAATTATCAGTAAGCAGCATGTAGAGCATGTTAAGCATAGAAGTATTGATATAATCGAAGTTGCTTATTTTACCAGAAAACACCTTGGTAACTACATCACACAGAAAGCTCCACCCTTTCCTAAGACCTAGCCTCCTAATTTCATTTAATTTAGTGGTAGGAAGTGCATAACCAATAGAATTAAACAAGTTAACTAAATCAACATATGTATGTGGTTTAGTAGTAGTGTTTTCAAGAATTTTAAAGCATGCTTGGATAATATCACTATTAATAAAAAATTCCTTACCTTTAATGGAGAGAGTTATAGTTTTGTCAGTTGCCTGATACACAGTAGTGTTATACATCTCCTCCACAACTTCACAGTAGATTGTGGGTGATTCCAGCATGGCATAGTTAAGCTTGCATCTCTTCACAAAATCCATCATTTTGTGATAATTTTCAGAGGCTGGAATCTCTTTGTTCACGAGACCCATGAAGTTGTTCTTCTCATAAATGAATCCTGACTGAGACATGATCTTGACTACTGGTGCCATTGTTAAGCAAGGAAAGTTGCAGAAAGAAAGAGGGTTTTACTTTGAGGAAGAAGAGAGCAGTTAATTGCAATAGAGAGAGATAAAAGCTAAAATAAACTTGAAATTAGGCTTTTATATATTCTCAGATAAAATGGGATAAAAATTAAAGGTAAAAATTAAAGATCCAATGAAAATTGCCCTAAATAGCCGTTTTAAAGTAAAATAGACTGTCAAAATTATGTCAATTATCCGTCGTGATATACTTACAGACTGTAAGTAAATCCGATGGATAATGTTCAGAACTTTAACGGCTAAGATGTAGACAATTCGACGGATGAGAATAAAGCAATTATCCGTCAGGTTTAAAATAATCTAGAAAAGTAATTGATTTTTACCAAGCTATTCTATTTCGACGGATGATCAAACTTGATGGATAATGAACATCCGTCGAGATGTAGAATTTGACTTAGCCAAATTTTCATCCAAAACAGAAGAATCAAATAAGTTTCTGGCTGCATTTCAACTAGCAAAATTATCAAAAATGATTTAAGAATAATTAAGCATACCTAACTCACTTACCAACCTAGTGAAGGTGGATTCATCAAGTGGCTTACTAACGATAACTGCAAGTTGCTTCTCATTTAGAACAAAATGAAGTTCCACAGTGTCATTCATTACATGTTCTCTAATGAAGTGGTACTTGATATCTATGTGCTTTGTTCTTGAATGCTGTACTGGATTTTCAGTAATGGCAATTGCACTTGTGTTATCATAGAAAATAGGAATTATGTCCACTTGCAGACCATAGTCCAACAATTGATATTTCATCCATAGAATCTGTGCACAGCAACTGCCAGCAACATTATATTCAGCCTCAACTGTAGAAGTAAAGACTAAATTTTGCTTTTTACTGAACCAGGATACTAACTTGTTTCCTAGAAATTGACAGTGTATTTTTTCTATCAATTTTACAACCTGCATAATCTGCATCTGAATAACCAGTTAGATCAAAACCAGAATCTCTAGGGTACCAAATGCCAAGTTTTGGTGTTCCCTTGAGATATCTGAAAATTCTCTTAATAGCTATTAAATGAGATTCTCTAGGATCAGCCTGAAATCTAGCACAGAGACAAGTAGCAAACATTATATCTGGCCTACTAGCTGTTAAGTACAAAAGTGAGCCAACCATGCCTCTATAGCTTGAAATATCCACAGGCTTTTCAGTAGTGTTTAATTCAAGTTAGTTGTAATGGTCATGGGAGTTTTTACAGATGTGCAATCCATTGAATCAAACTTCTTTAAAATATCATAAATATATTTGGTTTGACTAATAAATATTCCATCACTAACTTGCTTAACTTGTAAACCAAGAAAGTAAGTTAGTTCTCCCATCATGCTCATTTCATACTTACTTTGCATCAATTTGGCAAACTTTTTGCAAACTTTTTCATCTGTAGAGCCAAATATAATATCATCTACATAAATTTGAACAAGTATTCTAGAGCCATTAACATTTCTAAAGAATAAAGTTTTGTCAACAGTACCTCTTGTGAAGTGATTTTCTAAGAGAAACTTTGACAAAGTATCATACCAGGCTCTAGGTGCTTGCTTCAATCCATAAAGTGCTTTCAAAAGATAGAAGACATATTCTGGAAAATTTGGATCTTCAAAACCAGGAGGCTGACTGACATAGACTTCTTTCCCTAATTCTCCATTCAGAAAGGCACTTTTGACATCCATTTGATAGACTTTGAAATTGGCATGGGCTGCATAGGCTAATAAAATTATGATGGCTTCAAGTCTTGCAACATGAGCAAAAGTTTCATCAAAATATATTCCTTTTTGTTGACAGTAGCTCTTAGCAACCAATCTAGCTTTGTTCCTGACAACTATGCCATTTTCATCCATCTTGTTTCTGAATACCCACTTGGTGTCATAGGATTCTTTCTTTTAGGCTTGGGTACCAGCTTCCATACTTTATTCCTCTCAAATTGGTTTAGTTCCTCTTGCATAGCTAAAATACAATCATGATCCAACAGAGCTTCATCCACCTTTTTAGGCTCTTCCTGAGATAGAAAGTTGTTATATAGACATTCCTCTTGAGTTAATTTCCTTGTTTGCACTCTTGAGGACACATCACCGATGATCAGTTTAAATGGGTGATCTCATTTCCATTTTATCTGTTGAGGTAGATTAGCTCTAAATGAAGAGGCATCATTGTTGTCTTGATGTGTGACTGAGTATTGATTAGAAGAAACTCCCCCTGAGTTTTTGGATCTTTGATTTGGACAAGAAGTTCTTTCTGTAAGTGATCTATTTTGACTCTCAGCTTCTCTGATTGTTCTGACTGATGATGCACTTTGTATCCCGACGGATGAAGCAGATTGTCTTCCGACGGATGATGCATTTTGTACCTCGACTGATGTTGAATTTTGTACATCATTGGAGATAGACTTTTCTGCATTATCCTTGGCCACTATTTCTTGATCACTATCATCATCATTGTCACCACAAATAATCTCAACATTGTCAAATTGGAGGCTATCATGGAAACCTTCATCTTTTAGTCCTTCAATCTTCTTATCATCAAACACAACATGTACAGATTCCATAACAATGTTTGTTCTAAGATTGTAGACTCTATATGCTTTTCTAACAACATATCCAACAAAAATTCCTTTATCTGCTCTAGCATCAAACTTCCCATGTTGTTCAGTTTGATTCCTTCGAATGTAGCATCTGCATCCAAAGACATGAAGAAAATTTAGATTTGGCTTCCTGTTCTTGAAAATCTGAAATGGAGTCATGCCTTTTGCTTGATTGATCAAGGAGATATTCTGAGTATAACATGCCGTGTTCACAGCTTCTGCCCAAAAGTAAATTGGCAGCCTTGATTCTTTAAGCATTGTTCTTGCAGCCTCAATGAGTGATATATTCTTCCTTTCCACCACACCATTTTTTTGTGGAGTTCTTGCTGCAGAAAACTCATGCATGATTCCATACTCTTCACAAAACACTCTTATCACAGAATTCTTGAACTCAATTCCATTGTCACTCTTGATTCTTCTAACCTTGAAGTCAGGATGATTGTTAACTTTCCTTATATGATTGGTGATGATTTCACTAGCCTCATCTTTGGATTTTAGAAAATATGTCCAAGAGAACTTTGAAAAATTATCCACAATTACTAGGCAATATCTCTTCTTTGAGATAGACAATACATTTACTGGTCCAAACAAGTCCATGTGAAGTAATTGTAAAGGTTCTTCAATAGAAGATTAAAGCTTCCTTTTAAATGATACTTTAATCTGCTTTCCTTTCTGGCAGGCATCACACAATCCATCCTTTGAAAACTCCACTTGAGGAATACCTCTAACCAAATCTTTCTTGACTAGCTCATTCATGGTCTTGAAGTTTAGATGTGACAACTTCTTGTGCCATAGCAAACTTTCATCTTGACTTGCTTTACTGAGAAGACAATTTAGAGATTCTTCTTTTGTTAAGTTAAAGTCAGCTAGATACACATTACCTTTTCTCACTCCAGTGAGAACCACTTTGTTGTTTCTTTTGTTAGTCACAATACGGGCTTCAGAATTGAATGTTACTGAGTTGTCCTTGTCACAAAGCTGGCTGATACTCAACAAATTGTGCTTGAGTCCATCCACTAGGGCAACCTCTTCAATGATGACATTATCTTTTGAAATCAAGCCATATCCCACAGTATAACCCTTGTTGTCATCTGCAAAAGTGATACTTGGGTCATCTCTTTTCTTGAACTCAGTGAGCAGGGTAGAATCTCCAGTCATGTGCCTTGAACACCCACTATCCAAATACCAAAAATTCTTTCTGTTTCCCTGCACACAACAAAATCAAATCAAGTTGATTTTGGTACCCAAGTTTCCTTGGGTCCTGTTTTGTTAGCCTTTTTCTTAGGTTTCTTGGGTTTGTCTTCATTTGACTTAGGTACTTGAAGTTCATCATTAGTCAATTGAGTGGAACCCTTAAAACCATTCATCATTGCAGAATTATTATGCACAGCTTGATTAACATGGAAAGGCATATTCTGTGCAAACATGTTATTCCAGTAGGGCATGCTAAATGGCATTTGTGGTATACTAAATGCAGTATAATATGGATTTTATGCAAATGGCATGTTAGCATACTGTGCATTCAAATTATATGTAGGCATAACATTCACAGGCATTTTAGGCATACTGGAAAATGAAGGAGGTGCAGACATGGAAGTAGGCATATCAAGTTTGCAATTAACAGATAAATGATTTACACTACCACACTTAACACATATTTTTCTTGGTGCAAATTTATCAGGTGTGTAGTTGTTATGTTTGTTAATACCTACTATTCCATTTCTATTGTTTTTCCTTTTTGACTCTGCTTTCACTTCAACTTTCTCTAACCTGTCATTCAGTTGCTTGATAGATAGATAACCTACATTGACTCTTTTGTTCTTTTTAACCTGACTAGTTTCTCCTGGAACAAAGTTCTTAGAAACTGATCCATACTTTTCATTTAACTTGGCTAGCTTGACTTTGCTAACTGGTTTACTTGCACTCAACAAATGTGGCTCATTGTCTTTCGATGGATAATCATTTTGATTATTCGATGGATCATTTTCATCATCCGTCGAATCCACATCCGTTGAAAGTCCTTCAACCAGATTGGAATCAAGCTTCTCCTTGTTCTTTTTTCAGGCTGCATCACAGAAAGATTCTATACCTTGAACTTTAGTAATTTGAGCATGGACATCTCTAGATGATTTCCATGCCTTAATTACTTCATGTTCTCATTCAATTTGCTTTCTTAAAATCCTCTCTTTCTTTAAGGATTCAGTTAGTTCATCCTTAGCAATCTTGCATTCTATTTTCAATTTTTCAAACTCAACAAATTGAGTATCTAGCACATTGTTTCTTTCACTTAAAAACATATTGTTCTCTTTAATTTATTGTTTTCTTTAGTGAGAGACTTGAGTGTAACACGCAGGTGATATAACTCAGTAGACATGTCATTTATGGCATCATTACACTCAGCTTTAGATAAATGAGCTAGGTTGGTAGTGATTACCTGATTGCTTGATGAACTTGTCTCTGTTTCATCTGATTTGGCCATAAGTGCTAGATTGATATAGCTTGTGTCTTCATCCTCTTCCAATCCATCTACAACCCAGTCATTTTCTTGTGTAATGAAAGCCCTTTCATATTGCTTGAGCAACTCAAAGTATTTCTGCTTATAATCAACAGGCTCAAACTTTTTTTTTACAAAAATCAGGCTTTCTGCACTCACTAGAAAAATGACATGCCAAGCCACATTTGAACTTAGACTTATCAACCATGTTTCTGTTTGACTTGGCTGCTCCAAAATTCTTCTTGAATTTGAGCTTGGAAAATCTCCTGGATAGAAAAGTAAGATGCTCATCTATGTCATCCATGTCATCTTGAATAAGATGGTCTTCATGTTCAGCTACTAGCCCTTTTCTCTTATCTTCACAAACTCTAGGGTTTGGTGTAGAATCAACAACTTCAACCTTTATCTCCTTCTCCTTTTCTTGCTCAACAACTAATACAATGGACCCTCCCTTCTTTCTTCCTTTCTCCATCTTCTCATCTTGCTCTATTTCAAGCTCATAGGTTTTTAGGATACCATACAGTCTATCCAAGGTAAACTCCTTGTAATCTTGGGAATTTCTTAATGAGACTGTCATTGGCTTCCATTCCTTTGGCAGAGATCTAAGGAATTTGAGGTTTGAGTCTTTTGTTTGATAGACCCTTCCATGCAGTTTTAGAGCATTCAGTATTTTTTGGAATCTACTGAAAATATCAGTGAGTGACTCACCTTCTTCACTATGGAAATGCTCATATTGCTGAATTATGAGTTGCATTTTGTTATCCCTTACTTGCTCAGTTCCATCACATATAACTTGAATTGTATCCCAGACATCCTTAGCCGTTTTGCAGTTTATGATGTTGTCAAACATGTCACTGTCAACACCATTAAACAGAATGTTCATGGCCTTTTTATCCTTTTGAACTTGTCCTTTATCTGGATCAGACCATTCTGCTTGTGGCTTTGGGACTGATGCTTCATTTCCTGTAGCAGCTCTCGTAGGGACGTGTGGACCTTTCTCAATGCAGTCCACATATGCTTCATCTTGAGATAGGAGATGCAGGTGCATCTTCACCTTCCAATGGTGATAGTTGTCTTTGTCCAGAAATGGTATCTTTACTCCAACATCTTTTCTATTTATCTTGTTAGTTGTTGTGATCTTTAAACTCTTATTTTTCAAGAGCTTGCTCTGATACCAATTGTTATTCCCAAACAATGCAATAAGAATTACAGAAGGGGAGGTTGGATGTAATTCTGGTTTCTTTCTCTGATTTTAAAACTGTTCTTACTTAATAATATAACTGTGCAGATTTTTCTATGTTGCGGAATGATAAAGATATGAAAATCAAACATAAAGAAATAAAACACAAGGCTTTAAAACTTTCTGGTGGATTTGAACTTATCCACCATATATATATATATATATTAAGATGAGAACTCTGTGATGCTTAAATAGCACACAGCTGCTTACAAGTGAACTTGCAGAATTACAAAGAGATGCTTAACAGATACAACCTTTTCTATCTCTCTGAAAATAATGCTTACTTTCTTAGTCTTTTTGTTCGAATTGCTACACTTGGTTTATAAACTACCAAGTTACATGATAAAAAGACAAACAAGTAAAACAAAAAATGTTTCTAGTCTAATTTCATGTCATTTCATTACACTATCCAGCATCTTTGAATATATTCATGATTGCATGGAAATAGTAATGCTTCTTTGTTCTCTAAATCCTGCACTTAGGTTGCCACATTCCATTTACAAACACCCGACGTATGTGACTGTATTGTCACTGTCAACTGCTCTTTTGAATATGATCATCCGTCGGGATTATGTTGGTCATCCGTTGGATTTCTTGTTGATTATCTATCGGGAGCCTTTGTCAATCATCCGTCGGGAGCCTTTCTGCCACTTGACTTTATTTCACTTATACAGAATTACAAGACATCTTATATTTACAATTAGCCACCCTATTCTGCATATCAATCTAGTAGTCAACATGACTTAAAGAATCCTACAGCATCCACTCAACTAATACATTATTGTTTGCAGACTACAATACTTATTATTACATAAGCTACACTCTTTGTAACACCCCCAAATCCGGGGTCGGGGATCCGGGTTGTCACGAGTTCCATTTCCCTTAATAACACCCAATTTTAATAAATAATCAACTACTCTGTACTGTGACCCCACAATAAACACATACACCACAAGTTATAGTCTCAGAGATGAATATCCAAAAATAATCACAAGTCATATTCCACAATTATCTGCCAATACACCTTAAAAGGTTTCTGAATAAATTTACATTTCTTTGCCATTATTACAATTCATAAATATACATAAATCTGGTACATCAAAAGTTGAAGCCTAGCCTATTGGTAGTTCCTACCTCAGCTACAGCGACATCAATGCCTATAGGAAACTGCGGAACGTTTCCTATCCGCTCGCGAATTGGGAGATTGGTCATGTTCATCTTTTCTATCTGTTGTTGTGTGATGAAAGAAGAAAGCAAGGGTGAGCAGCAAGCCCACCAAAATAATATGTATAATGATTTACAATATATGAGCCTTCTCATAGTACTCATGAAAGTCTTGGTCAAAAGAAATGAACCAAGTTTGATATCTTAATGCGATGAAGTCGCAAAATATTCAGTATATATACGTATATACTTTTCAAAATATTGGAAGTCCTCTTCCATGCATAATACACACAGAGTTCCAGTGTATAACTGTATCAAAATATCGTTGCAAGGTGATCTCATATATCTAACCTTGTCTCAACGTTTTTCTGAAAATCTTTGTCATGCATAAGATAATCATTTATTAGATATAAGTTTAAAAGATGAAGTTACAAGATACTCCAATATACTTATATCTTTTCCGAATACTACTTGAACTACCACCGTTCAAGTTATAATTAGATTCAAAAGTTCATCACATAGATGAGACTACAAGACAAGATTTGAATAGATTCAATCCTTGAAATATCATTATAAATAATGAAGTTACGAGATACTTCATTAAGTCCCGATATATATATACACCTATATATATATATTTCATACACTCCTTGAAAACCTCTGTTATGAAAATTATAAACAGAGTTGCAATATCCAATAAATTTGGAAAGGAGAAAACCTTGGCATAAACCTGATATCTTGCTGATCAGGCAAAGATACCAATAAGTAACCTTTTCTACTAGTAGATGGATGAATCCCCCACCAGTCATCACCCTGGCCACATAAGGACCTTGTGCTGGACAGCCACCCGGCCTCTTACGCGTTGATGGACTGCCACCCAGCCACTTACACTTTGATAGACCGTACCCCGGCCTGTCGCTTATGCCGACTCAATTAGATGGACTTACTTCCCGAACGTTGGGGAAATAATCAATTCATTTATCAAAACAGCAACCTCGTTGCGAATATAAAATACACCACAGAGCCGGATCCCTCAGGTTTTGAGCGAGTATTTAAATCCCTTTTAAAAGGAAGATCTTAAATATAAAAATGAGTTTTGGGATCCACTCTAACTTTTAAAATCATTTTGAAGACTCCAAAACATTTTTAAGAATGTTTGGAGTAATGCTGATTTAATGAAATAAATCAGTCCCAATGTATTAGAAAATATCTGAATATTATTATTTAAATAATATTCTCATAAAGATAATCCTTATAAAAATAATCGAAGTAGAAGTTTTAAAACTCATACTTGAAATGGATATTAAATAACCAAAGATATACTTATATGAAAGTACTATCTTTATTTGAATAATCGAAAATAAGTTTGATTATCGAAACATTATTCTTTAATAAAATAAAGAATATTATTAAATATAAGCGGAGTCATAATACCTCGAATGAATATTATAAATAATATTCATTAAATAAAATAACGGAGTCATACATCCTCAAATGAATATTCAATTAATAATCATTAAATAGAATAAACAGAGTCATAAGTCCTCGAATGAATATTCAAATAATATTCATTAAATAAAATAAAGTTATCGAATAAACCTTATTCGATCAATAGTTTTGAAAACTATATCCATATATATATATAAATATATATATATATAATATACTCGGGAACATCGACTCCCGGTTTAGAAATATGTTCACCTTTGGGTCCCCTATACTAAGGGTAAACTCAAATACCGCTTATCTCTAGCATAGGTATTATGCAACTATAAGCATTTGAACCAACATATATATAAATCAAGAATATGAAACAGGCATGCATATATACCATATCACATGCTACAATATATCGCAAGAATTTGCTAATAACAAATATGCATTTATCGCAAGATCATGCATATACACATATACATCACAACAACAGTTATACGGGTAGAAAACTTGCCTGAGTGCTCCCGGATAGACTTAAGCTTAGAGTGGGTCCGATAACCTATGAACAACAACATAAGTCGGAATTAGACCCCGGCCGCTTAAGAAACTAGACTTTAACCATTTAGAGTTCTAACGTTCACTTTCGCGCTTAACGATTTACTTAAGTCGCTCGAGTACCCTCGGCTCCACCATTTTTAATAAATTAACCATTAAGGGTTTTAAGGTGATTCTTTCACGAGTACCTTACCAACTGCCTAATACACTTAACATAATTGTTTCATATCCCAATTAATCATTTAAAGTCCTTAACCAAGGTTTCAAAGTAAGGCGAGGGGTAATGGTTCGTTCGCGAAACGTCGTTACTTAAAACGGCCGTTTCTCCTAAACCGTACATCGGAATCAAATGAACCACATATCAAAACGAAGCTCGTAACATGAACTATGTAAACATGGCAATGGTCAAAACCTAGCAGGGAGTTCTCGGGTCCTAATGTTATGAACAAAAGCAGTCTAAAGTAAATCGGACATTACGACGGCTATGTTTACGCGATTTCCCAAATTTTTACCAACCAATTCAACACCAAATCATCACCAATCAATCCCAATACAACCATATGACCATATCACTCATCAACCACTTTAAACCATTTAAACCAAGATCAAATCATACCATGAATCATCAAGAACAACTAGTGCTACTTTTTAACTCCAAAATCAACAAAAACACTTAACCACTAAGATCTCAACATGACAAAACAACTACTACACTTAATCTCTCATTCCATTATCATTATCATTTATACCAAACAAATAGATGCTAAGATAATGAAGAGTTATACCTTCCTTGAAGCTTTTAATCCATGAAAGATCCTTGGAATGCCCATGGAAGCCTTAATCTAACCTCCTACAAGCTTGTTCTTTCAAAGAAATCAAGAACACAAAAATTAATTTTAAGAAAGTACTATTCACCATCTTCTTGAATGATTTATAGGAAATGCTAGGAAAGGATTTTGAAGCTAAGATTTCTAGGAAGTATGTAACTTAACTAGGAGAAGCTAGGATAATTACCTTGTAAATTAGCAAGTGGAGGAGCTTGGACTTCCCTTTTGCTAGGAAAGAAGCCGAAAGCTTCATGAAGAAAATGGAGTGTTTTGTGTTTTTTGTGATTTGTTTTGATTTGCCTTGGTTGATTTTGTTTTGATTTTGGTTAATTACCTTATTAACCTTGAACTTTGTGTGGTTATCATTCATCCACACCTCCTTCCCCCCTATGTCATGCTTATGTCACCTTGTGATGTCATCATCCCTTACTTGCCCTCTTCTTATTGGTTGGATGACCTCATCATCCCTAACCTCCTTGATTAACTCCTAATTGTTTGCCTAATGACCGATGATCTGATATACGGTTCGCTTAACTTTCGTTCTCGTTTCTCGTTTGAGGGATCATACCCGGGATCTTATTACTTAGGTTTCCTTAACCTTTCTCAATATATTATATTCCTCTTATGATCCTCTCTTATAATCCTTTAATTTAAATCCTTTTTATTCTGTTACCTTATACTCAATTCTTTCTATATCTGGTAGATTTCCGGGAAAAATCAAAGTGTTCGAATTTGGATTCTGACGATCTTTACATACACTTATATATCATATAGAGTACTAATAAGATCTCAGAATAACAATAAAAGAACCCCTACATAGTGTGGCATGAAAAGTTTTTTCATTCAGCATAATCTGCAAAATCACTATTCATAAGGGTTTCAAAATTTTCCAAAAATTGGGGTTATTACACTCTCGATGGATGTTCAGTGGTCATCCGTCAGGACTATAAATTCATCCGTCGGGACTATTGTAGAACATCCGTCGAGAGCTACAAATATACTAAGTTAAATATACTAAGGTGTTTTGTTCAACTTATTATCAAGTTTACAACATATTCCTAACAGAATTCATATTAAGAGAATATATATATATATATATATATATATATATATATATATATCGATATGTCATTTTCCTGACTCTTATTGAGAACTAAAAAATAACTTGTCGAGATGTCTAATAAATACCCAGTTTGTCCTGAATGGACTGAATTGTTTCCAATTTTTATTTAAATAAATCAAAATAAAATCAGACTGATTTTGTCAGAAGTATTTTACCAAAATAATTTATTAAATTAAATTATCTCAGTTATGAGTTATTGATAAGTCTAAGATTTATACTTGTAGAGAACTCTGTGAGTTAACACTTATCGAGATCTCTACAATGACTTATCGAGAAATCATAATTAAGCTTGTCGAGAAGTCTTTCGAGAAGTTAGAAAAATGACTTATCGAGGACTCACTCGAGAAGTATCAAAATGACTTGTCGAGAAGTCAATTTGACTTATCGAGAACTCAATTCTCTATATACTTATAAACTTTTTGATTCTGCCTTGTGTTAATTTTACATATTAAAAATGCAAATTAACATTTAGACAATTTTCTTAGAATTGAAAAATTCCAAGCTAAATTTGAATTTTGAAAAATAAATATACAGAGATTTCTGAAATATTTATAACTCATATTTCAGGTAATTTCTAATCAAATCAAATTAATTTTAATTCATTAGAATTTAATTTGCTGCAACAATTTAGCCGAGTTCTTGCTTTTAGGATGAAGAATTTAGCATTCCAATTTCACCTACAAGTCTAGTGAAAGTTGCTTCATCCAAATGTTTAGTAAAAATGTCAGCTAATTTTTTTTCTGTTAGAACAAAAATGAGCTCAATGGTACCATTTGCAGCATGTTCTCTAATAAAATGGTACCTTACATCAATGTGCTTTGTTCTAGAATGATTAACCGGATTAGCCACAATAGATATAGCACTAGTATTATCACACATAATTGGAATTTTGTGTAACACTAGGTCATAGTCCATTAGCTGATTTCTAATCCAAAGCACTTGAGCACAACAACTTCCAGCAGCTACGTATTCAACCTCAGCTGTGGAAGTTGACACATATTATTATTTCTTGCTATACCAGGATATAAGTCTTTGTCCAAAAAACTGACAGTTTCCACTAGTGTTCTTCCTGTCAACCCTGCATCCAGCAAAATTTGCATCTATATATCCAACAGCTTCAAAATATGTCCCTTAGGATACCGTAATCCCAAGTTTGGAGTCCCCGTTAAGTATCTAAAATTTTTTCTTCACAACCATCAAATGTGATTCCTTTGGATTGGTTTAAAATCTTGCACACAGACATGTTGCAAACATAATATCTGGGCCACTAGCAGTTAAATACAGCAAAGATCCAATCATTCCTCTATAACCTGAAATGACTACACTTTTTCCTTTCTTATCATCATCCAACTTAGTAGCTGTAGACATAGGTGTAGATACAGGTTAACAATCAACCATGCCAAACTTCTTCAAAAAATCCTTGACATACTTAGTTTGGCTGATGAAGATCCCATCACTTCTTTGACTGACTTGAAGTCCAAGAAAGTAACTTAGTTCTCCCATCAAACTCACTTCATATTCACTCTGCATAAGTTTTGAGAATCTTTGACATAGCTTTTCATTAGTAGAACCAAAAATGATATCATCAACATAGATTTGAACTAGGATCATATCATCACCATGTTGCTTGTAGAAGAGAGTCTTGTCAATTGTACCTCCAGTTAATCTATATTTAAGCAAAAATTTTAATAGTGTGTCATACCAAGCTCTAGGTGCTTGATTTAGTCCATAGAGAGCCTTGAGTAGCTTGTACACAAAATCTGGAAATTCTGGATCTTCAAAACCAGGTGGCTGTTTCACATAAACTTCTTCTTCCAACTCACCATTAAGGAATGCACTCTTCACATCCATTTAATATACCTTAAAATTTGAATGTGCAGCAAATGCAAGAAAAATTCTTATTGCTTCAAGTCTTGCAACTGGAGCAAAAGTTTCATCATAATCAATTCCTTCTTCCTGTGAGTAGCCTTTTGCAACCAACTTTGCTTTGATCCTGGTGACAATTCCGTTTTCATCCATTTTGTTCCTGTACACCCACTTTGTTCCAATTACACTTCTGTTCTTTGGTGCATGAACTAATTATCAAACTTTATTTCTTTCAAACTGATTTAGCTCTTCTTACATAGCAGATATTCAATTAGGATCAAGTAGAGCTTCTTCAGGTTTTTTAGGCTCAACATGTGAAAGAAAACATGCATCAAAACATTCATTTGCAGTTGTATTTCTAGTCCTCACTCCAACAGTTGGATCACCAATAATTGCTTCTCTTGTGTGATTCCTATCCCATTTTTTGGTGTGAGCTTGTTGACTTGAGTTTTCTGCATTTTCTTCACCATTGACATGACTTGCAGTACTTTCTCCTCTTCCCCCCCTGAGTTTGTGCTATCAAATTCAGGTATTTGAGATGAGCTTTCATTTTCATGATTCACTTGTTCACTTGACTCTTCATCCATTCTGTGATTTGTGTTGACTTCATCTTCATCCTCAGAGTCACTATCAATATTGAGATTTTCAAATTTCAGGGCCTCAGATTCGTTTTCATCAAGGCATTCCAAGCCTGGACACTTGTCATCATCAAAAGTTACATCTGTGATTTCTATAATTTTCTTTTGTTCAAGCACAAAGACTTTGTACGCAGTTCTCTCTAATGAATATCCTAGAAAAATTACTTCAAAGACCTTAAAGTCAAATTTTCCCACATATTTAGAGTTGTCCTTTAGAACATAACATTTGCTTCCAAACACATGAAGATGCTTTACAGTATGCTTCTTTCTTGATAAGATTGAGTAGGGTGATTTTCCAAGATTCTTGTTGATGAGATATTTTTTTTGAGTGTAGCATGTAGTGTTGACAGCTTCTTCCCAAAAACTAGTTGGTAAATTGGCATCCTGCAGTATTGTTCTAGCAGCCTCTACTAGTGTTATGTTCTTTCTCTCAACTACCCCATTTTGCTGAGGTGTTCTTGCTGCTGACATACTTAGTTTGGCTGATGAAGATCCCATCACTTCTTTGACTGACTTGAAGTCCAAGAAAGTAACTTAGTTCTCCCATCAAACTCACTTGATATTCACTCTGCATAAGCTTTGAGAATCTTTGACACAACTTTTCATTAGTAGAACCAAAAATGATATCATCCACATAGATTTGGACTAGGATCATATCATCAGCATGTTGCTTGTAGAAGAGAGTTTTATCAATTGTACCTCTAGTGAATCAATGTTTAAGCAAAAATTCTAAGAGTGTGTCATACCAAGCTCTAGGTGCTTGATTTAGTCCATGGAGAGCCTTGAGTAACTTGTACATAAAATCTGGAAATTCTGGATTTTCAAAACCAGGTGGCTGTTGTACATAAACTTCTTCTTCCAACTCAGCATTAAGGAATGCACTCTTCACATCCATTTGATATACCTTGAAATTTGAATTTGCAGCAAATGCAAGAAAAAATCTTATTGCTTCAAGTCTTGCAACTGGAGCAAAAGTTTCATCATAGTCAATTCCTTCCTCCTGTGAGTAGTCTTTTGAAACCAACCTTGCTTTGGTTCTGGTGACAATTCCATTTTCATCTATTTTGTTCTTGCACACCCACTTTATTTCAATTACACTTCTGTTCTCTGGTGCAGGACCTAATTACCAAACTTTGTTTCTTTCAAACTGATTTAGCTCTTTTTACATAGCAGATTTCCGATCAGGATTAAGTAGAGCTTCTTCAGTTTTCCTAGGCTCAACCTGTGAAAGAAATCATGCATGAAGACATTCATTTGCAGTTGCACTTCTAGTCCTCACTGTAATAGTTGAATCACCAATAATTGCTTCTCTTGTGTGACTCCTATCCCATTTTTTGGTGTGAGTTTGTTGACTTGAGTTTTCTGCATTTTCTTTACCATTGGCATGACTTGTAGAACTTTCTCCTCTTTCTCCCCCTAAGTTTGTGCTATCAAATTCAGGTGTTTGGGATGAGCTTTCATTTTCATGATTCACTTGTTCACTTGACTCTTCATCCATTCTGTGATTTGTGTTGACTTCTGCTTCATCCTCAGAGTCACTATCAATATTGAGATTTTCAAATTTCAGGGCCTCAACTTCATTTTCATCAAGGCATTCCAAGCCTGGACACTTATCATCATCAAAAGTTACATCTGTATTTTCCATAATTTTCTTTTGTTCAAGCACATAGACTTTGTACGCAGTTCTCTCCAATGAATGTCCTAAAATAATTGTTTCAAAGACTTTAGAGTCAAATTTTCCCACATATTCAGAGTTGTCCTTTAGAACATAGCATTTGCTTCCAAACACATGAAGATGTTTTACATTATGCTTCCTTCTTGATAAGATTGAGTAGGGTGGTTTGCCAAGATTTTTGTTGATGAGATATCTGTTTTGAGTGTAGCATGCAGTGTTGACAGCTTCTTCCAAAAAACTAGTTGGCAAATTGGCATCTTGCAGCATTGTTCTTGCAGCCTCTACTTGTGTTCTATTTTTTCTCTCAACTACCCCATTTTGCTAAGGTGTTCTTGCAGTTGACATACTTAGTTTGGCTGATGAAGATCCCATCACTTCTTTGACTGACTTGAAGTCCAAGAAAGTAACTTAGTTCTCTCATCAAACTCACTTCATATTCAATCTGCATAAGCTTTGAGAATCTTTGACATAGTTTTTCATTAGTAGAACCAAAAATGATATCATCCACATAGATTTGAACTAGGATCATATCATCACCATGCTGCTTGTAGAAGAGAGTCTTGTCAATTGTACCTCTAGTGAATCCATGTTTAAGCAAAAATTCTGATAGTATGTCATACCAAGCTCCAGGTGCTTGATTTAGTCCATAGGGAGCCTTGAGTAGCTTGTACACAAAATCTGGAAATTCTGAATCTTCAAAACCGGGTGGCTGTTGCACATAAACTTCTTCTTCCAACTCACCATTAAGGAATGCACTATTCACATCCATTTGATATACCTCGAAATTTGAATGTGCAGCAAATACAAAAAAAAATCCCTATTGCTTCAAGTCTTGCAACTGGAGAAAAAGTTTCATCATAGTCAATTCCTTCCTCCTGTGAGTAGCCTTTTGCAACCAACCTTACTTTATTTCTGGTGACAATTCCATTTTCATCCATTTTGTTCCTGTACACCCACTTTATTCCAATTACACTTCTGTTCTTTGGTGCAGAAATAATTGTCAAATTTTATTTCTTTTAAACTGATTTACCTCTTCTTACATAGCAGATATCCAATCAGGATCAAGTAGAGCTTCTTCAGTTTTCTTAGGCTCAACATGTGAAAGAAAATATGCATGAAGACATTCATTTGCAGTTGCACTTTTAGTCCTCACTCCAACAGTTGAATCACCAATAATTGCTTCTCTTGTGTAACTCCTATCCCATTTTCTGGTGTGAGTTTGTTGACATGAGTTTTCTGCATTTTCTTCACCATTGGCATGACTTGCAGAACTTTCTCCTCTTCCCCTCCCCTGAGTTTGTGCTATCAAATTCAGGTGTTTGAGATGAGCTTTCATTTTCATGACTCACTTGTTCACTTGACTCTTCATCCATTCTGTGATTTGGTTCCACCACCTTTTGATTTCACCTTTTATGATTCATGTTATAACTCTAAGTGTATTATTTTTTATCCTTTTTGATTCCTATATGACTTATAATTCTATATGTATTATTTTTACCCATTTTTAAAATTTTGTAAGCTGTGTTTTTATTATCTTTATAGGTTTGAATCCTATTTTTAATTTTATTTTAAAATAAATAAGTTCATAAATTGGCCCAACTAAATAGGTTTCCAAAATTATAAACCACGACCAAGTAAATAGGTCATGTGTTTAAATTGGAATATGTTAATTTATAACTTTTTAATTTGTTGGTGGAATTATATTTTAATAAAATGATACGGATATTATAGAAATTGTATTTTAGTTTCACCCCTATAAAATAATAAAATTGTTCAAACCGTAATACGATTATAATTATGTTTTCTTAGACTCTAAATTATTTCTTGATAGGGTACTTGATTTTATCTTAGCACGGTTACGCCGTATTTTGGTTTCATCCGTAGATTTCCATTTTATTTAGAGTTCTATGTTGTTTTTTAACAAAATATAAATTGTTGGAACTATTATAATTATGATATTTCTATTTTTCGTATAATTCTTTTTTTATTAAAATAATAAAATGGAATCCTTTATACATTATGATTATTAATTAATAAGGGAACCATATTTTAAGGGATACTTTAGTTTCACCTCTTTTCGATTTTATGAACTTTTGATTTCACCTCTTTTTAAATCATACTATAGCTCTAATTATACTATTTTTTTATTCCTATATGACTTATAATTCTATTGAATAATATTTTATCCGTTTTTTAATCCGTATATACCACATATTTATGAACGAAAGCGTATATATTTGTAATTTCTAGATTCATACCTATAAATTCTATTTTAGCACTAAATGCAAATTTATACATACACAAAGAATATTTTATTAGAAAAAAATATGCGATCATAATCTATATAAAAACACAAAATCCAGCTACAATAAGAAATCTGATATGCAATTACTAAGTAATGTTGATTTAATATTTTATTAAATTATTCGTCAATTGTGTTGCTCATTGTTTACCTAAAATTTCGATGCAAATGTTAGTTATGTCTTTATAAATAACAGATACATAACATTGAGTTTGTTATTCTAATATGATTTGAGTTAATGAAAACTATATATAATTTAAAAAGAAAAATTGCAGTAATCGTATAATTTTATTTATTATATATTTAATAATAATTTAAAATAAATTTCTATAATCATTATTTAATATTAATATTTTGATCTCGACTTGTACTTTACACAAATTATCAACTATATTTTATAATTTCCATAAAAAAAATTATATTTTATAATATTCATAAGGCAGCTAGTTGGACGGACCCTGTTGAACTTGCTCGTAACTCAGACCTCACCCTTTCATGCTCGGCGCCTGGGCACTTAAATTTTTGCTGGATTTAACCGGGACATTGGAGAAGCCATGATTTTGGCTGTTGGATCGATCAAGGTTGGTGTATCGGGCAAGCTGCCACCGAGCAAAACGGGCTTTCTCGCTAGCTTACTAGTTTTCATAGAAACTAGCTCTATAACCCGTGCGAGGCACGGGTATGATCTAACATTAACTATTATAAAATTTGTATATATGCTTGTGAAATGAAATATATTTTCTGTTACGAGAAGTTATTGTATCTATGTAGCGTCTTTGTTGTAAGAATAAGCTTTTTCGGCATGTATATTTTATAACCCAAATGAGTATGAGACACACAATTTCAAAACAAATATGTTAATAAAATGTACATGTTATATAATTGAAAAATATGGTATAGTGTGAGATGCACCTTTTTCTTAATTTTGTATCATATGACTAATATATTATTTTTGTAAAAGATGTACTTCAAAGTGTTCAAAATTTTGTTAAAATTTATAATTGTTACTTTGTCAATTGAAATTCATTATTTGAAAAGATCATGTTTATCGATTATGAAAAAATTGAGTTCATTTGTGTTGGTTACCTCAATTTCTTGTATCAATTTCTTGTATGTATGTTTGTATGTGTATATGCATGCGTCTGTATATATGTATGTATGTATGTATGTATGTATGTATGTATGTATGTATTTGAATTTTAAAGGTGTAAAAATAAGTTATACGCTAATTAATTTGGCACAAGTACACGTGTATTTTGAACTTATAATACAAGTGTTATACGTATCTAAATAAGAATACGATATTTGTTTTTCGTTCGAATTTAAGTTTCTACTACTATAAATGGAATAATTAAAATGTGACATGCGACATTAAATGCGATAATAATAGATATATAAAAACATAATAATATTAGAATTTTAGTCTATACTTATAAAATACATATGTAATTATAAGTATAAGTATAAGTTCTTATTATACAATCATGGAGTAGTAATAAATATAATTATTAGTAATTAATGAGTTTGATGTAATTAATATATGTTATTAAATTTGAAATTTATTAGTACATATTTATGAGGGGTAATTAAGTAGATGTAATTAATATATGTTATTAAATTTGAAGTTTATTAGTACATATTTATGAGGGGTAATTAAGTAATTTCAAATGAATAAATTGTCTCAACAAACCCCCCAAGTTTCTCTATTATATATATAATAGATTGATCCGTAATTCGAAATCCAAATTGGTCCACCATAGAGATGCACAAAATGCCCACCGGACCGGGTTTTGACCGGGCCGGGCTTTTCGGGCTTTGACTTTGACCGGGTCCGGGCTGGGCCGGGCTTTCCGGAAATGTCAAAGCCCGTTTGGGCCCTCGAGGCGGGCCTAACCGGGTTTTTTTTCGGGCCGGATCGGATCGGCCCCGGCTTTTTTCTAATTTAAATCGGATCTAGTATTATTAGAGATTCCGAAGAATACACGTGTTAGCAACTAGATCATCGTAAAAATGTATTAGTTTACATGGAATATTTTAGGAAAACATTACTTCGTTGAAAACATTTAAATTCGACAAAAAATAAACATGTATATATAATATATTTTATCATTGTTATGATAACAATGATAACAATGATATCATTGTTATGATAACAATGATATCCAAATATTCATGACAATGATATCAAAATATATATAGTGTACTTATTATATCTTCTTTCATTATTTATGCAACGAAGTATATAAATAATATTATTAATCACAAATATGTAAATATATATGTGTTTAAAGTATTATTTATATTTATAGTAAATGTGAATTTATAAATATATAAGAAAATATATTAGAATAATCAGATTATAACCGGGTTTTTTCGGGCTTTTAATCGGGCCGGGCCGGGCCGAAACCCGGGTTTTTAACCGGGCCGGGCCGGGCTTTGCCTAAAAATATAGGGTTCATCGAGGCCCGCAGCCCGGGCTGGGACCGGGCCGGACTTTGACCGAGCCAGGCTTGACCGTGCTTTGACCGGATCGGGCCGGGTTAGATTTTCGGGCCCAGATTTTTTGTGCATCTCTGGTCCTCCATGCGACAAATAGACTGTACTTAAGAAAAAACAGTCACGCGCCTTTGGGATTTGGTCACGTGCATGTGATTTGAAAACAGACACAACACAAAGAAAGTACAATCCGAGATAATATCCTTGGCTGTTGAAGCCCAGCCGAGATTCTCTCACTCTAATAGACTAATAGTACTCCCTCACAACCACACACACACACAAATAACATATACACACACCCTCACAAATCCCATAACAATATCCTTTAAAATTTAATTTTACTAATATTTTTCACATCTTCTCTGTCACAATTCAATCAGAAATGAACACTCCATTCTTGCTTGAATCAAATCTCAAATGGAACCCTTCACTCCAAACCTTCCCAATTCATTACTCTTCCTTTAAGCCCACTAATCATTTCATCAAACACTCCCTTAAATTCACTCAAACCCCTAAATTTCACATCAAATGCTCATCTTTTAATGATATTCCCACAAGGGCTGTTTTAAAATCATCAAATAAACAAAACCCAGTTCAGATTCTAACTGAAACCATCATTAAAACCCTTAAGTCCTTACAAAAGCCTGCAATTACTGCTGTTTTGTTGGGGATTTTGTTGTTATCTGATCTTAATAATGTTCTTGCTGCTTCTGGTGGGCGAATGGGGGGGAAATCGTTTTCAAGACCTTCGATGTCTTCTTCGAGGAGTTATTCTACTCCGAGAATAGACTCAGGGAGGAGTTTTTCGTCTGCTCCGTATTTCGGGCCTTCGCCATTTGGGGGTGGAGGGTTTTATGTAGGACCTGCAGTTGGGATTGGGTCGAGTTTCTTCTTTATTATGGCGGGTTTCGCTGCGTTTGTGTTGGTTTCGGGGTTTTTATCTGATCGGTCGGATGATGGTTTGCTTACTGCAACTGAGAAAACCAGTGTTCTCAAGCTTCAGGTAGCTTTTGTTGGTACATTAAATGTTAGAATAGCTGAGAACCAAGCACATATTGAGGACACAAAATAGAATGGAAGCTCAAATATGACATTTTACGGAGTGTACAATTTGTAGAAGGTTACACAAGTGCAGTATGATTAACTAGTCTCGTGTATTAAATTGAAGTAGTTTATGCACAGTGTGTTTCTATTACATCAGCGGAGTAGTTGAAACAAGACAAGATTGAATAACTTAAAGCATGTTTCAGTGTTAGTAGAGTGGAGGCTAACTACATGCTTAGATTTGCTTGGTTTGTTTTCACAGGTTGGTTTGTTGGGAATGGCACGATCACTGCAACAAGATCTTAATCGGATTGCTGAACGTGCAGATACATCTACTCCAGTGGGTTTGAGCTATGTATTGACAGGTAAATTTTCGTTGTGTAGTTGCGTCAATGTTGATCCTTTCATTGATCTATTTGGTATATTAAATATTCAGCATGTAAATTATTTGTTGCAGCTGTTATATACCATTTCGCGAAGAAAAAAAAATGGTAACCTTCGCAGCCCTATCTCTAAAAAACCTAAAAAGGAAAAGGAAGAAATTTTTCTAACCTAAAGACCTCACAATGGATGCCTTAATTACCTTCAATGGTTAAAGAAATCTTATCCAATCCACCAATAAGGTAACCCAATACAAGGATAGCTAAACAGAGATGAGTAATATATTGAAGGCTTCAGATATGGTAATGGTTGGCTCTGTTGAGCCTCCATTCGGTGGATTATGTATTAGTTTCACAAGGTTTATGGCCCATCATAAACCTAAGCTTGGGCCAGTATAGATACCGACAGCTTCAGTGTTAATAAAAACTACGCTTAAAATGCAGCTTAAGATTGAAGCACATGCTTTGGGCTTTGCTTCAAGAAAGTGAAGTGCGTTATAAAAACCATCACCTAAGTGCGCTTGTGAAGTGCGTTATAAAAAGCATCACCTAAATGCGCTTATTAGTGAAGCGCAAAGCGTAATTAAAGCTCGAAAAAGCACATTTCTCTGAAAATGGAAATCATGACCAAATTTGAACAAGATATTTTAACCTTAGACCATATATTTAACTTTATTGGGCTCAATTGTAATGCTTCTAGTGCGGTATACTACCATAGTACTATATAGATCAAGGCCACAATTAAGAGTAATCAATGGAACAAAAGGAGATTAAATGAAGGTGAAGATGCATGAGATGAAAAAGAAAAGTAGATTGTTCAAGATTTTTTTTTTCTTTTGTCTGAGGAGATTGTTCAAGATTAAAAATGGTGACTGGTAACAAAAAAAATTAGCAAAAAAGAAAAGAAAAGACAAGGAGATTGTAGCCTCTCATCCACCAAAATGTTGGCGTCACCCATCTCCCTGGCAGCAAAGAGAGCAACAAAATTTACACTTTCGGCCGACCCAAGCTCCAGTCGTTAAATAAAATAAGAGCCGCTCCGGCATCTATGTTCTTTTCAGCTAAGGCGGGACCAAGACCAGCCACACACTGTCAGAAGCTGTTACCTAATCCAACAATGGTGGCTACAGTTGCACTGAAGCCTTTAATATCTCTCACTTTTCTCCTGTTTTACTGATTGGGAAAGAGATCCTTCCTTGCTTTTCCCTTCTTTTTATGTGAGATCTTGGTTTCAAGTTTCTCTTCATGAAATGGTGTTTGACGGCTACAACAGCATAACACAATATCTTGTAGATAAGATACGAAGACAATATATTTGAGTTGGATTTGGAAATGTAATAACTGAAGTAAAAATCCTACTTCTAAAAAATGATACTATTTTTATACTTGATGGTTAGTAATCATTATAGTGTGTGTGTGTGTGTGTATTAAACTGTATTGTTAAACATAATAACATGAAGATGTGCTTCTCTCGAGATTGAGATTTTAAAATCTTAAATGATTTGAAAGAATGCCACAATGTAATTGCTGTTCATATTTATGGGCCAGTATAACAGAAAAGGGTGATGAAGTATCCATTCAGAATATGTTTCATATAACTTTAAGATGTTAGTTTACAGTATGTGTTGTGAACTGTGAAGTGTGGCATTATGGTTTGTATCTGTTATCTTGCATGTAAGACTTAACCGATTTGCCTCCGTTTTCAATTTTTTTTAATACTTTCCATTGCAGAGACAATGCTAGCTTTGCTTCGTCATCCTGATTTTTGCATCTCTGCTTTTTCATCTGTAAGTCAACTCAATATATATATATATATATATATATATATATATTAGCTATAATATTTATTATGGCAGCGAAATAATTCATCACTCTTTTTTTAAGTAGTATATGTATTATTGTCTTGTTTTTACAAAATCTACTCATTTTCTTTAATTTCCGGCACAAATATTCAGTCTATCTGCTACCGATTGGTTGCTAGCATTTTGTTTTCCTGTCTGTGGTTTTGTCATTGAAGGATATTCTTGCTAGATTATGTAGAGAATTCTATGCGTAGGACTCAAAAAATATCTGCTGCCATAGTTGGATGTTTTTTGCCCATGTTTATGGTCAGAGATAATTTATGGAGTTCTGAACAATCATCTCTTATCCAATTTGCTATAGGTGGATGTAAAGCGGAGCATGGATGAAGGAGAAAAGCGATTCAATCAACTTTCAATAGAGGAGCGTGGAAAATTTGATGAAGAAACACTAGTTAATGTAAACAATATCAAAAAGCAAAGTGCGACAAGTAGGAGAGCTAATGGATTCAGAAATGAGTATATAGTGGTAAGAAAAATTCCTACGCGAATCTGAAAATGTTTATGGTTTTCAGTTCTAGTCCTTGCAAAATTTGCATACTATTCCAATGGTTCCCAGTTCTGTTAATAATTACTTTCCCTAGTGGCCCTACTTCAATGCTAGTATAAGCTCTATCGACGGGGATACTCCTTGCTGTGTGCCAAAATTAGTGTTGCATCTCATAATAATGGATATTGCAGATTATCTAACTTATTAAGTATCATTATTACCTAATATAAATATTGTCATGTAGTTCTAAATATTTGAAGTAATCACTTATGGGAATTACATTCAATTTTGTGGAGTACTTGAGTTTTACATTGGCTACTATTTTCCGTTATGTTAGACAAGCTAAAAGGGATAATTAAACATGCTCATGATGTTGAAAATTTAGGTCAGAGATTCTCATGGAGCAATTGCCTACGTTATTCTATGCGCTACATTACCCCCAGTCTATTTAGCAAAAAAAAATAAAATATTACCCCAAGTCCGGACCTGGCTGGGAGTTACCAGATTGATACATGTCTAAGTGTTAATGTCTTCAATATTCAGAAAATTTTGCATTTTTCTTGGCTCAAAATGATGTCAAGTGCCCAATACCCATTTGTAAATATTAGCTTATGTGTATTTCATACCTTATTATCATATTGTCCATTTTAGGTTGATAACATTTTTGAGTTTTAGGTGGTGGGTAAAAATATATTTGAATTATTATGCATTCACTGTTATTGGATAAAAATTGTTATACTCTAAGGATTTCTGGATGTCTTGCAAGATTGAGGGTAAAATGACTTGTTTTGATTCCCCGATCCATTAGATATAGAGAAAGCTTCACCTGAAAATCTCTTTGCTTCCTACGCACCTCCTCCCATAAAGAAAATAGAATATCCTGTAAATTATTGACCTCTCCGGATTGTGAGCAACGCGTGACATTAATATCTGAACTCTGTCAAGTTGATTAAGAGCTGTAACTGTCCGACATCTATCTTTTTTATTTTCCTATCAATATTTTGTATGGTCTTGGTAAGCCTGCATTTGTAGCACTGAAGGTTTACAAGTGTTGATAATCACGGTTCTATCAATTTTTCTAGTGATTGACTAGGTGATGGCATCTAAAGGTGCGCCGCTAGGTAGGAATTTCAAAATGCAGTTTTGGGATCACTTATAAACGGTCCTATCACCAGAGAGGCCCAAGTTCTATTTTATAGTCACAATTCAGTAACTTTTACTTAAGTATATTACTTGACCTGGCAAAGAAAAGAAGTACTTGGTCCGATATTGACTATTACATGGTTTATTGGATATAGAGTTTTTTTATAGCCACACAGAGATTTGAAATACAACTTGAGTAATAGATAAACTATGTAAAACATAAGTAGAGCACAAACATTACTTACCTCGTTTCTTGATTATCGTGTGTGTTTGTGTGTAAGATTACATAAAGATCTGGGCTCTAAGGGTAAAATCAGTAAAATTATGATACATAGTTTGAGGATTTGAGAATATAAAAATGAAGTTGGGGACTTCGTAATTTTATGCAATACTTTAGAAGGGTCATTGCTGTTGTATGTTTTGATATATTAAATTGTAGATGTTAGTATGTTACACAAGCTTAGAAGAAGAATATGCATATACATGATTTATATAAATATTACCCTATATCTAGAGTGTTCATATGAACGTAGTTTGTGTTCCCGACTTCCCGGTACTTCGTCGGATTTGTTTATCAATTGCTTTCACAATTGTCGTCATATGCAAGACTATCCAGCCTTTAACAATTTACTCGCCAGTACTTGTATCATTAGCTTTTTGTTGCCTTTTTTTCTGTTCACATTTTCCCGTAAGTAAACACACATGACACACTGGTTGTTAATGACACCAACATCCCACATACTACTCATTCTAACAAACAAACATGTCCAATCAAGTCTTTGGTAAGGGGAATGTGAATCATCTGAGAACCAAGTCTTTGATCACTCGCACAAAGATAACACATTGCCATTCGGCAAATTGGTCTTAGTTGTTAGGACTTGAGCTTTTGATAAAATTATTAGTTTCCTTTTATGGGGTAGATCCAGCAATCGTCCAGGTCCTCGATTAGGGATTATCTGAATTCTCACACGAGTCATAAACACTGGCAGGCAAGCCAGGCTGTGATGCACTGGGAATGGGCTTTCCCTGGAAGCTATGATTAGTTTGTTCCTATTAACAACCCAACCCTTCAGCTATGATTTGCTTGCATGAACTGAAGAGAGTGAAGTTTGTGAGAGAAGGAAATGTATCAAGAAAAGATGAGAGGATGTTTAGGAGACAAGTCATTGACTTGTTAATTTCTGTCAGTTGCATGCTTCATATTCCTTCATCAGTTTAAAATTATTAAAATTGGTACCAACATTGTTTGACTCAATAGGGCTTCCATCATGCACTTCTAGCTTTCCTAGTCCTTTTTTCCTTCATTTAATTAATTTTTTCTTCACCTAATTAAATTTCTTTATGCAGCCATACATGGTGTTTGATTCATGCAGTCCAAAGGATACTTAAATAATTTGTATCTTACGAATCTTAGTTTCAATCTACTTTGGATATCGTTGTCATGTAACTAATTAACTCAATTACCTTAATTTCATCTCCAATCTAATTTATGTAATATGGCTTCCATCTTAATTATTTCCAAACATGTATAAAGCAAAGATACTTAAAAAGATAACAATCCTAGAATTATCTATGAATCCATTTTAGGTTTATTCGTGCTTTGATTATATGAAATATTGTCGGCACGAAAGACCCAAGTGAAGTATTGATTGCAAGGAGTCCTACATATTTCCTACTGGTTGGGAGAACAAAATTGTAGATTAATGGTGCATGCAAACATTTGGGAGAGTCTCATGTGGTTTACTAATAATACAGGCATATTTACTTTTTTTTATTTTTCATTGTAATAGGTAGTTATAATCATTAATCTTTAAATTTCAGATAACCATCTTGGTGGCTGCTGAAGGAGTACACAAATTGCCTAGCATTAATAATAGTGGAGATCTAAAGCAAGCCTTGCAAGTCCTTGCCTCTATCCCGTCAAGTAGAACACTAGTAAGTTTAGAGTTCGACTGTACATAAATTTTCCATCTTTTAGCTCGTTCTTTTTATTCTGACCTCGAGAATTACCTTTCAGGCAGTAGAGGTATTATGGACCCCTCAAAATGAAGATGATACATTGTCTGAGCGAGAACTGCTTGAAGATTACTCACTATTGCGGCCTCTGTGATACTTTTTTTACTTGTAAATTCCAGTAGGGGCGGACCACGAAAGCCATAATAAAGGATGTTAAAAGTACAATTGTAGAGAGATAAATTTCAGGATGGTGGGTTATATATGATTTTTCATACTTTGTAATACTAAGTAGTCTAGATTTTGTATTGCCAACTTTGTAATGTATGTGTGTTCCCAGCCTTGTATGTCACCCATCATGGGTTTGATGTAAATGTCTGGAATCTCTTGCTTTTTATCCTTTTTAATATGCAAAAACATTGAAGATCTGGATTTTTTTTAAATCAAGAAATTTCTTTTATCTTTTTATTTTTAAAAAATACAAGGGAAGGCTGAATTGTAATTTCATTACTTTAAAGACATACATCAACTATATTCTAATTTATTATTCTTTTTTCAGATAATTAATTATATTAACTTTTAGTTAAATCAAATTAAAAACAAGCTTCTTGTAATATATGAATACAGTTTGCAAATTTTCTTATTTGTGTGAAATAGAAAATTGCCACTTATTATCAAAATTGTGCATTTGTGCAATCATGAGATGGATTTACCCAAAATTTTACTTGTGGTGATACAGGGTGTCAAACTTGTGCCAACATTCATTAATTTTCTCTCAAAAAATAACTGATGGTAGGAGTTACAGGTGTTATCTAAACCAGCAAAAAGGTGTTTATATTTATTTTTATAATACATACACAAATTCTAGGTGTATGTAAATATTTACAATACGCATAACTTTCATATCAAACCATGCAAATCAAAATATAACACCAATAAATATCAAGGCAACTTAACCTTTTGCATATAAAATTAAATCTACTTTTGAAGTATGAAATCTACATCTGAAATACCTCAAATTGAGATTTTAATAAACTCCTACCAACATTTACTTTACAATGTGCTTACAACTAAAATTGTTTTTGATCATGTAGAGCAATCTCATCATTTTTTTTTCTTTTAATCCAAGACTCATCAGATACTAAGAAGATGAAGATAGAACAACTCCTGATAATAATATGGAGAGACTTTTAGGCTCACCATCATGTAGTTGGTAGATTAGTCATCTAAACTTTCACGTTCTCCCACAAAATGGCCATCTCTTGAGTCCACTTTGCTCCATTCTACACTTCCATGTTGAACACAATAATCTTTTGAAGAATCTTTTGAAGAAAAATCATTAGACTGAATAGATGAGATTGGTTCGACAAAATGATTATCTGCATTATATGTAAACTCTTCAAACCTGCCATGCTTAGCACCACAACCTTTCTCGCAATTCATTTGTATGTAGGAACCAACTGAGGCACAGGTACAAACACAATTATGACAAAGGTTAGAATTGTCAAAGTGAGGGGTTTCTTCTATTCCAGGTCCAGTCTTCCATTGTGGTACCAACATAAGCATTTCCCCATCTATCATTTCTGCTATTTTCATCACATCTTGGTCTGTTATATCCAATTCTCCTACCATTTCAGTTGCAACGCTAAGTGCAGTATCACTCTCAACATGAAATGGGAAATAGATGTTCCTTACATTGTCTGTAAGAAAATTAAAATAAATTTTCAAGTTAAAACAAACACAAAAAACTTAATGTAAAAGACAGTAAAAACAAAGTCATTACCTTCTTTGTCTAAAATTCTAAGTCTGAGGAAAATACTGCCATCACTTTTCTTTTTCCCCTTGATTGTAATATCAAGTTTTGAAAGATGTTCCTCCTGTTCATCATCATTATGCTCGAACAGGTCAATCTCATTATGCTCAATATCATGTATCTGGTAACTCACTCCATTTTGAACATTTGGAATAGAGTATTCCTCGAAGGAGCCGTTACTAAATGAGTCATCTTTGTAGTCTGGTGGAGGATTGGGGATTACTGGATTAACATAATTGAACTCTATGTGGCACTCTATTGCCGCAAAATTAGGTTCAAAATTTTCGGTCTGCAGAAACGGGTCCCTTAAAAGTTCCCTTGCGGAGAGTCTTGTGGATGCATTAGCCAAACATTTGTCAATGAATTGCCGTACTTCTGGATCTTTAACTTTGCTCAAAGCATTAGGTTTTTTCCCCTAGCAAGAAAGATGATTATTTTAATCATGAAGAGACATCAAATTAGTAGCAACAATAGGGGGGGAGGGTGAAGAGACTTACAGAAATGACTTTCTTGTAAATTTGGACAGGATGAGTGCATTCACTATATGGATACTCGAAGGTAACCATTTCCAGTATACACATTCCAAAAGAATAAATGTCAACTAATTCATTATACCCCTCTTGATACACTTCTGGAGCCATAAATTCTGGGGTCCCTGATAAAACAACACCCTAATATATGTAAATGTGAAGTTAAGAGACTAAGAGAGAGATGATTGTAAATACATTTTTCTGATTCAATGAAGTGTTTTCCATTTAACTGTAACAAAGATGTAGATTGAGCTTCAACTTCACAGTAAACTATATAAATAAAAAATTTAACTTAAAAGTTGATCATATATATAGTTTATAAATACAATAAATGTAATCTCTTTCTTTTTATCATTTATCAACCTATAAAAAAGTGAGCATCGAAACATAGAAGGATAAAATTGAACATACCAACACAATGAGCTTCTTCTGAATTTTGAAGGACTGCAGCTAAGCCCAAGTCACCAATTTTCACTTCCCCTTGATTTCCATTTACAAAGATATTGTCACACTTGAGATCTCTATGAATAACAGGAGGATTATGACTATGCAGATAGAGAAGTCCTTTTAATATCTGTCTACACCAATTCTTCACAGCTCTCATGTTTACTTTCTTGTGTTTATGCCTATATCTTCACAGCAAGAGAAAAAAGAAAACCAAATAACAAAAAGAACCACCAATAAATAATAATCAAATTAAATAGGAAGTAACATAAACTTTGTTCCTGCTCTTACTCTCTTAAAGTTCCGGAAGTGAACATCTCAGTCACAAAATTAATATTTCTTTTCGCTGCATCAACCCAAGAAGCAAACAATTTCATGATGTTCTGGTGCTTGAAAGTTTTGGGTAGATTAATTTCACAATACAATCTCTCAAGTTCATTCGGGGTATGCAAGAAATTATTAAGCTTTACTTGGTTCCACGCAACTTCAATCCCTTCATATTGATCAGATGCTCTATAGCTGCATCAACCAACACAAGCCCGCTGATCAAATTTTATGTAGTTGCACCAAAAAAAACAAATATCTCAACTTGGGTTTGGAATTTGGATAGTAGAAATCCAAAAGATTCTTCATATATAAATCGAAAATTTTAAGAGCAAAATGCCTAGAAAATATCACCTTCAAGAACACAATTAAAATGTGTAGCATTTACCGAACCATATAAGTATACAGAATTAAAAAAAATGAAATAAACCAAAAAAACATGTGTCATATATGGTCTTCGAAGCTCCTTTGCCAAGAATTTCATTATACTGCACCAACAAAATCAGACAGAAATTAGAAAAAAAACTAAAGAGAATGTGTTGATATCTAATACATAAAGGCAATGAAGGTACTTTCCCATATCTACCACTGGGATCAACTTCGACAAACTCGGAATAATCTTCATCCAAATCATTCATCTTTTAGCAATCCAGATCTTCTTCTACTTCTCGCAAGCTTACTGTATGTTTTTGTTTCCAATGTCCCGTTGTACTTTATTTCTGTTATATCTTTGTTTCTGTACTTTATTTCTGTTATATCTTTGTTTCTGACACAACAGTAGAGATAAAAACAACCATTTCTTTTTTTCTTTTTTTTTTTTGAAAATATTTCTTTTATATCTTAGTATTTGTTTGTTGGGGAAATGATGCTTATTTGTTGGTTGGGGAAATGACAAATGGGTTTGTACCGGTTTTGTATTTATGTTTTTTTGAAAGATATTACTTCTCAAAGACATTGACTGCTATAAGAAACAATGGCTGCAGCAAAAGTTCTACTTTTAAGAATTATTCCTCCTGTTGCCAACAACAACCTCACAAAGAAATAGAAAAGAAACATGGGCATAGTTCGATAAACGGATTCAATCTTGTCAAAAGCACTTGAAACGATACTAATACATGAGATATTGCCAGTGACTAGACTAGTATGCTCTGGTCGATGTCTTTTTTGGCTTCTTCACAAAACTTAGACGGATCTTTTTAAGGGTTCTCCTCTTCCTTGCCATCTTTTCAGGCAGTGTCTCGCGTTTTTTCTCTTTGTTTGTAACAGCGGGTTTCTTGTTTCTTCACATACCTTGGGTCTACTTTGTAAGCGCTGGGTGGTATTGCAAGAATTCCATTACTCTCGGCTTCCTTGAATAGAGCATTTGCCTTTTCGGATTTCCCATGAGCACGCAACTTCTTTATCAACAGATCGTAGGTCTTAGTCCCAGGTTTACAACCATCTTCCTTCATCTTAGCAAACACACTCATGGAATGATCAATTCTCTCTATTCCACACAAAATTGTCAGAAACTCATAGTAAGCCTTCTTGTGAAGAGCATCTCCAAATCCAGAAGATTTCATTCTATCAATCATCTCATCTCCCTCTCCAACCCTGGCAGCCTGATACAAACTTTTAATCAAAACAAGAAAAGTAGTCTCATTTGGATTACATCCCCACTCACACATTCTCTGAAACAAGCTCATCGCATCCTCGGTCTTTCTTATCTTACACAAGTTACTAAGCAACACATTAAATGTCTCCGCATTTCGCGGAACACCAGCTACATCCATTTCAACCAACACATTCTCAGCCTCAGATTGAAGCCGAAAAGGATCCTTTTCCCTGCAAAGCTTACACACACAATCCAGCATAGCTTTATACGCGACAACACCAATCTCAAACCCTCCCCTATTCATCTCCCCAACTAACCTCTTAGCCTCATCTAGTTTGTAATCAACACACCACCCTTTAACAAGCAAATCACAAACATACTCATTGGGAAAGAACTCATTAGCCAAACTTTTAACCAATTTCTCAGCATAAATAGCAAAACCATGTTCACACAATTTAGCCACAACTAATTTCAAAGAATCAAGATTCCTAACAAAGCCATAATCTTTCTCCATAGTATTGAAAAAAGAAACTACCTGTGTAGGCCTCCCCGCACGAACCAAGCGATCAACACAAGCTGCCAATGTGTGATCCCCTAGCACCTCTCGATTACCTTGAAGAAGCTCATTAACCGCCTTAAAGTCCTTGCGACGACCAAAATAATGGACAAAATACGAAACAAGTTGATCAGTAAGATGAAAATTGGATGTTGAAGAGAGCCATTTGAAGAAGCCAAGAAAGGACCTGCCTGCATTAGGGGAAAGATTGAGTGTGGAGACTGGAGAGAATGAAAGCAGGGGTGAAATGGAGATGTGAGTAGCTCAAATCGAGACGCTGAGGGAGCGAAATAGAGGAGGATGAATGATTGTTAAGCTCAGCCGAAAGAGAGAGAGTTAAAGGGTGTGGGGATGAAGTGGAGAATAGTGAAAAGGGGGTTTTGGTGGGAGAGAGAAAGAGGGTTTTAGAGAGAGAAAGGAGGGGTTTAGGGAGGTGGGGTGGGGTGGGGTGGATGTGGTGGAAAAGTGACGGAGGAACAAGGTGCGAAGCTGAAATGGCATTTTCATTGGATTTTACCCTAGAACAACGATAATAATTATGATGATGGAGTGGAGGAAGTGACCAAACAAAGGGTTTTCGGTTAAACGCTGTCGTCGTCTATGGTTTTGTATTTATGTTATGCATCTCAATATTACACACCATGTGGGCAAAACTATTGAAATCATTACCAAATTTCCTGCTACAATTTTTACAATTTTGTTTCAGTATTCTAATGTTAAATAAGTAATATTCTTCAGTTATTTGATAAAGATAGATTATGTTGACTGAAATATTTGTTTTCACACCCTAGATCTTACTTTCAACTAATATAATAAATAAATTGTATTTTAATAGGACGAAAAGATATATAATATTTCTGAAAAATTAGTATTTTAGAATTATATAAATTCACATCCAAAGAATTTAGATGAATAAGATAAAAACAAATTAATGAATCTAATTAATATATCATACAATTTTATATATTTCTATTCTATAAACCTTTATAAGCTCTCATATGAGTTGCAAAATAAATTTAATTGTTTATATAATATTTTTAAATATAACTAAGAAATGTCATTTCAATTTTTTATATGAGACCCAAAGGTCCAACTGCCCAAGTACATACCTCACAATTGGAGTAACATGGATATGAGAGGAACAATTATCAAAATTTTCAAAAGTGATTTCGTCAAGGTGATGAGTTTCTGTTGGGACTCGAATTAAATAATTCTTACCTCTGTGCTTTGGGACCCACTTGCATACAAACTTATAAACTTAGAGCATGTCCGATTAGTTGTATTTATTAGCTAAAATAGAACAAAATAGATATTATATAAAATTTGTTGAATGTTTACTTTAGCTAAAATGATTAGTTATATTTGAAAAGAGTTTTATTATTATTTTTAAATTTCAATAATTATATTAAATGATTTTTTTAACATATATAGTTGTGAATAAATTATTAATAACCAACTAATTATTTTTTTAGTGAATACAAGTGAAACTAAAATATTAAATTAATTAAACATATTTAAGGATATTATTCTTATAATATAAATATCATAAAATTTAGTTAAAATATTATATTCATATATTATAAAATATTTAACTAATTTTATTATTATATTAGTTTATCAATAATTTTAAAATTATAAAATATATATTAAAATTATTATATAAGTATTTAATGAAATTTGGTTAACAATGAAAAAAGTTGCAGTTTTTCATAAATTAATTCCACTTTTCACATTACATAAAATTAAAATAATATATGTGTGTGTGATAAACAAGTATATATATCTAGGTTAAAGCGGAAGAATTATTCAAGAAAAATAAAGTTGGGAATAGAGTTTTTTGAGAGGGAAATGATGTGGATTGAATAGATGATGGTGCTCAATCAACAAATCTAGCTTGTTTATCGGTATCTAAAAATATACCTAACAGTTTGTGTTGGAGTTGTATTTTTTTACATATCATCTATATTTTGAAATTTTAACTAACACTTAGATTTTATCGCTAACATACCCTTGATGCTTTTATACACTCAAAATTTGAGTATTGTTTTTTTTTAACAAAAAAATTTGAGTATTGCTATTTGTTACTATCCATTTAATTTTATATTCTTTCTAATTTTGGATATCAAAAATAATAAAATTTCATAATATAAATTAATTATACCCATTATACTCATTTTATAATAAATATGATGGGTCCATGCCTCGACGCGACTATGGGTGTAAAAAGAGTGTAAATATTATTATAATTAACACCAAAAAGTAGATTTTGACCTAATTCCGATTGATTTTATATCTTATTCTAAATTTTATTAACTCTTCCAAGTACCCCAATATTTTGAATACAAAAATTAATTTTTCTACCTAACTTTTTCATAAAGTAGAATGATATGTCAATTACTACTACCCATTTTTTGTTCTATATTTGGCGGTGTGCTATTTTTTTACAAATATGCTTTATAACCTTACACATAAGTATATGTCCTAATAAATTTTTGGGGGAGCGAAGATCGAACCAAAATCTGAATAATCGAAGATAAATTCTTAATCACTTAAATTATCCAACCATACTTGACATTGTGCTATTTTAGTAATATATATATAAAACAAGATTTAACATCAATAACTTTACCCCGAGGGACTATAAATCAAATTATATCTCTTCCATTAAAAAAAGGGATGTTAGTAAAAATTTGCATGTCAATCAAAGTTAATAGAATACAGTGGGTATAATTCAAATATGGTTTACTTAAAATCTAAATTAGAGACATGTAGAAAAGTTGATTCAAAAAATATATATAAAGGTAGTGTTTGAAATTTATTTAAAAAAAATATATCAGAAACTGGAGTGAACAACTAACGTATAACAATTTTTTTAACAATTAGACCAGTGCCTTGAAATGCAACAAGTGATTCTAAATTATACTAGTTTAGATATCGTGCAATGTCAATTTTTTTTTACTTATATTTTGACTTGAGTCGTTTTATCATAGATTAATACTATGAATTTTAGACCAGGTGAATAGCATATATTATTTTGTTATAGCCTGGGGTCATTATCCGTACCAACAATTATTTTTATTTTATTTTAGCCCGACTCAATTAGTTTAATTTTTTTATGAATCAATAATATTTACGATTTTATTTAAGCTTGAAACCAATTATACCGACCAGATCTAATTATACTTACTAGCTTTATACCCGTGCAATGCACGGGATTTTATTAACTTTTTTATGTGTTTTTTGGTGTTTTTTTAGTTTTTATAAAAAAAATTAAGTGAATGGTTTTTAATTTCTGTATGATTATATTTAATAATTTTGATTTTTAATTATTCATATGCATATTTTTAGTATAAACATGAATGATATAATTGATTATTTAATAAATTATTTTCACTTTTATTAATATTATTTTTAAATGGTGTTATCGAATTTAATACATTACTTTTGATTGTAATAATAATAATTTTTATTTAATACTTGAAATTTAATTTTGTGTTATATTTTTACTTGTATTATACTTTCAATATGCGTAAACATAAACAATGTAATTGATTATTTAATAATTTATATTCCATGTATTAATATTATTTTTAAATGGTGTTACTGAATCATTTATTTTTTAGAAACCGTATTATTTTTTTCAAATTTTAAAAGTTTAACTTTAATGAAAAGAAGTTAATTAATAGAAATTTTCTTCTAGAACTATTGACGTATGTGATTTCAAATATTACTATGCTAGTTAGATGTTACTTTGTTTTGAGGACCGCTTTGTTCTTATATACGCTCCTCATCTTTTGGTGTGTATTGCTTTTTTTTTCCTCTCCAAATTTATTTATAAGTTTGACACATGTCCAAGGAACACCTACATGTACAATATGCCGCGTGATTTTGTTTCTTCATTCCTGGAAATTTGTACCTTCATTTGGCTTGTTATGAATGACGAAGTAAAGATATCGCGAACTCTGTTTTACTTGACTTCACGATACAATTCACTTTGAACTTCTCGATTTAAAATAATGTTGAACTTCATGATATAGTATCTTTCTTGACTTCTCGATATAACAGAGAGTTAGACTTCACGATCTAGTATATATTTGGACTTCACGATCTTGAACATATTTGGACTTCTCGACATACACCAAATTTGAACTCCACGATATGGCTTTGAAGTGGACTTTACTATTTGACTTTGATGGACTTTACGATATAACTCTTTTAGACTTCACGATTTAAAGTCTACTAACAAGCCTATCATACATAAAAGGATATGCATATGAGAATAAATAAATTTCAAGTACAATGTATTTACTTTGATATGAGAAAATTTTACATAAGTTGACTGTACCACCATTATATCTTCCTGTTGAGTTTAGAAATGTTTAGCACCAGTACTGATATAGTCTTTCAGTACTCTTATCATTTCACGTTCTTCCGCAGATCTAAATCTTTGCTTCTTCTGCATGTAGAGAAGTGGAGACGTCGACAAGTCAAAACTACATGTAGAGAAGTGGAGATGTTGACAAGTCAAAACTGCATGGGGAGAAGTTGAAATGTCGACAAGTCAAAACTGCATATAGAGAAGTGGATATGTCGACAAGTTAAAACTACATATAGAGAAGTGGAAAATGTCGACAAGCCAAACTACATATAGAGAGCTGAAGATATCGATAAGTCATTCTATATATCGACATAAGACATCTCTACACAGTAAATAAGTTCTCAATAATAGCTTAAATTTACAAAATACAACCAAATTGAAGATTCAAGATTATCAATCAACAAATCATTTTATCAGTGAAATGAAAAGTCTACAGATGCAGCTTGAAGATTGCATTATCAAGGGTCAAGATGAACTGGACAAAGGAGGGTCACAAACCTAGTAGATTCTACACATATATGCTGTACTAGAAATAGAAATAGACAAATTATCTTTAGAAAATGTGTTAGTCTATTTTAGTGCAAATTCTGTAAACTGTACATGTTGAGTTATAAAACATGTCACGGGTCCTTAGTTCAGAAAAACCAAAAATATATCTAGAAGCCCAGGTACTTCAAAGGTAAAGGTCAATCATCATACAATAACAAATGAAAGGGAAAGAATCAGACAAATGCAACTTGCAAAGATGGCTATAAATCAAGATATGTGGACATATCTAAGATTAATTGCTATAACTGTGATGAACTTGGTCACTTTGCCACAGAATGCAAAAATCCAAAGAAAGTGATGAAAGATAAGACATATTTGGAGCTTGAAGCTAAATATGAAGCACTTCTGAAGAAGCAACAAGAAGAAGCTTATATCGCTGAGGGAAAAAGTTGGGATGACACAGATGATGAAGATGATAGTGAAGAATATGAAAATTATGCTCTCATGGCATTAGAGGAAGGAGAATCATTTGCATCAAAATCTGAGGTACCTATCCTAACCATCATTGATTTGAATGCATCCTAATATAAGGAAACTGTTGAAAAGATGAATGTAGAAATATTTCACATTCACACAAGCATGGAGACTTCCACTGAAGAGATGAATAGATTTTCAAAATGAATGAGAAACTTAAAATTAAGAAATAAGAACTAGAGCTGCAGCTTGTAGGTCTAGAGTCAGTCAAGCAAAAATATGAATATCTTAAGACCAAGATGAAATGTGCAAAAGAAGTAGAAGCTGTATTGAGAGATAAAATTGAGAGAAATAAACTTAAACTTAATTCATTTAAAAATGCCTCTCAACTGGTTAGTCAATACCATGAAAAGAACAAGCCTTGTGCTAACATAGCAATTGGACTGGATTATGAGGCTGGTTCATCTCAAAAGAAAAGTCAAATTGACAAAGTCAAGGAAAGTGTGAATAAGGAAGTGCCCGTGGTGCTTCAAAAGGTGAAAGCACCCTTGTTTAAAGTTTGTGAGGTGAATTTCACTGAAAAGGAGTTTATCATCAATTAAGAAATTACAGATGAAAATGAAGAAAAGAAAAATATCAAATCAACTGTCAACACTGTAAGTGAGAATAAGCCTGAAACTAGTCCAGTCATCAAAACACCAGTAACTGAAGAAAAAAAAATGAAAGTACAGTGAAGAAAAAGAAGAACGGAAATGGAAAGATAGGAGTGAACAAAAGCAACAACTATTTCTATGTTGCAGATGCCCCCATAAAGAAGTGTCAAAGATGTGGCTCAACAAATCACCTAACTCATCTTTATAAAAAGATTGTTAGTGAGCCAAAGTATGGGGCATACAAGTATAATGAAGCTCAAGCAGATGGCCCATACTCTTTCGGTGACAAGTTTGATTGCATTCTATGTAACATGAAAGTTAGCAGTCATAAGCTGAAAAAGGATCTAAAAGAAGTTAAATTTAGATCTATGATAAAAAATAAGAATGTTAATCAAACTAAGAAATTTTTCTCTTTTGATTGTTCTAGTTCTACTCCTGCTAATTTTGTCAAGAAGAAGAATGTACCCAACACTGCTTGGGTAGCTAAAAACACTTAAACCTCATTGTGTACAGGACAAAAAGAATAAAGTCATGTTAATCATTGATAGTGGATGTTTCATGCACATGACAAGTCTGGTTGCAGGTCTTGAAGTAAATCTTCTAAGTGTCAGTCAATTTACAGATAGGGGTTTCAAGGTTATTTTTGACAAAGAAAATTGCTCAATTACAAGCAAGAAGACTGGTGAAGTTGCTCTCAAATGAGTAAGAAAAGAAAGTCTGTTTGTTGCAGACATGAACTCAGCAAATAAGGACAAAGTGTGTTGCTTCTACACTAAGGCATCAAGTGAACAAAACAAACTCTGTCACATGAAGCTCTCTCACTTAAACCATAAAGCAATCAACAATCTTGTGAAAAGAAAATTAATGAGAGACATGCCATCCTTAGAGTTTGTTCAGAATGAACTTTGTGAAGTTTTTCAGAAAGGTAAAATGAATAGAAAAAATTATAAAAGCAAAGCTGTGAATTCCATCAATGCTCCATTACAACTTATCCATATGGATTTGTTTGGTCCTGTAAATGTCATGTCCATTTCTAAGAAGAGTACTCAAGATACATTTGGGGTGGAATTATGCATTCAAAAGATGAATCGCCACACATTATCATTTAATACATAAAGAAGATTGAGAAACAGGCTGAAGATTAAAATTATGTGAAAAGATTGAGAAGTGACAATGGTACCGAGTTCAGAATTTCCATATTAAATAAATTCTGTAAAGATAAAGGCATCACTCAAGAGTTCTCTTCTCCAAGAATACCTTAACAAAATGGCGTGTTTGAAAGAAAGAACATGACTCTAGTTGAAGCTGGAAGGACAATATTGCAAGATGCCAAGTTACCAACCAGCTTTTAGGAAGAAGCTGTTAACACAACATGTTATACTCAGAATAGATACCTGGTGAACAAAAGTATTGGCAAGTCAATCTACTCAATCATGTCTAAGAAGAAGCCTATAGTTAAGCATCTTCATGTGTTTGAAAGAAAGTGCTTTTTGTTAAAAGATAACTATGAATATGTTGGTAAATTTGACTCTAAAGTATTTGAAGCTATCTTTCTTGGCTATTCATTGGAAAGAGCTGCTTACAGAGTCTTGTGTTAGAGAAAAAAAAAGATAATGGAAAGCACATATATGACATTTGATGATGACAAGTATCTTGGCTTGGAATGCCTTGATGAAAATGAAGCTAAAGCTTTAAAATTTGGAAATCTCAACCTTGACAGTGATTCTGAAGATGAAGATGAAAAGAATGCAGACAATAGAGAAGCAGAAGAAGCTAGTGAACCAGTAAATTCTACAAATGAGAATTCATCCCAAGACAGAAGCTCACCTGAATTTGATAGCACAAACTCAGGGGGAGAAAGAGATGATAGTTCTGCATGTCATGCCAACAATGAAGAAAATGAGAATATCTCTAGTCATCAAAATCATCACACAAAAAATGGGATAAGAGTCACACAAGAGACACTATTATTGGTGACCCTAATGCTGGTGTGAGGACTAGAAGTACCACTGCAAATGAATGTCTAAGTGCATGCTTTTTGTCTCAAATTGAGCTTAAAAAACTGAAGAAGCTCTACTTAATACTGACTGGATAACTGCTATGCAAGAAGAGCTAAATAAATTTGAAATAAATAAAGTTTGGGAATTGGTTCATGCACCAAGAAACAGAAGCATCATCGGAACAAAGTGGGTGTATAGGAACAAAATGGATGAAAATGGTGTTGTTACTAGAAACAAAACAAGATTGGTTGTCAAAGGCTATTCACAAGAAGAAGGAATTGACTATGATGAAACTTTTTCTCAAGTTGCAAGACTTGAAGTAATAAGAATTTTTCTTGCATTTGTTGCACACTCATATTTCAAGGTGTATCAAATGGATGTGAAAAATGCATTATTCAATGGTGAACTAGAAGAAGAAGTTTATGTGCAACAACCTCCTGGCTTAGAAGATCCGGAATTTCCAAATTTTATTTACAGACTATTAAAGGCTCTCTATGGTTTGAACCAAGAACCAAGAGCATGGTATGATATATTTTCAGAATTTTTAATCAAATAATGGATTCATTAGAGGCAAAATTGACAAAAATCTATTATACAAGCAACTTGGTGATCCCATTATCCTAATTCAAATCTATGTGGATGATATCATCTTTGATTCTACTAATGAGATGTTGTGTCATAGATTCTCAAAACTCATGCAAAATGAATATGAGATGAGCATGATGGGAGAATTGAATTACTTTTTTGGCCTTCAAGTTAGTCAAATAAGTGATGGAATTTTCATCACTCGGACTAAGTATGTCAAAGATCTTCTACATAAATTTGGAATGGTGGATTGTTCACCTGCATCTACTCCTATTTCTACAGCTACCAAATTGGATGAAGATAAGAAATGAAAGAGTGTAGACATTTCAAGCTATAGGGGAATGTTAGGAATATGTTGTAGTCTTGATAATAATTCACCAAAATAACTAAGTAGGTTTGTTTAGTGTCTTTTGTAGCCTTCAATGGATAACCACAGTTATTTATCCGTTGAAGGAGTAGCTTATATGAATAAGTATGTAGCACATTTTGTACACTAGAATAGCTGGGGAATTTGGTAGTTTTAGTAGTTTTTAAGTCATGTTGACTATTAGCAAGATATACAAAATAGGTGGGTTGATTGTACATATAAAATGCCTTGTAATTTTATATAAGTGAAAGAGTATCAACTGCTAAGAAAACAACTTCAACTGCTAAGAAAACAACTTCAACTGCTAATCTACAAAGCTTCAATAGATGACTTCACAAGCTTCTACGGATAACTCAATATGCCTTCAACTGATGAGTGAAGCCTTCAACGGATAACAGACAGAGCCATCAACGAATATTACCAAGAAAGCTTCAATGGATGGCACCATTACAGTGTCAACAGATAATATCTATAAAGAATGAATGGATAATCAACAAGATAGCAGTTGAAAGGGATTTGACAAGAGGTGACAGAGTCACATGGGTTGATAGTGCGTAAAAGGAATGTGGCAGCCTGATTACAGGTGTTGGAAGAAAATGAAGCATTTCCATTTTCATTACGATAAGAATATCTCAGACGGGAGTCCCCTGATATGTATAGTGATGAATCTTGGCCAAATATATATATATCATAAAAAAGGATAAAAAAAATTCTTTTAAATTTGTGATAAAAATATTATTTTTAAAATTTTTGGCCAAAAATATCCTTCTAATACACATTTCTAAGTTAGATATTATTAATATGCATTTAACGAACGGGTAATTTGTGTAAAAATATATTTAAAAAAAATTATAATGGAGATACACATTCAGGAAATGCGTATCACCTTTTGACTTTTGGTGATACGCATTTGAGAAATGCGTGTCTCTTGTTTTATTTTTTTAGTTATTTTTTTATTTTTTTATGTAATACCTATTTCTCAAATACGTATTAAAATTACCCATTTTTCAAATGCGTATTAAAATTACCCATTTTTCAAATGCGTATTAGGCAGGTATTTTTGGCCATAAACTTAAAAAAATAATATTCTTGTTACAATTTATTAAAAAAAAGATATTTTTGACCATTACTGTTAGATAATGAATACAACACGGAGGGGGGTGAATGTGTTTTAGACAATTTTAGTGGCTTTTTGATTGTCTTTAACTTGGTGATCAAAGTAGATAAGAAATGTAACAATATTATGCTAACTGGAATAAAGACAGTGCACACAATATTTCAAAACTCACTTAAATTTTATATAAAAATCAACCTAGTGTTTTGCTACAAATTCTGGGTTCTTTGTATGTTAAGAACTCGGCTTCTTCCTTGAGAGAGTTACAAGAAAAACTAGATCTGTTTGATACAATTAAAAGCAAAGGACTAGTGTTTACTTTATAGATTAGTAAAACACTGGTTTACACGACATGCAAAGAAATGTACTAAATCCTACTTTAAGTTATCTCTAAAGCTTTCCATTTCTGACCTAGCAAATCTCTGCATATCCTGTTGAATTTTGACACTCCTTTGTCAGTTAATCTTGACCTTTGATCTTTCACTTTTCAAGATGCTTTTGTAGATTTGTCAATCTAACTGATTAGATCGTTTATTGATTGATAATCTTGGATCTTTAACTTATATGCATTCTGTACTTGAGCTTCATTCGAGATCTCCGGTTTGTTGTATATAGAACTGACATCTTGATAATTATAATGGCTTATCGAGATCTCTTAGTTCTCTATAAGTGTCTTTGACTTGTCGAGGTCTCTTGAATCTTCATAAGTGAACTTGGTTTATCTAGGTCTCCAAATTTCTGCATGTAGAATTGAGCAGATTGGATTTTGATTGTTTGGAAATTTCTTTTGGTTCTTGTAGTGTCCCCCCTCTTCTTTCTTCTCCTCTCATCACCCCTTTTCTGATCATCTTTCTTATTTTCTTCTACTTTGCTGCCAGTTGTTCTAGAAGAGTGACTTGGATTTGAGCAAGAAGGTTTTTGCTCATCATGCTTCTGCTCATCATCATCTTTGTCTTCTCTTAAGTTGTATTGTGAATTTGGCAACATGGTGTCATCATTTTGAAGATACCTTCCCAAGATTCTGATCATCTCCTCATCTTCAATCTTCTTGTTCTTCTTGGACTTTAGATCAGTCTCAAGAGTCATTATCAATCTCAAGTTCCCCCTTACACAATTCTTTGGAACTGTGAAGAATTTGCATCTTTTAGACTGAGGACAGATGTAGGCCACCCCTTGCTTGGATGGAGATAGGCTTCGGTAGAAGCAGCTATCCGAGCCTTCTTGAGTTCATTTAGCAATTGGATGTCCTCTGGAATCACTGGATTAACTCTGTCAATAATTACATCCAGCTCAGATGCTCTCATGGATTGAAGAGCTGAGAGAGACACATGTAGACATATGTCCAATCCACAATCATTTACATTTGCAATAATTCTCTTCTCCGGAAAGTTATCAGCTTTGACAATCACAACTCTGAGATAATTTATGTTGTTGGCCAAATCTCTTTTGTAGGTAATATAGTTGTTGTGAAGTTACTCCCTTACGACTATCAGTAGTTCAGTGAATTTTTGATCTTGACAGGGTCCTTCTGCAGCTTTTAGAAGTCTATTTTTTTTCCAACATCTTTAGATTATTTAGCTTTTGAAGAGCTTTGACCAATGTGAGTTGATGTCCTTCCAGTCTCTTTTAATTTACCAGCTTCCTTAGATTGTTGAATCCTTGCTTCTATCTCCCCCTTTAGTCTTGTTGGTGGGCTGGAGTAGTGGATTAGGAATTTCTGGCCTCACATCCTCAGGAAGTGCAGGTAAAGGGATATTCAAGACACCGATAATAGCTCCAAATTGAACTGAATTTTGTATTTGAAGATGCTTGTGGGAGTCTACCAGGATCCTGATGTCATTCTATTGACTCTGTACTAAGGAGCTTAAAGCCTGAACCTGAGCTGTGAGTGAATCATTAGAGTCGTGGAGTGTATACTTGATGTTGTAGAGATTGAATTTGAAGACTTGATGATGTTGATGTTGAAGTACCAAAGTGTACTTGCACAGCCTCCCTTATTTCTTCCATTAACAAAGCAGATGGCTCAAACCTGGCATGGTGGAGTTGATCCATCTTGACCCCCATGTCATTGGTGTTTATGATTAGTTGTTGAACAACTCCATGTAAGGCAATGAATGATTCCCTTAGCTGCTTGATGCTCTTGTCTACAGTTGATAAATCAAACTTGACCATCTAGTCTGTGAATTTGGAGAGCTTTTATTTGATTTCCAACTATGAGGGAATAAGCTCATCCATCTTGTCCTTGACCAATCTCCTAGTCCTGTCTTGATGATCAGTTAACTGCATTTGAAGAGCTTTACCAAAGAGATGGAAAACCTTAAGTTGAGTTTTATAGACCTCATTAACTGCATCATAGACTTTCCCAGGAGTTAAGGCTTTTGCATTGCTGCCCAGTATGGTCAGATTGTCTTCCCTGAATTTGGCCAAAAAAGCATCCATCTCAAGACTGTAGTATTTGTTCATCCAAACATCACAGTTGCCATCCTGTTCAGCTTCATTGACAATTTTAGCTTGTTGTTCTTGGACCTCTGTCTGATATGTGAGCATTATGGCCTGATAATCCTGGTTGGACATGTATGAAGTTAGTAGCTGTTGAGAGATTTGAGAAAGTCCAGACAGCTGATCAACTAGAAGATCATCTATAGTTGTTGGTTGAGCTTCAGTTTCCTGTAACCATTGGGAGATGAGGTGTGGTTATTTTGGTTGAGAAGTAGGGGGTTGGTATGTTGGGTTGGAGGTGGATGGGAGTATATGTGTGGAACCACTTGTGACTGAAGTCACAGTCTGACTCACATATTGCTCTGTGGTTTTGACAGTTTGTTGTTCTCCACTTGTGGTGGGAACCTACATTGAAATTGGAGGGGAGGTAGCTAGGTTACTGTCATGTACTCTAGCCTCAAACCCTTGTGCTCCTTTCAAAGCACTATCACATGAAAGTGATATACTTTCCTCTCCCATAGCAAGGTCATTGGCAATTGAACTCTTAGCTTCAATTGTAAGTGCAATCTCAGCTAGGGTTTTGAGGGGAGTTGTTCCTGCAACAGGAACCTCAATTGAATTGGAGAGAATTTAGATAGCTCCCCTTCGGGAGTACTACCCTCAAACCTTACAACATGTGAAGATTAATTTGCACATGAAGGTGCATATGTGACTACCACATGGTCTTTAGTAAAAATTGACGAATCCCCTGTGTTTGTGTTGGTGTCATCAAGGTCTACCCCAGCATGTAGCCTCTCACCAACTAAATTTTGGTGTGGTGAGCATAGTTTCTTGAACCATGTCACTTGATTTTTATAAAACTTGAGAATCAGATTCAAGTGTTTGATTAAATGAAGAAGAAATTTGAGAGATAAGATTTTGGATCTCAGAATTGAGTGTTGGCAGCTCCCCCTGTATAGATGAGAGAGCTTGTAACACCCCCAGATCCGGGGTCGGGGATCCGGGTTGTCACGAGTTCCATTTCCCTTATTAACGCCCAATCTTAATAATTTCTCAACTACTCTGTACTGTGACCCCACAATAAACACACACACCACACGTTATAGTCTCAGAGATGAACATCCAAAAATAATCACAAGTCGTTTTATTCCACAATTATATGTCAATACACCTTAAAAAGGTTCTGAATAAATTTACATTTCATTGCCATTATTACAATTCATAAATATACATAAATCTGGTACATCAAAAGTTGAAGCCTAGTCTATTGGTAGTTCCTTACCTCAGCTACAGTGACTTCAATGCCTATAGGAAGCTGCGAAACGCTTCCTATCCGATCGCGAATTGGGAGCTTGGTCCTGTTCATCTTATCTATCTGATGTTGTGTGATGAAAGAAGAAAGCAAGGGTGAGCAGCAAGCCCACCAAAATAATATGTATAATGATTAATAGTATATGAGTCTACTCATAATACTCATGAAAATCTTGGTCAAAAGAAATGAACCAAGTTTGATATCTTAATGCGATGAAGTCGCAAAATATTCAGTATATATACATATATACTTTTCAAAGTAATGGAAGTCCTCTTCCATGCATAATATACACAAAGTCTCATTGTATAACTGTATAAAAATATCGTTGTAAGGTGATCTCATATATCTAACCTTGTCTCAACGTTTTTCTGAAAATCTTTGTCATTCATAAGACAATTATTAATTAGATATAAGTTTAAAAGATGAAGTTACCAAATACTTCACTACACTTATATCATTCCCAAATACTACTTGAACTACCACCGTTCAAGTTATAATCAATTTCAAAAGTTCATCCCACTGATGAGACCACAAGATAAGACTTGAATAGATTCAATCTTTGAAATATTATTGAATGAAAAAGTTATGAGATACTTTATTTAGCCCCGATATATATATATATCCACATATATATATCCCTTTAAACATTTCCTGGAACCTCTGTTATGCAAAGTATGAACAGAGTTTGAAACATCCAATGAATTTTGGAAAGGAAAAGAATTTTGGCATAAACCCGATATCTCGCTGATCAGGCAAAGATACCAATAAGTAACCTTTTCTACTGTAGATGGATGAATTCCTCACCGGTCATCACCCTGGCCGCATTAGGACCTCGCGCTCGACCGTACCCCGGTCCCTCACGCGTTGATGGACTGCCACCCAGCCACTTACACAATAATAGACCGTACCCCGGCCTGTCGCTTATGCCGACTCAATGAGATGGGCTTACTTCCCGAACGTTGGGCAAGTAATCAATTCATTTACCAAATCTGCAACCTCGTTGCGAATATAAAATACACCACAGAGCCGGATTCCCCAGGTTTTGAGCGAGTATTTAAATCCCCTTTAAAAGGAAGATCTTAAATATAAAAATGAGTTTTGGGATCCGCTCTGACTTTTAAAAATCATTTTGAAGACTCGAAAATACTTTAAAGAGTGTTTGGAGTAAGGCTGATTTAATGAAGTAAATCAGTCCCCAGAATATTAGAAAATATCTGAATATTATTAATTAAATAATATTCCCATAAAGAATAATCTTTATAAAAATAATTGAAGTAGAAGTATTAAAATTTATACTTGAAACGAGTATTAAATAACCAAAGATATACTTATATGAAAGTATTATCTTTAATTGAATAATCGAAAATAAGTTTGATTATTTACACCTTATTCTTTAATAAAATAAAGAATATATCTCAGCAAATAATCGGAGTCATAGATCCTCAAATGAATATTCAAATAATATTCAATAAATAAAATAAGCTGAGTCATAATACCTCGAATGAATATTATAAATAATATTCATTAAATAAAATAAAGGAGTCATACATCCTCAAATGAATATTCAAATAATATTCATTAAATAATATAAACTGAGTCATAAGCCCTCGAATGAATATTCAAATAATATTCAATAAATAATAAAAGGAGTCATACGCCTTCGAATAATATTTAATAATAAAATAAAGTTTCAAGTTATCGAATAAACCTTATTCGATTAATAGTTTAGAAAACTATAACCATACATATATATAAATATATATATATATAAATATCCATATCCATATATATAAAATCTACTCGGGATCCTCGACTCCCGGTTTTTGAAAATATTTTCACCTTTGGGTCCCTATACTAAGGGTATATGCAAGATACCGCTATCCTCTAGCATAGGTATTATCAACTGAACCAACAGATATATATTTCAAGAATATGAAACAGGCATGCATATATACCATATCACATGCTACAATATATCGCAAGAATTTGCTAAATAACCAACATGCATCTATCGCAAGATAATGCATATACAAGTGTATACATCACAACAACAGTATAACGGATAGAATACTTGCCTGAGCGACTGGGGGTTACGAATGGCTCGGGACGAGTCTGGTAACCTATAAGCAACAAGTAAGTTGGAATTAAACCAAAGTCACTTGTAAATCTATACTTTAACTAACTTAGACTCTAACGCTTGTTTTGCTCTCACTGATTCGCTTAAGTCACTCGGGTACCCTCGGCTCCACCATTTTTAATAATTTAACCTTTACGAGTTTTAAAGCGATTCCTTCGCGAGTGACTTACCAACTGCCTAAAACACTTACCATAAATGTTTCATGCATTAATTAACCCTTTTTGGTCTTTAACCTACATTTCAAAGTAAGGCGAGGGGAAAAGTTTCGTTCGCGAAACGCCGTTACTTGAAACGGTCGTTTCTCCTAAACCGTGCATCGGAATCGAACGAACTACATATCAAAACGAAGCTCGTAACATGAGCTATCTAAACATGACAATGGTCAAAACCTAGCAGTGAGTTCAAGGGTTCTGATGTTAAGAACAAAAACAGTCTACGGTAAATCGGACATTACGACGGCTATGTTTACGCGATTTCCCAAATTTAAACCAACTCAAAACAACCACAATCCAACCCCAATTCACAACCCAATCCAAACTCCATCCAAAATACATTACAACAGCACCAAACCAACTCATTATAATCCATTTACTTACTCTTAAAACTTGAATTTAAACTATACTACATTCTTTAACCAAATCTTAAGATTTCAACAATCAATCACCACCATTCCAACCCAAACTCTTAAACAACAAGTTTCATGCTTCACATATACTATACTACTCATAACCATTCCTAAATACTCAAAACTAAAGCTAGGGTTTGTAGTTTATACCTTCCTTGGAGAGTGGAGAATCAAGAGGATGGCTTGGAATCACCTTTAAAGCCCTTATCCAAGCTTAATCTAAACAAAACTTCAAGAACACAAATTTTAGTTCTTGAAAACACTATTCACCATCTTCTTTGATGATTTATAGAAAAAGATTGGCTTGGATTTAGAAGCTTAAACTTATAGGAAGTATGTAACTATCCATGGGGAAGCTTAGATAATTACCTTGCTAAATAATAAGTGGAGGAGCTTGGATCTTCAAATTTTAAGAAAACCACCCGAGAGCTTCATGAACAAAGCCTTGGTTGCTTTTGATTTTTGATGAAAATGATTTTTGCTTGGCTTGGTTGCTTGGTTTTTGTGCTTGCTTTAGTCAATTACCTTCTTGCCCTTGAATTTGTGTGGTTCTCATTCAACCACACCTCCTTCCTTCCCATGTCATGCTTATATCATCCTCATGATGTCATTCTCCCTTCCTTGTCCTCTTTCTATTGGTTGGATGACATCATTCCCACTAATCCCTTTGATTAACTTCCTAATCGTTTGCCTAATGACCGCTGATCTGTTATACGGTTCGCTTAACTTTCGTTCTCGTTTATCGTTTGAAGGATCATACCCGGGATCTTATTACTTAGGTTCCCTTAACCTTTCTCAATACATTATATTCCTTTTTATGATCCTCTAATATAATCCTTAAATTTAAATCCTTTTTATCCTGTTACCTTATACTCAATTCTCTCCGTATCTTGTGGATTTCCGGGAAAAACCAAAGTGTTCGGAATTGGATTCTGACGATATTTACATACACTTATATACTTCATAGAGTACTAATAAAATCCCAGAATATCCATAACAGAACCCCTACATAGCGTGGCATGAAAAGTTTTCTCATTCAGCAAAAACACTATTCATAAGGGTTTCAAAAATTTCCAAAAATTGGGGTTATTACAGTCTCCCCTCCTTAAAAGGATTCCGTCCCGGAATCAGATAGAAAACAAATGGGGATACTTTCTTAGCATTACATTTTCTAACTCTCAAGTAAATTTTCCCACATTGTGGTTCTTCCATCAAACTCTGAATAGTTTGATAACCCTTCTCCAAAGCACTTGTTCCCTTTTCACTCTATAACCCTTCCTGGTTGCTCCATATAGGTTACGTCGGGTTACATATCTATGCGCTCATATGCCTCTATTTGTCTGGCATCCGAATTACACTTCCATAACATTGATACGTGGAACACGTTATGAACTTGCTACAGGTTCGGGGGTAGGGCTAGCTCCTATGCTAACTTCCCAAACGTCTTAATATATCCAAGGGTCCAACAAATTGTAGACTTAGCTTTCCTTTCTTTCCGAACCTCATCAATCCTTTCCAAGGGATACCTATAACATTACTAGGTCCCCTATTTCATACTCTTTATCCTTTCGTGTCAAATCAACACACTTATCATGTCCATCTTGGGCTACTACCAGCCGTCCTCTGATTAGATCTATCATATCCTTGGTCCTTTGGACTACTGCGGGTCCGAGCATCTTGCGCTCTACAACTTCATCCTAACATAAGGGAGATCGACATTATCTTCCCTCAAGGATCTCATAAGGCGACATCTCGATAATGACATATGATCTATTGTCGTAAGATAACTCAATCCGAATTAAGTGATCATTCCAAATTCTTTCAAGTCTATTGCACAGACTCTCATTATAGCTTTTATCATTAGAACTTTTGCTTCTCAATACCTATTCTTTTCCAGTTCGTAATCGCTACTACCTTCCGTTCCTAATATTATACGGGTTATACTTTTGCTCGTTAGCGTTCTATAACCTTTTAATAACCACGTCAACCTTAGTATCACGAATGTGTTCCCATTCCGCATACTACCACCACTTTATTACTCCTTTTTCAGTTATTTCTATTTTCCAAAATTTGATCAATCAAATAGAAGTAAAGGAATTTGTTGAGAGATCACTATGATCATGAACACTTGTTATATCGCATAGTTAGTACAGAAGGTGGCCAGCCTTTAGTACTTGACAAGCAATTAAACAACATGTGGTATCCTACTAGGCTTCTATCACAAAGATAGATAGTCATTCGGCAATACCTCCCCTTCTGGAAGGGTTGTTCTTCTCAGCTTACATGAAATGAAAAGAAGAGAAAAGAACGAACTGAAGAGAATTGTATATATGAAAAAAATATACTGCCATAAAATATCTGGCTTGGAACCTACCTCTGAACTATAGAGGTTTATCATAGGAGAACAAAACATATACGTATTTATATCAACATCAAGTATTATAGCATCACATTTCACGTGCCTAAATATTTTCGCTATCCCGTCCATCATTCTATGGACCCATGCTCTTCCTCGAGCTTATACACAATTACCTTTGAAACTCCCTCGACATCGAAAATCGAATCTGGGATCTCATTCTAGACATCATCGTTACTTGAATTCTATGCTTGCACCGCAACCTTCCTCGTATAATAATACGACTCTCTATTGATAAGAAAGAATAATAATTCACTAGGTAGATACTCTACTTAATTAGTCTATCAATGATAACTTATACACTACCACGACCCGATTAGTGGTGCTCAATCTCAACACCCATTCCAATACAACTCTCATGGTTGTAATCAGCTCATTACTCGCAGAATCATTGCTGCCTTACTATGGTCCACCACTGACCTACTGTCATCATTCACTTTCCATGAAATCTTAATATCTAACCATACGGAGTCCATATATGTCGTATCTAATTCTTCTAAGGAGTTAACATAATCACCATTCTTGATTCATGGAGTACACTCCTGATTCTGACATACATACATGACATGAAGCAGATAAAATTGCAGAAGAGTTTCGCTCAAAGCAACGATAGCAGGTTAATACCATTCTAAATCATATGCCTTAAATAGAAGACTTACTCAAAGGTTCGTCTAGTCCTTTTTGAAACATGGTCCTGGCTTATTCTCAAGATAGTATCTTCTAAGATAGATAGCCCGTTCATGGCGATTACACGAATTATACCTTTACCAACTACTATTACGGTTGGGTATTGCACAGTCATCAGAAGGAATGACAATCTTCCTAACCATAATTCAACCTTCACATTTTTAACCATCATCACTATATTCTTTTGGCACACGTGCCTATAATTATCCTCTTACCTTTAAAGTGTTGGCCACCTCTTTGGCCTCCCCTGATAGTAATAGTTCCTTATAATCAATGTCTTTTAACCACCTTCAACTAAATTTTCTACCTCATTTCAATCACAGCTTATGTGAAGATGTTTTCCTTAACATCTGATAAGTAAAAAAAAATCACCATTTTTCCATAAGTTATTGCCTCAGTCTTTAGAGGTTAATCACTGTCACGACTGACTCTCAATTATACTTAGAACATCTTTTATCTTAAGTCCTAATTGCCTAGAACAATTTCAACCTTTACTGGTTCGATCCATACTTTCTCGTGGTTTAACACGTGCCCCACTTGGCATCATTATAATCATGTCATATTTCCTTTATCAACATTTTTATTCTTGAGAATTTTGAATATTACCTTTTTCCTTATAAAACCTCTAAGGTTATCCTTCAATCGTTCCTCCTGTATTCCCTAGATACAGGGCATATCACAATACCATTTACTAATAGTAGAACCATTGTCTATATACTTCTGCAAAATTTCTCCACTGATTCTTAAAGGTTATTGTTACCTTAACCCTTTCCAAATCATACTGTCAAAACTCATACTGTCCCTATTAAGGGTGAAATGCCAACCTTTATGCATTCCCCTAGGATTCATTTTAAGTTACCGATATTCTATCCTTAATTCCACCTTTAAAAGGTACCTGCATCCTTCCATGGATAAATCAAGTCATATATCCCTGATAAGGGTGTCTTATTCAATCATTCCCACCTCGATAGTATATGCCTAATTTCACAATAACATCTGTATTCAAAATGAGGTCAATCAATATGGCCTCCAAAAGATAACAACGGTTATCCGCTTTTCTTGCCTAATTTGGTAACGATAACAAGGATGTTCTGGAAGATATTGGTCGTGTTCAACGTGAACTTCTTCTTAATAATTCCTTATTTACTTTTGTTGTTTATCTCAACAGTCACCTCAATGTTGGGATATCTTTCATATCTGGCGTCTCCCTTTCTGGGTATCATGCCACCGGTCTTACACTTCACCTTCTTGAAGGTCACTTCCTTCATCCAATTTTCTTAATTTCTTACTTTCTTATCCCCTTAGTCTATCCGCGTCTCATTATTTATCCTTCGAATTATCTCAAGGTTTCCTCGAATCTTCCCAACTTACAGGGGAAAAATATATGTATCTCTTATTCCTTCAACCATCAATTTAACTCATGGTGAATCACCCTCATCCTGACGAAGGCATACTTTTCTATTTCTATTGCTACGAGTCTTTAGGGTTTCCTCATACCCAACTCCCTTATCATTCCTCAAACTCTAATGCCTTTATATTCCTTTCCACTTCAATTCCTTTTTATTTTCCTTTCTCTTATCATTAATTCATGAACCAACACAACATAAGCATAGATTTCAAATGTCCCGTCATTCTGGATTCGTGTCCTTAGAACGAATCTTGACAACTTTTTACAACTTAGATTCACAATTCATCATACTCGTCCGCCTTTGTTCTGGCTCTAAAGCTTTTACACTATCTCCATAACTTTGGGCAGTACCTTCCTGAAAACAATTGACTGAACTTTAATCAGTTTATTATAATCTCTTGCTCCGTGCCTTCCTTGGCCTTTCACCAGCGGGTGGCCTCTCTCTTAAGAGGGTAAGTGATAAAAATAGTCTTTTGTGATTCGTCAATCATTTAGAATCTCAAATGATTCCTCTATTTCCTTTAGCCAGGCTCTTGCCTCGACTGGGTCAGCTTGTTCCTTAGAACTCAGAGAGCTTAGCGACTTAAGGGTCCTGAAAGAATTTCTCACCGCATTGTTTCCTCGGGGTGGTGGTTGGGGATAATAGTCTAAGTTCTCTTTAGACAGGTCCATGAATTGCCGTATAGGGGTACCATCTCGGGTCTCCTGTCCTTACTCAACTTTTGTTTCCTCAGTCTAAATATTTCTTCCTACTCCCCATAATTGGGGTCATCTTACATAATTTAAATCCTCATTTTCCACTTCATCATGTTATGGGTTCCTTTTGTCTTGGTGGCAACCTCCCTGACTATCACGTTCAGGGTTTGCTCTAACTCTTATTCCTCAAACTAGCTTTCATCTAAGATTTCATCTTTAAGCTCTTAAACCTTTGGAACCCAAATTCTATAGGAATACCTCATTATTCCCTTATCATCTCTCTCGGTATTAATCTCATACCTATTTGTTGGCTCTCTGCCTTCATTCATCACTTTTACTGGCACAATATGTTCTTTTCCAATAATTCGGGCTATATTGCAATCTCGAACAGCTTTTCGGTACCGGCTCCGGTTACCTTCACTTCTATTTCCATTTTCTCAAAATCTCTTATAAACTCTCCAAAAGACATTATCATCTTGAGTCTCTCCTTTTTACTAAGGGCATCAGCCACCATATTGGCTTTCCTCGAATGATAAAGAATCTCCCAATCATTATTCTTGATTAGCTCTAACTGCCTCCTCTGGCATATGTTGAGCTCTTTCTACGCGAAAATGTACTAGAGCACTTATGGCTTAGGTAATTCTCGCACTTCTCTCCATACAAGTAGTGCCCCCAATCTTTAGGGTAAAACTATTGCCACGAGCCTAAGCTCATGAGCGGGGATATCGAATTTCATATTACCTTAATTGTCTTGACGCGTACGCGATTACTTTGCTGTGCTGTATATGAAGCACCCTAATTCCTTATGCGAAGCGTCACTACACATCATAAAATCTCATTTTCCATCCGGCAATGCCAACATAGGGAACGTCACCAACCTTTGTTTCGGTTCTTAAAAGTTATTCTCGCATTTCTCTGTCCATTCGAACTTCTCAGTCTTACTAGTAAGCCGCGTTAAAGGGGCTACTATCTTTACAACTTGAACGAACCTCCGGTAGTGACCGGCCAATCCTACCTCTGGGAGTTGCCCTAACCATGGTCATCAATTCATCAGTGGTCCTTTATCCAATCTTGCCAGGATCCTCCTTGGGATCCTCCTCAACAACTATCCCTTCTAGGACAACATCCTCAACCGCTACATCCTCAATATCAACATCATCCGGTCCTGCATTAGGACACTCTATCGGATCCACAATCCGATCTCCAATTAGTAATAAAATATCATCACGATGTTGCTCCTCATACTCAGGGTTCGGAGTCCCGCTACCATATACGATAACATACTACGCTCCTATCACGATATTTATAAGGGTTCCCATAAGGGTTTTAACTGTCAGTACTACGTTAGGCAGCCCGACTATGAACTTGGCAAGAGTTCTTATTATCTTAGTGAACTTATTATCTTAACGTCCCATCATCTCTGAGGTTTATAACGCTTAGCTCTGATACCATTTCTGTAACACCCCCAGATCCGGGGTCGGGGATCCGGGTTGTCACGAGTTCCATTTCCCTTATTAACGCCCAATCTTAATAATTTCTCAACTACTCTGTACTGTGACCCCACAATAAACACACACACCACACGTTATAGTCTCAGAGATGAACATCCAAAAATAATCACAAGTCGTTTTATTCCACAATTATATGTCAATACACCTTAAAAAGGTTCTGAATAAATTTACATTTCATTGCCATTATTACAATTCATAAATATACATAAATCTGGTACATCAAAAGTTGAAGCCTAGTCTATTGGTAGTTCCCTACCTCAGCTACAGTGACTTCAATGCCTATAGGAAGCTGCGAAACGCTTCCTATCCGATCGCGAATTGGGAGCTTGGTCCTGTTCATCTTATCTATCTGATGTTGTGTGATGAAAGAAGAAAGCAAGGGTGAGCAGCAAGCCCACCAAAATAATATGTATAATGATTAATAGTATATGAGTCTACTCATAATACTCATGAAAATCTTGGTCAAAAAAAATGAACCAAGTTTGATATCTTAATGCGATGAAGTCGCAAAATATTCAGTATATATACATATATACTTTTCAAAGTAATGGAAGTCCTCTTCCATGCATAATATACACAAAGTCTCATTGTATAACTGTATAAAAATATCGTTGCAAGGTGATCTCATATATCTAACCTTGTCTCAACGTTTTTCTGAAAATCTTTGTCATTCATAAGACAATTATTAATTAGATATAAGTTTAAAAGATGAAGTTACCAAATACTTCACTACACTTATATCATTCCCAAATACTACTTGAACTACCACCGTTCAAGTTATAATCAATTTCAAAAGTTCATCCCACTGATGAGACCACAAGATAAGACTTGAATAGATTCAATCTTTGAAATATTATTGAATGAAAAAGTTATGAGATACTTTATTTAGCCCCGATATATATATATATCCACATATATATATCCCTTTAAACATTTCCTGGAACCTCTGTTATGCAAAGTATGAACAGAGTTTGAAACATCCAATGAATTTTGGAAAGGAAAAGAATTTTGGCATAAACCCGATATCTCGCTGATCAGGCAAAGATACCAATAAGTAACCTTTTCTACTGTAGATGGATGAATTCCTCACCGGTCATCACCCTGGCCGCATTAGGACCTCGCGCTCGACCGTACCCCGGTCCCTCACGCGTTGATGGACTGCCACCCAGCCACTTACACAATAATAGACCGTACCCCGGCCTGTCGCTTATGCCGACTCAATGAGATGGGCTTACTTCCCGAACGTTGGGCAAGTAATCAATTCATTTACCAAATCTGCAACCTCGTTGCGAATATAAAATACACCACAGAGCCGGATTCCCCAGGTTTTGAGCGAGTATTTAAATCCCCTTTAAAAGGAAGATCTTAAATATAAAAATGAGTTTTGGGATCCGCTCTGACTTTTAAAAATCATTTTGAAGACTCGAAAACACTTTAAAGAGTGTTTGGAGTAAGGCTGATTTAATGAAGTAAATCAGTCCCCAGAATATTAGAAAATATCTGAATATTATTAATTAAATAATATTCCCATAAAGAATAATCTTTATAAAAATAATTGAAGTAGAAGTATTAAAATTTATACTTGAAATGAGTATTAAATAACCAAAGATATACTTATATGAAAGTATTATCTTTAATTGAATAATCGAAAATAAGTTTGATTATTTACACCTTATTCTTTAATAAAATAAAGAATATATCTCAGCAAATAATCGGAGTCATAGATCCTCAAATGAATATTCAAATAATATTCAATAAATAAAATAAGCTGAGTCATAATACCTCGAATGAATATTATAAATAATATTCATTAAATAAAATAAAGGAGTCATACATCCTCAAATGAATATTCAAATAATATTCATTAAATAATATAAACTGAGTCATAAGCCCTCGAATGAATATTCAAATAATATTCAATAAATAATAAAAGGAGTCATACGCCTTCGAATAATATTCGAAATAATATTTAATAATAAAATAAAGTTTCAAGTTATCGAATAAACCTTATTCGATTAATAGTTTAGAAAACTATAACCATACATATATATAAATATATATATATATAAATATCCATATCCATATATATAAAATCTACTCGGGATCCTCGACTCCCGGTTTTTGAAAATATTTTCACCTTTGGGTCCCTATACTAAGGGTATATGCAAGATACCGCTATCCTCTAGCATAGGTATTATCAACTGAACCAACAGATATATATTTCAAGAATATGAAACAGGCATGCATATATACCATATCACATGCTACAATATATCGCAAGAATTTGCTAAATAACCAACATGCATCTATCGCAAGATAATGCATATACAAGTGTATACATCACAACAACAGTATAACGGATAGAATACTTGCCTGAGCGACTGGGGGTTACGAATGGCTCGGGACGAGTCTGGTAACCTATAAGCAACAAGTAAGTTGGAATTAAACCAAAGTCACTTGTAAATCTATACTTTAACTAACTTAGACTCTAACGCTTGTTTTGCTCTCACTGATTCGCTTAAGTCACTCGGGTACCCTCGGCTCCACCATTTTTAATAATTTAACCTTTACGAGTTTTAAAGCGATTCCTTCGCGAGTGACTTACCAACTGCCTAAAACACTTACCATAAATGTTTCATGCATTAATTAACCCTTTTTGGTCTTTAACCTACATTTCAAAGTAAGGCGAGGGGAAAAGTTTCGTTCGCGAAACGCCGTTACTTGAAACGGTCGTTTCTCCTAAACCGTGCATCGGAATCGAACGAACTACATATCAAAACGAAGCTCGTAACATGAGCTATCTAAACATGACAATGGTCAAAACCTAGCAGTGAGTTCAAGGGTTCTGATGTTAAGAACAAAAACAGTCTACGGTAAATCGGACATTACGACGGCTATGTTTACGCGATTTCCCAAATTTAAACCAACTCAAAACAACCACAATCCAACCCCAATTCACAACCCAATCCAAACTCCATCCAAAATACATTACAACAGCCCCAAACCAACTCATTATAATCCATTTACTTACTCTTAAAACTTGAATTTAAACTATACTACATTCTTTAACCAAATCTTAAGATTTCAACAATCAATCACCACCATTCCAACCCAAACTCTTAAACAACAAGTTTCATGCTTCACATATACTATACTACTCATAACCATTCCTAAATACTCAAAACTAAAGCTAGGGTTTGTAGTTTATACCTTCCTTGGAGAGTGGAGAATCAAGATGATGGCTTGGAATCACCTTTAAAGCCCTTATCCAAGCTTAATCTAAACAAAACTTCAAGAACACAAATTTTAGTTCTTGAAAACACTATTCACCATCTTCTTTGATGATTTATAGAAAAAGATTGGCTTGGATTTAGAAGCTTAAACTTATAGGAAGTATGTAACTATCCATGGGGAAGCTTAGATAATTACCTTGCTAAATAATAAGTGGAGGAGCTTGGATCTTCAAATTTTAAGAAAACCACCCGAGAGCTTCATGAACAAAGCCTTGGTTGCTTTTGATTTTTGATGAAAATGATTTTTGCTTGGCTTGGTTGCTTGGTTTTTGTGCTTGCTTTAGTCAATTACCTTCTTGCCCTTGAATTTGTGTGGTTCTCATTCAACCACACCTCCTTCCTTCCCATGTCATGCTTATATCATCCTCATGATGTCATTCTCCCTTCCTTGTCCTCTTTCTATTGGTTGGATGACATCATTCCCACTAATCCCTTTGATTAACTTCCTAATCGTTTGCCTAATGACCGCTGATCTGTTATACGGTTCGCTTAACTTTCGTTCTCGTTTATCGTTTGAAGGATCATACCCGGGATCTTATTACTTAGGTTCCCTTAACCTTTCTCAATACATTATATTCCTTTTTATGATCCTCTAATATAATCCTTAAATTTAAATCCTTTTTATCCTGTTACCTTATACTCAATTCTCTCCGTATCTTGTGGATTTCCGGGAAAAACCAAAGTGTTCGGAATTGGATTCTGACGATATTTACATACACTTATATACTTCATAGAGTACTAATAAAATCCCAGAATATCCATAACAGAACCCCTACATAGCGTGGCATGAAAAGTTTTCTCATTCAGCAAAAACACTATTCATAAGGGTTTCAAAAATTTCCAAAAATTGGGGTTATTACAGAGCTTCAATAGATGTGCTCTCTTTGTGCGTGTCGTCCTTATTTCTTCTTTCATACACTTTAATTTGTTCAAGTGTGGGTGCAGATGCTGTACAGGATGCACTAGAGAGAATGCTCTTTTCAATAGAGACACCCTGTTGAGAGGATGCCCCTAGAGTCTGTTTTTGTCCTTCTTATTCAACTACACCCTTTTGAAAGGATGCAGAGGTGTCTTGAGTGGTCAGCTCAGTTTGTTTAGCCTTCTTTGTCTGTTTGTTTAGTCTTCTTTGTCTTTTTGACCAAGGGTGACTCTGGTTCTGTTTGTTCTTCACCACTCTCATTTATGATTGACAGGTTTGCCTGCTTTCTCTTCTTTTTACTCACTCCACCCTTTTGAGAGGATGAAGTGGTTGGTTTCCTAGCTTCTAATGGTAAAGAAGAAAGGGTCTCAGTATTGGAAGGTCCCTGTTGGTGTTCAGGTGTTTGTACTTCCACAGGTACATGAACCATTACTGCATTAGATTCAACATTTGACCTCATGTCAGGCATGGGGTAAGGGTAAGTCCTAAATTTCTCCAACATAAATGGAGTAATTTTGAGACTTACATTTACCTTGTTATTTGTAATAAGTGAGCCAAATAAGATTTTGGACACTTGCTTACAATTGCCTATTTTTGTCCTATCTATATAATTACGTAAATGATTGTCTGGAACTTTATGAATTAAAGTAAACATGATAAACCTAGGGAAAAATATTTCCTTACCTCTTGTAGCTAGGGGAATTGTGAGCCTGGTGCTAAGTTCTTCCAGGATCAATAAACCAATATTCAAGTGTTTGTTGTGAGATATAGAGAACACCAGCTTCTGGACCACACTTGATATGTTGTCATATCTTGTATTCATGCAGGTGAAGGCCCTCACAATGGAATCAAACAAGAAAGACCATTCCTTCCTTAGGTTCTTTCTGTTCAGACTTTCTAGGTTGATTCTTTCACCATAGTTGAGGATACCATGAACTCAACTAGCTCATCCTGTGTTGGAACCTCCACCAGATTTTCAGTTGGAATACCCAAAGCTTGATTTACATCATTCTCATTGAACACCACCTGTTGGCCTCCAATAGAGCAGTTTACCACAATGGTCACAGAGTTTTCATGCACAACTGTTCTCACTACAGCTGTTGTCAGAATTCATACAGAACATCCAAGTAGAGGATGGGATTGGCAGTTAGAGCTCTTGCAAGATAAGATTCAGACAAAAATTTAACAAACCCCTTGAAACTATCAGGAGCTTGGTTAGCATCTGTAAAAGCGAGGTAGTTGGTTCCATCCTTGGGGATTGTAGCTCTAAAACTGTTTAGTTCCATTGTAGATGAGTAAATTTGAGTGGGTAAGAAAAATCAGAGAGAAAGAGTTTGAAATGAGAGAGAGCGGTTGAGAATTGGAAAAATTAGGTCACTTAGAGATCTCGAAAGCGTAAAGAGGTGTATGTCGAGATGTCTGGGTATTTATAATAAAATGTAAATGACTTATTGAGAACTAAAAATGGACGTTTGGGATTTGCTTATCGAGAAGTTTTTATTCCCAAACAATGCAACAAGAATTACAGAAGGGGGGTTGAATGTAATTCCGGTTTCTTTTTCTGATTTTAAAACTGTTCTTACTTAATAATATAATTGTGCATATTTTTCTATGTTGTGGAATGATAAAGATATGAAAATCAAACACAAAGAAATAGAACACAAGGCTTTAAACTTTCTGGTGGATTTGAACTTATCGACCAGATATATATATATATATATATTAAGATGAGAACTCTGTGATGCTTGAATAGCACACAACTTCTTACAAGTGAACTTGCAGAATTACAAAGAGATGCTTAACTGATACAGCCTTTTCCATCTCTCTGAAAATAATGCTTACTTTCTTAGTCTTTTTGTTCTACTTGTTACACTTGATTTATATACTACCAAGTTACATGATAAAAAGACAAACAAGTAAAACAAAAAATGTTTCTAGTCTACTTTCATGCTGTTTCATTACACTATCCAGCATGTTTGAATATCTTCATGATTGCATGGAAATAGTAATGCTTCTTTGTTCTCTAAATCCTGCACTTAGGCTGCCACATTCCACTTGCAAACACCCGACGCAAATGACTGTGTTGTCATTGTCAACTGCTCCTTTGAATATGATCATCCGTCAGGACTATGTTGGTCATCTGTCGGATTCCTTGTTGATTATCTGCCGGGAGCCTTTGTAGGTCATCCGTCGGGAGCCTTTCTGCCACTTGACTCTATTTCACTTATACAGAATTACAAGACATCTTATATGTACAATTAGCCACCCTATTCAGCATATTAATCTAGTAGTCAACATGACTTAAAAGAATCATACATCATCTACTCAACTAATACATTGTTGTTTGCAAACATGTTCTACAATACTTATTATTATATAAGCTACACTCTTGATGGATGTTCAGTCGTCATCCATCGGGACTATAAAGTTCATCCGTCGGGACTATTGTAGAACATCCGTCGAGAACTACAAATACACTAAATTAAATTTACTAAGGTGTTTTGTTCAACTTATCATTAAGTTCACAACATATTCCTAACAATCTCCCCCAATTTATGTCTACTGGAATTGTAGCCATAAATTAAGAGAAACTTGATGATAACAAAATACCCTAAATGTATAGATTGAATTATGGTAGATAAAACTAGCAAGTGCTATAGTTAATTTGAAAAATGAACAAAGTAAATTGTACAAAGAGTTCTCACAATCATTTTCAAGGTGCTCCTCTAGTCTGAGCAGATGTGATCCATCTTCTTGATTGTCTTGATTTCTTCCCAAGCTTCCTGTTATTTTCTTCTATTTGATTTTGGAGTTGTCTGTGAAATTCAAGTTCTTCAGCATTTGATAGATCCAGCTTTTCTTGCATTTCCAGTAGAGTCTCATTGCTTGAGATGCTCAATTGGTCATCCAGTCTAAAGAATCTCCTAACACCTTTTTCATCATTGAATTCCATCAGCCAGTAAGGCCTCAAGTGCACTCTATTTCCTGTGAAGGGAATTGATAGAGTCCTTGGGAGTGCATCTGAGGGTTTTCTACTGCTCATTAGTTCTTCTATCTTCTTTAGAACCATATTCTTGGCAGTCACATTAAATCCAAAAAATTTCTTGAAAGATGAGAAGATCTTTATCAAAATAGAACAGCTCTCTTGAAGAATCCTGTGAAGGGGCCATATGATCTCTTTCCCACCCTTGTATTTGAACACCAGTCTTTCAGGGAGATTTCTGTGAGCATCAATTGTCTTACTTCTTCTAGTTCATTCATGTAGAGATTTATATCTAAAAATTCCTTGATGTCACTGATATATAGAAGATCTCCCTTGTTGACAGTTGGTTGAGTTTTGGTTAAGGTTTTGGTTTTGAGACTCACTGGCTTGACCTTCTTGATTGCTCTTGTCTTTGTCTTCTTTAACTTGTTGAAGATTGGTAAATTGAGCTCAGGAAGAGGCAAGCTATCCCAGTCTATTGGCTCATCTTTGGGAACTATTGGCTCACCATGATAATTCCTTGTAGGATCTACCTTAAATTCCTCCTGCACCATTGAGGGCTTGGATGTTTGAGTTGTAGATGTAGACTGGTTGGGAATGTAATCTTCCATCTCATCATCATTGAAGTCCAGTCTTCTTTTGGTCTTGACTTTGTATCTGAGCTTCTTTGTCTGTTGAGGTTCCTTGTGCATTTTCTGATCCTGAGCTTCAACTATCACAGGTTGCTTTTCAGAAATCTCAGTTACAGTTTTCACAGCTCGGAGCTTGGCTACTATAGCAACTTGCTTTTTCTTTTGTTTGAGCTTCTTAGCATCTAAAGCAGCTTGCTTCTTTTCTTGTTTAATTATCTCATTTTCTTCCTTCTTAGCTTCTGCAAACTGAGGGTGTCCAGCCACCACACAGATTTATTTCCCATTCCCATAGATCTTAGCAATTCGTCTCTTTAGTACAGAGTCAGTTGGATCCTTGAAGAATGCAATAGACCTTGCCAACAGCTTCTTTTCATCTGGCCTTGGAGTCTGAAGCATAAGATCCAAGGGGTTCTTGTCAGATGACTTTGGATAATTTCTTTTGGGCTTCAAAACCAAGTTGTCTTTTGGAGACTTTATACATGAAGGTTGGCCCTTTTCCATATTAACCAGACTCATTTTATTCACTAATATTTGCTTGACTTGAGAGAAGTGATGAAAGATCTTGTCTGGTTTCTCTATTTGACCAAATTTCTGCTCAATCTTCTTGTCAAATTCCTCCCATGTTTCATTCAGTTCAGCTGCCTTGAGATTGATCAAATCTATATTGTCCATCACTGGTGGCTTAGTGAAGGTGATTTCTGGAACAATTACATTGCTGACATTTATCTTCAGCACTGTCTCCCCCTCACTTGCAGCCTCTTGACTAACTGAGGTAATTGAGCCTTTCTCCCCCTTTTTGTTAGCATCAAGTTGAGAAGTTTTAGGTTTGGTATGTGCAGCCGCCAGCTGTTGAAGAAGCATAGTTTGATGAGCTTAATTGAGTCTGATTTTAGTGAGCTCACTGTCTAGGTTAATCACCCTTCTGCTAACAACATCAATTTTAGAGTTTGGTTCAGACTCCCTCCTGAGTTTCTGATGAAGATCTCTCATTGTAGCTTCAGGAAGCTTAGACTCCAGTCTGTCAGATACAACCCTCTTGATATCAACTATGGAGGCTTTGAGTGCATCTAACTCCTGAGTCTTTTTGAGATTTGATATTTGATGTAATTGAAGTGAGTTGAGATGAGCTTGTAGCAGACTTTTAGTGTTGGAATCTTTGGAGGTCTGAAGAGCTGTATTGGTCTATTTAATGAGAGAGAACAGGGTTGACTTGAAATGATGCTCAATGTATTCTTTGCTAAACATCCATGATGGAGTGTTTGCAATCCTACTTGAACTAGCTTCTCCCCCTAAATCTATGGGCTCCTCCTCTTCATCATCACCACCACTGTCTCCAAATTCACCACTGAGAGAATTAGAATCTACACCAGTTGTAGTAGGCAAGGCATTGACTGCATCCTTGGCCCTTTGCATAGAAGTAGTTATGTGCACCAGATTCAAAGTTCTCTCAGCTGCCTCATTGCCCTGTTCAGCTAGAAGTTGATAAGCTGGAACATGATTAGTAAATGCCTCAGCATCGAAAGAAACAGAATCTAAGACAACTTAATAATCTTGCTGAAATAGTTGTTTCTTGTCAGCTTCATTGACATCCATTAACTCACTAACAATAGGCTCTTCCCAAACTTCAGTACCTGCATTTCTCTCATATTCTCTATATTCTTGCATCAAGGGCTCCCCTTGGCTCACCACCCTCACCTTCACCTACTAAGGTGGAACTCCCCTCACTCACTTTTGCCAGGCTGGAAGAAATAGCCTGCATATTTTCTCTCTTTTCCTCTCCTTTTGCCTGAGAGAAACTCAGCCTCTCACTCTGTTCACTCCATTCCCTCAATTCTAGGAGTGATTGTACAACTACTAGCTCATCTACACTTGTAACAATTATTGAAAATTCAGCTTGTGTAGTGAGTACCGACGGATGAGGAACATCCATCGGGGTAGTAGTTATGATAGCCGATGGATGACTGCTGTTAGGCACATCCGTCGGGATACAATCACTAGCCGATGGATGAACAATATCCATCGAAATAGATGAAATGATAGATTTTGGAGTAGAAACTATTATGGATTCTGTGCAGATTGATGATAATTTAGACACAGAAGTCTAAATAGTTCCTGAAAGAATTGGCAAGTTAGCCAGCAGATCAGCTAGAAGATGATGCTCACTTGCATTGAATTTTGGCTTCTCCAATAGAGTTAAAGAAGGAGAATCAGGAATTAATGTGTATCATATCCATATCCAGAGAATTGGTGGGAGAGTTTTATGTATCTAGTGTGTGTGTGTGAGATGTTTATAGTTAGAGATTTTGGTCGTGACTCCACATTTATTGGAGCCACATCAAACTAAGTTTTAGAAGGTGTAGTGACTGAGTCTTTAGCTGCAGTTTGCACTGTGTATGATCCCTGTGCATCCCCAAGTTTTCTAGTCTTTTTTTTTCTTATATAAGTCTGGGGTGAGTCTGTGTCCCTAACCCTTTTGGTTTGTGCTCCTGGTTGGGATCTTATTTTAATAGTAGCATCCTTTTGGGAGGATGAAACTAGAGATGTGCTAATTTCCTTATAAATACCACATTTTGTTGGAAAACTGCGGTGTGGCTAGGTTTGGGTACACTTATCTCACCATCCTTATTCTTAGGGTTTCTTTGATGTTCATCCTGTCCCTCACCAATCTCACCCCCTTCACACTGCCCTCTTTGTTTTTGGTAGATTTTGAAACTGGCATCTTTTGAGAGACACCAGAGTGTGGTTTCTTTGATTTGGATTTTGAAGTTTTGGATTTTGTGGCTTGGGTAGGCATCTGTTGGGTCATTGACACAGATGCCATAGCCACAGTTAATGACAAAGAAACTTGAGAGGTAGAAGGAGTAGGGACAGAAGTATTTACCTCGCTTACCTGAGGGCCCTCCATGATGGGCAAATAAATAAGGGGCACCTCCTTGTGGTGATTGGCTCTGTTTAAATATGCAATTACTCTTCTTTCTTGAACCCAACAATCCAGTTTATTGGTTGGGTACTCAATCACAAGATCCTCACAAATATGGTTAGCAATAATTATAAAGAATCTAGCATAATAAACATTCCTAGATCTCTTTTTAATCTCCCCTAACTTGTAGCCTAACTCAAACATGATAGCATCACTAAAGTTATAGGAAATATCAGTAAGCAGCATGTAGAGCATGTTAAGCATAGAAGTATTGATAGAATCAAAGTTGCTTATTTTACCAGAAAATACCTTGGTAACTATATCACACAGAAAGCTCCACTTTTTCCTAAGATCTAGCCTCCTAATTTCATTTAATTTAGTGGTAGGAAGTGCATAACCAATAGAATTAAGCAAGTTAACTAAATCAGCATATGTGTATGGTTTAGTAGTAGTGTTTTCAAGAATTTTAAAGCATGCTTGGATAGTATCACTATTAATAAAAAATTCCTTACCTTTAATGGAGAGAGTTATAGTTTTGTCAATTGCCTGATACACAGCAGTGTTCCACATCTCCTCCACAACTTCACCATAGATTGTGGGTGATTCCAACATGGCATAGTTAAGCTTGCATCCCTTCACAAAATCCATCATTTTGTGATAATCTTCAGAGGCTGGAATCTCTTTGTTCACGAGACCCGTGAAGTTTTTCTTCTCATAAATAAATCCTGACTGAGACATGATGTTGACTACTGGTGCCATTGTTAAGCAAGGAAAGTTGCAGAAAGAAAGAGGGTTTTGCTTTGAGGAAGAAGAGAGCAGTTAATTGCAATAGAGAGAGATAAAAGCTAAAATAAACTTGAAATTAGGCTTTTATATATTCTCAGATAAAATGGGATAGAAATTAAAGGTAAAAATTAAAGATCCAATGAAAATTGCCCAAAATAGCCGTTTAAAAGTAAAATAGACTGTCAAAATTATGTCAATAATTCGTCGTGATATACTTACAGACTGTATGTAAATCCGATGGATAATATTCAGAACTTTAACGGCTAAGATGTAGACAATTCGACGGATGAGAATAAAGCAATTATCCATCGGGTTTAAAATAATCCAGAAAAGTAATTGATTTTTACCAAGCTATTCTATTTCGACGGATGATCAAACTTGATGGATAATGAACATCCATCGAGATGTAGAATTTGACTTAGCCAAATTTTCATCCAAAACAGAAGAATCAATTAAGTTTCTGGCTGCATTTCAACTAGAAAAATTATCAAAAATGATTTAAGAATAATTAAGCATACCTAACTCACTTACCAACCTAGTGAATGTGGATTCATCAAGTGGCTTACTAACGATATCTGCAAGTTGCTTCTCATTTGGAACAAAATGAAGTTCCACAGTGCCATTCATTACATGTTCTCTAATGAAGTGGTACTTGATGTCTATGTGCTTTGTTCTTGAATGCTGTACTGGATTTTCAGTAATGACAATTACACTTGTGTTATCACAGAAAATAGGAATTTTGTCCACTTGCAGACCATAGTCCAACAATTGGTTTTTCATCCATAGAATCTGTGCACAATAACTGCCAGCAACAATATATTCAGCCTCAGCTGTAGAAGTAGAGACTGAATTTTGCTTTTTACTGAACCAGGATACTAGCTTGTTTCCTAGAAATTGATAGTGTATTTTTTCTATCAGTTTTACAACCTGCATAATCTGCATCTGAATAACCAGTTAGATCAAAACCATAATCTCTAGGGTACCAAATGCCAAGTTTTGGTGTTCCCTTGAGATATCTGAAAATTCCCTTAATAGCTATTAAATGAGATTCTCTAGGATCAGCCTGAAATCTAGCACAGAGACAAGTAGCAAACATTATATCTGGCCTACTAGTTGTTAAGTACAAAAGTGAGCCAACCATGCCTCTATAGCTTGAAATATCCACAGACTTTTCAGTAGTGTTTAATTCTAGTTTAGTTGTAATGGCCATGAGAGTTTTTGCAGATGTGCAATCCATTAAATCAAACTTCTTTAAAAATATCATAAATATATTTTGTTTAACTAATGAATATTCCATCACTAACTTGCTTAACTTGTAAACTAAGAAAGTAAGTTAGTTCTCCCATCATGCTCATTTCATACTTACTTTGCATCAATTTGGCAAACTTTTTGCAAAGTTTTTCATCTGTAGAGCCAAATATAATATCATCTACATAAATTTGAACAAGTATTCTAGGGCCATTAACATTTCTAAAGAATAAAGTTTTGTCAACAACACCTCTTGTGAAGTGATTTTCTAAGTGAAACTTTGACAAAGTATCATACCAGGCTCTAGGTGCTTGCTTCAATCCATAAAGTGCTTTCAAAAGATAGAAGATATATTCTGGAAAATTTAGATCTTCAAAACCAGGAGGCTGACTGACATAGACTTTTCCCCCTAATTCTCCATTCAGAAAGGTACTTTTGACATCCATTTGATAGACTTTGAAATTGGCATGGGCTGCATAGGCTAATAAAATTCTGATGGCTTCAAGTCTTGCAACATGAGCAAAAGTTTCATCAAAATATATTCCTTCTTGTTGACAGTAGCCCTTAGCAACCAATCTAGCTTTTTTCCTGACTACTATGCCATTTTCATCCATCTTGTTTCTGAATACCCACTTGGTGTCAATAGGATTTTTTCCTTTAGGCTTGGGTACCAGCTTCCGTACTTTATTCCTCTCAAATTGGTTTAGTTCCTCTTGCATAGCTAAAACCCAATCAGGATCCAACAGAGCTTCTTCCACCTTTTTAGGCTCTTCCTGAGATAGAAAGCTGTTATATAGACATTCCTCTTGAGCTGATTTCCTTGTTTGCACTCTTGAGGACACATCACCAATGATCAGTTCAAATGGGTGATCTCTATTCCATTTTATCTGTTGAGGTAGATTAACTCTAGATGAAGAGGCTTCGTTGTTGTCTTGATGTGTGACTGAGTTTTGATTAGAAGAAACTCCCCCTGAGTTTGAGGATCTTTGATTTGGAGAAGAAGTTCTTTCTGTAAGTGATCTATTTTGACTCTCAGCTTCTCTGATTGTTCTGACTGATGATGCACTTTGTATCCCGACGGATGAAACTGACTGTCTTCCGATGATGCATTTTGTACCTCGACTGATGCTGAATTTTGTACATTATTGGAGATAGACTTTTCTGCATTATCCTTAGCCACTATTTCTTGATCACTATCATCATCACTATCATCACAGATAATCTCAACATTGTCAAATTGGAGGCTATCATGAAAATCTTCATCTTTTAGTCCTTCAATATTCTTATCATCAAACACAACATGTACAGATTCCATAACAATGTTTGTTTTGAGATTTTAGACTCTATATGATTTTCTAACAACATATCCAACAAAAATTCCTTTATCTGCTCTAGCATCAAACTTTCCATGTTGTTCAGTTTGATTCCTTAGAATGTAGCATATGCATCCAAAGACATGAAGAAAAATTTAGAGTTGGCTTCCTGTTCTTGAATATCTGAAATGGAGTCATGCCTTTTGCTTGATTGATCAAGGAGATATTCTGAGTATAACATGCTGTATTCACAGCTTCTGCCCTAAGTAAGTTGGCAGCCTTGATTCTTCAAGCATTGTTCTTGTAGCTTCAATGAGTGATATATTCTTCCTTTCTACCACACCATTTTTTGTGGAGTTCTTGCTGCAAAAAACTCATGCATGATTTCATACTCTTTACAAAACACTCTTATCACAGAATTCTTGAACTCAGTTCCATTGTCACTCTTGATTCTTCTAACCTTGAAGTCAGGATGATTTTTAACTTGCCTTATATGATTGGTGATGATTTCACTAGCCTCGTCTTTGGGTTTTAGAAAATATGTCCAAGAGAACTTTGAAAAATCATCCACAATTACTAGGCAATATCTCTTATTTGAGATAGATAATACATTTACTGGTCCAAACAAGTCCATGTGAAGTAATTGTAAAGGTTCTTCAATAGAAGATTCAAGCTTCCTTTTGAATGATGCTTTAATCTGCTTTCCTTTCTGGCAGGCATCACACAATCCATCCTTTGAAAACTCCACTTGAGGAATACCTCTAACCAAATCTTTCTTGACTAGCTCATTCATGGTCTTGAATTTAGATATGACAACTTCTTGTGCCATAGCCAACTTTCATCTTGACTTGTTTTACTGAGAAGACAAGTTATAGATTCTTCATTTGTTGAGTTAAAGTCAGCTAGATACACATTGCCTTTTCTCACTCCAGTGAGAACCACTTTGTTGTTTCTTTTGTTAATCACAACACAGGCTTCAGAATTGAATGTTACTGAGTTGCCCTTGTCACAAAGCTGGCATATACTCAACAAATTGTGCTTGAGTCTATCCACTAGGGCAACCTCTTCAATGATGACATTATCTTTTGAAATTAAGCCATATCCCACAGTATAACCCTTGTTGTCATCTCCAAAAGTGATACTTGGGTCAACTCTTTCCTTGAACTCAGTGAGCAGGGTAGAATCTCCAGTCATGTGCCTTGAACACCCACTATCCAAATACCAAAAATTCTTTCTGTTTCCTTGCACACAACAAAATCAAATCAAGTTGATTTTGGTACCCAAGTTTCCTTGGGTCCTGTTTTGTTAGCCTTTTTCTTAGGTTTCTTGGGTTTGTCTTCATTTGACTTAGGTACTTGAAGTTCATCCTTAGTCAATTGAGTGGAACCCTTAAAACCATTCATCATTGCAGAATTATTATGCACAACTTGATTAACATGGAAAGGCATATTTTGTGCAAACATGTTATTCCAGTAGGGCATGCTAAATGGCATTTGTGGCATACTAAATGCAGCATAATATGGATTTTGTGCAAATGGCATGTTAGCATACTGTGCATTCAAATTATGTGCATACATAACATTCATAGGCATTTTAGGCATACTGGGAAATGAAGGAGGTACAGACATGGAAGTAGGCATAGCAAGTTTGCAATTAATATATAAATGATTAACACTACCACACTTAACACAGATTTTTCTTGGTGCAAATTTATCAGGTGTGTAGTTGTTATGTTTGTTAATACCTACTTTTCCATTTCTATTGTTTTTCCTTTTTGACTCTGCTTTCACTTCAACTTTCTCTAACCTGTCATTCAGTTGCTTGATAGATAGATGACCTACATTTACTCTTTTGTTCTTTTTAACTTGACTTGTTTCTCCTAGAACAAAGTTCTTAGAAACTGATCCATGCTTTTCATTTAACTTGGCTAGCTTGACTTTGCTAACTGGTTTACTTGCACTCAACGGATGTGGCTCATTGTCTTTCGACGGATAATCCTTCTGATTATTCGATGGATAATTTTCATCATCCATCGAATCCACATCCGTTGAAAGTCCTTCAACTAGATTGGAATCAAGTTTCTCCTTGTTCTTTTTTCAGGCTGCATCACAGAAAGATTCTATACCTTGAACTTTAGTAATTTGAGCATGGACATCTCTAGATGATTTCCATGCCTTAATTACTTCCTGTTCTCGTTCAATTTGCTTTCTAAAAATCCTCTCTTTCTTTAAGGATTCAGTTAGTTCATCCTTAGCAATCTTGCATTCTATTTTTCAATTTTTCAAACTCGACAAATTGAGTATCTAGCACATTGTTTCTTTCACTTAAAAACATATTGTTCTCTTTAATTTTATTGTTTTCTTTAGTGAGAGACTTGAGTGTAACACGCAGGTGATATAACTCAGTAGAAATATCATTTATGGCATCATTACACTCAGCTTTAGATAAATGAGCTAAGTTGGTAGTGATTACCTGATTGCTTGATGAATTTATCTCTGTTTCATCTGATTTGGCCATAAGTGCTAGATTGATATAGCTTGTGTCTTCATCCTCTTCCAATCCATCTACAGCCCAGTCATTTTCTTGTGTAATGAAAGCCCTTTCATTTTGCTTGAGCAACTCAAAGTATTTCTGCTTATAATCAATAGGCTCAAATTTTTTTTTAACAGAATCAGGCTTTCTGCACTCACTAGAAAAATGACATGCCAAGCCACATTTGTAAGAACCCAAATTTTTGACATAGGTAAAAGACCTTTATGAATGGTAATATAATAACTTGAATTTTTGAGACCTTGTAAAACATTTAATGAATAGTAACCCTGACGGACGGGAAAAACTTTTGAGCCCACACTATGTAGTGCATGAGAAAATGAGTTTCGGAGTTGATATTGCGACTATACATATCAAATGAGTGTATGTAAACGCTATTAGTTTTCGAAGAAAACGAACTTTGAAAAATGACCGTATTTATGACTCATCGAGGATTACGGGAATCACAATATAATTACGAGATTAAAACCCTACGGATTTATATTCAAGTAGGATAATTAAAAATATAAGGAATGAATACGAAAGAAATTACGTCGCGAGCCATTTACGAGTAAGTATTACGAAAACGTTTAAGCAACCGAGCGAACGCGTAAACGATTAAATAAACGTAACGCACTAACCAAACCATGGTAAGAAAGTAACCATAGTTACTTCATCAAATAGTGAGCTAACCATAGGATGATCAAGCTAGCTAGCAAAATAGTGTGCTAAGGAAGCTAACCATGTAGTTTAGCTTGTATCCTAGAAAGCTACAAAGATTTGTCCCTAAGATTTGCAACCAAGAATCAACCTAGAATGTTATACTAGGAAGAATAAAATCAAGTGCAAGATATCACCCCATCTTCCTAGAAGTTACCTAGCAAATCAACCAAGCTAAGAAACCAAGAGTAGTATAAATACCCCCATCAAGCTTCCATTCGGCCCATTGAAGAAAAAGGGGAAAATTCAATTTCAAATCTCAAAATCTAGCCATGGTAAAATCATCCCATTAATTCTCAAGCCTCCTAGCAATTAAACTAAGGTAAGAAATTTATTTCATCTTTTTTTATCAAGGTTTGATGGGTGAAATAAAATCAAGAAACTCACTAGTGAATAGTATGTATAGTAACCTCTCTCTGGTTTCTTGATTTCAATGGTGGTTTTAGGTTCCAAAAATCATACCAACCACTTCCAAGACTCCACCATCCTCAAGAACACATCTCAAGCTTTCAATAAAGGTAAAAATATTTGGCCCAACTTTATTTAAGATTCATTTTTAAGATCCATTTAGTATGTGGTAGAAAACTTAGTTTAAGAAGTGGTATTGTTGAGATCTTAAAGTTTAAGTTAAGTAGATTTAAGGTTGATTGTTGTTGCCTCAAGAACTTTATGTTCGTGAGATGAGTTTGTGTGTTAATGAGGAAATGATGATTTTTGGTGGTTGTGTTAAGAGTTAGGTCGTAAACGAAACTCCGATCGTAAACGTAACTCCGTTAAAACCAACGAATCGTAACTTTAAGTTTCTGCAGAAAGTCCCGAAGTTTTAAACTGTAGTTTTTTGAAAAATAACCCTTGTTTAGGATAGAAAATTTTATAAGGATCGTTTAGGCGCTTGAATCGCTTGATTCCGATTTACGGATCAACAGTTATGGTCATTTTAGTAAAAGTAATTTACGCGACAAAAACTACTACAAATTACGAACTTTAAAAATATATAGGATCTACTTAAATGTGTTCATAAACTATGAAATATTTACAGAGAGTATCATATTGAGTTTCCTAACTCCCATAAAAATTTCAAGTGAGAATAATGATTTCTAAATTTTATAAAAATATCGGAGCCGAGATCGCGCGAGTAGAAACGGTAAGAATCCATAAGCGGAGCCGACGACGATAATGAGAATGAACCTAAGATACTTAGAAAAACGAAGCAACCATGATGTGAATAAGGACTTAAAGGAATAATAAGGGTAGTATAAGTTGAGAGGGTGCATAATAAGTAGCGCGTGAGTGCGAGTCACCGTAAAATAGAACGGGACCTAACAAATTGTGTTTATGGTTATAGATTTCCAAGCGGGACCTAGAGTATCCTCCACCTCGAGATACCCAGACAAGTTTACGAACCCAACTCCATTTTTACTATTGTGTTGTGAAAGGATTGTTTTACTATCATTGTATAAATACCATGTTTGCCATGATACGTAGTTGTTGAAATTTCGCATAATGTAGCGATGTTATACGATAAAGTATATCATGAAATGTTATTTCGCTGTAAAACATGATGTATTATATAATACTGAGAGTCGGTCGGGATTTAAGATAAAACCCGGGAATCATTCCGGCGATATTATAGGACGGTTATAAGTCCGAAGTAGTACGTTTTAAAGGGACTCATCGTCCACTTACGAAACATTAAAACATCTCGAACTTTTATTAAAACGATTTCCCAACGATCATATTCCCTCAACTATAATCTATTGTTCGAATAATAAATACTATATACTTATTCCTTATTATGGGAGTAGTATACTCCAATGATTATTTATTTCAAACCCGATTAATCATTATAGATTATTAATTATGTAGACACAAACTAGTTGAGGAATATTATTTTAAATATTCTTTTAGAGAGTAAACTCATACGAGGTTTAATTATTTATCGACTATTATTTAATTAATTATTATTCTTAAAGGGTTCATTATTGATTTAAAATTCATAGATCCTGATTTAAAATATACTTTCTGATTTCAGAATATCATTCGAATAATTTCAGATCGTCGGTGAATATTATCCCGACTTATTTAATATTTTGAATATAGTTTCAAGGAGAAACTTTTCCCCCTTATTAATTATCTGTTGACAACGATCAACTCACATCCTTATTACTTCCTCTGAAATTCTCGGAAGTATGTATATACATATATATACACTTATATCTTAGAAAGATAAGCTGTTTCTATCAACAAGCAAAATGCTTGGGAAACTTCGATGTGGTTCGAGTTCTCGAGATTGATAGAATTATTTTAAAGGACAAGGGAGGGGTAGACTCTGGTACTATGTGTGCTAGATGGACTACCAAAGGTACCGCATGCGAAGGTACTCAGGAACTTGTAAAGTATGTGTATACCCGAAAATTGGACACGTAGCCCGAATGCGGCAAGGGTGATAACCGGGATATAAAGGTGTCATCCTTCTACTAGTAGAAAAGGTTACTATTATCGTATTATGACTGATCATCGTATACGGTGGCTCCAACGAGTGTCCTAATTCTTTTAATTAGAATTGAGATGCAATATCGTAACCCAAGCCTAGGTGCTGGGATTACTATTAAGGTATTCACAGGATATTAAAATCCCTTAAAGAATTGTTTTCATAAGAAGGTGTGTATCACCAAGGAAAACTATTTTTGAATAAAACATAATTATCATATATGATGTAATCATACAGTCATTTTTATACTGTACATTATTATGCTGGGCATTATAGCTCACTCTTGCTTTCTTTTATATGATACAACACAACAGATGACCAGTATGCCGGTGTGGGACTTAGTCGCTGACAGTCATGGGGAGGATCCCTGACAGCTTTGTCTCAGGTGTGCTAGAGTATCAGATAGGTATAAGATATCAGTCGTAATTATTGTAACTTCATGTAGAGGTTATAAATAATTGTTTGAGATCCTGTAAAGTACATTTGAGTGTAATAAAAGAAGATTATATTTTGTACGTCGTTTCTAAGGCTATAACTTGTGTGTGTGAGTATGAGATTGGGGTCTGTTGGATTATTGAATCAATACTAGGTTACACTTGAGTGAAGGATGGCGTGACGACCCAGATTCCTGACCCCGAATTTGGGGGCGTTACAGAAATGGTATCAGAGCATTAAGTTATAGTACTCAGAAATGAGAGTGTTAGGAGTCTGTCTAGATCCGAGATTTCGTAAGAGCTCATATAGAGTTCATCATTGGAGTACCGGATGTAGCCTCAATGTGTAGGTTAGGATAAGTGTATATTTGAGGTATTAAGGTATGACTAATGAGACCATTGGAGATTATCAGAATGATGAGGAGAAAAATTAGAATCATATTTGATTTGGCAAGGATATGGATGTAGAACTTGGAGCTGAGTCTCCAGAGCATTTGGGGTAAAGACGATATTACCAACACCATATGTAAATTTTGATAACACGACCCTTGTTACAAGTAGTTCTGTGTAGGTTGCCCAAGAAGGGGCATCACATGTGAGAACTATAAAGTCTAATTATTAATATACTGTTGAGGTTATTGACCCAGACTAGTTGAAGGTATCATTTTACCAATGAGAAGGTTAATATCGTATTAATAACGAATTCAGCAGAGATAGTGTCTAATATGCCCTTGAGGATTTTTATTTCCATTAAGGAAGATTTGAATATGATATACAAATGTCATTGTAAGACAACTACACTACATGATATTATTAGTGCGCTTAACATGAAGGGTTATGATGGTTTAGCTCAGAGATCGAGAGCATCGATAATTGATGGCATGACTACAATTGGATGGCATTAGATTACAATAAGCGATAGTTCGGTCTTAGAACCTCTTAAAAAGGATAAACCAGTGAGTTTAATGCAGAATTCTTCGGTAGATATGATGTCAAAGGCTACGTATATATACACGTAGACCTCTAATAGATTTGGTAACGTATGATCAATTACACACACATGCCACTGAACTTATGGACTGCATTGAGATCCCTAAGAGATCTCTTTGATCTATTCCCAGGGGGAACTGGCCACTTATAGTTAGTAACAGATGCATGTATCAGGAAACTATCGGCATAACGGGTGTTTTTGGGAATATTTCTGAGTGAGGTCTTCGAGGTAAAACACCGGAATGACAGATATACGTGCGACATTCAAGTTAATAAGCTATTTTAAAACTATGTTGAAGGAGAAACTATTTGAAACATGGAATTATGAAGAAGAAGAGGTGGGATCATCCTCAGATGGACAATGACGAGAGTTAGGATAATCAGTGAAATCTTTTGGCACCTACCCACTGTCCCGTTACTCCCTCCAAATTGTTGATCATCCATATTGCCTTGATAATTTATATCAGACAATCCTTTTCGTACCCTACTTTGAACTTCTGATGTGACCATATTAAATAGTCTTTCTCCGTATCAGGACTTGTTCAATTCTTTTAGTTAATCCATGAACTTTCATTCATAGATTATGATCTTCTTGTTCAACTCGGAGATATTTACACTTCATTTCAATTATCCAATAGAATTTTTTTAAAATTTTCCCTCAATTCATCGATGAATATTCATAATGAGTATCCTCATTTGATTCTTCTTTCATACTTACTCTTCTCAGTCGAGATTGTAAATATCTAACAAATTTTTAAAGACAGGGATGATCTAATACCCATAGAATCCTCGGGAATCCTGTTCTTCTAATCGGGATGAAATCGTATACCGAACTTTGAAATCATAGTAAGGATATCAATTTGATATTGATATTCTGAATTCAATTCTATTTGAGAATCTAATAAAGTATGTGAACGGGGACACCTCTGAGTGTACCCTTTTATTGGCAAGAAATATTTGATAAGAGGCTATCGATTTTTCTGATGCCAAGACCACTCGATTCAGAGTTATAATTTTCTTTCTCGGCCTAAATTTAAGAACTCTTTATTTCAAAATCGTCATCCAGGTAGCCACAATTTCTTCAGTGGTTACGATGTTGAGATTTTTTTACAAACAAACTGAAATATACCTAGTTGCATATGTTCTCATGAATGAGTAGTTAATTGTCCTAACTAGTCAAAAAATTTAATTAATGCGGCGAAAGCCTAGCTAATCATCCTAGCTAGTTGCTATGGGCCAAACCAATTGTGCTGGCCATTTTCTTAGCCGATTGATAATATTGCTTGATATGGACTAATTATTTTGCTAGTTCCACTTCCAATAAAATTTTTCTATTATTCCATAGTGCATTATATATGCCAGATTTAATTGTTGATGAAATTTTCAAAGAAAGATTTAATTGAGACCTAACTAGGTCGCCCACTCAAACGAGAATTCATATTCAGTTTTATGAAATATTTTGTTCATGAAATATTTTATTCTTTCGTTTGTATAACGAATATCCAATTAAAATTACAAAGTGATTGAAGAAAAATATACTTCCTTATTTATTAATCATTGGATAAAATTCCTTCTTTCAAAATAGCACCTCTTGGAGACCTCAATGGTTGACCTTTGGTTGAGGATGTTATTCGATATTTCTTTCATTATTCGAGAAGAAAAGTATTCTTTCAATGGAAAAATCTTACAAGTATCATTCGTATGATGTTATTAGTCAGCAATCATTGCTTTCAATGGATATTCTCCATAATATCACAATATAGACTTCCAAGGACATGAAAGGATAATCTTTGTTATATTCTTCCTTCCAAGTTATAAATCTTCTTAGTATTGTGACTCTTTTATTCAGAGCTCATTATTTGTTCAGGTGTTAGATTTGGAAATCTTGTTAAGATTGTCTAAATTTTATCGATATCGTGAAATCATTTTTCTCCAAGGCTAATTGCCTTCCCGACAAAGAGAGGTATAGTTGAGAACCGATTGTTAAAATATGAGACTGAAAGCCCAGTGCTATGATGGTGCACTCGGAGGATCGTGAGGAGTAAGTTGTTTTAAAAAAAAAGAATACCATGTTTAGTTATTATCATAAGTATCTTTAATATGGTTATAGAATAACGAAAATAGGGATACGACGTGATTAGTGAGGTGCACTTCTATGAAACATTATCAGGAGAGGTGCTAATAAATTCGGGAAAGACCAAGCATGTATGAATTTGAGGAATAAAATTTTCAAAAGGTGAAGGTAAGGTTAGTAGCAATGTCGTGCTAGAAATACTCGATGATAAAAATAGGATGTTGCGTGAAGTCTAATGATATGTCTACGCAGCTTAAGGACCGTGACATAAGGCTTTCTAATAATAATCTAGAATAATTGCGATAAGGTTCGGACTGAAAGGAACAAGGAGTTTACTTATGAGAAAATTTTGGAAAATTTTTACACCGAACACAAGATAGAGGATATAGTCAAATTGATCAAAGGCCATGATTGAGGAATCTATTATCATCAAGGAAAGGAAAATGTGGTGGCCGATACTTTAAGTAGGAATAGATATATGGAGGATGACAAGTCTCAGAGTAACTGATGAGAAGTATCGCATGAAAAGAACACTTTATTTTATTACTTAACAAGAAGACTTAAATATGCCTAAAAACATAAACGGATATTAGTCATGACAGAATATGAAAAGGGATGTCATTGAGTAGGTAAGTAAGTATTTGATATAGTTGGAAAAAAAACGGAAAGAAGAGGGTTAAAATTGTGGCGACTTCGAATTGTAGATGACCCAAATAGAGTTAAGAGTTAATTATAATAAATTTTGAAGGAGGATTATCAAGAAACAAGTTAGCCATCGTGCTATTTGAGGATTTTGAGTGATAGATTAAATAGGACCGCTTACTTTATTGTGCAGACGATAGATGTCCACTCTACAAAAAAATTTATGAACGAAGAAGAGATAATTGAGACAGAGAGACCCCGTGACGACTACATGTTAGGGCGAAAACATGCACTAATATTCACGCAAGTATACGCGTTCGTAAGTAATATAGAATACTTTCTAGTTCGTTCCCTCAGAGACTCAGACTAAGTTATTGTCTAATTAAACTCACTCACCAATGTATGATTACTTCTCAATGTTAAGGTAACACTTAAAATTGTTGATTAAATATTAACTATAATTAACTACTTAATTAACCACTCAACTAACACTTCAATTTATCAATAATAAAACACTCATGAGATCACAACTTCATTATTACTTCCTTCTATAGCCATTGTTATTACCTTTAGCATGTGACAGTAATGATATTAATCGAATAACACGGAACTGATAAAAGCCAACTTTCATTGTACTAATACCATTCTACCAAACATCCACAATTAAGATAGAAGTTGAATAGTCATCAATTATGTTGAGTTCCTATATGTCTACAGAAATTGACAACACAACGATTTAAGCACAAGTTATTCCTTTTGATTACATAGGGCAAATAAAACTGTTAGAGTTACCCACTAATCATGCACAACGTACATGAACCTATGCTAGCATGGCAAGTTCTAAATCTCAAGATCCACCGTCGCTTCACAAGAGATTAACACCCTATCTTATATGTTCGCGACGCACATAAGACGAATACGCACAACCAATACTAGATATCATGCAATCATCACACACTAAAGTAGTAAACAATTAACTAAAGAATTTCATAATAAATCCGTTGCAACCCCATGATCACGATTAGCCCATAATAGAACTTATCGCCATCATGGGTTCATATGAAATCATGATAATCAACACAAGAAAATAATAACTAAACTAATTATATTAAAACAGAGTACGTCACAAGAGTAAATAAGTCAAAGCAAGAAAACTAGCATCCAACGTTACAACGAAACAAGAATCATAAGAAAATATGCTTCCTCTTCGTTGCGGTGTGCTAAATCGGTCTTCTTCCTTATCTCCTTCGCTTCTTGCGCAAAACACAATCTAAAACATAATCTCCTTCATATTCTCCATGAAAACGTCTCAAATCTACTTATATAATAGTCCCATAAAACTCAGATTACATAGAAGTTGGAAGCCAAACAGAAGTAGAAGTCTAAAATAATTCAGCTTTTTCCCCGACCCTGCGTGGCCGCTCAGCATTTCTGCGCGGGCGCGCAAGGCTGCTGCGCGGCCGCTCAGCATTGCTGCGCGGGCGCGCAGGACCCTACTGGAAAAATTCCAGGTTTGCTCCGTTTCTTCGCCGTAATCTGCCCGTTCTTTTCCTCTCGCAATGGTGAACACATGCCAAGGCTTATTCTTGATGATTCCTCCTCCGAAATGCAACTAATACCCTGAAATGCATAAACACTAGAAAAACGCATCAAATACACAAAATACTTGATTTCAAGACACCAATTTAAGCTATTTTAAGACGTTCTAAGTGGTATAAAATGCCACTTATCACACCCCCAAACTTAAATCGATGCTTGTCCTCAAGCGTCACAGACTCAAAACAAATAAAAATATGCATGAATGCAATCTATATAAAAATGCAACGATCCCCCTTACTACAATTAACCAACCAAATTGTCACGTCTCAACGAATGCAGTTAGACACTAAAGATCAATAAACTCATGCAAACGGACATACAGCCAGAAACGTGGTGTGTGCAAATGCTTAACAGATATGCTTCGGAACTAGACCAATTACTATGACTAGACTATCCTCAAGGCAATCCTACGATTATACAAAGAATAAAAATTCTAGGCACAAAGTGATATACAACACTACAAGAACTCTGGAGCTTACTACGGAATTGTGCTTTTTATTTTCAACTCAAATGCTTATTTGACCGTGCAATGAGTGAGGTCCACAAAAGACTTATACAATGGTATCCATGTAACGAGCGTTAGGTTAGCGGATCCCAGACTCTAAAAGCCTTAGGTCACTAGGCACAAAGTCCCCTAAGAACTTAATAACTCGAATACCAAAGAGCCCACTCTTGATCAATTATGCAATTTTTTTTTCCTTTTCTGAGCAAGTGCGTTTCGCTCCATCTTGCTCAACCCTAGACTACTCGCATAACATGCGAGCCGGCTACTAGCCATTTGACGCCTAGCCACAACTAGCAACAAATTCCATTTTTACTCCATTTTTTTTTTCTTTTTCATGCCTTTACCACTAAGAACCTATTATCAAATTCTAAGCATAATAAATAGATTATCCTCGAAAATAATCAGATCATAACAACAATCTAGCCCTTAAGCATTCTCTAAGACTTAGTGAAAATACAAATGCTTCTAGCATGCATATCAACCTACACAACTTAATATCACTTTAATGCTATCACTACACTCGCATCAATATCACAATTCAGTCGATAAATCATTGCAAAAGGGATCATGGTATATGCGTGAACTATATGATATGACAAACAAATAAAGCTATATATAAAAAAACTATATGGCAAAAATTATGCAACTATATGAACTAACTATCATGAATATGCAGCTATATGACACACACAAAATATTCCTTAACTACCACCCCCAAACTTAAAATCTTCACTGTCCCCAGTGAAGGTAGTAGAAAGGAACACAGGGTATACCTACTCGGAGTCATCATCATCATCACCCTCAGTGGGTGGAGTATCAGGCGGCGGGTATGCAGAGTCCTCACCAAAAACTGGCCACTGGATATCAGCTCCAAGGCCTCGAAAAGCAGTCCCTAACGCAAGAGTGAGCTCCTGAGCAAACGTGCTCTGCGTCTCATACATGGCATCCATCCGCCGTGAAAGCCTCCTATACTGGGCATCACCCATCCCAGCACCCTCCTGAGCTCTCGAAGAACCAGCCTCACCATGCCCTGGCCTAGCCATAGTAGCACCTCGTGCTGGACGCCCTCCTGGAAGATGATAACCCAGCCCATGCTCCTCAGGCTCACCACCGGTCCACTCCTGCATCCCATTCAGAGTGCCAGAATCTATCGGAGCTGCTGGCAACTGCAACTGCTCATGAGCCGGCCAGTTCACTCCTACTGCTCGGCATAGCTTCGTAACCGTGGATGCATAAGGGATGTTCATATGCTTTGCTCCCCTCAAAAACTTCAGAATTCCTTGGTAGATAAACTCACCAAGGTCCACATAGTATTCCTCATTCGGAATTCCCCACAACAACTGTACTCTCTCAACTATGACCTCGTGTGCATGTGAAGAAGGCAAAATATTAGCACATATAAATGCATTCCATGCACGGGCATACCTGTTCATGGCGATCGCCGGAAAGTGACGATACTCATTATTGGCTGGACTGCGGTTCCAAACTGTGCCCGGTCGACAGAGAGTCGCACAAATCAAATCCAAGTCAAAATCCTCAGCAGTCTTTTCATTCCAGTTCTCCTCCTCGGGCTTCCTCTCTCGCTGTCCAATCACACGGCGAATCGCCGCAGGATGATAATCAACCGTCAGCCCACGAACTACAGAAAACCCATTCTTTTCAGCCTTCGCTTTCGCGTAGAACTCGCGAACAACGCTCATCGGTACTGCTTCGGGTGACTCACAAAAAGCTATCCACCCTTCTCTGCAATCATGGCCAACAACTCACCATCCCTCCCTGATGGTAAAAACCCCCTCTCCTTCAGAATCGGCTTCCCCAACAGCCTAGTGTACTCCTCCTCCGCAGCTCTGTCAGTTAACCGAGGCCTTGCAGCAGTACCCCTTGATGAATCAGCAGTAGGAACTGTGCTGCTGCTGTCAATAGTGCGTGCTCTCTTGGGTGCCATTGATTTGTGAATAAAAGTGTGTAAGAACTGATTTTTGATATTTATGAGAGGGTTTAAGTGTAGGAAGTTTGTGGGAGATATGTAGGATAGGTGTATGTATATATAGTGTGTGGAGTAGGTTAAATTAGATTAGGAGTGGGGTTGAGGGATAAAATCATGGGGTAATGGGAAAAGAATTCGTGGGTTTATAAAATCATGGGGTAATGGGAAAAGAATTCGTGGGTTTATGGGCTGTGATGGGTTTTTGTGTTTTTGTTTTTTTTTTTTTTTTCTCTGAACTGTAAAAAATTTTCTGGAACTCGACCCCTGCGCGGCCGCTCAGCATTTCTGCGCGGGCGCGCAGCAAGCTGCGCGGCCGCTCAGCATAGCTGCGCGGGCGCGCAGAGGGTCTCTGGAAAAATTTTTTTTCAGCCCCTTTTTTCTGATTTTTTTGTGTTTTTGGATAGGTTATTAACTTCTAAGGGTTCCTGTAACAACAATTCATGGGTTGCCTCCCACGCAGCGCTTCTTTTTCGTCATTAGCTTGACGTATGGTACCTTTCTCAAGTAGTCAACAAAATGGCACTAACCACCTCTCGGTTTGCCATGTCCCCATAGTAGTGCTTCAACCGATGACCGTTAACCTTGAATGCTTGGTCCGAATCATTCTCAAAAATTTCCACCGCTCCATGTGGAAACACAGTTTTGACAATAAAAGGTCCAGACCACCTTGATTTCAACTTCCCAGGAAAAAGTCGGAGCCGAGAGTTGAATAACAGAACTTGTTGCCCTGGCACAAATAACTTAGGATGTAGCTTCATATCGTGCCACCTCTTCACCTTTTCCTTATACATTTTGTTATTCTCGTACGCTTGAAGTCGAAATTCATCAAGTTCATTAAGCTGAAGCATTCTTTTCTTACCAGCTGCATCTAAATCCAGGTTCAATTTCTTCAATGCCCAGTAGGCCTTATGCTCAAGCTCCGCCGGTAGATGACATCCCTTACCGTACACCAACTAAAACGGTGACATCCCAAGTGGAGTTTTGTATGCTGTTCTGTAAGCCCAAACAGCTTCATCGAGCTTTAAAGACCAATCCTTCCTTGACGGACAAACAACCTTCTCTAGAATGCGCTTTATCTCTCTGTTAGACACTTCCGCTTGACCATTTGTTTGCGGATGATAGGCAGTAGCTACTCGATGATTCACATTATAACGCTGCATCATAGAAGTGAACTTACGGTTGTAAATATGCGATCCTTCATCACTTATGATTACCCGAGGCGTTCCAAACCTTGTGAAAATTTGCTTATGAAGAAAATTTAGCACTGCCTTTGCATCATTTGTCGGTAAAGCTTTAACTTTGACCCATTTTGAGACATAATCGACTGCCAGCAAGATGTACTGATTATTGCAAGACGAGATAAAAGGCCCCATGAAATCGATTCCCCATACATCAAAGACCTCGACTTCAAGCATCACATTTAATGGCATCTCATCCTTCCTTGACAAATTTCCCACTCTTTGGCAACGATCACACCTTAAAACAAACTGATGAGCATCCTTGAACAAAGTAGGCCAGAAAAAACCTGCTTGCAGAATACGAGCTGCCGTCTTCTCACCTCCATAGTGTCCACCATAAACCGTGGAATGGCAGTCTCGTAATATCCCCTCCGTCTCACAGAACGGGATACATCTCCTGATGATCTGATCAGCTCCCTGTCTAAACAAATATGGTTCATCCCACATATACCACTTCACCTCATGCAGAAACTTCTTCTTTTGAGCGGATGTCAAATTACGCGGCATTATATTGCTGACAAGATAGTTTACAATATCTGCAAACCATGGTTCTTCCTCCTGAATTGCAAACAACTGCTCATCCGGAAAAGATTCATTGATTAACGTCCTATCTTGTGAAGTAGAATCGGGATTCTCCAACCTAGAGAGATGGTCAGCTACTTGATTCTTGGTACCTTTTCTATCTTTGATCTCTAACTCAAATTCCTGAAGTAAAAGCACCCAACGAATGAGTCTCGGCTTCGAATCCTTCTTAGAAACCAGATAGCGAATAGCTGCATGATCAGTGAATACTGTTACTTTCGTACCAAGCAGATAAGATCGAAATTTCTCAAAGCCAAAGACTATAGCCAAAAGCTCCTTCTCAGTAGTGGTGTAGTTCAATTGGGCCCCATTTAAAGTCTTACTCGCATAGTAGACCATATGGAAGAGATTTTTCTTGCGCTGTCCCAGAACTGCACCTACCGCGTAATCACTCGCATCACACATCATCTCAAACGGTTCTGTCCAATCTGGTGCTGTAATAACTGGTGCAGTGATCAAACTCTTCTTGAGAGTCTCGAATGCTGCCAAACATTCATCATCAAATTTGAAAGGCACATCTTTCTCAAGTAAATTGCACAACGACTTAGATATCTTTGAAAAGTCCTTGATGAATCGCCGATAAAAACCCGCATGACCGAGAAAACTACGGATTCCTTTCACCGAATTAGGTGGGGGAAGATTTTCAATGACTCCCACCTTGGCCTTGTCCACCTCCAGACCTTTGCTAGAGACCTTATGCCCAAGGATAATGCCTTCACGCACCATAAAATGACATTTCTCCCAATTAAGCACCAAATTAGTTTCCACGCATCTTTTGAGTACGGCGCGCAGATTATTCAAACATTCATCATATGAGTGTCCAAAGACGGAGAAGTCATCCATGAACACTTCGACGTTATTTCCAATCATGTCAGAGAATATAGCCATCATACATCTCTGAAAGGTGGCCGGGGCGCCACATAACCCAAACGAAACTCTACGAAAAGCAAATGTGCCAAATGGACAAGTGAAGGTAGTCTTTTCCTGATCCTCTGGTGCAATACAAATCTGATTATACCCGGAATAACCATCCAGAAGACAAAAATACTCATGTCCCGCCAATCTGTCAAGCATTTGATCAATGAATGGGAGAGGGAAGTGATCCTTCCTTGTGGCTTTGTTCAATTTTCTATAATCCATGCATACTCTCCATCCTGTAACTGTTCGAGTAGGGATGAGCTCATTCTTTTCATTTGCGACCACAGTGATACCTCCTTTCTTAGGTACACATTGCACGGGGCTCACCCACGAGCTGTCAGAAATAGGATAAATGATGCCTGCATCTAGCCATTTTAGAATTTCTTTCTTCACCACCTCCTTCATGATCGGGTTCAGTCTTCACTGCTGTTCCACAGTTGGCTTACTACCTTCCTCTAACAGAATTTTATGCATACAATATGAAGGACTTATCCCCTTGATGTCTGCTATGGTCCATCCTATAGCCGATTTGAATTCTCTCAAAATCCTTAAGAGCTTGTCTTCCTCACTACCTGAAAGGTCAGCTGAAATAATAACAGGTAACGTAGATGAATCACCTAAAAAAGCATACCTCAAGTGTTCAGGTAATGGTTTGAGCTCCAAGGTAGGTGCTTCCTCTATTAATGGTTTGAGCTTCCCTTCAGCATTCTTAAGGTTAGAAGTACCAAGAGATTCAAATGGTATGTCGAGCTTTCGCTTCCATGGAGAAGCGTTCAGATATTGTAATTGCTCGTTGCTATCTTCATCATCGCTGTCAAAATCCCCCACTAAGGCCTTTTCCAATGCATCAGACATTAGCATGTGATCGAGTTCCGAAGTAACTGCAGAATCAATCACATCCACTTTTAAACACTCCTCATCTTCTGTAGGGAATTTCATTGCCTTGAATACGTTGAAGGTCACATCCTGATCTTGGACCCGCATAGTAAGTTCCCCTTTTTGCACATCTATCAAGGTACGACCAGTAGCCAAGAAAGGCCTCCCCAAGATTATGGGAATCTTCTTATCTTCCTCAAAATCCAGAATAACAAAATCTGCAGGAAAGAAGAGCTTATCCACCTTGACGAGCACATCCTCAACTATGCCCCTTGGGTAAGTAATGGAACGGTCTGCCAATTGTAGCGACATGTATGTGGGTTTTGGATCAGGCAGATCCAGCTTTTTAAAGATCGACAAGGGCATCAGATTAATGCTTGCTCCCAAATCACAAAGGCACTTGTCAAAAGTTAGATTGCCAATGGTGCAAGGAATGGTGAAGCTTCCTGGATCTTTCAGTTTTGGTGATAACTTTTGCTGCAGAACAGCGCTGCATTCTTCCATGAGAGCAACGGTTTCAAGGTCATCCAGTTTCACCTTCCTTGAAAGAATAGTCTTCATAAACTTCGCATAACTAGGCATTTGTTCCAGAGCCTCAGCGAAAGGTATATTGATGTGAAGTTTCTTGAACACCTCCAGAAACTTCCCGAACTGTCTATCCAGCTTTTGTTGCTGCAATCTCTTAGGAAAAGGTGGTGGAGGATAGAGCTGTTTCTCCCCTGTATTAGCCTCAGGCAGAGTGTGTTCAACAGTAGTCTTCTTTGGTTCCGCCACTTTCTCCTTTTGCTTAGATTCTTCATCTCTAACTTCAGCTTCGCCTTCTTTTGCCTTTTCAGCATCAGCTACTTTTCCAGACCTTAAGGTAATAGCCTTGACTTGCTCTTTAGCTTCCTTCCTGCCTAGTACTTCCGTGTCACTGGGAAGAGTGCCAGGTTGACGATTGAGCACTGCATTGGCTAATTGACCGATTTGATTTTCCAAGGTCTTGATAGAAACCGCCTGACTCTTGCACAACAGCTTAAGTTTCTCAAAATCAGCACTAGTAGGTGCAGCTGCACTTCCCTGTTGAGGATATGATTGCCTTGTAGCATACTGCTGTGGTTGCTGGAATCCAGGTGGGTTAAACTGTTTACTTACTCCTTGCTGATATGTTGGCTGAATAGCATTCTGATTATTCCCCCAGCTGAAATTTGGATGATTTCTGTTATTAGGATGATAGGTCGCTGGCACAGGCTGCTGTTGTCGCTGATAATTATTCACATACTGAACAGATTCATTGACAAGAGAACACTGATCCGTAGCATGAGAACCTGCACAAAGCTCACAAACCATAGCTATTTGATTAACTCCATACGTAGCCAAAGAATCAACCTTCATTGATAGCGCTTGGAGCTGGGCTGCAATAGCGGTGGCTGCATCAACTTCCAGAATACCTGCTACCTTGCCTGACGTCATCCTCTGAGTTGGGTTTTGATGCTCATTTGCAGCCATCGTCTCGATAAGATTATACGCCTCAGTATAGCTTTTAGCCCATAAGGCTCCTCCAGCTGCTGCATCGAGCATGGGCCGAGATTGGGCCCCCAAACCATTATAAAAACCAGTGATTACCATCCAATCCGGCATTCCATGATGTGGACATTTTCTCAACATTTCCTTGTAGCGTTCCCAAGCCTCGCACATAGATTCTGTAGGTTGCTGCGCAAACTGAGTAAGAGCACTCCTCATAGCAGCAGTCTTTGCCATTGGATAAAACTTCACCAGAAACTTTTGCGCAAGATCTTGCCACGTAGTGATGGACCCAGCTGGTTCAGAATGTAACCAGTCGTTAGCCTTATCCCTCAGTGAGAATGGGAAAAGCCTCAACTTGATAGCCTCATCAGTCACGCCATTATACTTAAAAGTGCTGCAGATCTCGACAAAATTTCTTATGTGCATGTTGGGGTCTTCAGTTGCCGCTCCTCCAAAAGAAACAGAATTCTGCACCATCTGAATAGTGCCCGGCTTGATTTCAAAGGTGTTAGCTTGAATAGCCGGATGAAGGATGCTTGACTGAATGTCATCAATTTTAGGCCGAGAAAAATCCATAAGAGCTGGATCAGCTTGAACAATACGATCTCCCATGTTTACTGGTTCTTTTTCAGTTCCTGAATCCGAATCCTCAAAATCTAACTTCTCCGGAGTATCAAGAACTTCGTCTTTCTCCTCAGCTGTATCTAAGGTCCTCTTGCGAGCACGAGAACGAGTTTGCATAAACGCTTACTAAAGTACCTGAAACACAACCGAAAAGAGTAATTAACTACTACGTCCTAATCACTGAGTCCTAATGACCAATGATGGTAAGTACATAAACTAAACAAATACGCCGAGTCCCCGGCAGCGGCGCCAAAAACTTGTTAGGACAAAAACATGCACTAATATTCACGCAAGTATACGCATTCGCAAGTAATATAGAATACTTTCTAGTTCGTTCCCTCAGAGACTCAGACTAAGTTATTGTCTAATTAAACTCACTCACCAATGTATGATTACTTCTCAATGTTAAGGTAACACTTAAAATTGTTGATTAAATATTAACTATAATTAACTACTTAATTAACCACTTAACTAACACTTCAATTTATCAATAATAAAACACTCATGAGATCACAACTTCATTATTACTTCCTTCTATAGCCATTGTTATTACCTTTAGCATGTGACAGTAATGATATTAATCGAATAACACGGAACTGATAAAAGCCAACTTTCATTGTACTAATACCATTCTACCAAACATCCACAATTAAGATAGAAGTTGAATAGTTATCAATTATGTTGAGTTCCTATATGTCTACAGAAATTGACAACACAACGATTTAAGCACAAGTTATTCCTTTTGATTACATAGGGCAAATAAAACTGTTAGAGTTACCCACTAATCATGCACAACGTACATGAACCTATGCTAGCATGGCAAGTTTTAAATCTCAAGATCCACCGTCGCTTCACAAGAGATTAACACCCTATCTTATATGTTCGCGACGCACATAAGACGAATACGCACAACCAATACTAGATATCATACAATCATCACACACTAAAGTAGTAAACAATTAACTAAAGAATTTCATAATAAATCCGTTGCAACCCCATGATCACGATTAGCCCATAATAGAACTTATCGCCATCATGGGTTCATATGAAATCATGATAATCAACACAAGAAAATAATAACTAAACTAATTATATTAAAACAGAGTACGTCACAAGAGTAAATAAGTCAAAGCAAGAAAACTAGCATCCAACGTTACAACGAAACAAGAATCATAAGAAAATATGCTTCCTCTTCGTTGCGGTGTGCTAAATCGGTCTTCTTCCTTATCTCCTTCGCTTCTTGCGCAAAACACAATCTAAAACATAATCTCCTTCATATTCTCCATGAAAACGTCTCAAATCTACTTATATAATAGTCCCATAAAACTCAGATTACATAGAAGTTGGAAGCCAAACAGAAGTAGAAGTCTAAAATAATTCAGCTTTTTCCCCGACCCTGCGCGGCCGCTCAGCATTTCTGCGCGGGCGCGCAAGGCTGCTGCGCGGCCGCTCAGCATTGATGCGTGGGCGCGCAGGACCCTACTGGAAAAATTCCAGGTTTGCTCCGTTTCTTCACCGTAATCTGCCCGTTCTTTTCCTCTCGCAATGGTGAACACATGCCAAGGCTCATTCTTGATGATTCCTCCTCCGAAATACAACTAATACCCTGAAATGCATAAACACTAGAAAAACGCATCAAATACACAAAATACTTGATTTCAAGACACCAATTTAAGCCATTTTAAGACTTTCTAAGTGGTATAAAATGCCACTTATCACTACACCACACAAGGACCCAAGATTTAATTCCACAACAGGACTATTTCCCAAGATATTTTACGAAAAGGACGGACTGAGGCATGACTTAGAGTTCTCAGATCGACAAGTAGAACGAGAAGACTATCCTGATCATTGAAGATATATCTAGCGGATTACGTTTTATTTGGAAAGGTTTGGGGAATCGCCTATTGTTGATATATAATTCGTGTAGATATACTTACCACGCTAGCATACGAAAAATAGTCGCCGATATCCCTTACGAAGGGCAACGTGAAAGAATGAAGGATGTCATTGTCAGAACTGATAGAAGACAAAGAAGATCGTACACGCCCTATAAAGGCCACTAGTAGCAGGTACCAATAAATGTGAATACGTCTAAGGTGCTAGCGAGAATAATAAGTACGACCCAGAAGTGTCGTAGTACTATAGATATTATACGGGGAATGATTAAAGAAGTCCGACCGATGATGGAAGCTGAACGTTGCACGATCCTAAAACGTATCAATAAATTGCGTATTAAATGGTGCTTCCTTCAAGATGGCAACAAGACGATGACGTGCTTTATGTTACTACAGGAAGAAATGTTAAATCTGGCGCTAAGCGTGTAGCAGGAGACGAGCGTGTAGAAATGCAACGAGAACTTCTTATATAACTTAATCGACAGAGAGGATGCGCCAAAATGGGAAAAACATTAAGGAATGAAACTCTAGCACTAGTAGGAGCAATGTAAGGGGAAACGAATAAGCTGAAGGATGATTCCAAACACTAGAAGATGCGCTAATCGTCCATGTTATCAATTTTTAAGGGAAATGAAGTGGCCAGTTGATGTTAATCGAATTATCGACAATAACGAGTTATCATGCGTGCATTGGAACGGCTACAAAGCTTGTACGAAAGAAAGAATCGTTCTCTCTTAGGTTGGGAAGAAATTGGTAAGCGAAAGATACTTGGACCATCGTTGAGTCAAACAGACCAAAGGAATTCCTAAAACTTACCAGAACCCGGCTAGTGGCAGCCCACGACAAACAATAGAGATATGCAGACCAGGACTATAAAGACAGAAAGTACGAAGTAGCGGACCAAGTATTGTTGAAAGTACCTCCCGAGGAGGGAGTGATGAGATTTGAAAGGGAAAGAAATGTTGAACCCAAGATTTATTTGGACGAGTTGAAGAATTAAAGGACTAACAAAGTTGACTTACAAATTAGCACCATCATCAAATGGTCACCAAGTTTATAACGAGTACCACGAATCGAGGTTAGGAAATTTAATTGTTAAAACCAAATATATGATTGAAAATGAGCTAATAAACTCATAGCCAGACTTAGCGTATGTCGAGTAACGTGTAGAGGTCATAAGACTACAAGGACGAGTAACTGGAAATATATTGGAGGGACGAGTGGAAATTTTACGAAGGGATCAAATACTGCAAGGTCAACGTGAGAACTCGAGGTTATCATGCGAGAAGCATATCCCTACCTGTTTCTGAACTGATTCTGGGACGGAATCCTTTTAAGGGGGGAAGACTGTAAGAACCCAAATTTTTGACATCGATAAAAGACCTTTATGAATGGTAATATAATAACTTGAATTTTTGAGACCTTGTAAAACATTTAATGAATAGTAACCCTGACGGACGGGAAAAACTTTTGAGCCCACACCATGAGAAAATGAGTTCGGAGTTGATATTACGACTATACGTATCAAATGAGTGTATGTAAACGCTATTAGTTTTCGAAGAAAATGAACTTTGAAAAACGACTGTATTTACGACTCATCGAGGATTACGGGAATTATAATATAATTACGAGATTAAAACCCTACGGATTTATATTCAAGTAGGATAATTAAAAATATAAGGAATGAATATAAAAGGAATTACGTCGCGAACCATTTACGAGTAAGTATTACGAAAATGTTTAAGCAACCGAGCGAACGCGTAAACGATTAAATAAACGGAACGCACTAACCAAACCATGGTAAGAAAGTAACCATAGTTACTTCATCAAATAGTGAGCTAACCATAGGATGATCAAGCTAGCTAGCAAAATAGTGTGCTAAGGAAGCTAACCATGTAGTTTAGTTTGTATCCTAGAAAGCTACAAAGATTTGTCCCTAAGATTTGCAACCAAGAATCAACCTAGAATGTTATACTAGGAAGAATAAAATCAAGTGCAAGATATCACCCCATCTTCCTAGAAGTTACCTAGCAAATCAACCAAGCTAAGAAACCAAGAGTAGTATAAATACCCCCATCAAGCTTCCATTCGGCCCATTGAAGAAAAAGGGGAAAATTCAATTTCAAATCTCAAAATCTAGCCATGGTAAAATCATCCCATTAATTCTCAAGCCTCCTAGCAATTAAACTAAGGTAAGAAATTTATTTCATCTCTTTTTATCAAGGTTTGATGGGTGAAATAAATCAAGAAACTCACTAGTGAATAGTATGAATAGTAACCTCTCTTTGGTTTCTTGATTTCAATGGTGGTTTTAGGTTCCAAAAATCATACCGAGCACTTCCAAGCCTCCACCATCCTCAAGAACACATCTCAAGCTTTCAATAAAGGTAAGAATATTTGGCCTAACTTTATTCGGATTAGGATAGGCAATGTTATAAGGATTGTTTAGGTGCTTGAATCGCTTGATTCCGATTTACGGATCAAAAGTTATGGTCATTTTAGTAAAAGTGATTTACGCGACAAAAACTGCTACAAATTACGAACTTTGAAAATATAAAGGATCGACTTAAAAGTGTTCATAAATCATGAAATTTTTACAGAGAGTAACATATTGAGTTTCTAACTGCCATAAAATTTCAAGTGAGAATAATGATTTCTCAATTTTATAAAAATATCGGAGCCGAGACCGCGCGAGTAGAAACAGTAAGAATCCATAAGTGGAGCCGACGACGATAATGAGAATGAACCTAAGATACTTAGAAAAATGAAGCGACCATGATATGAATAAGGACTTAAAGGAATAATAAGGGTAGTATAAGTTGAGAGGGTGCATAATAAGTAGCGCGTGAGTGCGAGTCGCCGTAAAATAGAATGGGACCTAACAAATTGTGTTTATGGTTATAGATTTCTAAGCGGAACCTTGAGTATCCTCCACCTCGAGATACCCAGGCAAGTTTACGAACCCAACTCCATTTTTATTGTTGTGTTGTGAAAGGATTGTTTTACTATCATTGTATAAATACCATGTTTGCCATGATACGTAGTTGTTGAAATTTCGCATAATGTAGCGATGTTGTACGATAAAGTATATATCGTGAAATGTTATTTCGCTGTAAAGCATGATGTATTATATATGACCGAGAGTCAGTCGGGATTTAAGATAAAACCCGGGAATCATTCCGGTGATATTATAGGATGGTTATAAGTCCGAAGTAGTACGTTTTAAAGGGACTCATCGTCCACTTACGAAACATTAAAACACCTCTAACTTTTATTAAAACGATTTCCCAACGATCATATTCCCTCAACTATATTTTATTGTTCGAATAATAAATACTATATACCTATTCCTTATTATGGGAGTAGTATACTCCAATGATTATTTATTTCAAACCCGATTAATCATTATAGATTATTAATTATGTAGACACAAACTAGTTGAGGAATATTATTTTAAATATTCTTTTAGAGAGTAAACTCATTCGAGGTTTAATTATTTATCGACTATTATTTAATTAATTATTATTCTTAAAGGGTTCATTATTGATTTAAAAATCATAGATCCTGATTTAAAATATACTTTCTGATTTCAGAATATCATTCGAATAATTTTAGATCGTCGATGAATATTATCCCAACTTATTTAATATTTTGAATATAGTTTCAAGGAGAAACTTTTCCCCTTTATTAATTATCTGTTGACAACGGTCAACTCACATCCTTAGTACTTCCTCCGAAATTCTCGGAAGTACGTATATACATATATATACACTTATATCTTAGAAAGATAAGCTATTTTTATCAACAAGCAAAATGCTTGGGGAACTTCGATGTGGTTCGAGTTCTCGAGATTGATAGAATTATTTTAAAGAACAAGGGAGGGGTAGACTCTGGTACTATGTGTGTTAGATGGACTACCAAAGGTACCGCAGGCGAAGGTACTCAGTGTAATCAGGAACTTGTGAAGTATGTGTATACCCAAAAATGGGACACGTAGCCGGAATGCGGCAAGGGTGATAACCGGAATATGAAGGTGTCGTCCTACTACTAGTAGAAAAGGTTACTATTATCGTATTACGACTGATCATCATTTACGGTTGGTCCAACGAGTATCCTAATTCTTCCAATTGGAATTGAGATGCAATACCGTAACCCAAGCCTAGGTGTTGGGATTACTATTAAGGTATTCGCAAGATATTAAAATCCCTTAAAGAATTGTTTTCATAAGAAGGTGTGTATCACCAAGGAAAACTATTTTCGAATAAAACATAATTATCATATATGATGTTATCATACAGTCATTTTCATACTGTACATTATTATGTTGGGCATTATAGCTCACTCTTGCTTTCTTTTAAATGACACAACACAACATATGACCAGTATACCGGTGTGGGACTTAGTCGCTGACAGTCATGAGGAGGATCCCTGGAAGCTTTGTCTCAGGTGTGCTAGAGTATCAGATAGGTATAATATATCAGTCGTAATTATTGTAACTTCATGTAGAGGTTATAAATAATTGTTTGAGATCCTGTAAAGTACATTTGAGTGTAATAAAAGAAGATTATATTTTGTACGTCGTTTCTAAGGCTATAACTTGTGTGTGTGAGTATGAGATTGGAGTCTGTTGGATTATTGAATCAGTACCAGGTTACACTTGAGTGAAAGATGGCGTGACGACCCAGATTCCTGACCCCGGATTTGGGGGCGTTACAACATTTGAACTTAGACTTATCAACCATGTTTCTGTTTGACTTGGCTACTCCAAAATTCTTCTTGAATTTGAGCTTGGCAAATCTCCTGGATAGAAAAGCAAGATACGCATCTATGTCATCCATGTTATCTTGACTAAGATGGTCTTCATGTTCAGCTACTAGCCCTTTTCTCTTGCCTTCACAAACTCTAGGGTTTGGTGCAGAATCAACAGCTTCAACCTTTATCTCCTTTTCTTGCTCAGCAACTAATGCAATAGACCCTCCCTTATTTCTTCCTTTTTCCATCTTCTCATCTTGCTCTATTTCAAGCTCATAGGTTTTTAGGATACCATACAGTCTATCCAAGGTAAACTCCTTGTAATATTGGGAATCTCTTAATGACACTGTCATTAGCTTCCATTCCTTTGGCAGAGATCTAAGGAATTTGAGGTTTGAGTCTTTTGTTTGATAGACCCTTCCATGCAGTTTTAGAGCATCCAGTAGTTTTTGGAATTTACTGAAAATATCAATGAGTGACTCACCTTCTTCACTATGGAAATGCTCATATTGCTAAATCAAGAGTTGCATTTTGTTCTCCCTTACTTGTTCAGTTCCATCACATATAACTTGAATTGTATCCCCGACATCCTTAGCAGTTTTGCAGTTTATGATGTTGTCAAACATGTCACTGTCAACACCATTAAACAGAATGTTCATGGCCTTTTTATCCTTTTGAACTTGTTCTTTATCTGGATCAGACCATTCTGCTTGTGGCTTTGGGACTGATGATTCATTTCCTGTAGCAGCTCTCATAGGGACATGTGGACCTTTCTCAATGCAGTCCACATATGCTTCATCTTGAGATAGGAGATGCAGGAGCATCTTCACCTTCCAATGGTGATAGTTGTCTTTGTCCAGAAATGGTATCTTTTCTCCAACATCTTTTCTATTCATCTTGTTAGTTGTTGTGATCTTTAAACTCTTTATTCTTCAAGAGCTTGCTCTGATACCAATTGTTATTCCCAAACAATGCAATACAAATTACAGAAGGGGAGGTTAAATGTAATTCTGGTTTCTTTTTCTGATTTTAAAACTGTTCTTACTTAATAATATAACTGTGCAGATTTTTCTATATTGCGGAATGATAAAGATATGAAAACCAAACACAAAGAAATAAAACACAAGGCTTTAAAACTTTCTGGTGGATTTGAACTTATTCACCAGATATATATATATATATATATATATATATATATTAAGATGAGAACTCTGTGATGCTTGAATAGCACACACCTACTTACAAGTGAACTTGCAGAATTACAAAGAGATGCTTAACAGATACAACCTTTTCTATCTCTCTGAAAATAATGCTTACTTTCTTAGTCTTTTTGTTCTACTTGCTACACTTGGTTTATATACTACCAAGTTACATGATAAAAAGACAAACAAGTAAAACAAAAAATGTTTCTAGTCTAATTTCATGCCGTTTCATTACACTATCCAACATCTTTGAATATCTTCATGATTGCATGGAAATAGTAATGCTTCTTTGTTCCTCAAATCCTGCACTTAGGCTGCCACATTCCATTTGCAAACACCCGACGTATGTGACTGTGTTGTCACTGTCAACTGCTCTTTTGAATATGATCACCCATCGGGATTATGTTGGTCATCCGTCGGATTCCTTGTTGATTATCTGTCGGGAGCCTTTGTAGATCATCCGTCGGGAGCCTTTCTGCCACTTGACTTTATTTCACTTATACAGAATTACAAGACATCTTATATTTACAATTAGCCACCCTATTCTGCATATCAATCTAGTAGTCAACATGACTTAAAGAATCCTACAACACCTACTCAACTAATACATTGTTGTTTGCAGACATGTGCTATAATACTTATTATTACATAAGCTACACTCTCGATGAATGTTCAGTGGTCATCCGTCAGGACTATAAATTCATCTGTCGGGACTATTGTAGAACATCCGCCGAGAGCTACAAATATACTAAGTTAAATCTACTAAGGTGTTTTGTTCAACTTATCATCAAGTTCACAACATATTCCTAACAGAAGTCATATTAAGAGAATAGATATATATCGATATGTCATTTTCCTGACTCTTATTGAGAACTAAAAAATAACTTGTCGAGATGTCTAATAAATACCCAGTTTGTCCTGAATGGACTGAATTGTTTCCAATTTTTACTTAAATAAATCAAAATAAAATCATACTGATTTTGTCAGAAGTATTTTACCAAAATAATTTAATAAATTAAATTATCTCAGTTTTGAGTTATTGATAAGTCTAAAATTTATACTTGTAGAGAACTCTGTGAGTTAACACTTATCGAGATCTCTACAATGACTTATCGAGAAGTCATAATATAGCTTGTCGAGAAGTCCTTCGAGAAGTTAGAAAAATGACTTATCGAGGACTCACTCGATAAGTATCAAAATGACTTGTCGAGAAGTCAATTTGACTTATCGAGAACTCAATTCTCTATATACTTTTAAACTTTTTGATTCTGCCTTGTGTTAATTTTACATATTAAAAATGCAAATTAACATTTAGACAATTTTCTTAGAATTGAAAAATTCCAAGCTAAATTTGAATTTTGAAAAATAAATAAATAGAGATTTTTGAAATATTTATAACTCATATTTCACGTAATTTCTAATTAAATCAAATTAATTTTGATTCATTAGAATTTAATATGCTGCAACAATTTAGCTAAGTCCTTGCTTTTAGGATGAAGAATTTAGCATTCCAATTTCACCTACAAGTCTAGTGAAAGTTGCTTCATCCAAAGGTTTAGTAAAAATGTCACCTAATTTTTTTTCTGTTGGAACAAAAATGAGCTCAATGGTACCATTTGCAACATGTTCTCTAATAAAATGGTACCTTACATCAATGTGCTTTGTTCTATAATGATTAACCGGATTAGCCATAATAGATATAGCACTAGTATTATCACACATAATTGGAATTTTGTATAACACTAGGCCATAGTCCATTAGCTGATTTCTAATCCAAAGCACTTGAGCATAAAAACTTCCAGCAGCTTTGTATTCAGCCTCAGCTGTAGAAGTTGACACATATTATTGTTTCTTGCTATACCGGGATATAAATCTTTGTCCAAAAAACTGACAGCTTCCACTAGTGTTCTTCATGTCAACCCTGCATACAGCAAAATTTGCATCTATATATCCAACAGCTTCAAAATCTGTCCCTTACGATACCGTAATCCCAAGTTTGGAGTCCCCTTTAAGTATCTGAAAACTTTTCTTCACATCCATCAAATGTGATTCCTTTGGATTGGTTTAAAATCTTGCACACAAACATGTTGCAAACATAATATCTGGTCTACTAGCAGTTAAATACAGCAAAGATCCAATCATTCCTCTATAACCTGAAATGTCTACACTTTTTCCTTTCTTATCATCATCCAACTTAGTAGCTGTAGACATAGGTGTAGATACAGGTTAACAATCAACCATGCCAAAATTCTTCAAAAAATCCTTGACATACTTAGTTTGGCTGATGAAGATCCCATCACTTCTTTGACTGACTTGAAGTCCAAGAAAGTAACTTAGTTCTCCCATCAAACTCAATTCATATTCACTCTGCATAAGCTTTGAGAATCTTTGACATAGCTTTTCATTAGTAAAACCAAAAATGATATCATCAACATAGATTTGAACTAGGATCATATCATCACCATGTTGCTTGTAGAAGAGAGTCTTGTCAATTGTACCTCCAATGAATCCATATTTAAGCAAAAATTTTAATAGTGTGTCATACCAAGCTCTAGGTGCTTGATTTAGTCCATAGAGAGCCTTGAGTAGCTTGTACACAAAATCTAAAAATTCTGGATCTTCAAAACCAGGTGGCTGTTTCACATAAACTTCTTCTTCCAACTTACCATTAAGGAATGCACTCTTCAGATCCATTTGATATAACTTAAAATTTGAATGTGCAATAAATGCAAGAAAAAACCTTATTGCTTCAAGTCTTGCAACTGGAGCAAAAGTTTCATCATAGTCAATTCCTTCTTTCTGTGAGTATCCTTTTGCAACCAACCTTGCTTTGTTTCTGGTGACAATTTCGTTTTCATCCATTTTGTTCCTGTACATCCACTTCGTTCCAATTACACTTCTGTTCTTTGGTGTAGGAACTAATTATCAAACTTTATTTCTTTCAAACAGATTTAGCTCTTCTTACATAGCAGATATCCAATTAGGATCAAGTAGAGCTTCTTCAGTTTTTTTAGGCTCAACCTGTGAAAGAAAACATGCATGAAGACATTCATTTGTAGTTGCACTTTTAGTCCTTACTCCAACAGTTGGATCACCAATAATTGCTTCACTTGTATGACTCCTATACCATTTTTGGTGTGAGTTTGTTGACTTGAGTTTTCTGCATTTTCTTCACCATTGGCATGACTTGCAGAACTTTCTCCTCTTCCCCCCTGAGTTTGTGCTATCAAATTCAGGTGTTTGAGATGAGCTTTCATTTTCATGATTTACTTGTTCAGTTGACTCTTCATCCATTCTGTGATTTGTGTTGACTTCAGCTTCATCCTCAGAGTCACTATCAATATTGAGATTTTCAAATTTCAGGGCCTCAGATTCATTTTCATCAAGGCATTCCAAGCCTGGACACTTGTCATCATCAAAAGTTACATCTGTGCTTTCCATAATTTTCTTTTGTTCAAGCACATAGACTTTGTACGCAGTTCTCTCCAATGAATATCCTAGAAAAATTACTTCAAAGACCTTAAAGTCAAATTTTCCCACATATTAAGAGTTGTCCTTTAGAACAGAACATTTGCTTCCAAGCACATGAAGATGCTTTACAGTATGCTTCTTTCTTAATAAGATTGAGTAGGTTGATTTGCAAAGATTCTTGTTGATGATATATTTATTTTGAGTGTACCATGTAGTGTTGACAGCTTCTTCCCAAAAACTAGTTGGCAAATTGGCATCCTGCAGTATTGTTCTAGCAGCCTCTACTAGTGTTCTGTTCTTTTCTCAACTACCCCATTTTGCTGAGGTGTTCTTGCAGCTGACATACTTAGTTTGGCTGATGAATATCCCATCACTTCTTTGACTAACTTGAAGTCCAAGAAAGTAACTTAGTTCTCCCATCAAACTCACTTGATATTCACTCTGCATAAGCTTTGAGAATCTTTGACATAGCTTTTCATTAGTAGAACCAAAAATGATATCATCCACATAGATTTGAACTAGGATCATATTATCACCATGTTGCTTATAGAAGAGAGTCTTATCAATTGTACCTCTAGTGAATCAATGTTTAAGCAAAAATTCTAAGAGTGTGTCATAGCAAGCTCTAGGTGCTTGATTTAGTCCATGGAGAGCCTTGAGTAGCTTGTACATAAAATCTGGAAATTCTGGATCTTTAAAACCAGGTGGCTGTTGTACATAAACATCTTCTTCCAACTCAGCATTAAGGAATGCATTCTTCACATCCATTTTATATACCTCGAAATTTGAATGTGCAGCAAATGCAAGAAAAAACCTTATTGCTTCAAGTCTTGCAACTGGAGCAAAAGTTTCATCATAGTCAATTCCTTCCTCCTGTGAGTAGCCTTTTGAAACCAGCCTTGCATTGGTTCTGGTGACAATTCCATTTTCATCTATTTTGTTCCTGCACACCCACTTTATTTCAATTACACTTCTGTTCTTTGGTGCATGACCTAATTACCAAACTTTGTTTCTTTCAAACTGATTTAGCTCTTTTTACATAGCAGATTTCCAATTAAGATCAAGTAGAGCTTCTTCAGTTTTCTTAGGCTCAACCTGTGAAAGAAAATATGCATGAAGACATTCATTTATAGTTGCACTTCTAGTCCTCACTCCAATAGTTGGTTCACCAATAATTGATTCTCTTGTGTGACTCATATCCCATTTTTTGGTGTGAGTTTGTTGACTTGAGTTTTCTGCATTTTCTTTACCATTGGCATGACTTGCAGAACTTTCTCCTCTTTCTCCCCCTGAGTTTGTGCTATCAAATTTAGGTGTTTAAAATGAGCTTTCATTTTCATGATTCACTTGTTCACTTGACTCTTCATCCATTCTGTGATTTGTGTTGACTTCTGCTTCATCCTCAGAGTCACTATCAATATTGAGATTTTCAAATTTCAAGGCCTCAACTTCATTTTCATCAAGGCAGTCCAAGCCTGGACACTTGTCATCATCAAATGTTACATCTGTGTTTTCCATAATTTTCTTTTGTTCAAGCTCATAGACTTTGTACGCAGTTCTCTCCAATGAATATCCTAAAAAAATTGTTTCAAAGACTTTAGAGTCAAATTTTTCCACATATTCAGAGTTGTCCTTTAGAACATAGCATTTGCTTCCAAACACATGAAAATGCTTTACATTATGCTTCCTTCTTGATAAGATTGAGTAGGATGATTTGTCAAGATTTTTGTTGATGAGATATATGTTTTGAGTGTAGCATGCAGTATTGATAGCTTCTTCCCAAAAACTAGTTGGCAAATTGGCATCTTGCAGCATTATTCTAGCAGCCTCTACTTGTGTTATGTTCTTTCTCTCAACTACCCCATTTTGCTAAAGTGTTCTTGCAGCTGACATACATAGTTTGGATGGTGAAGATCACATCACTTCTTTGACTGACCTGAAGTCCAAGAAAGTAACTTAGTTCTCCCATCAAACTCACTTCATATTCACTCTGCATAAGCTTTGAGAATCTTTGGCATAGCTTTTCATTAATAGAACCAAAAATGATATCATCAACATAGATTTGAACTAGGATCATATCATCACCATGTTGCTTGTTGAAGAGAGTCTTGTCAATTATAACTCCAGTGAATCCATATTTAAGTAAAAAATTTAATAGTGTGTCATACCAAGCTCTAGGTGCTTGATTTAGTCCATAGAGAGCCTTGAGTAGCTTGTACACAAAATCTGGAAATTCTGGATCTTCAAATCCAGGTGGCTGTTTCACATAAACTTCTTCTTCCAACTTACCATTAGGGAATGCACTCTTCACATCCATTTGATATACCTTAAAATTTGAATGTGCATTAAATACAAGAAAAATTCTTATTGTTTCAAGTCTTGCAACTGGAGCAAAAGATTCATCATAGTCAATTCCTTCTTTCTGTGAGTATCCTTTTGCAACCAACCTTGCTTTGTTTCTGGTGACAATTCCGTTTTCATCCTTCCTGTACACCCACTTCGTTCCAATTACACTTCTGTTCTTTGGTGCAGGAACTAATTATCAAACTTTATTTCTTTCAAACTGATTTAGCTCTTCTTACATAACAGATATCCAATTAGGATCAAGTAAAGCTTCTTCAGTTTTTTTAGGCTCAACCTGTGAAAGAAAACATGCATAAAGACATTCATTTATATTTGCACTTTTAGTCCTCACTCCAACAGTTGGATCACCAATAATTGCTTCTCTTGTGTGACTCCTATCCCATTTTTTGGTGTGAGTTTGTTGACTTGATTTTTCTGCATTTTCTTCACCATTGGCATGACTTGCAGAACTTTCTCCTCTTCCCCCCTGAGTTTGTGCTATCAAATTCAGGTGTTTGAGATGAGCTTTCATTTTCATGATTTACTTGTTCAGTTGACTCTTCATCCATTCTGTGATTTGTGTTGACTTCAGCTTCATCCTCAGAGTCACTATCAATATTGATATTTTCAAATTTCAGGTCCTCAGATTCATTTTCATCAAGGCATTCCAAGCCTGGACACTTATCATCATCAAAAGTTACATCTGTGCTTTCCATAATTTTCTTTTGTTCAAACACATAGACTTTGTACGCAGTTCTCTCCAATGAATATCCTAGAAAAATTACTTCAAAGACCTTAAAGTCAAATTTTCCCACATATTCAGAGTTGTCCTTTAGAACATAACATTTGCTTCCAAGCACATGAAGATGCTTTACAGTTTGAGTAGGGTGATTTGCCAAGATTCTTGTTGATCAGATATTTGTTTTGAGTGTAGTATGCAGTGTTGACAGCTTCTTCCCAAAAACTAGTGGGCAAATTGGCATGCTGCAGTATTGTTCTAGCAGCCTATACTAGTGTTGTTAGGTCCCAATGTGTTTGTAGAAGGGGGGTTGAATACAAACAATACCGAATAATCGAATTTAGTGCGGAATAAAAAATTGAAACAAAATTCAAGTTAAATAAAAATATTATTAAACTTGAAAGGTGTTACAACTACGGTATCGATTACAAGGGATTAATCTCAAATTAATTATCACAAATCTAGAATAAATTCGACTTGAACTTTTTCTATTTTTGCAATAAAAAGATTCAAATGCTAAACACAATTTGAGATTAAGTTCTAGGGATTTTGATCCGCTAGATAGTTACACAAGAACAGGAGAATGATTTCTAGTTGTTTAGATTTAACTTGGAAACTAGAAATTGTGATCTTGAATTTAGCAGATGAAAATGAAATATTATGCTTCTTCTTTTTCTGCTGTGTTCTTGGTTTGTTGAGAATAAATAAAAAAGTCTTCTGCTGCTTCTGTTCTAGTTATAATTCAATCAACAGAATCACTTGAACTGGAATGACAATCGGCATGACAATCACTTGTACTAGCAAGACAATCGGTGAGACAATCATTTGTGCTACCATGACAATCGATATGACTATCAAATGAACTAGCAAGACTATCAAACTGAGCTGGTAAGACAATCTCCTTCCAGTAGAACTTTCGGTGAGACAATTAAAATGACTTGGCATGACAATCCAGATTGTCATGCTAGTTCAATTTCAATTGTCTTGCTGAATTAAAACTGATTTTAATCCAATTAAAATTCTGAAAATTCTTAATATTAATTCAGAATTAATTAATCAATTAATTTAAATAATCAATAAATTAATCTTTACAGATATAATTTATTTTCTTAATTAAATTATATGACTTAATTAATTAATAGAGAATTAATACTAATCTTGAGCAGCAACCACTCTTCTGAAAATCTTCTGAAAATCACTGAGAATTATGAATCAATTCTACCACTTCAATGTTGACACTCGATGTGGCGCCCTCCAAACCCAGGTCAGAAGTTTGGGGTCCACACACACCTTATTTAAAACCTGCTTATAACAATATTAAAGATAATAATAATATGCAATGACCCTATTTACTAACTACCACGGATCGCAACAGGTTAAAGTATGCACACAAGCCAAACACACTAATATATTACAAACCGTTCAAATCCCAACTATTCCAAACTCAAACTGAGTATTAAACATTATTACAACCTTTTACAGACTTAAATTATTCCAAAAGAAGCCTACTAGCTCAGCTTCCTGAACCTGAACCCCTTGCTCTCACGCTGGACTGGGGATCCTCTTTACCAACTGGTTCCTTTTTAACTGAAAGAATATAAACAACATTGCACAAATGAGCTAACTAGCTCAGCAAGTCACAATGACAAAACTGAGAATAATGATCATCAAGTGAACATGATTATGATATCAAGTGAACAATGGATTATGATTTAGAATTGGATATTATACTTTTAATTTAAAAACCAAGGTTAGGCTGCTGATTAGTCACGCACTAACCCCGAGCAAGGCACACAGCATTGCTCTAACTACTGGATCCAAGGCACACATTAGCCTAACTTGACCATTGTATGGTCTGACCACGAATCTGGTCCACAATTTTATAAAAACAATCCAATTCCAACATAACAACAGAATATACAATAATAAACAATAACCAGAATCAATAACAACAATAAGTGTTTAACAATGAAAGGGTTTTAATCCTTGTGAGGATCAATAAGGCAATTTAAAAGCTTGGATGCTGGGTAATGAAAGAATTGGATAACAAAGGAATCAACATTTCAGGGTTTCAAAGATTTGGGCTTTCAAAGCATAGGATGCAATGGTTGAGTATACAAGTAATTTAGTTTAGTGTTTGGGATTCTGTTTGCATGTATTTGTAGAGTAGTATCGTATACTTGAGGTTTGTGTCTGGGTATACAACAATCAATGGTCTAGAAAGAATAAGGTTCATGGCTCAAGAACAATAACTGAAATCAGGGTTTGCGTTTCAGTGCTTCAAAGCACTTGCAATATCAACCGGACTATCAAGTACTACAATATCTCGAGAAAGTTCAGAACACTTCCCTGGTATTAGCTTACTACACTGCACTACTTCCAATCACAACCGTCTTACTCCTCAACTATCTGTTTCCCTTTCCTACGTCTTGCCTCTTCTGCCCACATATCATAAGCATCTATCAATAATTGACTCATAGAATTCTATTCAACACATACTTCTATCTAACCTTCGTTTTACCCAAATCCGATTAACGGATTGAAAGTTATGCAATAATCAAGTAAACACTGAATATATAGACCGATAGTCAATTAAAAAGTCACATATAGCACATAATACATCATGTAATCAATGATATATCATTTATAAAGAAGTCTCGGGTCATAAATAGGCTTTCTGGTATTTAAAATAATTTTTAAAACATTTTTCGGAATTAAAACGGATCGTTGAATCAATTTCGGGTTAATAAACAGGGTTCATTTGGCCAATTCTGGCTCCGCAACAATTTTAGAATAATTATCGAGCCTTGAAAATAATTTAGAATACTATTTTAAAGCTCGAAACTATTTTTCGGAATTTTTAAATCATTTTTAAATAATTAAATCTAATTAAATAATTAATTAAAATCAATTAATAATTAATTAAATCAATTAATCAATTAATTTTCAAATTAATTGACCAATTAATCAATTAAAATTAACTGAAATTAATTATCTAATTAATTTAGATTTATTTTTGAATTAAAAATAATTTTCGGAATTAAAATAATAATTTTTAGAATTTTCAGAAATAAAAAATGAATTTTTATAATAAAAATAAATAGGAAATATGTTTTTTAAACATTTTTAAAACAAGAATCCTAAATTTGCAAAGTCTGGAAACTTCAGGGACCTAATTGTATCGTCCCCAAAAGTCCAGGGACCAAACTGCAAATTTTACACCCCGTCGCCGGAAAACACAGAGGTGGCCGGAGAACACGTTCCCGGCGTCCTCACCCCACCAACACCTCCAGATCACATCTATATTTCACCAGGAACTCAACCATACCAACAAATCATTCTAATCATCCCTGAGTTGGCCGAAATTTAGCCGTGAAGTTTGCCAGTTTCCGGCGAACTTCGAAAATATTCAAAAGACAACTCCCTTCTCTACAGACCTTGGTGATTCATGAAACTTATACGACTAGATTGCAAATTTCACAGAGAACACAATCCACTATATCACAACATCAATCTATTCCAGAATAAGAAACCCCCAAATTTCAATTAAGAACATTCATACGGGTTATAAACCCTAATTTTGAAATTCGAAAATCAAACTCAAATTTGAACATGTTATTGAACTCCAAATCAGACGTATAATATACCAAAATCATCAGGAAAACAAGTTCTACAACATGCAATCATCAAATCATACAAACAATCATCCGAACAAAAATTCATATTTTTCATAAAAATAATTCGAAAATAATTAAATTTTTAGAAATTAAACCTTTGATTCTGCAGGTGTATGGATTACAGATTCTGATAGAGCTTCTCAAGACCTTCAAATCCAGTACTCGAGCTTTTCAAACAAAGATCAATAACACCTTCAAAAGTTGGTTTGATTCTTGAAACAGTTTATGAATATAGGATTTTTCTCTGTAAAATTATATATTTATCTGTCTGCAAATGATTTTGATACGAAATAAAATACGGAAAAAGGCTATTTATATTTACGGAAAATTAGTATCCCGTTGGATCATTCCGGATATAAAACGGTACATTTATTTATAAAAAATGATCCAAACGGTATCGGTTTTCGGGATAATTATCCAAATCAGTACAATTTGTACTGCGGTCTTGGTCTCAGCGCCTAGTTACACGTACTACGAAGTGATAATTGGGATAGTTTAATAAAAAGTTCCCGTTTATCTAAAATACGGGTTTTATTGATTTACCTAAACGAATATTGTATCGAAAATGTTGCGCCGGGACCCGCGCAGAACAAACCGTACGCCGGATCGAAAAAGTTGAAACATGGAATATGCTCGGAATATTACAATTAGGTTAGGAAGGAGTTCTCGGAAGAGTTTCGAGTTCCAAAAATGTAACAACGGGTGACGTCGGTTGGTTCCCGTTTTTATAAAATAGATTTTAAATACTCGGAAAAAGATTTTATAAATTTCATATGATCCTTATAAATCCATAAATCAACATAAAAATAATTAGGAAGATATGACAATCATCTATATTTTATTTTGGACATATAAAAATTAAAATACTCAATTAATATTACTTTTAAATATCCAAGTACAGATAACGCTTAACAATTAACTCATAGAATAGATATTGAACACACATAATAATTATTTAATAGCAAAATTTATTACACGATATATCCCGGATATTACATCCTTCCCCCTTAAAAGGATTCTGTCCTCAGAATCTCCTAAGAAAACAAATGAGGGTACTTTTCTCTCATATCACTTTCTAACTCCCAGGTTGACTCTTCAACCTTTGGGTTTCTCCACAATACTCTTACTAACTTTACCACTTTATTTCTCAATACTTTCTCTCTTTCCTCTAGAATCTCTATCGGACTCTCTACATATGATAAATCTGCCTGAAACTCTATTGGCTCATATTCTATTACATGCCTGGAGTCTGGATTATATTTCTTGAGCATAGATACGTGAAAAATATTGTGAATGTGCTCCATGTACGGAGGTAACGCCAATTCGTAAGCTACTTTGCCAACGCGCTTTAGGATCTCAAAAGGTCCGACATATTTTGGGCTTAGCTTCCCTTTCTTCCCAAACCTCGTTAGTCCTTTCCATGGTGATACTTTCAGTAATATCAAGCTTCCTTCTTCAAATTCCATGTCTTTCCTTGACTGGTCTGCATATTTCCTCTGACGATCTTGTGCGGCTATCAATCTCTTCTGAATAATTTCAACAATTTCCTTTGTCTGATGTACCAGTTCAAGTCCAAGTATCTTGCGTTCTCCTACTTCGTCCCAATATACTGGAGATCTACATTTACGTCCATAAAGGGCTTCATAGGGTGGCATCCCAATACTGGCATGATAACTGTTGTTGTAAGCAAACTCTACCAAAGGTAAATGTTCATCCCAACTTCCTTTGAAATCAATAGCACAAATACGTAACATGTCATCGATTGTCTGGATCGTTCTTTCACTTTGGCCATCCGTCTGGGGGTGATAGGCCGTACTCATATTTAGTCTTGTTCCCAAACATTCTTGAAAACTTCTCCAAAATCTTGAATTAAACCTTGGATCTCGATCAGATATGATAGACACTGGAACTCCATGACGAACTACAATTCTCTTTAGGTACATATGGACCAACTTGTCAAGCGAAAATCTTTCATTTATAGGCAGAAAATGAGCTAACTTGGTAAGTCTATCCACTATAACCCAAATGGCATCATGATTAACTCTTGTCCTTGGTAATCCAACTATAAAATCCATGGCAATATGTTCCCACTTCCATTCTGGAATCTCCAATGGCTGTAGCAATCCGCTTGGCCTCTGATGTTCTGCTTTAACTCTCTGACAAATATAACATTTGCTAACCCATTCCGCAATTTCCCTCTTCATGTCTGGCCACCAATAATTCTTCTTTAAATCTCTATACATCTTGGTACTCCCTGGATGGATGGAATACTTTGAATTATGTGCCTTCTGTAGAATTTCATTCTTTAACTCCATCACCGGTGGAATCCAAATTCTAGATGAAAACCTCCGAATACCTTGGTCATCTTGTTGCGTGCATAATTCCTCACCTACCAAACGATTTATACCTTGATCCATTACCTCTTTCTGGCATTTCTTTATTTTCTCCAATAACTCCGGTTGGAAAATCATACTGTACACTTTTGCTTCCTCAGGCTTGCAAATTCTAATCTCCAATTCCAATTTCTAAAATTCTTTATATATCTCCTCAGGTACGGATAACATATTTAACCTTTCCTTTCGACTTAACGCGTCTGCTACAACGTTCGCCTTACCGGGATGATAATTAATCGAACAATCATAATCCTTGATCAATTCTAACCATCTCCTTTGCCTCATATTAAGTTCCTTCTGGGTAAATATGTACTTTAAGCTTTTGTGATCCGTATAAATCTCACATTTCTCTCCATACGGATAATGTCTCCAAATCTTCAAAGCGAAAACTATAGCTGCTAGCTCCAAGTCATGAGTAGGATACTTTTGTTCGTGTGGTTTCAATTGCCTTGACGCATACGCAATCACCTTTTCGTGCTGCATTAAAACACATCCTAGTCCTTTGTGAGAAGCATCGCTATAAATTACGAAATTCCCTTGATCGTCTGAAAGTGACAAAACAGGTGCCGTGATTAATCTTCGCTTCAACTCTTGAAAACTTTCTTCGCACTTATCGTTCCATATAAACTTTTCATTCTTTCGTGTAAGCTTTGTCAATGGTGTTGCAATCCTTGAGAAATTCTTAACGAATCGTCGATAATATCCTGCCAATCCCAAGAAACTTCTTACCTCAGTAGGTGTTCTTGGTCTCTCCTAATTTGTAATTGCTTCGATCTTTGCCGGGTCCACTTTGATCCCTTCGTTACTGACTATGTGTCCTAATAATTGAACTTCCTGTAGCCAAAACTCACACTTCGAGAATTTAGCATATAACTTCTTTTTCCTTAAAATTTCCAAATCCGTTCTCACATGTTCCGCATGATCCTCTTCTGTCTTTGAATAGATCAAAATATCGTCTATAAATACAATAACGAACTTGTCCAAATATTTCTTGAAAATTCTGTTCATCAGGTCCATAAATGCTGTCGGGGCGTTGGTCAATCCAAAAGACATTACTAGAAATTCATAATGTCCATACCTTGTTCGAAAAGCTGTCTTTGGTATATCTTCTGGCTTGATCTTCAGTTGATGATATCCCGATCTTAAATCGATTTTGGAGAAATATTTGGCTCCCTTCAATTGGTCAAACAAATCATCAATTCTAGGTAACGGATACTTATTCTTGATTGTAAGCTTGTTGAGCTCCCTATAGTCGATACATAGTCTCATGCTTCTATCTTTCTTCTTGATAAATAATATCGGTACTCCCCACGGGGATACACTAGGTCTGATTACTCCTTTCTCTAACAACTCCTATAACTGCTTCGCTAGCTCTTTCATCTCAACAGGCGCCATTCTGTACGGGGCCTTGGATACTGGTTCTGTTCCAGGTGTTAAGTCGATCGCAAATTCAATTTCTCTATCTGGAGGAAGTCCTGGTAACTCGTCGGGAAATACGTCTGGAAATTCATTCACTACTGGAATATCTTCAAGTTTTGCTGGCTCCTGACTCTTGTCAATCACGTAGGCTATAAAATGCTCGCATCCTTGCCATAATAACTTCTTAGCTTGAATTATTGTTAAGAACTTCTTTACTTGCTTCTGTCCCTTGAACGTTACTATCTTTTCGTCAGGCGTCTTCACTATTACCTTCTTATTTCGACAATCTATCTGGGCATCGTGCTTAGATAACCAATCCATCCCTAATATACCGTCAAATTCTCCTAACTTAAATGGTATCAAATCTACACAAAACTTACTACCAGAAATCTCAACCTCACAATTTCCACAAACTTGATTCACAGTTACACGTTCTTGATTTGCTAACTCCACAGTTATTATTTCATTAAATACCCAACTGGACAATTTAACTTACTAACAAAATCTTGTGAAACAAACGATCGAGTTGCTCCCGAATCTATTAACACTTTGGCACATAAAGAATTTACATTAAGCGTACATGCCACGACATCCGTATCCTGGATAGCATCCCTTACTGACATGTCGAAGACTCTAGCCCTTAGAGTCTCATTTACTGTTGGGGTAGATCCCATGATCCTCAAGGCATTACTGACTGGGGCTGCTGTCTTGCAATCCTTGGCCATATGTCCTGGCTTTCCACATTTGAAGCACATAAATCCAATGGCGGGAACCTTTACGCTGAATTTCGGATAGGCTGATCCTTATTTGTAGGCTCTCTAGCTGGCTGATTTCGGCACTCCCTCGAATAGTGCCCTTTCTGGTTGCATTTGAAACATACCACATTCAACTTGTTACAAACTCCTCCATGCTTCTTTCCACAAACTTGACAATCTGGAAAAGTTAATCTCAACTGATTCGGCTGATTCACATTAGCTGGACGGTTGCCCTGGCCTCCGTCTCCTGCATTTTGTCTCCTGAAATTAAAATTTCTCCCTGGCTGGAACTTGCCCTTCTTAAAGTTTGGAAACTTCCCTGGTTGTGACTGACCCTCACTTCCCTCAATTTTCCTTTTCTTGCTTTCCTTTTCCTTCTGGAACATCTCACTCTCTGTCTCTGCGATCATAGCCTTCTGTACAACCCTTGCATTGGTCTCCAACTCAAAAATAGCTACCTTCCCTCTGATCCATGGCTTTAAGCCTTGCTGGAATCTCTTAGCTTTCTTTCTATCAGTATCAACATATGACGGCACATACCTTAACAATTCTTCAAATTTACTCTCATAATCTGCCACCGACATAGTTCCTTGCTTTAACTCTAAAAACTTCAGCTCCATCTGATCTTGAACAAACTGAGGAAAATACTTTTCTAGAAATAATTCCTTAAACCTCTCCCAAGTAATAACATCTATACCTTCCAATGTCTTCACCATCTCCCACCAGTAGGTGGCCTCATTCTTCAAATAGTAACTTGCAAACTCAACCTTCTGCTCCTCTTTCACTTTTACCAAGGCAAATGCCTTCTCTATTTCCTTTAACCACACATTTGCTTCAATTGGCTCTAAGGAACCCTTGAATTCTGGTGGGTTTACTGCCTAAAAAGTTTTGAAAGTTACCTGGAGATTAGTCTGTCTTTGTTGTTGTTGTGCCAGGTGAACTGTTTGTTGGGCCAAAATTTGAAGAATCTGGGCTATTGTTGGGTCCATGGGTCCTGGGTTCACATTCGGGTTTGTATCATCTTGGTTGTTATTGTTGGTTTCTTCATTTTGGGTGTTGGTGCGGGTATTTCTTCTGGGAGGCATTTTCTGTAAAGAATCAATCAATTTATTTAGCTTTTGAATCAAATCTTTGCATAAAGGAAAAGTTTTGTAAAACAGGAATATCTCTTTTTGAAAACAGTTGTAACTAAGTAAATTGCATGCTTCTTTACAGAATATAAATAGTTATGGAATACAGGGTACATGGTATCACAGGGTATAACTGGTGCAATAAATAAGGTAAGGTAAAACAGGTGCAATAGAGTAAATGACAGTGCTGGAAAGGAAAAAGGTACTGATATATATATAGATCAAAAGTTTTAGGTAGTACAAGCGTAAAGACGCTTCGGAAGTAAAAGCAAAAAGGGTACAACAACCTACTCACTCGTCAGCATCGCTAGTCTATAAATACAACTCAAAAGTCTGCTGATACATACTACACACTACTGTACATACTATACAACCATAACAACACTGCTCAATATCTTCATCTCTGAATCTCGGGCTCATGGCAAATCTGGACCTACTATCTCCTCAAGCTCCTCTAGAACCCACTTAGCCCACTCTACTAGGAAATCAGGGGTGATGTCCTCATGTGTAGCCTCAGCAATCCTCACAGCAGCTGCTCTACGAAACGCCTGGAGCCTCTCCCTAAGTCGCCTCTCACCACTCCCCATCTCTCTGGTACGCATGATATGCAATAACTCCTGGATCTGACCCTGTAGGAATCACTGCTCCATAAGGCAAGCCTCAAACTGATGATATGGGACAGGATAGGAAGAGAACTGGAAAGGTACTCCTGTGACTGAATGACTAGTAAAGCCTGAATCAGCAGGTGGGGGTCCTCTGACAGGTGGCCTCATGCCTGGAGGTGGAATAGCTTGTAGTGGTACGGGCTGCAACACAGGTGGAGGTAGTATAGCCAACACTGGTGGAACAACAGGACGTGGATCCGAAGACGGCACTCCAACTGAAGGCTCTGAATGATCAGCTGATACGGGAATAAAAGAGTCGGCCATCGCTGCTATCTGAAATCATATCGCAATATAAGAATCTCGTACCATAACGCGAATTACACTAATACCTGATATACCGAAGCACTCAACCTCTCGACATTCTATCTTTCTATTCCTTACTTCTAATCCTAATCCTCTACCCATTCCCGTCAACCTAGGCTTGTGTCAGTGACTTATAACCTGTAGCTCTGATACCAAACCTGTGGCGCCCTCCAAACCCGGGTCAGAAGTTTGGGGTCCACACATACCTTATTTAAAACCTGCTTATAACAATATTAAAGATAATAATAATATGCAATGACCCTATTTACTAACTACCACGGATCGCAACAGGTTAAAGTATGCACACAAGCCAAGCACACTAATATATTACAAACCGTTCAAATCCCAACTATTCCAAACTCAAAGTGAGTATTAAACATTATTACAACCTTTTACAGACTTAAATTATTCCAAAAGAAGCCTACTAGCTCAGCTTCCTCAACCTGAACCCCTAGCTCTCGCGCTGGACTGGGGATCCTCTTTACCAACTGGTTCCTTTTTAACTAGAAAGAATATAAACAACATTGCACAAATGAGCTAACTAGCTCAGCAAGTCACAATGACAAAACTGAGAATAATGATCATCAAGTGAACATGATTATGATATCAAGTGAACAATGGATTATGATTTAGAATTGGATATTATACTTTTAATTTAAAAACCAAGGTTAGGCTGTTGATCAGTCACACACTAACCCCGAGCAAGGCACACAGCATTGCTCTAACTACTGGATCCAAGGCACACATTAGCCTAACTTGACCATTGTATGGTCTGACCACGAATCTGGTCCACAATTTTATAAAAACAATCCAATTCCAACATAACAACAGAATATACAATAATAAACAATAACCAGAATCAATAACAACAATAAGTGTTTACTAATGAAAGGGTTTTAATCCTTGTGAGGATCAATAAGGCAATTTAAAAGCTTGGATGCTGGGTAATGAAAGAATTGGATAACAAAGAAATCAACATTTCAGGGTTTCAAAGATTTGGGCTTTCAAAGCATAGGATGCAATGGTTGAGTATACAAGTAATTTAGTTCAGTGTTTGGGATTCTGTTTGCATGTATTTATAGAGTAGTATCGTATACTTGAGGTTTGTGTCTGGGTATACAACAATCAATGGTCTAGAAAAAATAAGGTTCATGGCTCAAGAACAATAACTGAAATCAGGGTTTGGGTTTCAGTGCTTCAAAGCACTTGCAATATCAACCAGACTATCAAGTACTACAATATCTCGAGAAAGTTCAGAACACTTGCCTGGTATTAGCTTACTACACTGCACTTGCTTCCAATCACAACCGTCTTACTCCTCAACTATCTGTTTCCCTTTCCTATGTCTTGCCTCTTCTGCTCACATATCATAAGCATCCATCAATAATTGACTCATAGAATTCTATTCAACACATACTTCTATCTAACCTTCGTTTTACCCAAATCCGATTAACGGATTGAAAGTTATGCAATAATCAAGTAAACACTGAATATATAGACCGATAGTCAATTAACAAGTCACATATAGCACATAATACATCACGTAATCAATGATATATCATTTATAAAGAAGTCTCGGGTCATAAATAGGCTTTCTGGTATTTAAAATGATTTTTAAAACATTTTTCATAATTAAAACGGATCATTGAATCAATTTTGGGTTAATGAACAGGGTTCGGTTGGCCAATTCTGGCTCCGCAACAATTTTAGAATAATTATCGAGCCTTGAAAATAATTTAGAATACTATTTTAAAGCTCGAAACTATTTTTCGAAATTTTTAAATCATTTTTAAATAATTAAATCTAATTAAATAATTAATTAAAATCAATTAATAATTAATTAAATCAATTAATCAATTAATTTTCGAATTAATTGACCAATTAATCAATTAAAATTAACTGAAATTAATTAACTAATTAATTTAGATTTATTTTTGAATTAAAAATAATTTTCGGAATTAAAATAATAATTTTTATAATTTTTAGAAATAAAAAATGAATTTTTATAATAAAAATAAATAGGAAATATGTTTTTTAAACATTTTTAAAACAAGAATCCTCAATTTGCAAAGTCTGGAAACTTCAGGGACCTAACTGTATCGTCCCCAAAAGTCCAGGGACCAAACTGCAAATTTTACACCCCGTCGCCGGAAAACACAGAGGTGGCCGGAGAATACGTTCCCGGCGTCCTCACCCCACCAACACCTCCAGATCACATCTATATTTCACCAGGAACTCAACCATACCAACAAATCATTCTAATCATCCCTGAGTTGGCCGGAATTTAGCCGTGAAGTTTGCCAGTTTCCGGCGAACTTCGAAAATATTCAAAAGACAACTCCCTTCTCTACAGACCTTGGTGATTCATGAAACTTATACGACTAGATTGCAAATTTCACAGAGAACACAATCCACTATATCACAACATCAATCTATTCCAGAATAAGAAACCCCCAAATTTCAATTAAGAACATTCATACGGGTTATAAACCCTAATTTTGAAATTCGAAAATCAAACTCAAATTTGAACATGTTATTGAACTCCAAATCAGACGTATAATATACCAAAATCATGAGGAAAACAAGCTCTACAACATGCAATCATCAAATCATACAAACAATCATCCGAACAAAAATTCATATTTTTCATAAAAATAATTCGAAAATAATTAAATTTTTAAAAATTAAACCTTTGATTCTGCAGGTGTATGGATTACAGATTCTGATAGAGCTTCTCAAGACCTTCAAATCCAGTACTCGAGCTTTTCAAACAAAGATCAATAACACCTTCAAAAGTTGGTTTGATTCTTGAAACAGTTTATGAATATATGATTTTTCTCTGTAAAATTATATATTTATCTGTCTGCAAATGATTTTGATACGAAATAAAATAGGGAAAAAGGCTATTTATATTTACGGAAAATTAGTATCCCGTTGGATCATTCCGGATATAAAACGGTACGTTTATTTATAAAAACTGATCCAAACGGTATCGGTTTTCGGGACAATTATCCAAATCAGTATAATTTGTACTGCGGTCTTGGTCTCAGCGCCTAGTTACACGTACTACGAAGTGATAATTGGGATAGTTTAATAAAAAGCTCCCGTTTATCGAAAATACGGGTTTTATTGATTTACCTAAACGAATATTATATCGAAAATGTTGCGCCGGGACCCGCGCAGAACAAATCGTATGCCGGATCGAAAAAGTCGAAACATGGAATATGCTCGGAATATTACAATTAGGTTAGGAAGGAGTTCTCGGAAGAGTTTCGGGTTCCAAAAACGTAACAACAGGTGACGTCGGTTGGTTCCCGTTTTTATAAAATAGATTTTAAATACTCGGAAAAAGATTTTATAAATTTCATATGATCCTTATAAATCCATAAATCAATATAAAAATAATTAGGAAGATATGACAATCACCTATATTTTATTTTGGACATATAAAAATTAAAATACTCAATTAATATTACTTTTAAATATCCAAGTACAGATAACGCTTAACAATTAACTCACAGAATAGATACTGAACACACATAATAATTATTTAATAGCAAAAATAATTACACGATATATCCCGGATATTACACTCGATGTACTGTCTTGTTCATGAGTGACTAACTTCCGTGACGTTTCTTCATGTCTTGACTTTGATAACTTGATTTTCTTTAGATTAAATCCTTGTAATTCTCTGATACCCTGACGAGATCTCTGTCACTTGATTAAATCCACAATCTTGATTTGTATCACCGAGACTTGATCAATTTCTTGAGCTTCTTCCAGTGAAGTAATTCCTCAAGTCTGTAGATGAACCTTGTTTCTGAATCCTCTGACAGATGTTACTTTGTGAGATCTCTTTGACGGTAGATCCACTATTTACTTGTTACATTCTTATTTGAGTTGAGTTAAATCCTCGAATATATAAATAGGCTATAACATATGCCTTACAAGTGTTCTGTTCTTTCTCTCAACTACCCCATTTTGCTGAGGTGTTCTTGCAGCTGACATACTTAATTTGGCTGATGAAGATTGTTAGAGCGAAAACACGCGCTAATAACACACGCAAGTATACACGTTCGCAAGTAATATAGAATACTTTCTAGTTCATTCCCACAGAGACTCAGACTAATTATGTTCAATTAAACTCACTCACCAGTGTATGATTATTTCTCAATATTCAGACAATAACATTTAGATTTTGATTAACTAATTATTAACTACAATTAACTACTAAAATTAACCACTTAATTAACACTTCGAATTAACAATATTAAAACACTCATGAGATCACAACTTCATTACTATTTCCTTCAATATTCATTGTTATTACCCTTAGCATGTAACAGTGATGATATTAATCGAATAACACGAAACTGATAAAAGCCAATTTTCATTGTACTAATACCATTCTACCGAACATCCACAATTAAGATAGAAGTTGAATAGGCATCAATTATGTTGAGTCCCTATATGTCTACAGAAATTGACAATATAATGATTTAAGCACAAGTTATTCCTTTTGATTACACAGGGCGAATAGAACGGTTAGAGTTACCCACTAATCATGCAACATCATACATGAACCTATGCTAGCATGGCAAGTTCTAAATCTCGAGATCCACCGTCGCTTCACAAGAGATTAACACCCTATCTTATATGTTCGCGACGCACATAAGACGAATATGCACAACCAATACTAGATATCATACAATCATCACACACTAAGGTATTAAACAACTAACTAAAGAATTCCATAGTAAATCCGTTACGACCCCATGATCACGATTAGCCCATAATAGCTCTTATCATCATCATGGGTTCATATGAAAACATGATAAATAAACACAAGAGAATAATAACTAAACTAATTATATTAAACCATAGTACGTCACAAGAGTAAATAGGTTCAAAGCAAGAAAACTAGCATCCAACGTTACAACGAAATAAAGAATCACAAGAAAATATGCTTCCTCTTCGTTGCGGTGTGCTAAAATGGTCTTCTTCCTTATCTCCTTCTCTCCTTGCTTAATACAACGATTCCTCCCCGTGAAAACGTCTCTGAATCTACTCATATAGAAGTCCCATAAAACTCAGATTACACAGAAGTTGGAAGCCAAACAGAAATAGAAGTCTAAAATAAATATTATTTTTTCCCGACCCTGCACGGCTAATATTATTTTTTCCCGACCCTGCGCGGCCACTCAGCATAGCTGAGCGGGCGCTCAGCTTCCTGCGCGTCCGCTCAGCATAGCTGAGCGGGCGCTCAGACCCCTACTGGATTTTTTCTGAGTTTTCTCCATTTCTTCGATGTAATCTGCTCCTCTCTTCCCTCTTGCAATGCTAGACACATGCCAAGGCTTATTATTGATGATTACTCTCCCGAAATGCAACTAATACCCTAGAATGCACAAACACTAGAAAAACGCATTAAATACACAAAATACTTGATTTCAAGACACCAATTTAAGCTATTTTAAGACGTTCTAAGTGGTATAAAATGCCACTTATCACACCCCCAAACTTAAATCGATGCTTGTCCTCGAGCGTCACAGACTCAAAAAAAAAACATGCATGAATGCAATCTATATGAAATGCAGCGATCCCCCTTACTACGAACAAACCAACCAACTTACAACATCTCAACAAATGCAATTAGGCGACTAAAGAGATATCAAATCATGCAAACGAAATACCTCCATAAACGTGGTGTGTGCAGATGCTTAATAGATATGCTTCGGAACTAGACCAATTATTATGACTCAACTATCATCAAGGCAATCACATGATTATACAAAGAATAAAAATTCTAGGCACAAAGTGACTTATAACACTACAAGAATTCTGGAGCTTATTACGGAATCATGTTTTTTATTCATAACAGCAATGCTTATTTGACCGTGCAATGAGTGAGGTCCACAAAAGACTTATACAATGGTATCCATGTAGCGAGCGTTAGGTTAGCGGATCCCAGACTCTAAAAGCCTTAGGTCACTAGGCACAAAGTCCCCTAAGAACTTAATAACTCGAATACCAAAGAGCCCACTCGTGATCAATTATGCATAAACACATACTCTTTTTTTTCTTTTTCCATTTTTTTCCTCTTTTTTTTTCTCTTTCTTTTTTTCTCAAAATTTCTGAGCAAGTGCGTTTCGCTCAATCTTGCTCAACCCTAGACTACTCGCATAACATACGAGCCGGCTACTAGCCAATTGACGCCTAGCCACAATTAGCAACAAATTCCATTTTTTTACTCCATTTTTTTCTTTTTCATGCCTTTATCACTAAGAACCTATTATAAAATTCTAAGCATAATAAATAGATTAACCTCGAAAACAATCAGATCATAACAACAGTCTAGTCCTTAAGCATACTCTAAGACTTAGTGAAAATACAAGTGCTTCTAGCATGCATATCATCCTACATGACTCAACGTCACTTTAATGCTATCACTACACTCGCATCAACATCACAAATCAGTCGGTTAATCATCGCAAAAGGGATCATGGCATATGCATGAGCTACATGATATGATAAACAAATAAAACTAAATAATAAAAAAAACTATATGGCAAAAATTATACAACTATATGAACTAACTATCATGAATATGCAGCTATATGACACACACACAAAATATTCCTTAACTACCACCCCCAAACTTAAAATCTTCACTATCCCCAGTGAAGGTAGTAGAAAGAAACACAGGGTATACCTACTCGAAGTCATCATCATCATCACCCTCAGTGGGTGGAGTATCAGGCGGCGGATATGCAGAGTCCTCACCAAAAACTGGCCACTGGATGTCAGCTCCAAGGCCTCGAAAAGCAGTCCATAATGCAAGGGTGAGCTCCTGAGCAAACCTGCTCTGCGTCTCGTACATAGCATCCATCCTCCGTGACAGCCTCCTATACTGAGCATCAGCCATCCCAGCACCCTCCTGAGCTCTCGAAGAACCAGCCTCATCACACCTCGGCCTCGCCATAGTAGTACCTCATGCTCGACGCCCTCCTGGAAGATGATAACCCAGCCCATGCTCCTCGGGCTCACCACCGGTCCACTCCTGCATCCCATTCAGAGTCCCAGAATCAATAGGAGCGGCTGGTAACTGCAACTGCTTATGAGACGGCCAGTGCACTCCCACCGCTCGGCAAAGCTTCGTAACCGTGGATGCATAAGGGATGTTCATGTGCTTAGCTCCCCTCAAAAACTTCAGAATTCCTTGGTAGATGAACTCACCAAGGTTCACATAGTACTCCTCATTCAAAATTCCCCAGAACAACTGTGCTCTCTCTACTGTGACCTCATGTGCATGCGAAGAAGGCAGAATATTAGCACAAATAAACGCATTCCATGCACGGGCATACCTGTTCATTGCGATCGCCGGAAAGTGACGATACTCATTAGTTTCAGTCTTGAAGGTCCAAACTGTGCCCGGCCTACAGAGAGTAGCACAAATCAAATCCAAGTCAAAATCCTCAGCAGTTTTCTCGTTCCAGTTCTCCTTCGTGGGCTTCCTCTCTTGCTGCCCAATCACACGGCGAATCGCTGCTGGGTGATAATCAACCGTCATCCCCCGGACCACAGAAAACCCATTCTTCTCGACCTTCGCGTTCGCATAGAACTCGCGAACCACGCTCATAGGCACTGCTTCAGGCGACTCACAGAAAGCTATCCACCCCTTCTCTGTAATCATAGGTAGCAACTCACCATCCCTCCCCGATGGCAAAAATCCTCTCTCCTTCAGAATCGGCTTCCCCAAAAGCCTAGTGTACTCCTCCTTCGCAGCCCTGTCATTCAACCGAGGCCTCGTAGCAGTACCCCTCGAAGAATCAGCAGTAGGGACTGTGTTGCTGCTATCGATAGTTCTTGCTCTCTTGGGTGCCATTGAATCTGAATAAAAGTGCTTGAGAATTGTGTTTTTGTGTTTGGGAGAGAGTTTGAGTGTAGAAGTTGTGTGGGAGATATGTGGGATATGTGTATGTATATATAGGGAATGGATTAGGGTAGAATTTGATTAGGAGTGGGTTTATGGGTAAAAATCATGGGAAAATGGGGAATAGGTCGTGGGTTTTATGGGCTGAATTTTGTGTTATAATTTTCTAATTTTTTTGGATTTTTATTGACTTAAAAAAAATTCTGGCAGCCGACCCCTGAGCGGTCGCTCAGCAAAGCTGAGCGGGCGCTCAGCTTGCTGAGCGGGTGCTCAGGGGGTCACTGGAATTTTTTTTAAAGCCCGGTTTTTCTGATTTTTTTGTGGTTTTGGATAGGTTATTAACTTCTAAGGGTTCCTGTAACAACAAATCATGGGTTGCCTCCCATGCAGCGCTTCTTTTTCGTCATTAGCTTGACGTTGCGTACCTTCCTCAAGTTGACAATAAAACGGCACTAACCACTTCTCGGTTTGCCGTGTCCCCATAGTAGTGCTTCAGACGCTGACCATTAACCTTGAATGCTTGGTCCGGATTATTCTCAAAACTTTCCACCGCTCCATGTGGAAACACAGTTTTGACAATAAAAGGCCCAGACCACCTTGATTTCAACTTCCCAGGAAAAAGTCGGAGATGAGAGTTGAATAAGAGAACTTGTTGCCCCGGCACGAATAACTTAGGATGTAGCTTCCTATCGTGCCACCTCTTCACCTTTTCCTTGTACATTTTGTTGTTCTCGTATGCTTGGAGTCGAAATTCATCAAGTTCATTAAGCTGAAGCATTCGCTTCTTTCCAGCTGCATCTAGATCCAGGTTCAACTTTTTCAAAGCCCAATAGGCTTTATGCTCAAGCTTCGCAGGTAAATGACATCCCTTACCATACACAAGTTGAAACGGGGACATACCAAGTGGAGTTTTATATGCTATCCTGTAAGCCCAAACAGCTTCATCGAGCTTTAAAGACCAATCCTTCCTTGACGGACAAACAACCTTCTCTAGTTGGCGCTTGATCTCTCTGTTAGACACTTCCGCTTGACCATTTGTTTATGGATGACAGGCAGTAGCAACTCGATGATTCACATTATAACACTGCATCATAGAAGTGAACTTACGGTTGCAAAAATGCGACCCTTCATCACTTATGATTACCCAAGGCGTTCCAAACCTTGTGAAAATCTGCTTATGAAGAAAATTCAACACTGTCTTTGCATCATTTGTCGGTAGAGCTTTGACTTCTACCCATTTTGAGACATAATTGACTGCCAGCAAGATGTACTGATTGTTGCAGGACGAGATAAAAGGCCCCATGAAATCGATTCCCCAAACATGAAAGACCTCGACTTCAAGCATCACATTTAACGGCATCTCATCCTTTCTCGTCAAATTTCCCACTCTTTGGCAACGATCACACCTTAAAACAAACTGATGAGCATCCTTAAACAAAGTAGGCCAGAAAAAACCTGCTTGCAGAATACGAGCTGCCGTCTTCTCACCACCATAGTATCCACCATAAACTGTGGAGTGGCAGTCTCGTAATATCCCCTCCGTCTTACAGAACGGGATACATCTCCTGATGATCTGGTCAGCTCCCTGTCTAAACAAATATGGTTCATCCCACATATACCACTTCACCTCATGCAGAAACTTTTTCTTTTGAGCTGAGGTCAAACTAGGAGGCATTATATTGGTGACAAGATAGTTTATAATATCTGCAAACCATGACTCTTCCTCCTGAACTGCGAACAACTGCTCATCCGGAAAAGACTCGTTGATCAATGTCTTATCCTGTGAAGTAGTCTCGGGATTCTCCAATCTAGAGAGATGGTCAGCTACTTGATTCTCAGTACCTTTCCGATCCTTGATCTCTAACTCAAATTCCTGTAGTAAGAGCACCCAACGAATGAGTCTCGGCTTCGAATCCTTCTTGGAAACCAAATAGCGAATGGCCGCATGATCAGTGAATACTGTCACTTTTGTCCCGAGCAGATAAGATCGAAATTTCTTGAAACCAAAGACTATAGCCAAGAGCTCCTTCTCAGTAGTGGTGTAGTTCATTTGGGCCCCGTTTAAGGTCTTGCTAGCATAGTAGACCACATGAAAGAGATTATTCTTGCGCTGCCCAAGAACTGCGCCTACCGCATAATCACTCACATCACACATCATCTCAAAAGGCTCTGTCCAATCCAGTGCTGTAATAACGGGTGCAGTGATTAAACTCTTCTTAAGAGTCTCGAATACCGTCAAACATTCATCATCAAATTTGAAAGGCACATCTTTCTCAAGCAAGTTGCATAACGGCTTAGATATCTTCGAAAAGTCCTTGATGAACCGCCGATAAAAACCCGCATGACCAAGAAAACTACGGATTCCTTTCACAGAAATAGGTGGTGGAAGATTTTCAATGACTCCCACCTTGGCTTTATCCACCTCAAGACCCTTGCTAAAGACCTTATGCCCCAGAATTATGCCTTCACGCACCATAAAATGACATTTTTCCCAATTGAGCACCAAATTAGTTTCCACACACCTTTTGAGCACGACACGGAGATTATTCAAACATTCATCATACGAATGTCCAAAGACGGAGAAGTCGTCCATGAACACCTCAACATTATTCCCAATCATGTCAGAGAATATAGCCATCATACATGTCTGAAAAGTGGCTGGGGCGCCACATAACCCAAACGAAACTCTGCGAAAAGCAAACGTGCCAAATGGACAAGTGAAGGTAGTCTTTTCTTGATCCTCTGGTGCAATAAATATCTGATTATATCCCGAGTAACCATCCAGAAGACAATAATACTCATGACCATCCAACCTGTCAAGCATCTGATCAATAAATGGAAGAGGGAAGTGATCCTTCCTCGTGGCCTTGTTCAACTTTCGGTAGTCCATGCACACTCTCCATCCTGTAACTGTTCGAGTGGGAATGAGCTCATTCTTCTCATTTGCTACCACAGTGATACCTCATTTCTTAGGCACACATTGTACGGGGCTCACCCAAGAACTGTCAGAAATAGGATAAATGATGCCTGCATCCAGCCATTTCAAAATTTCTTTCTTCACCACCTCTTTCATGATAGGATTAAGTCTGCGCTGTTGCTCAACAGTTGACTTACTACCCTCCTCTAGCAGAATCTTATGCATGCAGTATGAAGGGTTGATCCCTTTGATGTCTGCTATGGTCCATCCAATAGCCGATTTGAATTCTCTTAAAATCCTTAAGAGCTTGTCCTCCTCACTACCTGAAAGGTCAGATGCAATAATAACCGATAAAGTAGATACCTCACCTAAAAAGGCATACCTCAAGTGTTCAGGTAATGGCTTAAGCTCCAAGGTAGGTGCTTCCTCAATTGATGATTTGAGCTTTCCTTCAGCATTCTTGAGGTCAGAAGTACCCAGAGATTCAAACGGCATGTCCAACTTTCACCTCCAGGGAGAAGCATTATATATTATAATTGCTCGTTGCCATCTTCATCATCACTGTTGAAATCCCCCACTAAGGCCTTTTCTAATGCATCAGTCATTAGCATATGATCGAGTTCTGAAGTAACCGCAGAATCAATCACATCCACTTTTAAGCACTCCTCATCTTCTGTAGGGAATTTCATTGCTTTGAATACATTGAAGGTCACATCCTGATCCTGCACCCGCATAGTAAGTTCACATTTCTACACATTTATCAAGGTACGGCCAGTAGCCAAGAAAGGTCTTCCCAAGATTATGGGAATCTTCTTATCTTCCTCGAAATCCAGAATAACAAAGTCTGCAGGAAAGAAGAGCTTATCCACCTTGACTAGCACATCCTCCACTATGCCCTTTGGGTAAGTAATAGAACGATCAGCCAATTGTAGAGACATGTAGGTGGGTTTTGGATCAGGCAAATCCAACTTTTTAAAGATCGACAACGGCATCAGATTGATGCTTGCTCCCAAATCACAAAGGCACTTGTCAAACGACAACTTGCCAATGGTGCAAGGAATGGTAAAGCTACCTGGATCTTTAAGCTTTGGAGGTAACTTTTGCTGCAGCACAGCGCTGCATTCTTCCGTTAGAGCAACGGTCTCAAGGTCATCCAGTTTCACCTTCCTTGAAAGAATACTCTTCATAAACTTCGCATAACTAGGCATTTGCTCCAGAGCCTCAGCGAAAGGTATATTGATGTGAAGTTTCTTGAACACCTCCAGAAACTTACTGAACTGCTTATCCAGCTTTTGTTGTTGCAATCTCTTAGGGAAAGGTGGTGGAGGATAGAGCTGTTTCTCCCCTGTATTACCCTCAGGAAGAGTGTATTCAACAGTAGTCTTCCTTGGTTCTGCCGCTTTCTCCTTTTGCTTAGCTTCTTCATCTCTAATTTCAGCTTCTCCTTCTTTTGCCTTTTCAGCATCAGCAACTTTCCCAGACCTTAAGGTAATAGCCTTGACTTGCTCTTTAGCTTCCTTCCTGCCAGGTACTTCCGTATCACTAGGAAGTGTTCCATGCTGACGATTGAGCACTGCATTGGCTATTTGACCGATTTGATTCTCCAAGATCTTGATAGAAACCGCCTGACTCTTGCACAACAGCTTAAGTTCCTCAAAATCAGCACTAGTAGGTGCAGCTGCACTTCCCTGTTGAGGATATGATTGCCTTTGAGCATATTGCTGCGGTTGCTGGAATCCAGGTGGATTGAACTGTTTACTCACACCTTGTTGATATGGTGGCTGAATAGCATTCTGATTATTACCCCAGCTGAAATTTGGATGATTTCTGTTGTTAGGATGATAAGTAGCTGGCACAGGCTGCTGTTGTCGCTGATAATTGTTCACATACTGAACAGATTCGTTGACAAGAGAACAATGATCCGTAGCATGAGAACCTGCACAAAGCTCACAGACCATAGCTATTTGATTGACTCCATAGGTAGCTAGAGAATCGACCTTCATAGACAGTGCTTGGAGCTGCGCTGCAATAACGGTGGCTGCATCGACTTCCAGAATACCTGCTACCTTCCCAGGCATCATCCTCTGAGTTGGGTTTTGATGCTCATTTGCAGCCATTGTCTCAATAAGATTATAAGCCTCAGTATAGCTTTTGGCCCACAAGGCGCCTCCAGCTGCTGCATCGAGCATGGGCCGAGATTGGGCCCCCAAACCATTATAGAAACCAGTGATCACCATCCAATCGGGCATTCCATGATGTGGACACTTTCTCAACATTTCCTTGTAGCATTCCCAAGCTTCGCACAGATTCTGTAGGTTGCTGCGCAAACTGAGTAAGAGCACTCCTCATAGCAGCAGTCTTTGCCATTGGATAAAACTTCACCAGAAACTTTTGTGCAAGATTTTGCCAAGTAGTGATGGACCCAGCTGGTTCAGAATGTAACCAGTCCTTAGCTTTATCCCTCAGTGAGAATGGGAAAAGCCTCAGCTTGATAGCCTCATCAGTCACGCCACTATATTTGAAAGTACTGCAGATCTCGACAAAATTCCTTATATGCATGTTGGGGTCTTCAGTCGCAGCACCTCCGAAAGAGACAGAATTCTGCACCATCTGAATAGTGCCCGGCTTGATTTCAAAGTTATTGGCCTCAATTGTCGGGTGCATGATGCTAGACTGAATATCATCAATTTTAGGCCGAGAAAAATCCATAAGAGCTGGATCTGCTGGAACTAAACGATCACCCATGGTTACTGGCTCTTTCTGCTCACTTCCTGAATCCGAATCTTCAGCAAACTATCTTCTCCGGAGTATCAAGAACTTCGTCTGTCTCCTCAGCTGTATCTAAAGTCCTCTTGCGACTACGAGAATGAGTTTGCATAAACGCTCGCTAAAGTACCTGAAACACAACTAGAAACAATAAGTAACAAATATATCTTAATCACTGAGTCCTAACGACCAATGATGGTAAGTACATAAACTAAACAAATACGCCGAGTCCCCGACAGCGGCGCTAAAAACTTGTTAGAGCGAAAACACGCGCTAATAACACACGCAAGTATACACGTTCGCAAGTAATATAGAATACTTTCTACTTCATTCCCACAGAGACTCAGACTAATTATGTTCAATTAAACTCACTCACCAGTGTATGATTATTTCTCAATGTTAAGACAATAACACTTAGATTTTGATTAACTAATTATTAACTACAATTAACTACTAAAATTAACCACTTAATTAACACTTCGATTTAACAATATTAAAACACTCATGAGATCACAACTTCATTACTACTTCCTTCAATAGTCATTGTTATTACCCTTAGCATGCAACGGTGATGATATTAATCGAATAACACGAAACTGATAAAAGCCAATTTTCATTGTACTAATACCATTCTACCGAACATCCACAATTAAGATAGAAGTTAAATAGGCATCAATTATGTTGAGTCCCTATATGTCTACAGAAATTGACAACATAATGATTTAAGCACAAGTTATTCCTTTTGATTACACAGGGCGAATAGAACGGTTAGAGTTACCCACTAATTATGCAACATCATACATGAACCTATGCTAGCATGGCAAGTTCTAAATCTCGAGATCCACCGTCGCTTCACAAGAGATTAACACCTTATCTAATATGTTCGCGACGCACATAAAACGAATACGCACAACCAATACTAGATATCATACAATCATCACACACTAAGGTATTAAACAACTAACTAAAGAATTCCATAGTAAATCCGTTACGACCCCATGATCACGATCAGCTCATAATAGCTCTTATCATCATCATGGGTTCATATGAAAACATGATAAATAAACACAAGAGAATAATAACTAAACTAATTATATTAAACCAGAGTACGTCACAAGAGTAAATAGGTTCAAAGTAAGAAAACTAGCATCCAACGTTACAACGAAATAAAGAATCACAAGAAAATATGCTTCCTCTTCGTTGCGGTGTGCTAAAACGGTCTTCTTCCTTATCTCCTTCTCTCCTTGCTTAATACAACGATTCCTCCCCGTGAAAACATCTCTGAATCTACTTATATAGAAGTCCCATAAAACTCAGATTACACAGAAGTTGGAAGCCAAACAGAAATAGGAGTCTAAAATAAATATTCTTTTTTCCCGACCCTGCGCGGCCGCTCAGCATAGCGCTCAGCTTCCTGCGCGGCCGCTCAGCATAGCTGAGCGGGCGCTCAGACCCCTACTGGATTTTTTCTGAGTTTGCTCCGTTTCTTCGCTGTAATATGCTCCTATCTTCCCTCTCGCAATGCTAGACACATGCCAAGGCTTATTCTTGATGATTACTCCCCCGAAATGCAACTAATACCCTGAAATGCACAAACACTAGAAAAACGCATCAAATACACAAAATACTTGATTTCAAGACACCAATTTAAGCTATTTTAAGACGTTCTAAGTGGTATAAAATGCCACTTATCAATGATCCCATCACTTCTTTGACTAACTTGAAGTCCAAGAAAGTAACTTAGTTCTCCCATCAAACTCACTTGATATTCACTCTGCATAAGCTTTGAGAATCTTTGACATAGCTTTTCATTAGTAGAACCAAAAATGATATCATCCACAAAGATTTGAACTAGGATCATATTATCACCATGTTGCTTATAGAAGAGAGTCTTATCAATTGTACCTCTAGTGAATCAATGTTTAAGCAAAAATTCTAAGAGTGTGTCATAGCAAGCTCTAGGTGCTTGATTTAGTCCATGGAGAGCCTTGAGTAGCTTGTACATAAAATCTAGAAATTCTGGATCTTCAAAACCTGGTGGCTATTGTACATAAACATCTTCTTCCAACTCAGCATTAAGGAATGCATTCTTCATATCCATTTTATATACCTTGAAATTTGAATGTGCAGCAAATGCAAGAAAAAACCTTATTGCTTCAAGTCTTGCAACTGGAGCAAAAGTTTCATCATAGTCAATTACTTCCTCCTGTGAGTAGCCTTTTGAAACCAGCCTTGCTTTGGTTCTGGTGGCAATTCCATTTTCATCTATTTTGTTCCTGCACACCCACTTTATTTTAATTACACTTCTGTTCTTTGGTGCAGGACCTAATTACAAAACTTTGTATCTTTCAAACTGATTTAGCTCTTTTTACATAGCAGATTTCCAATCAAGATCAAGTAGAGCTTCTTCAGTTTTCTTAGGCTCAACCTGTGAAAGAAAACATGCATGAAGAATTCATTTGTAGTTGCACTTCTAGTCCTCACTCCAATAATTGGAACACCAATAATAGATTCTCTTGTGTGACTCCTATCCCATTTTTTGGTGTGAGTTTGTTGACTTGAGTTTTCTGCATTTTCTTTACCATTGGCATGACTTGTAGAACTTTCTCCTCTTTCTCCCCCTGAGTTTGTGCTATCAAATTCAGGTGTTTAAGATGAGCTTTAATTTTCATGATTCACTTGTTCACTTGACTCTTCATCCATTCTGTGATTTGTGTTGACTTCTGCTTCATCCTCAGAGTCACTATCAATATTGAGATTTTTAAATTTCAAGGCCTCAACTTCATTTTCATCAAGGCAGTCCAAGCCTGGACACTTGTCATCATCAAAAGTTATATCTGTGTTTTCCATAATTTTCTTTTGTTCAAGCACATAGACTTTGTACGCAGTTCTCTCCAATGAATATCCTAAAAAAATTGTTTCAAAGACTTTAGAGTCAAATTTTCCCACATATTCAGAGTTGTCCTTTAGAACATAGCATTTGCTTCCAAACAGATGAAGATGCTTTACATTATGCTTCCTTCTTGATAAGATTGAGTAGGATGATTTGCCAAGATTTTTGTTGATGAGATATATGTTTTGAGTGGAGCATGCAGTGTTGATAGCTTCTTCCCAAAAACTAGTTGACAAATTGGCATCTTGCAGCATTATTTTAGCAGCCTCTACTTGTGTTCTGTTCTTTCTCTCAACTACCCATTTTGCTAAAGTGTTCTTGCAGCTGACATACTTAGTTTGGATGATGAAGATCCCATCACTTCTTTGACTGACTTGAAGTCCAAGAAAGTAACTTAGTTTTTCCATCAAAATCACTTCATATTAACTCTGCATAAGCTTTGAGAATCTTTGACATAACTTTTCATTAGTAGAACAAAAAATGATATCATCTACATAGATTTGAACTAGGATCATATCATCACCATGTTACTCGTAGAAGAGAGTCTTACCAATTATACCTCTAGTGAATCCATTTTTAAGCAAAAATTCTGACAGTGTGTCATACCAAGCTCTAGGTGCTTGATTTAGTCCATGGAGAGCCTTGAGTAGCTTGTACACAAAATCTGGAAATTCTGGATCTTCGAAACCAGATGGTTGTTGCACATAAACTTTTTCTTCCAACTCACCTTTAAGAAATGCACTCTTCACATCCATTTGATATACCTTGAGATTTGAATGTGCAACAAATGCAAGAAAAATCCTTATTGCTTCAAGTCTTGCAACTAGATCAAAAGTTTCATCATAGTCAATTCCTTCCTCCTGTGAGTAGCCTTTTGCAACCAGCCTTGCTTTGTTTCTGGTTACAATTCCTTTTTCATCCATTTTTTTCCTGTATAACCACTTTTTTCCAATTACACTTCTGTTCTTTGGTGCAGGAACTAATTACCAAACTTTGTTTCTTTCAAACTGATTTAGCTCTTCTTACATAGCAGATATCCAAATAAGAGCAAAGAGAGCTTCTTCAGTTTTCTTAGGCTCAACTGTGAAAGAAAACATGCATGAAGACATTCATTTATATTTGCACTTCTAATCCTCACTCCAACAGTTGGATCACCAATAATTGTTTCTCTTGTGTGACTCATATCCCATTTTTTGGTGCGAGTTTATTGACTACTTGACTTGAGTTTTCTGCATTTTCTTCACCATTGCCATGACTTGCAGAACGTTCTTCTCTTTTTCCCCTTGAGTTTGTGCTATCAAATTCAGGTGTTTGAGATGAGCTTTCATTTTCATGATTCACTTGTTCACTTGACTTTTCATCCATTCTGTGATTTGTGTTGACTTCAGCTTCATCCTCAGAGTCACTATCAATATTGAGATTTTTAAATTTCAGGGCCTTAACTTCATTTTCATCAAGGCATTCTAAGCCTGTACACTTTTCATCATCAAAAGTTACATCTGTACTTCCCATAATTTTCTTTTGTTCAAGCACATAGACTTTGTACGCAGTTCTCTCAAAAGAATATCCTAGAAAATTTGCTTTAAAGACCTTAGAGTCAAATTTTCCCACATATTCAGAGTTGTCCTTTTGAACATATCATTTGCTTTCAAACATATGAAGATGCTTTACAGTATGCTTGTTAATTTGCCAAGATTCTTATTGATGAGATATTTGCTTTGAGTGTAGCATGCAGTGTTGACAGCTTCTTCCCAAAAACTAGTTAGAAAATTGGCATCCTGCAACATTATTCTAGCAGCCTCTACTAGTGTTCTGTTCTTTCTCTCAACTACCCCATTTTGTTGAGGTGTTCTTGCAGCTGAGAACTCCATAACAATGCCCTTGTGTTTACAGAATTCAGTTAAGTTTGTTTACAGAATTCAGTTAAGGTTGCATTCCTGAATTATGTGCCATTGTCACTCCTCAATCTTTTCACACATTCCTGATTTTCAGCCTGCTTCTCAATCTTCTTCATGTGTTCAATTATGATGTGTGGGGTTTCATCTTTTGAGTGCATAAATTCTACCCATGTGTACCAGAGTAGTCATCCACCATCACAAGTGCATACTTCTTTCTTCAAATTGACAGGACATTAACTAGTCCAAATAAATCCATGTGATTAAATTGCAAAGGTGCACTTATGGAATTCACAGTTTTACTCTTGTGACTTGATCTCTTCATTTTTCCCTTTTGACAAGCATCACAGATTTCATCTTGAGCAAACTTCAGGTTTGACATATCTCTCACTAACTCCTTCTTGACTAGAGTATTTATTGCCTTGAAATTCAAGTGAGACAGCTTCTTATGCCATAGCTTGCTTTGCTCTACAGAGGCCTTAATGTAGAAGCAACAGATTCCATGTAACAACCCAGATTCGAGGTCAAGATTTTGTGTCACTAAACAATCTTTACATAAAACAAAATAATAAACAAATAACCCTTTGAATCCGGATCGTTTACAGGTTATGGTATGAAACAAGAATTTAACCTTCTACAACTCACAACAATTATAATACAAGTTTAAATACCTTTATGATAACGTCTTTGTCATATCTTTCTAACATATTCGTCCTCTCGCAGCGGAGATCTCTTTAACTTCTGCTGTCTAACGAAATCTATTCACTTTTATCTTTATCTGCTTCTGGAAGAAATAAGAATTTACAAAGCAAGAGTGAGCCAAAAATGCCTAGCAAGTATATAATTTGAGTTTCAAGCATTAGTATCAAATGAACATTTCCGGACAAAATCTTTAAACAATTTTAAACAATTCTATTTATTTAAGTGAGTTGAGCCAATAAACGTTGGTTTTCACCAGCCTTTGATTATAAATCCAAAAGTGACAAGCGATTCCCAGATTCATCTCCTGAATCAGGGTTTTGTCCGGTTTTGGAATCATAAAACCTTTCAAGAGAGAATGTCGTTAATGGCAATCAACAACAAATTAGACTGGACACTAGTTCACACTTATATTTTGCTGATCAGTCAGGATACAGTGTAGATCTATACCCAACCGTATAGATCCATTCAGGTACCTAGGATCTATTGCCCAAGGGTTCGGTCCATCCCCGGCCCATAGGATCCAGCTCATCATTGGCCCTTACAGTAAACATCCAGCCCATAGAGTGTTTTGATGTCAAATCATTTTGAATTCAAAACATCCCAATTCAGGGTTCGCAAATAACCCGAAAGAATGGGTATTTGCTCAAGAGAGCAATCGAATTATAGGAACAATAATGAAAATGACATGCATAACAAGAGTAATTGCAGCAAAATATAAAATATTTAACTATTCTGAACTTAGAATATGAATGAAGAAATAATTACAGTATTTTAAAAGAAAGTTCAGGAATACTTGCCTCGAGAAGCTTTAACCACTATTATCAATTGACTTTTGGATTGCCTTGAACGTTTATCTTTATCGTCAAACTACTATCCCATTTTGGATACAACCCTATCCTTCGTGTCCTTCGATTGGAATCTTGTTGAGTCTGATGATTAATTACTAAATCATTCCTAGTCCAACGTCACGCCTCGGGTCTTCCGACTAGAACCTACAGGGTTGAAATGCCCTAATTCAGATAATTGTCTCACTTAACATAACACCACTATCCTATTCTACCCATACGATTTCATAACCCAACTCATATTACTGAAATACACATAGCAATTATGGTTCACATCTTCGAAACTTGGTTCGGTGTTTATTTTCGGAAAGTACGTACACTCGTCATTTTGGAAAATAGGGTGATCAATTATTCATAAAATATATTATCACGACACGTAATTTGGGTTCGTATAATGTAATTATATTTCCTCAAAATATAAGTAGGAATAGAACATGTTCTAGTTCTTCAAAATACTTCAATGGAATAGCATTCTTCCTAATATGGAATACCCTCCCATCTGTCATAAAGTATAACATAACATCTTCTTTCAAAACAGAGTGGTAAACCATTTGTACAGATTCAAGTTGATTCAATCTCTCAGGAGTTGTTCCTACTCCTGGTTCACTCAAGGAAGTTGGATCATTGGTAGTATTATTTACTCTCTTTTCTTTAGAACTATCCAATCCTGATTTGTCTCTTGCTTCCTTTCCTGTAACAACTCTTGTTTTAAAACCACTTGATGTAGTCTTCAAAGGTTGGGTCTGTTGAGTTTTGGTAAAACCAGGTAGTAACATCCTTGAAGGTTTAACATGAGCAATGTCAGAGGTTTCCTTTTCTTTATCTTCTGATATCAAGCCAACTTGAGCTATGTCAGAGGTTGCTTGCTTCACTATAATATCAGAATTTACTAAGTCCTGATCTTGAACAACATGAGCTCTGTCAGATGTTGTTTGAATATCCTTTTTCTTCAAAATCAGACTAGCATCTTCATCAGATTTTGTCTCCAGATCCATGATTGGCATATATACCTTTACAGGTTCATCAATTTTTTCTTTGCCCTTGGATCTTGGATCTACCTCCACTTGTGATTTGGCTTTGGTTTCCTCAGAAATTGTCCTCTCCTTAATCACAATACCCTTAGGTTTTGGAAGTTTCTTTTCAACAACAGAAGCTTTAGACTTGGAGTTGAAATTTTCTGCTTTAAGTCTAGCTTCTTCTTCCTTTAGACTTTCAAATTCCATACCTGGATTTTCTTTGAGAAATAATCTCTTTGAAAATTCTTCATCAAGCTCCAGATATCCAGTAGAACTTATCCTTTCACCGGTATCAGAACTTATTCTTCTCCCAGCATCAGAACTTGATCTCTGTATAGAAGTTTCAGCTGTCTTTGATGAAGAACCTTTGCCTTGACCATGACCTCTACCATTCCAGAGTTTCCCTGGTCATTATTTCCATCATCCTTACCTTTCAGTACTTGACTAGATTTGCATTTGGACTTAATCACTTTCTCCCCCTTTTTGGCATCAGCAGGTAAAAGAAGAGAGACAAGAAATTCCACTGAGGATTGGATCTCATTGAGTTGAGTTTGCTGAGAAGCTTGATTCTTTAGAATTTCAGAAATTTGATCTTGTTGCTTCTCCTGAGTCTTTTCAATATACCCAATTCGGTCAAAGGCTGGTTTGAAAAATCTGTTCTTTTCCAATTTTATATTCATATCTTGCTGAATCAGAGATTCTTGAATTTGTTCACCTTGTCATGAGTTATTGAGTGTTGACCTTGAAGGTGCCTTGTACTCAATGTAATAACTCTAAGCTGTGCCTTGAAATCATCATTTATCAGTATTTCATCAGCTTTAGCAAGGTGCTCAGCAAGAATTTTTTCATTAGGAACAAAAGTAACTTTTTTCCACTCCTTAGTCCACTCCTTTCCTCTAGGAGTTTCACTCCAAGGTACTGGTGCATCCTCTCTAACAAACTTCTTGATCAAATCAACTTTGTTAACTGTTTGTTGAGGTGCATGTCCTGAAGGACCAGCTGCATCAGCATCTACATTTGTAGCAGCTTCACCGGTAATTTCAGCATTGTCAGCATCAGAACTTACAGAGTCTGCAGTATCAGCATCCTCTGATAAAATAACAGTATGGGAGGCTATAGAGGCTTCAACATCATCCTCTAAATTCTGATATGCAACTAAGTTCTGATCAACATCCAAATTTTGATGCCCACCTAAAATCTGATCTTCATCATCTAGATTCAGAACTGGTGTTGATGGAATATCTGTATTGAAATCAGCATCCAAAATTGGTGTTGTTGTTGGAGTGAGTTGAGTTGGTGGAGCTTCCAAGTACAGAACCTCAGGCACAACCAAGTTATGTAAGTCTATTTCAACACTTGTACCTGGGTCTTCAACATGTACTAGATTAATGATAGGAGACACAGGAACGCTGTCCCAAGAAGTTTCTTGAACTTGAGTTGGTGACAGTGGTGGTGTAGATTCAGTGGCTTCATCAAATTTTGGTTGTACAAAAGGGAGAGATTCAATCACAATTGGTTCTGTTGGGATCAGAGATTCCTGACCACTTCCTTAGCTGCTGCTTCCTCATCTTCTGAATCTGACTCAACTGTGTCCCTGTGAGCTCTTTCTTTCTTCACTTTCTTCAAGGGAGGAGACACTGTGGGAGCTTTATCATCAGAAATTATCTTTCTAAGCCTTTTGAGGGGCCTAGAACTCCCAGTTTCAGTATCTTTCTGAGAAGTGATCTTCTCAGCTTTTACAATAATAGGTTCTGATAGGGGAACCTATTCCTCATTATCTGACTTATCTGTTTTCTCAAATCATCAACATTTATAATTGACCAGTATTGTATCAAAACATTCATCACAGGATAAAGTGAAAAATTGACAAAGTAAAGATTGACAATTGGCGAATAAAGCATGCACAGTCACATAATTTGAGAAATAAAGATCAAATCTTGCAATTAAATAAAATTTCATTAACATATCAGATGAGTACATTTGATAAAATATATCAATTACATTCAAAAATTACAAGAGAGACCTAATCTTAGAATCATAACATCAACAGCCTTAGTCCTAGTCTAAGAAAACCCTATCGACTAGTTCTGGTTGCTGCTGACGAAGAGCACTGCAAGACGGATAATCCGTTCTTGCTGACGGAGAGCTTCTCTCCTTTCCTCCTCCAAACGATCAAGATGGAGGTGATACTCCATCGAAAAGAACAAGAGGTCTGTGTAAACCTCTTGCGGAACTGAATTCCAGAGTTCATCAGGAATGGCGGTGACATACCACTCCTGTTGCCAGTCATCACAACTCAACTCTATATTGAAAGTTCCATAGTTCATGAACAAATTGAAACGAACCATGTTTTTGATGAGTATGTAAAAAGAGTGAGTTTGTGAGAAAAATGGAAGATGTATTGGCTGTAATGTATAGTTGGTTTAAATAGCCAATAGAATTCCAAGAGACATGAGGAGTATTTAATAATTACAAGTAAAAATTATGATACCTCGTCTCCCTAGACTTATGTGTAATAATAACAGTCAGTAAAAGATCTAAAGCTAGAGTTAATCGGCACTGGAAATAATGAACAATTACTGTGCACATGTAGGTTTTCAAGACATACACGATAACCAGTAACCTACAATTATTATGACTGATTTACCTCACATAATCCAATATTCTGAGAAAATATAACCGTTCAAGTAATGACCAAAAATAAACCAAGTAAATATATATTGCCACGTAAGCATCAAAACTTGATTATTATCAGAATTTAAAAGTCATCAGAATATGGCTTCTTAACTCGAAAAGTAAATGTTTATTCCTGTAATTCTTCACACAAGTACTGATATGGGTACATCAGAACTTAATCATCAGAACTTCCATCAGAACTTGTCCTCAGAATTTATGCAACTGACACTTAAACTGTTCATCTAAAACAACATTGATCACCACAGTAATTTTCATAATTCATAAAGAGTGTAAGTGTGTGCATTTAGCTAAATATCAGACAAAGAGTAAAGTTTGATTCACTTCAGTACATCTTAGAAATAAGGCATAACTAAGAACTTTGCTTAAAATCTGTCATTATTCTGAAGTTTACTATAGAATGAGTTCATGCATGAGTCCACCTCAACTGTTTTGTGCTCATTTTATGCATCTTTTGAAATTCCTTTTTACAGTGGCTTCTCAGTGTAAGTGAGTCATGACTACTTATCAGAATTTATGCTGTTATTAGAGTATTTTTCTAGTATTCAGAGAATGTGAAAAGTCACCAAGAAAATTTATTTTGCTTTTCTAATGCATATTACTTAATACCAGCAATGCACTTGGGTCTTCCCTTCCATATTTTTACTCTAGATCTCAAAGGAGTACCTGATATTTATTTCTTTTCTTTTTCTTTTTCTTTTGATAAGTGAGGTTTATTAGCATTTAGTATATCCATAAGATTTACCAACATCAGAACTTATCAGATAAGAAGCACTATTCTAGTTTTTGACTTGGTAATAAGATACACAAAGTAAATATTACTAAGCTCAGTATCAGAATTTGCTAGTGTTAAAAGATTTCCACATAAATAATTACTTCATACATGGGATCATCAGTATGTTAAAGACTACTAGGTCAGCATCTAGCACAGTTATCCTCATTAGATTGAATAGTCACAGAAACATTCATATCACTATCAGAGTTTAGAAATTCACATCAGACAACAATCAGTACTTAGAAAATTTCAATTTAAGCACAGAATACATAAAGATAGTAATATCTGTAAATACTGATCATAAACTGATGTATCAGAACATAAACTAAGCAGATTTAGAGAAAGAACCTGAAACCATTCCAAGTTCATTTACCAATCTTGTAAAAGTAGCTTCACATAGTGGTTTTGTGAAGATATCTGCTAGTTGTTGATCTGTTGGAACAAAATGCAATTCCACTGTACCTTCCATCACATGCTCCATTATGAAATGGTACCTAACGCTGATGTGCTTTGTCATTGAGTGTTGAACTGGATTACCTGTCATAGCAATAGCATTTTGATTATCACAGTAAATAGGGATTTTAGAATATGTTAACCCAAATCCAGTAACTGATTCTTCATCCAAAGAAACCAATCTACAACAGCTTCCTGCAGTAATGTATTCTACTTCTACAGTTGATGTGGAAATTGACTTTTTATTCTTGCTAAACCAAGAAACCAATCTGCCTCCAAGAAATTGGTAGCTTCCACTTATATTTTTCCTGTCAATTTTGCATCCTGCAAAATCTGCATCTGAGTAACCTATTAGCTTAAAGTCTGATTCTCTAGGATACCATAATCCTAGATTAACTGTACCCTTTAAGTATTTGAAAATTCTTTTCACAGCTGTTAAGTGAGGTTCTCTTGGATCTGCTTGAAATCTTGCACAAACACAGGTAGCATACATGATATCAGGTCTACTTGCAGTTAGATAGAGTAGTTAGCCAATCATACCTCTGTAATCAGTAATATCTACTGATGTACCAGTATCCTTATCCAATTTTGTTGCAGTGGCCATAGGAGTGGATGCACTTGAACAATCTTGCATTCCAAACTTCTTCAACAAATTTCTGGTATACTTAGATTGACAAATAAAAGTTCCTTCTTCATTCTTCTTGACTTTAAGGCCCAGAAAATAGCTAAGTTCTCCCATCATACTCATTTGATATCTTAACTGCATTAACTTGGCAAACTTTTTACAAAGTTTGTCATTTGTAGAACCAAAAATGATATCATCAACATATATCTGCACCAAAAGTAAGTCCTTTCCATGGTTGAGATAAAATAATATTTTGTCAATAGTCCCTCTGTTAAATCCACTTTCCAGAAGAAACTGAGCTAAGGTCTCATACCATGCTCTTGGAGCTTGCTTAAGGCCATAAAGTGCTTTATCAAGTCTGTAGACATGATGAGGAAATTTTGAATCTACAAAACCTGGAGGTTGTTCAACATATACTTCTTCTTCCAATTCTCCATTAAGAAAAGCACTTTTTCATCCATTTGAAAGACTGTAAACTTTTTGTGAGCAACATAAGCCAAAAATATCCTTATGGCTTCCAATCTAGCAACTGGTGCAAATATTTCATCATAATCAATTCCCTCATGTTGAGAATATCCTTTTGCAACCATCCTTGCTTTATTCCTTGTAATTATGCCATCACTATCAGTTTTGTTTCTGAACACCCACTTTGTACCAACAACAGATCTGTTCTTTGGTCTTGGCACTAGGGTCCAGACTTTATTTCTTGCAAATTCATTTAACTCTTCCTGCATTGCTTGCACCCAATCAGCATCTTGAAGAGCTTCTTTCCCTTTCTTTGGTTCAGTCTGAGAAATAAAAAAGTGATAGAGACATTCATTTGATGTTGTTGTTCTAGTTCTAATACATGCTTCAGGATCTCCAATAATCAAGTCAGGTGTATGTGCTTTAGTCCACTTCCTTGCAGATGGAAGATTATCTCTAGAATTGGATGCTCCCCCATGATCCATGTTGTCTCCATCAACATTATCTGATGTTCCCCCTGAAATTATGCTCTCTGAGTTGGATCCTTCAGAATTTGAGTTTCCAGAAATATCAGAACTTGAGTTTCCAGAATTATCAGAACTTGACCCATCAGAATAGCACAATGCGGAATAGAAACTTAATTGAATCAAAACATAAGTAATTAAAAATAAGAGTCTTTAAAAACTTTCTGATGGATTTAAACAATTCCACTAGAGATATATATAATATATCGAGAGGACTCTGTGTGCAGGAATGCTCACAGCTGCTTACAAATGAAACTACTGAGAATACAGGAAATGCTAATGATTCTGCTTACAAAGATTTCTCTGTTTTTGTGTTTCTCAGCTATCTCAGTTATTTTTCTATTTGCTACTCTCTTGGTTTATATAATACCAAGATTACAAAGTCAAAAAGACTGAACAAATATAAAAACTATCAGTCTTAAGCTTTGCTGCTTTTCGTCCTCTATTACCAAGTTAATGGGCTTCCACAGTGTGTTTGTATACATCTCGACGACTGTGTGTCAGCTTTCACTGTTCAACTGCTGTTTGAATTCTTCAAATGATCATCCGTCGACTCTCAGAACATCCGTTGATGGTTTAATTGATCATCCGTCGACTGCTATATTAAGCATCCGTTGATAGTCATTTGATCATCCATCGATGGCTTTGTTAATCATCCGTCGGTAGCTATTTTGGCACTTGACTCTATTTCACTTATGCAGAATTACAAGACATCATTTATATACAATTAATCAACCTATTCTGCATATCTAGTTAGAGTCAACATGACTTATATGCTACTACAGATTCTATACAAAGGTGCATACATAACTGTGCTACAAACTTATTATTACATAAGCTACTCACTCGATGGATAATAAGTTAATCATCCGTCGGGACTATAATGAATTATCCGTCGGGACTATAATTCTTATCCGTCGAGTGCTACATAATTTCACTAAGTAAAATCTACTTAGATGTTTTGTTTATGAAATCATCAAGTACACAACATATGCACAACAATCTCCCCCAATTTATGTCTACTGGAATTGTAGCCATAAATTAAGAGATACTTGATGATAACAAAACATCCTGAATATACATCTTTAAAGATAAGTAGATAAACTGAAAGTGCTTCAATTAAACAAAATGTACAAGGTTTGGCTCACAGTCAATTTAAGATGCTCCTCAAGCCTGAGCAGATTTTTCTAGTTCCTTGAAGGTCTGGATCTTCTTCCAAGCTTTCTGTTATTTTCCTCAATTTGATTCTAGAACTGCCTGTGGAATTCCAGTTCATCAGATTCTGAGAGATCTAGCTTTTCTTGCATTTCCAAGAGAGTCTCATTGCTAGAGATACTCAGTTGGTCTTCTAATCTGAAGAATCTTCTCACACCCTTGTTATCCATGAACTCCATCATCCAGTAGGGCCTTAGATGCACTCTTCTCCCTGTGTATGGGATGATTAGAGTCTTAGGGAGTGCATCTTTAGCTCTAACACTCCTCAGCTCTTCAATCTTCTTCAATACTAGTCTTCTTGCAGTTACATTGAACCCAAAGTTTTTCTTGAAGGATGAATAGACTTTAATCAGCACAGCTTGGCTTTCTTGAAGAATCCTGTGAAGTGGCCACTGAATCTCCCTTCCTCCTTTGTACTTGAACACCAACCTTTCAGGTAGGTTTCTGTATGCATCAATTGCCCTTACTTCATCCAGGTCATCCAGATAAAGATTTAGATCTGAAAATTCTTTGATGTCACACAAGTACAAGTAGTCTCCCCTGTTGACCTTGGGTTGAGCTTTAACTACTGACTTGGATTTGAGAGGTGACAGCTTCACTTTCTTGACTGCCCTTGACTTTGTCCTTTTTGGCTTGCTAAGGATTGGTAAGCTGAAGTCAGGAATTGGTATGTTATCCCAATCTATTGGCTCATCCTTTGGCACAATAGGTTCACCATGTATGTTCCTGTAGGGATCCACCACCTTATGTCTTCAAATACCATAGAGGGCTTTGATGTTTGAGTTGTAGCTGGTGTGGATTTCTTAGGAAATTGATCTTCCAATTCCTTGTCAACAACATCCAGTTTCCTTTTTGTTCTTCTAGCCAATTCTTTCTTCCTTGGGGTTTCTTCTGTTCTTCAATTTTCTTCTTTGATTCAGCAGCTTCAGATGGTTGAGAGGGAATTTGTTGAGAAGAGTTTACAGCCTGTAGCTTGGCCAAGATAGCAATCTGTTCTTTCTTTTGTTTAGACTTCTTTGCATCTAGAGCAGCTTGCCTCTTTTCCTGCTTTAATCTGGCTTTTTCTTCTTTCTTTACTTGAGCAAATTGTGGATGTTCAGCTACCACACAAATTTCCTTTCCATTTCTGAATATCTTAGCAATTCTCCTTTTTGAAGCTGAATCGGCTGGATCTTTATAGAAGACAATAGATCTTGATAGAAGCTTCTTTTCATCAGGCTTGGGTGTCTCATACACAGTGTCCATAAGGTTCTTCCAAGATGATTTTGGATAATTTACCCTTGATTTAAGAATTGTTTCAGCCTTTGGAGACTTGATGCAGGAAGATTGTCCTTTTTCCAGATAGTTCATGCTCATCTCATTCACACTGATTGGCTTGACATGAGAGTGATGGATGGATGACTTAACTGGCTCCTTGACTAGTTCAAACTTTTTCTGTATCTCCTCATCAATCTTATCCCAGTTGATCAAACTCAACTTTCCTTTTTCAGCAACTTTCAAATCTGCTGCTGCTGCTTTAATTAGATATATACCATCTGCAACTGTTGGCTTGGAGACAGTAATTAAAGGTACAATTACTTTGCTGATTTGTACTTGAAGTTTCTCCCCCTCAGTTGGTCCTTTCTCCCCCTTACTTGATTCTCTCTCCCCCTTTTTGTTATCATCAAGTTGAGGAGTTAGGCCTTGTGCTTTAGCCAGTTGCATGAGAAGATTTGTCTGAGTCTGTTGATTTTGAAGAAGGATAGCCACTGAATTCTCAATAACTTGAACTCTGTCTTCCAGCTTGGCCAGCTTCTTTTCAGAATCTGATTCTCTCCTCAATCTTAGTAATAGATCTTGCATGGTACCATATGGTATTACTAAATCCAGCTTCTCAGAATTGTATGTCTTCAAGTCAGCTATATCTCTTTTAGCTCATCCACACTCAGATTCTGTCTTAAGTGCTGGATCTTCATGAGATGTAGAGAATCTAGGTGAGCTTGAAGAATAGCCTTGGTACCAGCATCTGAAGTTTCCTGAAGGGCCTTTTGAATAGCCATCACTTGCTTGACCAAAGATACACCAAATTGTCCTGGTGTAGATTCCTTTGTCCATGCCCATCCAGGTAAATTTGAAACAGAACTTGGGCCTTCATCTCCCCCTAAGTTCATGCTTCCATCCAAAGAAACAGAGTCATCATCATTAGAATTTACTCCAAATTCTTCAGATGGCTCACCAGCTTGAGAAGGCATCCTATTGACAGCAGCTTTATCTCTTTGAAGAGATTCTGAGGTGTGTACTAAATTCAAAGTCTGTTCTGCCTCCACATTGCCCTGAGCAGCCAACAATTGATAGGCTGACACAGGATGAGTAAAAGTGTCAGCATCCAAGGAAATGTTATCAATTTCAGCTTTGTAATGTTGCTGAAATTGTCTTCCCTTTTCAGCATCATCCACAATCATTGACTCAATAGCAATGGCTGGATCCACCCTTATTTCTCCTGTACCTGCCTTTCTCTCATAATCTCTCTTTTGTTGCATCAGGGTCTCACCCTGGCTCCCCACCCTCACACCCTCACCTTCACCTACTAAGGTGGGACTCCTCTCACTCACTTTTGCCAATCCTGAATAAATGGATTGCTGATATTCACTCTTTTCCTCTCCTTTTGCCTAGGAGCAACCCAGCCTCTCACTCAATGCACTCTCCTCTCTCAGTCCTAAGAGTGACTGTATTACCACTAAATCTTCTGCACTAGAAATAATTGATGTTTGAAGTTGTGCAGAGACACTCGACGGATAAGTGATATCTATCGGGTGAGTGGTAAAGCTATTCAACGAATAACTGCTGTTAAGCTTATCCGTCGGGAGACAATCACTACTCGACGGATGAGCAATATCCATCGAGAGAGTAGGAATGAATGAGGTGGGAAGAGAAACTATTGTTGACTCTGTGTTGATTGAAGTTATTTGAGGACAGATGTCACAATAGTATCTGAAAGAATTGGCAAGTGAGCCAACAAATCATCTAGAAGATGATGCTCACTTGCACTAGATTTTGGCTTCCCCAACAGAGTTAAAGAAGGGGAATCAGGAATTGAAGTGTTTATCATACCCACTTCCAGAGAGTTTGTTGGTGAGTATGGTGTTTCAGAGGCTTCTATTATAAGAGATTTTGGCTGTGACCCCACATTTATTGGAGCCACATCAAACTGAATTTGAGAAAGTGCAGGGATTGTGTCTTTAGCGCCAGTTTGCACTGTGTGTGTGCCCTGTGCATCCCCAGTGGTTTTGGATTTCTTATTTCTTATGTAAGTTTGGGGTGAGCTTGTGTCCCTAACCCTTTTGGCCTGTGCTCTTGGCTGAGAGCTTTGTTCAATAGCCACATCCTTTTGGGAGGATGTAGCTAGAAGTGAGCTTTTGTCCTTTTTAAGCACTACAGTTTGTTGGGAAACTGCAGTATGGCTAGGCTGGGATTCTCTCAACTCTCCGACCTTATCCTTGGGGTTTCTTTGATGTTCACCCCTTCCCTCACCAAACTGACCCTCCTTCACACTCCTCTCTTTGGCTTTGGTGGATTTTTCAACTGGTACCTTTTGAGAGATACCAAAGGGGGTTTTCTTTGACTTGGATTTAGAAATTACAGTTGTTTTGGCAGCTTTGGTAGGCAACTGTTTAGTCATTGTCACAGTTGCCATAGCTACTCTTGAACTCAAAGAAATTGAGGAGATTGGAATAGTTGAAGGTATGGATGAACTTACCTCACTTACCTGAGGTGTCTGCATTACAGGAAAGTAGAACATTGGCACATCCCTATGATGGTTGGCTCTGTTCAAATCTGCAATGATTCTTCTCTCTTGAACCCAACAAGCCAATTTGTTGTTTGGGTTCTCAAGTACAATCTCTTGACAAAGATGGTTAGCTAATAGCATGAAAAATCTAGCATAATATACATTCTTTCCCCTTTTGGCTAACTCACCTAGTTTAAAACCTAACTCATACAAGACAAGGTCACTGAAATTGTAAAATTTATCTATAACTAGCATGTATAGCATGTTAAGCATGGAAATGTTCACAGAATCAAAATTACTGATTTTTCCAGAGAAAACTTTAGTCACAACATCACACATGAAACTCCATTCCTTCCTAAAACCTAATCTTCTAATATCACTTAGCTTAGTAGTAGGAAGTGCATAATGCATGGAATTAAGCATATTGATAATATTAGTGTCATTGTGTGGTGAAGTTACATTATCATCAGGAATTTTGAAATATGCTATCACATCACTATTGATACAGAACTCATTACCTTTGATAGTTAGAGTGATGGTTTTGTCAGTAGAGTTGTAGATTGCAGTGGTCCACATCTCTTCAAAAACTTCACAGAAAATTGTGGGTGATTCAAGCATGGCATAACTTAACTTGCAGTTCTTCACAAAGTCCATCATCTTGTGATAGTCTTCTGATTGCTGAATACCCTTATTGACCAAAGCAGTGAAGTTGTTCTTCTCATAAATGAACCCAGTTTGATACATAATCTTTACTACAGGGGCCATTGTTAGTAAATGAAAGCTTGAAGAGAAAGAGGATATTTGCTTGAGAGAGAATGAAATAAAAGCAGTTGAATTTGAGAATGATAAAAGAAAATAATTGGAATGAAATAAGCTTTTATACTATCTCAAAAACAACGGATGAAAATAATAAAGAAAAGTAAATTACCCAATAGAAATTGCCTAAAATAGCCGTTTAAAAATAAACTATAAAGATTCCACCCATTATCCGTCGTGTAATGCTTATAAACTGTAAGTATACTCGATGGATAAGGTTCAAGGAATTAACGGTTAAGATTTAGACAATTTGACGGATGAGGATAAACTGTTATTCGTCGAGTTTTAAAAGATTCCAGAAAAGTAATTGATTTTTATTTGTAAATATTATATCGACGGATGACTCAACTCGATGGATAATGGTCATCCGTCGAGATGCCAATTTTGACTTAGCCAAAATTTCATCCATGACTAAAAATCAGTTAAATTTCTGGCTACATTTCAACTTGCAAAATAACTCAGATAAATTCAAGAGTAATTAAGCATACCTAACTCACTTACCAACCTTGAAAAGGTGGATTCATCCAGTGGCTTGGTAAAGATATCTGCAAGTTGCTTCTCACTTGGAACAAAATGTAACTCTACAGTACCATTCATTACATGTTCCCTTATGAAATGGTACTTGATGTCTATGTGCTTTGTCCTTGAATGTTGCATTGGATTTTCAGTGATGGCAATTGCACTTGTGTTATCACAGAAAATAGGAATCCTCTCAACTTGCAAACCATAGTCTAGCAATTGATTTTTCATCCATAAAATCTGTGCACAGCAACTGCCAGCAGCAATATATTCAGCTTCAGTAGAAACTGAATTTTGCTTTTTACCGAACCAGGACACAAGCTTGTTTCCTAGAAATTGACAAGTTCCTGTTGTGCTCTTTCTGTCAATTCTGCAACCTGCATAATCTGCATTTGAATAACCAGTTAGATCAAAACCAGAATCTCTAGGATACCAAATGCCAAGTTTTGGTGTTCCCTTGAGATATCTGAAAATTCTCTTAATAGCTATCAGGTGAGATTCTCTAGGATCAGCCTGAAATCTAGCACATAAACATGTAGCAAACATTATATCTGGCCTACTAGCTGTTAAGTACAGAAGTGAGCCAACCATGCCTCTATAGCTTGAAATATCCACAGACTTTTCAGTAGTGTTTAATTCAAGCTTAGTTGCAGTGGCCATGGGAGTTTTTGCAGATGTGCAATCCATTAGATCAAACTTCTTTAAAAGATCAAAAATATATTTAGTTTGACTAATGAATATTCCATCACTAACTTGTTTAACTTGTAAACCAAGAAAGTAAGTTAGTTCTCCCATCATACTCATTTCATACTTACTTTGCATCAGTTTGGCAAACTTTTTACAAAGTTTCTCATCTGTAGAGCCAAAAATAATATCATCTACATAAATTTGAACAAGTATGCTAGAGCCATTAACATTTCTGAAAAATAAAGTTTTATCTACAGTACCTCTTGTGAAGTGATTTTCCAAAAGGAACTTTGATAAAGTGTCATACCAGGCTCTAGGTGCTTGCTTCAGTCCATAAAGTGCTTTCAGTAGATAATAGACATATTCTGGAAAATTTGGATCTTCAAAGCCAGGAGGTTGACTAACATACACTTCTTCCTCCAAATCTCCATTCAGAAAGGCACTTTTGACATCCATTTGATAGACCTTGAAATTGGCATGGGCTGCATAGGCTAAGAAGATTCTGATGGCTTCAAGTCTTGCAACAGGAGCAAATGTTTCATCAAAATCTATTCCTTCTTGCTGGCAATAGCCTTTAGCAACCAATCTGGCTTTTTTCCTTACTACTATGCCATTTTCATCCATCTTGTTTCTGAATACCCATTTGGTGTCTATTGGATTCTTTCCTTTAGGCTTGGGTACCAGCTTCCATACTTTATTCCTTTCAAATTGGTTTAGCTCCTCCTGCATAGCTAAAATCCAATCAGGATCTAACAAGGCTTCTTCTACCTTCTTTGGTTCTTCCTTTGACAGAAAGCTGCTGTATAGACATTCTTCCTGAGTTGCTCTCCTTGGTTGAACTCTAGAAGAAACATCACCAATAATCAGTTCAAAGGGGGGATCTTTTGTCAATTTCCTTGGTTGAGGTAGATTAGCTCTATATGAAGAGACCTCAATATTGTCTTGATGTGTGATTGAGTTTTGATTGCTAGAAACTCCCCCTGAGTTTGTGGATCTTTGATTTGAGAAAGGGGTACTTTCTATGGGTGATCTACCTTGACTTCCTGCTCCTTTTGATAACCCGACGGATGGTGAATTTTGAGTACCGACGGATGAGGCAGGTTGTCTTCCGACGGATAACACAGATTGCCTTCCGACGGATGAAGCATTATGCAACTCGATGGATGTTGAGTTTTGTGCTTCATTGGTGGTTGATTTGTCTGCATTATCCTTAGACACTGTTTCTTGATCACTCTCATCATCACTTTCATCACTGACCATCTCAATACTGTCGAATTTGAGGCTCTCATGGTAATCTCCATCTTTCAGTCCTTCAATCTTTTTATCATCAAACACAACATGTATAGATTCCACAACAATGTTGGTTCTTAGATTGTAGACTCTATATGCTTTACCAACAACATATCCAACAAAAATTCCTTCATCTGCTTTAGCATCAAACTTCCCATTTTGATCAGTTTGATTTCTCAGAATATAGCATTTACAGCCAAAGACATGAAGAAAGTTTAGAGTTGGCTTCTTGTTCTTAAACAATTGATAAGGAGTCATGCATCTTGCTTGATTAATCAGAGAGATGTTCTGAGTGTAGCATGCATGTTTACAGCTTCAGCCCAGAAATATGTTGGTAATTTTGATTCTTCAAGCACTGTCCTTGCAGCTTCAATAAGTGATCTGTTCTTCCTTTCCACTACTCCATTCTGTTGTGGAGTCCTTGCTGCTGAGAACTCATGTAAGATTCCATTTTCCTCACAAAATGCTCTCATGACATAGTTCTTGAACTCAGTTCCATTGTCACTCCTGATTCTTCTAACTTTGAAATCAGGATGATTGTTAACTTGCCTTATGTGATTGATGATGATTTCACTAGCCTCATCTTTAGACTTTAGGAAATATGTCCAGGTGAACTTTGAAAAATCATCTATAATTACTAGGCAAAATCTTTTCTTTGAAATTGACAATACATTGACTGGTCCAAACAGATCCATGTGAAGCAATTGCAGAGGCTCTTCAATTGTTGAATCAAGTTTCTTCCTGAATGATGCTTTGATCTGCTTCCCTTTTGGCAGGCATCACACAGTCCATCCTTTGTAAACTCCACTAGAGGAATGCCTCTTACTAGTTCTTTCTTTACCAGCTCATTCATGGTCTTGAAGTTTAAATGGGATAGCTTCTTGTGCCATAGCCAACTTTCATCTTGACTTGCTTTACTGAGAAGACAAGTTACAGATTCTGCTTTAGTTGAGTTGAAGTCAGCTAGGTACACATTCCCTCTTCTCACACCAGTGAGAACCACTTTGTTGTTTTGATTATTAGTCACAACACAGGCTTCTTTGTTGAAGGTTACTGAGTTGCCTTTATCACAAAGCTGGATGATACTCAACAGATTGTGTTTGAGACCATCCACTAAGGCAACCTCTTCAATGATGACATTGTCCTTTGAAATCAAGCCATATCCCACAGTATAACCCTTGCTGTCATCTCCAAACGTAATACTTGGGCCAGCTCTCTCCTTAAACTCTGTGAGCAGGGTAGAATCACCAGTCATGTGTCTTGAACAACCACTATCCAAGTACCAAAGATTCCTTCTGTTTCCCTGCACACATCAAAATCAAATCAAGTTGATTTTGGTACCCAAGTTTCCTTGGGTCCTGCCTTGTTAGCTTTCTTCTTCTGTTTCTTAGGTCTTAACTCATTTGACTTGGGAATTTCAGATTCTTCCTTAGTCATTTGGGTTGAGCCTTTGAAACCATTTAATGCAACAGAATTGTCATGCATATTATGGCTAACAGGAAATGACATGCTTGGTGCAAACATGTTATTCCAGTAAGGCATGCTAAATGGCATTTGAGGCATATTGTATACAGCATAATATGGATTAGGTGCAAATGGAATATTAGCAAACTGTGCATTCATATTCTGTGTAGGCATAGTGTTAATAGGCATGGGAGGCATGGCATTTATGTTGGGAAATTGAGACTTAACAGACATGAGAGTAGGCATGGCAGATTTGCAATTAACAGACAAATGATTTACACTACCACACTTGACACAGATTTTTCTAGGAGCATATTTATCAGGTGTGTAGTTATTGTGTTTGTTAATCCCTACTTTACCATTCCTATTGTTTTTCCTTTTAGTCTCTGTTTTTATCTCAATTTTCTCAAGTCTGTTACTTAACTGTTTGACAGTCATGTGACCAACATTAGCCTTTTTCCCTTTCTTAGCTTGACTTGACTCACCTAAAACAAAGTTCTTGGAAACAGACCCATACTTTTCATTTAGCTTGATTAATTTGGCTTTGCTAATGGGCTTGCTTACAGCCGACGGATGAGGATTTTCATCATTCGACGGATAACACTTTTTGTTATCCGACGGATAGTTCTCATCATCCATCGAGTCTACATCTGTCAACAACCCATCTACCAAAATAGGTTCTAGTTTCTCTTTATTCTTCTTCCAGGCTTCATCACAAAAAGACTTAATTCCTTGAACTTTGGTGATTTGAGCATGAACATCCCTGGATGTTTTCCATGCTTTAATCACCTCTTGTTCACGCTCGAGCTGCTTCTTCAAAATTTCTTCCTTTTTTAAGGACTCAGTTAATTCCTCCTTGGCAATCTTACACTCAATTTTTAGTTTCTCAAACTCAACAAACTGAGACTCAAGCACATTATTCCTCTCACTTAAAAACAAGTTGTTTTATTTGATTTTAGCATTTTCTTTAGTGAGAGACTTAAGTGTAACACGCAAATGATACAATTCTGTAGACATGTCATTTATGGCATCATTACACTCAGCTTTAGATAAATGTGCAATGTTTGTAGTGATTACCTGATTGCTTGAGGAACTTGTCTCTGTTTTATCAGACTTGGCCATTAGGGCTAGATTGACATAGCTGACATCTTCATCTTCATCCAAACCATCTGCTGCCCAGTCATTCTCTTGTGTAATAAAAGCCCTTTCCTTTTGTTTGAGTAGATCAAAGTATTTTTGCTTATAATCCACAGACTCAAACCTTTTCTTACTGGAATCTGACTTTCTACACTCATTTGCAAAATGCCCTGCCAAGCCACATTTGAAACATTTGAATTTTGACTTATCCACCATGTTTCTCTTTGGCTTGGCTGCTCCAAAGTTCTTTTTGAACTTGAGCTTGTCAAATCTTCTGGAAAGAAATTCTAGGTGCTCATCAATGTCCTCCATGTCATCTTGGCTCAATGAATCTTCACTTTCTGCTGTAAGCCCCTTACCCTTATTCTCACAGACCTTTGAAATTGATTCTACAGCTTCCATTTTCACTTCCTTCTCCTTTTCCAGATTAGCAACTAGTACAATGGATCATCCTTTCTTCTTTCCTCTCTCCATTCTTTCATCCAGCTCTATCTCAAGCTCATAGGTCTTCAGAATGCCATACAGTCTCTCCAAAGTAAACTCCTTATAATCTTGTGAGTTTCTCAATGAGACTGTTATTGGTTTCCATTCCTTTGGAAGAGATCTAAGAAATTTCAGATTGGAGTCTTTAGTCTGATAGACTCTTCCATGCAACTTAAGAGCATTTAGTAGTTTTTGGAGTCTACTAAAAATGTCAGTGAGTGACTCACTTTCTTCATTGTGAAAATGCTCATATTGCTGAATCATGAGCTGCATTTTATTTTCTCTTACTTGCTCAGTGCCATCACAAATTATCTGTATTGTGTCCCAAACTTCCTTGGCAGTTTTGCTGTTGATAATGTTATCAAACATGTTTACATCAACTCCATTGAACAGAATGTTCATGGCCTTTTTATCTTTCCTGACTTGTTCAATGTCAGGATCATACCATTCATGCCTTGGCTTTGGAACAGCTGGCTCGTTTCCTGTTGCAGCTTTCATTGGAACATGAGGGCCTCTTTCTATGCAGTCCACATAGACCTCATCTTGGGAAAGCATATGAAGATGCATCTTTACCTTCCAATGATGGTAATTATCTTTATCAAGAAAAGGAATCTTGACTCCAACATCTTTCTTGTTCATCTTGCTGAATTGTTTTGATCTTTAAACTCTTTGTAGATCAAGAGCTTGCTCTGATACCAATTGTTAGTCCCTTAACAATATAGCAAGAATTACAGAAGGGGGGTTGAATGGAATTCTTGAACCTTTTTCTCGAAATAAAAATGTTCAACTCGAATATAGATATAATGTTTTGATTAGCACAATGCGGAATAGAAACTTAATTGAATCAAAACATAAGTAATTAAAAACAAGAGTCTTTAAAAACTTTCTGGTGGATTTAAACAATTCCACAAGAGATATATATAATATATCGAGAGGACTCTGTGTTCAGGAATGTTCACAGCTGCTTACAAATGGAACTACTGAGAATACAGGAAATGCTAATGATTCTGCTTACAAAGATTTCTCTGTTTTTGTGTTTCTCAGCTATCTCAGTTATTTTTCTATTTGCTACTCTCTTGGTTTATATAATACCAAGATTACAAAGTTAAAAAGACTGAACAAATATAAAAACTATCAGTCTTAAGTGTTGCTGCTTTTCGTCCTCTATTACCCAGTTAATGGGCTTCCACAGTGTGTTTGTATACATCTCGACGGCTGTGTGTCAGCTTTCACTGTTCAACTGCTGTTTGAATTCTTCAAATGACCATCCGTCGACTCTCAGAACATCCGTTGATGGTTTAATTGATCATCCGTCGGCTGCTATATTAAGCATCCATTGATAGTCATTTGATCATCCGTCGATGGCTTTGTTAATCATCCGGCGGTAGCTATTTTGGCACTTGACTCTATTTCACTTATGCAGAATTACAAGACATCATTTATGTACAATTAATCAATCTATTCTGCATATCTAGTTAGAGTCAACATGACTTATATGCTACTACAGATTCTATACAAAGGTGCATACATAACTGTGTTATAAACTTATTATTACATAAGCTACTCACTCGATGGATAATAAGTTAATCATCCGTCGAGACTATAATGAGTTATCCGTCGGGACTATAATTCTTATCCGTCGAGTGCTACATAATTTCACTAAGTAAAATCTACTTAGATGGTTTGTTTATGAAATCATCAAGTACACAACATATGCACAACATATTCTCCCCTTGCACAGCTGCATTTTCCTTTGGCGTAGTTACCACAGTTTCAATAACATCAGAGTTTAACCCATCAGAGTTTGTAGTATCAGGATTTAGACTGTCAGGATTTACAGTATCAGAATTTAAAACTTCATTCTCAAATCTCAGCTGATCATGATCATTGAAATCTTCAAGTCCTGTAATCTTTTTATCATCAAAAGAGACATTGATAGATTCCATGACAACCCTTGTTCTTAAATTGTAGACTCTGAAGGGTTTTGTGGAAAGTGGATATCCAACAAAAATTCCTTCATCAGCTTTTAGATCAAATTTAGATAACTGTTCAGGATGAGTCTTAAGAACAAAACACTTGCATCCAAATACAGAAAATACTTCAGATTTGGCTTCTTTTTCTTCACCATCTCATATGGTGTCTTTCAATGCTTGTTGATAAGTGTTGCATTCTGAGTAAAATAAGCAGTCTGCACAGCTTCAGCCCAAAAATAGGTTGGTAACTTTGCTTCATCAAGCATAGTTCGTGCAGCTTCAATAAGAGTTCTATTCTTTCTTTCAACAACTCCATTTTGCTATGGAGTTCCAAGAGCAGAAAATTCCTGCTTGATTCTATGGTCTTTGCAGAACTCTTCCATAATCACATTCTTGAACTCAGTGCCATTATCACTTATTATGATTTTTACAGAGTCTTTGACCAATTTATCCAGTTGTTTGACATGATCAATCAAGATAGATGCAGTTTCACTTTTTGTGTACAAGAAATACACCCATGTGTATCTGGTAAACTCATCCACTATGACCATAGCATATTTTTTCTTTACAATAGACATGACATTCACTGGGCCAAATAGATCAACATGTAGTAGGTGATAAGGCTCAAGAATTGAAGATTCAGTCTTTCTCTTGAATGAAGATTTTCTTTGTTTTGCCTTTTGACAGGAATCACAAAGGCCATCAGGAGCAAATTCTGATTTTGACAGTCCTCTCACAAGATCTTTCTTGAAAAGTTCATTTATATTGTTAAAATTTAAATGAGAGAATTTCTTGTGCCAATCCCAGCTTTCTTCAATTGATGCTCTGCTCAACAGACAGATTGCAGAACCATCAGAACTTGTTGAAAGCTTGGCTTCATAAATGTTACCATGCCTGTATCCTTTCAGAACAACTTTTCCTATAGATTTGATTACAACTTCACAGTGTTATTCAAAGAAATCCACATGATAACCTCTGTCACAGATTTGACTAACACTCAGCAGATTGTGTTTAAGTCCTGAGACTAGAGCTACTTTTTCAATGATGACATTCCCAAGATTGATATTGCCATATCCCAGAGTTTTTCCCATTTTGCCATCTCCATAAGAAACACTTGGGCCAGCCTTCTCCAAAAAGTCTGATAGCAGGGCTTTATTTCCAGTCATATGTCCTGAACATCCACTGTCCAGAACTAGGATGTTTTTCCCATTGCCCTGCAATCACAAAGACCACTAATGATTAGTTTTAAGGACCCAGACTTGCATGAATCCTTTGGCCTTATTAAGTTTGTTAACATTTGTAGCGGATTTAACATCAGAGTTTATGTCAACAATTTTCTTATCAGAATTTACAGTATCAGACTTTGCATCAGAACTTACACTAGAAGGAACAATGCTAACTTTCTTTAAAGAAGGTTTTATTTGATAATAATCATAGTACAAACTATGATATTCCTTACAAGTATAAATGGAATGCCATAAACTACCACAATGAAAATAAGGATTTTGTGGCCTATATCTAATAGACTGACTCTTAACTCCTGATTTTGAAGGTAAGGAGTTTATGTTCTTATTCTTCCTGTAAAAAGAAGCCAGATGGTTAGAATTTCCACAGTTATAACATTTCTTTCTAGGAGCATTAGGAACAGGCTTATCATCATTGCTTTTATTCACACCTTCCTTTCCATTCCTATTTTTCCTAGGTGGTTTTACCTTGTTTACATTCTTAACATCTTTCAGCTTATGCTTAAGCTGCTTCTTTGTCATCAAGCCTATGTTAACTTCAGTTGGCTTATCCTGTTTTGGTTTGTCAGAAGTTAATTTCTCTCTAACATCTGATTTATCAGTATCAGACTTTACAGCTACAAACTTAACAGGATTTACCTTTGGCTTTTGTTTAACAACTATAGGCTCAATTTCTACAGTTCCTTTATTATTCTTATCATCTCAATAACCTAAGCCCTCTTTCCAGTTTCCACTACTTAACAAATTCTGAGTTGTTCTGCCAGAGTTAGACCAAGTCCTGATAATCTCTCTTTCCTTTTCTAACTCAGTTTTTAGAGATTCATTCATTTTAAGCACTTCATCTCTAACATAGAAAGTATCATCTCTATCTTTCTGAGTTTGATGGAACATAACTGACTTTTTTTCTAAATAGTCATTCCTCTTTTTATAAGCAAGATTTTCAGAAGTTAATCTTTCACATGTTAAAGTTTGATCTCTATAACTAATGAACATGGTGTTAAGATATCTTTTCAACTCAGTAATATCATCAGTATGAAAAGCATAAGTTGTTTGAGGTACCTTTAACTCAGCAGCTTCAGAACTGCTATCAGCATTTGCCATCAAGGCATAGTTCACCTCACTTTCAGAATCTGAAGTGTCTATCTAGCTTTTCTTCTTTGTGACAAGAGCCTTGCCTTTGTCACTTTTTCCTTTCTTTCAATCAGGAGATATGTGGCCTTTTTCACCACAGTTGTAGCATTTGACATTTGAGTAATCTCCTCTGTCAGACTTTCCTCCTTTGCCTTCAGATTTTCTGAAACCTTCCTATCAGAACTTGCACCTTTCCTGGAAAACTTCTTTCCCCTTCTGAATTTCCTGTAAGCTATTTTTGTGATACCCTTCACCATAAGAGCACACAATTTCATCATCTCTTCATTAGCATCCATCTCAGATAGACTTTCAGTTTCTGAATCCTCATCACTATCAGAACTTGATGACTCAGTATCAGACTTTGTGATGAGAGCCTTTCCTTTGCCTTTCCTTGAGACAACCACTTTAGGGGATTCCTCCTCAGCCTTAAGAGCAACTGTTCTTGACTTTCTCCTATTCCTCTTGCTTCTTTGTTCCATCTCAAGTTCATAAGTCTTGAGCATACCATAAATTTCATAAAGAGTAGTTTCATCAAGAGCATAGTTGTCTCTTATAGTAGTTGCCTTCAAGTCCCAACTTTCAGGAAGAGCTAAAAGGAATTTAAGATTGGTATCTTCAAGATCATATTCCTTATCCACCAGTGACAGATCATTCAAGAGTTTGACAAATTTTTCATATAAACCAGTTAATGACTCATCAGGTTTAGAGTCAAAGTGCTCATACTCTTGAGTGAGTATAGTCTTCATGTTCTTCTTAATTGAATCAGTTCCCTGGCATCTTGTCTCTAAGGCATCCCATATCTCCTTTGCAGTCTTGCAATTAATTACCCTGTTTGACATGACATTATCAATGGCACTATACAGCAAATGTCTTACCTTTGCATCCTCTGCAATAGACTGTGCTGGTTGATCTGCATCTTCAGCTGTATATTCACTTTTCTCCTTTGGTACAGACTGTGCTGGTTGATCTGTAACTACAACAGAGAGCTTGGTTGGCTTATGTGGTCCTTCATTAATTCTGTCAAGGTATTCTGGATATGTAGCTTCCAGAAACATAGACATCCTCACCTTCCATATGGAATACTCAGAAGGTTTCAGTATGGGAACCCTAATAGTCTCATATCGATTATGGATTTGAGTCTTTGGACTTTCTTCAGTTTTGGTGGGCTTGGTTGGAGTTTGTGTTACTTCAGACATGATTGTTTTTGGATCTTAAATTGTTTGTGTGTTAACAGATCTGCTCTGATACCACTTCTTAGGTCACACACACTGTAGAAGGGGGTTGAATATAGTGTTTACTAAAATCAAACCGAATATAAGAACTCAAGTAATAGAACACAGATTTTATTCAACACAATAAACTCTGTTACAAAGAACTGTTCTCTCTCAGTGATGAACAAATATCACGAGAGCTGCTAGGGTTACAAAGAATAATATCCTCGAAATAAGATAACACTTATAGTATAAATCCTATGTCTGTGTTTATATACTACACAGTTACAATATAATATTCTAATTGATATCGAATATAATTCTGCTTCCTAATATATATATCAATCAGTTATCTTTTCTTCCAAGTATTCTATTCTTCATAGAATTCTTCTCCATGCATATCTCTTTCTTGTTTTAGCTCGATCTTCTTTCCTTTCAATCAGCCGCCTTCCTTATCTGAACGTCTCCTTAAGTCCTGATATTATCTCCTGATAACTTAAGTTCTGACAACTTAAGTTCTGATATCTTAAGACCTGACTTCAGTATAAGTACTGATTTCCAGTTAAGTACTGATTTGTCCTGTGAAGTAAGATCTGAAAACTAAACATAAATCATATTAGACATGACATCACAAATATATCTAACAGTCTCCTTTATTTATCGGCCTACCCGTCGAACATCCCGACGTCAAATCAATCACAACCAAATTCAAACCAACTACAATTAAATTCCCAACCACCGATTTCAGTTCACAATATTAACTCGCAAATTCATAAAAAAAACAATTATCAATTAATACTCGTATTTTTACTTTAATTCGAATTTTATAAATTTTATTCGTATTTTGTATTTTAAATTATAGGGCTCAGAAATATTCATCATAGCCCACCGTCGGCTCGCCGAGGCTCATCGCCGACGGCGATAAAATTTGCGGGTTCCGGTTTATACCGGGCATCCTACGTAAATTCCATCGATTAATTACTATAATTCTCGTACAAAATTTATTTATTTCCCAGAAATTAATCAAATCGCTCCCTGCAAAATAAAAAGTACAATCCTAAGTTACAGCAGGCAAAACAAACAATAACATCACAACATAACAATCATGCCAACACCCGGAAAATATAGCCGGAAAATCTAATTCACCGGATTCCACACAACCCAACACAAACGCACTCTCACATACACACACGACGCACACATACGGTATATACATACACAAAGTATAAGCACACACCAACACGCGCCGCACAACACTCGTGTGCAGCTACACAGACCACAGGAACAAGGCGGCACCGGAAAGAGAAGGGGCGGCGCTAGAAAATGAGAAAAAAAAAACAGGCAGCATAATACTTACCAAGGAGAGGAAGAGATGGGGAGAGAGAGAGGAGTAAGGAGAGAGAGACAAGCGGCGAGTGAACGGGGGGGGTTTGGTTTATATTTTTTTTCTTTTTGTTTGTTTTCTTTATTTTTATTTTACTCCCTTGATTATCGTTTGTACCGCAATTTAAGAATGGATCGAGTATTTAATTGGCAAAATAATTCAAAATTTTCAAAAATAATTTCTTTAAAAATCCCCAAAATAATTAGGGGTTAATAAAATTAAATGTGCAAGATTTTTAAATCATTTTTATAACCCGCATTGGACCTGCATTCTTTTTAATTTAACGAATACACGTGCAGTTAAATAAAAGTCAGAAAATTTCCGAAATAATTCTGAAATTCTTTAAATATTCCAAACTTAATAAAATAAAATTTTCATAATTTTTGAAGCATTCTGGAATTAAATACTGATTTTACAATTTAATGAAGTCAGAAAATCATTTAAAATTAAATAATTAATAAAATATTGATTTTTTAAATTTTATAAACCCCTAAAAATAATAAATAAAACTATAGAACAACAAAAATAATTTTAGAAACAATTTTAGCATTTATAAGAATAAATATTCAGTGAAATCACTTTAAGAATGAATTAAGTTCATACAACTTGGTAATTAATTATAAAATTAATCTCCGCGCCCAACAAATCACAAACAATTTATAATATAGCAACACATAGCCGACAGACCCATCACATATTTTATTTATTTAATAATCCGATAATTATATTTACATATCGGATCCGAAAATAGGTTACTTACCCGCTAAGTAACTATAAAGACGATACGGTTTTAGTACCAGATTTGGATAATCATTAAAACAGAGCCTCTTATAAAACATTTTACACGAAAATGAGATAATAATATCTCGCCTTTTGAGAATACGAATTTTTATCGATCTATAAAATTATTTGCGTATCCAAATTTTAATGTCGGGACTCATACAGGTCAAACCGTACCCCGGATCGAAAAAGTCAAAACATGAAAAGTGTTCAGAATTATCATATTAGGTTAGAAAGGAGTTTTCGAAAGAGTTTCGGGTTGTAAAAACGCAAAAATGATTGAAGTGGGACGATTTCTGATTCTAAAAAGTAATTTTATAATCACGTAAAAATTATTATTATTGATCCTATAAATCCTTATAAAATCACATAACACTCCAAAAATTACCAGAAATTACCAAAGCAATCTATATTTTATTCTGGATAATTAAAGATTAAAATATCAAAAAATTTATCAGAAATCAACATCCAAATATTAATATCATTCATCAAATAATTCACTAAAATTCACATAAAATCATATAATAATTATTTATTGATAAAAATAATTACATAATATTTCTCAGACGTTACATCCTTCCCCCCTTAAAAGGATTTTGTCCTCAGAATCATGCTAAGGAACAGACCATGATATTTTCCAAGTACCTCTCTTATAATTTTTCAGGTCTCATCACTTTAATCACAACTCAACGGTCTCTTACCGACATCAAATCTATCAGTTACTCACGTAACATGAATCACATCTCCATTTCATACATATGGAGCTAAAATACTCTTCCTGGTCATACACCTATGAACGTCTTATGAACTCGTTATACCTGTGACAACAAGACCAACTCATTCACAATCGTTCTATTTTCTTACTGTCTCAAAGGATTAACTTAATTTGTACTAATCTTATTTTGGTTCTAATTCTAATAATTCATGCTCATGATTGCCTCCCATTTTTACTGGATGTTCAACTTTACCTCTCATATTTCTTTCCATTCAATTAGTCTGACCTATGATCGTTTTCAATCGTATTCGAGAATCTTTAATCGATCCCTTGTACTTTTCATTCATCTACGTCTGATATACTGAGCTCATGGCATTTTATGCTTCAAAATGTCCTACATCTATTCAAAAGCTTAAACTTAACGAAAAATTTCAACAATTGCATTTAACTTACCACTTAACAGTATATTTCAATTTCTTTTCAATCACGACCAAGGATATTCACCGCGAGAATCTTTTACTATCTGAAAGAAATATATTAATTTGGAATGGGATGAATCATAACTTTGTTCAAAACTCTGTCTCTTTGTACTAATACTCATTATGTTGTCATATCAAATTAGATATTAATATGAACTTTGATGCTCACAACATTCCATACTGAAGTCAACATCAATCATTTAAATTCATACCACATTTGATACCCAACAACAAAGTAAGTATAAACCAGAAACTGAGTCAAAACTTGATCTTCAATTTCTAACTTTTCCAATTCTTTTAACCATTTTCTAACAATCTTAATGGTATTCACTCTTTTCTTTCTATTCAAATCATCTGTCCTTAAATGGACCTTTCCTAGTTGGTAGTTAACCAAGCAATCATAGCTCATAATCAATTATAACCAGAATTCATACCTTTGAGGCTGAGAATGCAGTTGCTATTTTTTTCAACTCTTCGCAGGCATATCTTCAGGCGTTCAACTTGGTCTTCCTTAGTCCTTGAATTAGCGAGGATGTTATTTATAAATACAATTACACTTTCCAAATACTCCTGGTACATTATGTTCATTTATTCTTCAGACTTACAATTTATGATAATCGATGCGTAACTTCATACCTCCATTTTTTTCCATGATCACTTTTGTGCACAGCGCAAAATACTCTTTATTTCATTATTCTTTCATTCTACATTTCTGAAGTTTTCCTTCACTCATTATTTCATCCCTATTGAGTTATACGATACAGGGCTTTTGACTCCAGCTTGACTCTGTGTAGTAACCGACGAGAAATTCTTACCTCATTCCCCGAGATAACCTTAGTAAATCATTCGTTCGAACCTCTGGGACTTCACTTTAATTTTAAAGAATTCTGACATGAGATTCATTGTAATGTTCTTCTCTAACAGTTCGCCATTAATACCTTTGTTTAATCATTCCTATTTACACGCATTTTTGGAACGAATTCCTATTTCCAATTATCGGCGTTTCACCTCATTCTCCTAATAGTTCTGGCACAACCAATGTTCCCAACTTGCATATATCCTGGATTATTTTATAAAATTTCTTTATCACTCTTTTGATTCCACTTCTTTTCTTCATATTTCTTCATTCTCATTATTCATTATCTCTTTTAAACATCAACAATTTCTTTTTCTTAGTAATATTAATCTGTTTATTATTAGATAGGTCATTTCTGGAGTTCACACTGGAATGAAGGCTTTTATTTATAATATTTAAATTCTTACTAACAGAATTATCGAATTTCATTGGTAGCTATTTTCTTAGCCTTGCTTAACTCATCACGGATCGCGTATTTGACTTCTCCTCATTGACCATCATCTCTTTTCCCTGAGTTCACATGCGGACTTCATCAGTCTCCGTCTTACATTAGATGCTTGAATTTGCGAGTTTCCCAGCATTTCATAGCATCTTCTATTAAATTGTAATTTGACATTGATGTACATTCATGTCCTTCATGGAGTAACATTTTTTTTCTCTATCTTGGATCTTCAATTCTTGCAAATGTTCTCTCTATTAATTTATAGTAGCTTCCATTAAATCGTCACTCGATATGGGTATACATCTAAGTCCTTCCTGGAACGCTATTACAGATGATCAAATTTTTTCTTCGTTTTGTTTTACACTTTCAGTTCTTGAAAACTTTTTTTTATCGCAAATGCCTATCCATCTAGATAAAACCTCGCACATGTTTGCAGTAATATCACACTAATTCTACCAAATTTTTGATATCTGCTAATGCCATAACTTCTTCCAAATTCCTAATTGCTTTGATTTCGGAACTGAAATTCATGTCAGAGTTTGACTTAATCTAATTGGAATCGATCTCCATTTAACTAACCATTAGTTGGTAAAGTTGATCAATTAACCCCTTTAACTGATCACTTAAACCAAGTGCTGACTAGCTAACTAGAATCAAAGACCAATTATATAAAGTCGGTTTGATCATAACATTCTTTCTCAAGAACCGAGATCGCAATCATTTGGAGTACCGATGAAAATGACAAAATACTTCTTTATCCTTGAACGTAGGGTAATTTATAAAAATTTGGGCAGCACTTCCCCTACACCATTGACTACCAGTCGGACTCAAGCCGACACCATCAATCAACCAAATCATCCACAATCATATCTACCCACTTCCATCAAACAAATTCATCAATTCAACATAATTCAGATTATATCATTTTGATCAGCATATGACTGGCATAGCATATATCTTTTTAATTGGAATTGGGTCTTACACCAAAAATGATTAATATAACCATACCTTTCTCAGTTCTTTCAGAATATTACGAATTGTTATTAATGAACTTAAAATTTGATTTCGTGATTCTTTTAATTTATTTCTGACCATTAATAATCGGATTATCTTTTAATAACCGCGCATGGTCTTCATTATTATCGTCGCAATCTGGTGGAAACTTAATCGTTATATCATTATTTCTTAAAAGGTTTCACAGTCGAGTCACCATTGCTTCATCTCCACTTATGGTTCCGCATCAAACTTTCGTCACTAGTCCAGTTATGGGTATCCAATTCACCATAACTTATTTACTCAAATTGGAGAACCTCACAGTTCCTTGAAGAATACGTCCGAAATTTGGTTGTAATTAAATTTTCTCCTATCTTGAATCTTCACGATAAATATCTTCCCGCGACGAAGGGGTGCTTCACATATTCATTTCTTGTCTGAATTATTGTTCAGAATTTCCTTGATCTTTGATTGTCATCCCGATACTCATTTGCTTTATCTGATGCACACAACCTTACTCCCTTATTTTGTAATTAATTTATTTGTTATGGTTCACTAACCATTCATTTCACGTCGAAATCCTCTGATTTGAAGTGCATCGCGTAATCTACCATACTGATGAGATCCTCGCAACACGAACAACTGTCTGATTTGTTATCTCTACCACGACCGCGTTGTCGGTGTATCCATTTTTCCTTGCTCACAATTGTCCACCATTTATCGGCTTGCAATCGTATCCTCCTTCGACACGTTATTCTACCCGTCACATGGGATTATTCCATTTCTTTTATAATCGTCAAAGAACAGACTCTACGCAAAAGGAGAGTTTACGAATATGACTTTGATTGGAAATTGAATAAGGAATAACAATCCACAACGATTTGGAGAATCTGTAAATCAGAAAATTGAAGGAAGAGAAATGAGTGAAGAATGAGATAACCATATTCGTACTCAAGATGGCCAGTCTTTCATACTATATGGCATACAGCACATGATTAGGTGGCGTCCCACCCGACTCTTCGTCATTTCGACAAAGTGTCATACCACAACACTGTTTGTCTCAATCAAGAATCAATAATTTGAGAAAAGAAATAATTTAGAAGGAATACAATAAATTTTCTTTCATTTTCGCCTCATATGATTTATCAACAGAAGAAGCTCATACGTATTCAAGAATCAAGAAGAACATATGTTATTGTATTAGAGGAAAGAATGTCAGTGTTGATTGTCGTCCATGCTTCACTTACGTATGCCTTCAAGAATCATTGGAACAAGAGATTCATAATTTAGATCACATCATTGCTTCGGAATGTTGTCTAGAAACGCCTTCACATCAAATATTTTAATGATTCGACCATAAGCACGTCCTTACGAAATTTATAATTATTCCTTCCGACTAATCAATCCCGCAACGTTTCAACTTCGTTGATAGGAACATTATTATTCTCCAATCATCTGGAAGATTCTTTCATTTCCTTCATTCACCCTCTAACCGCTCGAATCACGCATCTTATTAAATTTTGATAATTTCATGAATTGGGTAAATATTGTTTTAGCATGTTGATTCAATTATTGATATTATTAAATAAAATTCATGTTCGTTTCTCACAGAACTTTAAACTTTCTCCCTGTCGGTGGGTCTACTTGATCCTTCGGACTAACAACACTGAGTCTAACTCCATTCTTCTTTTTAGGTCATTCTCTGTTTATAATAACAAGAACATAAATAGTAATTAGACAACCAAATTGTGAAACTCATTTATCCAAAAATCTTCTAAAAGTTGATTAAGAGAATCTGTTTGGAAATCTCATTTTGAAATTTTGAAAGTCACATATTTAGTCGTCATTACTATATAAGTTACTTGCTATTCTCAGGATCTGCTAATGAAATATCTAATTAAAAGAATGCTCATATAAGGGTCTCTCCATTTTGGTACATCTTCTACTTTTCCTTGGATTCTGCTCGCACTTATTAGTCGACGAAACTTCATTTATCGTTGTATATCATTTTATAATGCTGACATCTGGTACTATCTTTGACATTTTGGTCATCGTCCGTGACGTTATGCTTGCAACCACGCATGCGATTCGACGTTCTTTCTGTAGATAAAGTCGCTGTTAGGAATATGTGTATTAGTTTGATGATAAGTTAAACAAAACACTTAAGTAGAAATCTAGTGTTTGTAGCCTCAACGGATAAGACCATCTTGGCTATCCGTTGAAGGAGTAGCTTTACTTAGCAATAAGTTTAGTATTGTAGCACATTTCATTCTCTGGATTCAAGTTGTAATTCTTAGATGTTGTAGGAAATTATCAGTCAGGTTGACTACTAATGGATATGCAAATAGGAAGGCTAATTGTAAATATTTCATGCCTTGTAATTTTGTATAAGTGAAGAAGTATCAACGGATATTGAAGACCTTCAACGGATAAGAAACAAAGCTTCAACGGATGTCTCTAATGCTTCAACGGATAATATCCATCAACGGATAAGTGCTTCAACGGATAAAGACTTCAACTGATAATGCATCAACGGATAAAGCTTCAACGGATAAATCCTCAACGGATAAGGCATCAACGGATGAAAGCTTCAACGGATGCTTAGTTCATTAGCAGTTGATAGTGACAATTCACAAGCTAACAGAGGCACATGGGTTGACAAAGACAAACTGGAATGTGGAAGCCTCTAGGAGGAATCAAGAAAATGCAGCATTTATATTCTGATGCAAACAAGGGAGTATTCAAAGATTCACAGATTATCCTAGATTGCATTGGATAGAGAAATGAAGAAGAAACATGTGAAGAATCTTTTTAATTGTATTTTACAGTTTTGTCTTCACTTGTAAACTTGGTGATATATAAACCAAGTAGCAGCTAGTAATTAGACGAGAATTTTCTAGAGTTGTTTAGAAATATCCAGAGAGAAAATCATCTAGTTTGTACTAGGAAGCAGCTGTGATTTAATTCTTTGAATCACAGATTTTCTGAAATAACACATCTCTGGTGGAACAACAAATCCACCAGAAAAGTTTTTAAGTTCTTTGTGTTCTTTACATTTGTGTTTGAATATATATCTGTCTGTATTAGCTTCAAGTAATTCACACACTTGTTCTCAAAAACACTTAGCCTTAGAAACTGCTCAAAACTTGAAAAAGTTTTGAGATTTACATTCAACCCCCCTTCTGTAAATCTCATTGTTAGTCCACTGGGAATAACAATTGGTATCAGAGCAAGCTCTTAACATACAAAGAGTTTAAAGATCTATTCTGCTAACATCATGCGTAAGAAGGATATTGGTATAAAGATTCCAATCCTGGAAAGAGATAACTTTCATCACTGGAAGGTGAAGATGCACTTACATCTTCTCTCTCAAGATGAAAGCTACATCAACTGCATTGATAATGGTCCTCACATCCCACACAAGATGGCAACAACTACTACTGCAACAGTTGCTGTTGGACAGTCTATTCCCAAGCCAAAGACAGAATGGACTGTTGAAGATATTGAAGAGGTCCACAAGGACAAGAAAGCCATGAACATTCTGTTTAATGGCCTGGATCAAGATATGTTTGACAATGTCATCAACAGCCAAACTGCTAAGGAAATTTGGGATACTGTGCAGCTTATCTGTGAAGGTACTGAGCAAGTTAGAGAAAACAAAATGCAGCTTCTCATTCAACAGTATGAATATTTTCACTATGAAGAAGGAGAATCATTGAATGATACCTTCAACAGATTTCAAAAACTGTTGAATGGATTGAAGCTGTATGGGAGAGTGTACCAAGTCAAGGACTCTAATTTAAAATTTCTAAGGTCTCTACCAAAGGAATGGAAGCCTATGACTGTTTCTCTAAGAAATTCTCAAGATTATAAGGACTTCACACTTGAAAGATTATATGGAATTTTGAAGACTTATAAACTTGAGATGGAGCAAGATGAGCTGTTGGAAAAGGGAAAGAGAAAAGGAGGATCAGTTGCACTTGTAGCTGACAGTGAAAAAGTTGAAGCCAGGAATGAGGAAAAGACAATGCCAAGTCTCAAAATTGGCACAAGCAAATCAGAATCAAGCAAGGGTAAAGAGCAAGTTGTTGAGGATGAAGACAATTCCAGTCAGGATGACTCTGATGATATTGATGAACATCTGGCCTTTCTGTCCAGGAGGTTTGCAAAGATGAAGTTCAAGAAAAATACAAAATTCACTAAGCCAAACAAAAACATGGTGGACAAATCAAAGTTCAAATGTTACAACTGTGGCATTAGTGGACACTTTGCAAGTGAGTGTAGGAAGCCAACTTCTGATAAAAAGAAATTTGAGCAAGTTGATTACAAAAAGAAGTATTTTGATTTGCTCAAACAAAAGGAAAGAGCTTTTCTCACTCAAGATGATTGGGCAGCAGATGGGGTCAATGAAGATGATGATGTGGAATATGTCAACCTAGCCCTGATGGCTAATTCTGATAAAAATGAAACTAGTTCATCAAGCAACCAGGTAATTACTACTGATCTCTCTCAGCTTTCTAAACATGAATGCAATGAAGCCATAAATGATATGTCCAATGAATTATATCATTTGCGGGTTTCCCTTAAATCACTAGCTAAAGAAAACACTAGGATCAAAGAGAATAATGTGTTTTTAAGTGATAGGAATGCTGTGTTAGAGAATCAGGTAATTGAGCTTGAAAAGATTAAACTTAAATGCTTGACTGTTGAGAGTGAACTAGAAGAAGCTGTTAAGAAAGTAGAAATTCTTTCTAAACAGTTAGAAAGTAAGCAAGAGGTAATCAAGGCCCGGAAAACATCTAGGGATGTTAGTGTTCAAATTGCCAAGGTTCAGGGAATTGAATCATTCTGTGAGGATGCCTGGAAGAAAAACAAAAAGGAGTTAGAATTGATTGATGGATTGTCAACGGATGTGGAATCAACGGATGATGAAAGTTATCCGTTGAAGGAAGAAAAGGAGCATCTGTTGAAGGCTCATCAATTAAAACAGGCAAGTAATTTTAAAAATAAAAACCTTAATAAGAAGAATGATTCTACTCTCAAGAACTTTGTCAAAGAAGGAGCTAGCACATCCAAAGATGCCAGTAAGGTGAATATAGGACACATGACTTTGGATCAGCTGAAAAATAGGCTTAAGTTGGTTGAGGATAAGAAGGAAATTAAAAGAAAATCTAAAAGAAATGGGAAGGTAGGGATTAACAAACATAACAATTACACACCTGATAGGTATGCTCCTAGAAAAAGCTGTGTGCATTGTAAAAGTGTTAATCACCTATCTGATAATTGCAAATCTGTTAAAAATGCTCCCATGCCTTCAAATCCCTCCATGCCTAACATGTCTATGTCACCTCTGCATGTTATGCCTGTTATGTCTCATCAGAATCCTCATGCACATTTTGCAAACATGCCATATATTAATAATCCTTATTTTACTGCATTTAGTATGCCTCACATGCCATACAATATGCCTATGTGGAATAACATGTTTGCACAATCTATGCCTTATCAATCAAATGTGCTAAATGATTCTGTGACTAACCCTACACTTCAACCAACCACATCTGAGATCAAGGTTGACCCAAAGTTACCTAAGTCAAAAGATGCAGGAGGAATGAAGTCTAGGAAAAAGACTAACAAGGCTGGACCCAAGGAAACTTGGGTACCAAAATCAACTTGATTGATTTTGTTGGACAAAGAAGGAATCTATGGTACTTGGACAGTGGCTGTTCAAGACACATGACAGGAGATTTCACCCTGCTCACAGAGTTTAAGGAGAGAGCTGGCCCTAGCATAACCTTTGGAGATGACAGCAAATGATTCACTATGGGATATGGCTTGATTTCAAAAGGAATTGTCATCATTGACGAAGTTGCATTGGTTGATGGTCTCAAACACAACTTATTGAGCATCAGTCAACTATGTGACAGAGGGAATACTGTTTCCTTCAATTCTGAAGCCTGTATTGTCACAAGTAAAAAGGACAATAAAGTGGTTCTAACTGGAGTTAGAAAAGGGAATGTGTACTTAGATGACTTCAACTCTACAGATGCAGAATCCATTACTTGTCTTTTCAGCAAAGCAAGTGCAGTTGAAAGTTGGCTATGGCACAAGAAGCTGTCCCATTTGAATTTCAAGACAATGAATGATCTAGTCAAAAAGGACTTGGTTAGAGGAATGCCTCTAGTGGAATTCACAAGGGATGGACTGTGTGATGCTTGTCAGAAAGGAAAGCAAAAGAAAGTATCATTCAGTAAGAAGCTTGAATCTGCAATTGATGAACCATTGCAACTGCTACACATGGATCTTTTTGGACCAGTCAATGTATTGTCAATTTCAAGGAAAAGATATTGCCTAGTGATTGTTGATGATTTCTCTAAGTTTTTATAGGTCTATTTTCTTGGATCAAAGGATGAAGCTAGTGAAATCATTATCAATCATATCAAGCAAGTCAACAATCATCCTGATTTCAAAGTAAGGAATATTAGGAGTGACAATGGAACTGAGTTCAAGAATTCAACCATGAAGTTGTTCTGTGAAGAAAATGGGATCATGCATGAGTTCTCAGCTCCAAGGACTCCACAACAAAATGGTGTGGTGGAAAGGAAGAACAGATCACTAATTGAGACTGCAAGGACAATGCTTGAAGAGTCAAAACTCCCAACTTACTTTTGGGCTGAGGCTGTTAACTATGCATGTTACACTCAGAATATTTCTCTAATCAATCAGGCAAAAGGCATGACTCCCTATCAATTATTCAAGAGAAGAAAACCAACTTTAAACTTTCTGCATGTCTTTGGTTACAAATGTTACATCTTAAGGAATCAATCTGATCACAAAGGGAAGTTTAATGCAAAGGCTGATGAAGGAATATTTGTTGGTTATTCTGCTGGAAAATCTTATAGGGTCTACAATCTAAGAACCAACATTGTCATGGAATCTGTGCATGTTGTGTTTGATGATAAAAAGATTGATGGACTAACAGATGAGGGACATCATGAAGGACTCAAATTTGACAACATTGAGATATATTGTGATGATAGTGAAGATGAGAATGATGAAGAAGGCATCTCAAGAAGAATTCAGAATCTGCCTTTGGATAATGCACAGAATGCTGCATCCGTTGAAAGTCATAATTCAGCTTCCGTTGAAAGAAGCAATGCAGCATCCGTTGAAAGACAAAGTGCATCATCCGTTGAAGTTCATAATGAAGCATCCGTTGATCACAGTCTGTCAACGGATAATCAATTCACTTCATCAGTTGATAGAGCTCCCAATTCCTTTCAAAGGATCAGCAACTCAGGGGGAGTTTCAACCAATCAACATTCTATCTCACATCATGACAATACTGAGGCAACCTCATCTAGAGCTAATCTACCACCTCAAAGAAAATGGACCAAGAATCACCCTTTTGAACTGATCATTGGTGATGCTACATCTAAAGTGCAAACTAGAAGGGCTACTCAAGATGAATGTCTGTATAGTAGCTTTCTATCACAGGAGGAACCTAAGAGAGTGGAAGAAGCTCTATTGGATCCAGATTGGATTTTAGCAATGCAAGAGGAGCTAAACCAATTTGAAAGGAACAAAGTATGGAAGTTGGTACCCAAGCCAAAGAACAAGAGTTCTATTGACACAAAATGGGTATTCAGAAACAAGATGGATGAAAATGGCATTGTCATAAGGAATAAAGCCAGATTGGTTGCTAAAGGCTATTCTCAACAAGAAGGAATAGATTTTGATGAAACATTTGCTCCAGTTGCCAGACTTGAGGCCATCAGAATATTTCTAGCCTATGCAGCTCATGCCAATTTCAAAGTCTATCAAATGGATGTCAAGAGTGCATTTCTAAATGGGGAATTGGAGGAGGAAGTTTATGTAAGCCAACCTCTAGGATTTGAAGATCCAAACTTTCCAGACTATGTGTATTATCTGTTGAAAGCACTCTATGGACTAAAGCAAGCACCTAGAGCCTGGTATAAGACTTTGTCAAAATTCCTTCTAGATAATCATTTCACAGGAGGTACTGTTGATAAAACTCTCTTCTTTAGAAATGTTAATGGCTCTAAAATACTTGTTCAAATTTATGTAGATGATATTATATTTGGATCTACAGATGATAAGCTTTGTAAAAAGTTTGCTAAGTTAATGCAAAGTAAATATGAAATGAGCATGATGGGAGAGCTAACTTATTTTCTTGGTTTACAAGTTAAACAAGTTAGTGATGGAATTTTCATTAGTCAAACTAAATATATTTATGATCTTTTAAAGAAGTTTGACTTAATGGACTGTTCATCTGCAAAAACTCCCATGGCCACTGCCACCAAGCTTGAATTAAACAAGGCTGAAAAGTCTGTGGATATTTCAAGTTATAGAGGCATGGTTGGCTCACTTTTATATTTAACTGCTAGTAGACCTGATATAATATTTTCTACATGTCTCTGTGCTAGATTTCAAGCTGACCCTAAAGAATCTCACTTAGTGGCTATTAAAAGAATCTTCAGATATCTCAAAGGGACTCCAAATCTAGGAATTTGGTACCCTAGAGAGTCTGGTTTTGATCTAATTGGCTACTCAGATGCAGATTATGCAGGCTGTAAAATAGACAGGAAAAGCACAACTGGCACCTGTCAATTTCTAGGGAACAAGCTTGTGTCATGGTTCAGCAAGAAGCAAAATTATGTTTCTACATCAACAGCTGAAGCTGAGTACATTGCTGCTGGTAGTTGCTGTGCACAGATACTATGGATGAGGAATCAACTATTTGACTATGGTTTGACTGTTGACAAAATTCCAATATTCTGTGACAACACAAGTGCCATTGCCATTACTGAAAATCCAGTGCAGCACTCAAGAACCAAGCACATTGATATCAAGTACCACTTCATTAGGAAATATGTGATGAAAGGTACAGTGGAACTTCATTTTGTTCCAAGTGAAAAGCAGATTGCAGACATATTTACCAAGCCACTTGATGAATCAACATTCACAAGATTAGTAAGTGAGCTAGGTATGCTTAATTATTCATAAATTTATGTCCTCTATATAACATGCATTGAAGCCTGAAATGAATTTACTGCAAGAACAAAGTTGGCTTCAAGAAAGACCTATCCTATCAACGGATATTCCCTATCCGTTGAAAGCCAAAATTGTTCTATCAACGGATGTTCATTATCCGTTGAAAGACAAATACATTTCTGGTAATTTTATCCCTCAACGGATAAAATAGTGTTGGTCATCAACGGATAACTATTTACCTTATCCGTTGAAGTGTCACATCAGTTACTTTCAGTAAATCACAGCCGTTGATTTCTTTACTTAACCGTTGATACAGATATACACTGTTGTATGTATTTATTTTAAAGGCAGTTTAGAATTTCTACAGTTTTATTAATTCTTAAACGGCTGTAATTTACTTAAAAGTATCATTTTATTTACGTTTTAATTCAAGAAAGTATAAAAGCGCATTGAACTCTTATTTTTCACTTTACGCTTTCTTGCAATTTTCATTCTCCTTCTCTTCCAAAATTCTCAAGTTTTTTTCTGCAACCTCTACTCACAACTATGGCACCAGTAGTCAAAATTATGTCTCAAATAGGATTTGTTTATGAAAAGAATAATTTCGTAGCCTTGGTTGAAAAGAATGAAGCCCATTCTGATTATCACAAGATGATGGACTTCATCAAACACTGCAAACTGAGCTATGCAATGCTGGAAGCCCCAACCATCTACTGTGAGGTGATTGAGGAGATTTGGACAACTGCAGAGTTCAACTCCATAGATATGACTATTGCCTTCTCTCTCAAAGGTAAGGATTATTGCATTAACTGTGATGATATGTAGTCTTGCTTTAAGTTGCCTGAGAATAATGCCATAACACCACACACTGATAAAGATGTATCCGCTATGTTAGATTCTATAGGCTATGCTTTTGATTCTGCTAGTTTAGGTAGCATTAGAAGGAAGGTCTTAGGAAAGAATGGAGTTTTCTTGGAGATGCCTTTATTAAGGTTTTCTCTGGGAAGATTAGCAATTTTGATGCCATAACTTCATCTCTTGTTAATATGCTTTATATGCTAGTTTCTGATAGGTACTTTAATTTTAGCAACTGTGTCATGCTAGAATTAGGTTCCAGATTATGTAACAAAGCTAATAGACCACATAACATCTACTATGCTAGATTCTTTATGTTATTGGCTAACCATGTTGCTGAAGGATTGGTTATATCAAATGAGAATAATAAACTCAAATGCTGGGCACAAGAGAAAAGGGTCCTTGCAGACCTTTTGAGAATGAACCTCAACAGCCAGGTGTCATTGGTATATTTGTCAATCATGAATGCACCACAGGTAAGTGAGGTAAACACTTCTATAACTCCTACTATCTCCAACCCCATTGTTTCTTTATCTTCAAGTGTGGCAATGGGATCTGTGTCTTTGCCCAAACAGGTTCCTACCAAAGCCACCAAAACTAAAGTTTTAAAACTCAAGTCAAAGAAAACTACCTCTGTTGTTTCTCAAAAGACAACAATTGTAACAACTACCATAAACCCTGAAGGGAGTGAACAGGGTGTGAGTGGTGAGGGGAGGGGTGAACATCAAGAAACCCCCCAGGATAAGGTGGGAGAGGTGAGTGGTACCCAAGACAGCCAAGCCATAGTCTCTCAAAAGACTGTGGTGGTTCAAAAGAAGTCTAACACATCCCTAGTTGCATCCTCCCAAAAGGGTGCAACTATTGAAAATAGTCCCCAACCAGGGACACAGACCAAAAGAGGGAGGGACACTGAAGCCACACATTCACCAATTAAAGCCTTTTCAAGGAAGAAGAAGGTCAAGACCCTAGTTTCCACACAAGGGACACACACAGCACAGATACATCCACCTGTATCCGTGCCTTCACAAATTCAGCTTGATGTGATTCCAGCAAATGTGGAGTCACAGCTCCATTCTCTCATAATAAAAACACACAAATCATCAAACTCTCCATCACCCTCTCTGAATGTGGATATGATATTCACATCAATTCCTGATTCTCCCTCATTAAAACTCAGGGAGGAGCCCCACTCAAAACCTGATGATCATCATCTTTTAGATGATTTGTTGGATCATCAGCCAATTCTTTCAGATGTAGTTGAAGAATCTGTGTTACCTCACTTAAAATCAATTCACACAGATTCAACAATTATGTCACTTTCTATATCTACATCTTTTCCTTCTTCAACGGATATCTCTCATCCGTTGACAAGTGGTTGTTCTTCAACGGATAAGCTTAACAGCAGTTATCCGTTGATACCATCAGTTTCCACTTCAACGGATACTCCCTATCCGTTGATGGTCTCTACACACATAACAGAAACAATTCCAACTGTAGAGGACATGGCTACTGTACAATCACTTTTAGGTTTGAGGGAAGGGAGTGATCTTTTGAGTGAGAGGCTGGGTTGCTCCCAGGCAAAAGGAGAGGTTGAGAGTCACCATATGCATGTTATTTCTTCCAGCATGGCAAAAGTGAGTGAGGGGAGTGCCACCTTAGAAGGTGAGGGTGAGGGTGTGAGGGTGTGTGTGAGCCAGGGGGAGCCCCTGATGCAAGAAAATAGAGAAAAGGAGAGAAAGGCAGGTACAGAAGCTATAAGGGTGAATCCAACCATTGCTAGTGAGTCAATGAAAGTGGATGATGCAGAAAAGGAAAGACAATTTCAGCAACATTACAAAGCTGAAATTGATAACATTTCCTTGGATACTGACACTTTTACTCATCCTGTTTCAGCCTATCAATTATTGGCTGCTCAGGGCAATATGGAGGCAGAACAAACATTAAACATTGTACACACTTCAGAATCTCTTCTCAGAGACAAAGCTGCTGTTAACAAGCTGCCTTCTCAAGCTTGTGAGCCATCTGAAGAATTTGGAGTAAATTCTAATGATGATGACTCTGATTCTTTGGATGAGAGCATGAACTTAGGGGGAGTAGCAGGCCCAAGTTCTGTTCTAGATCTTCCTGAATGGGCATGGGCAAAAGCATCAACACCAGGAGAGTTTGGTATCACTTTGGTCAGACAAGTCATGACAATTCAGAAGGCCCTTCAGGAGACTACAAATGCTGGTACCAAGGCAATTCTTCAAGCTCATCTGGAATCTCTGCATCTCCTGCAGTTGCAGCACTTCAAACAGAATCTAAGTGTGGATGAGCTCAAGCAGGATATTGCAGATCGAAAATCCTACAATGCTGAGAAGTTAGATTCAGTCATACCTTATGGTACTATGTAAGATTTGTTGGGGAGACTGAGGAAAGAATCTGATGCTGACAAGAGACTGGCCAGATTGGAAACCAGAGTTCAGATCATTGAAGACTCTATGGTCACCATTCTTCAGAATCAACAAACTCAAACAAATCTACTCATGCAGCTGGCAAATGCACAAGGCTTGACCCTTACCCTTGATGATAACAAAAAGGGGGAGAATAAAGGGGAAGGGGAAGGAGAGCCATCAACAACAGTTCAAATTTCTCAAGTGCTAGTTCCTGCCATCACCACTTCTCCAATTATTCAAATCAAAGGAAAGCTTGATGGAATTGATCTAATCCAGATAGCAGCAGCTGAATTGCAAGTCAAAGAGCAAAGGAAGAAGATTGATGAAAAGATGCAACAAATATTTGGTTCTACAACTTCTCAATCATAATCTGTGAAGCATAGCACAAAAGTGGAATCAATTATTATGGAACTCAAGCCAGTAGGGAGGAATAAGGTTGGAGAGACTTCTTCCAAGGATCTGAAACCTATAATTCTCAAGCCCAACAACAGATACAATAAGGACTCTACAAAGAATCCTCTGAAAGAAGTGGATTTTCCTCTTCCAAAGGCTGATGAGGACAAGCTTTTTGGTAGAAGTATCTCAAAACTCAAAGAGACCATGGATGTGGCTGTAAGGAGGAACATAGCTATTATCTTCAGAGAGGGAAAGAGCATATGTGTGATGCAAGGACATCCCAAATTCTCAATAGCCAAGAGGGAAGAAACCAGAAGGTTGAAGGAAGAAGCCAAACAGCTAAAGGCTGACAAAAGAGCACAAGCAAAGCTTGAAAAACAGCTAAAGTCAAGTCAGGCTGAAGAACAGAAAGAAATTGAAGACAAAAGTGAAGATGAAGCTATGAGGGACATGGTTGATACTGATATGGAGGAAAGAAGTAAGGGAATAGAAGAATGGCAAAAAGGGAACAGAAAGAAGGTCAATGCAAAGAGAAAGATGGTAGATGAGACTGAAGAAACCCAATCAATATCCAAACCACTACCCTCTATTCCTGAACCCATTGTGCCTGACCCCTTCATGAACATTCATGGTGAAACAATCATTCCCAATGGGGAACCAATTGATTGGGACACCATCAAATTGCCCACCTTCCTAACCTCTTCTCCACCATCAAAGAAGCTGAAAAGAAGAATCAAATCAATACCCTCTAAAGCCTCAATCAAATTCACACAGAAGCCTAAGCCTAAGCCTCAAGCCTCTAAGGATGATTATGTTCACATCTGTGATATAAAAGAATTTTTAGACATTGAACTCTATCTGGATGAGCTGGAGGAAGTAAGGGGAATAGCTGCCTACAGACAGCTACCAGAAAGACTAGTGTTCAAATATAAAGGAGATGGGGAAAGAACCTGGCCTCTTTACAGAATTCTGAATGAAGGCTACTCTACCTTGATTATAGTCTACTCAGCCATACAAAGGGATTCTGGCTTTACCAGGACTGCCAAGACTGAGATTCTCAACAAGATTGCCAACATAAGGAAAACTTGGAGAGAGCCCAATGCTTTTCCTAGAACATTACTCATTCAAGAAAGAGGAATTATAATTCACAAATCACCTCATTGGTTGATGGAGTTCAGAGACAATAAAGGAGTCAGAAGATTTTTCAGAATTGAAGATCAGCTCAAGATTGCCAGTAATGAAACTCTCAAGGATATGCAATCTAAGTTAGACATCAATGAAGAAGATGAAGCTGAATTCTACAGACAACTTCAACTTCAAATAGAGGAGAATGACAGGAGGCTAGGAAAGAAAACAAGGAATCAAAGGAAAAGAAACTAATCTGCTCAGGCTAAAGGAGCACCCTTGGAAATAATGTAACTCTTCAATTCCATCTCAGCATACACATTTTTGTAGCACTTTTGAATTTCTGCTTTATTACAGTTTATATATTTGTCAAGTGTTTTGTTATCATCAAGCTAAATCCAAATTTATGCCTGCAGTTCTAGTAGACATAAATAGGGGGAGATTGTTAGGAATATGTGTATTAGTTTGATGATAAGTTAAACAAAACACTTAAGTAGAAATCTATTGTTTGTAACCTCAACGGATAAGACCATCTTGGCTATCCGTTGAAGGAGTAGCTTTACTTAGCAATAAGTTTAGTATTGTAGCACATTTCATTCTCTGGATTCAAGTTGTAATTCTTAGATGTTGTAGGAAATTATCAGTCATGTTGACTACTAATGGATATGCAAATAGGAAGGCTAATTGTAAATATTTCATGCCTTGTAATTTTGTATAAGTCAAGAAGTATCAACGGATATTGAAGACCTTCAACGGATAAGAAACAAAGCTTCAACGGATGTCTCTAATGCTTCAACGGATAATATCCATCAACGGATAAGTGCTTCAACGGATAAAGACTTCAACTGATAATGCATCAACGGATAAAGCTTCAACGGATAAATCCTCAACGGATAAGGCATCAACGGATGAAAGCTTCAACGGATGCTTAGTTCATTAGCAGTTGATAGTGACAATTCATAAGCTGACAGAGGCACATGGGTTGACAGAGAAAAACTGGAATGTGGAAGCCTCTAGGAGGAATCAAGAAAATGCAGCATTTCTATTCTGATGCAAACAAGGGAGTATTCAAAGATTCACAGATTATCCTAGATTGCATTGGATAGAGAAATGAAGAAGAAACATGTGAAGAATCTTTTTAATTGTATTTTACAGTTTTGTCTTCACTTGTAAACTTGGTGATATATAAACCAAGTAGCAGCTAGTAATTAGACGAGAATTTTCTAGAGCTGTTTCGAAATATCCAGAGAGAAAATCATCTAGTTTGTACTAGGAAGCAGCTGTGATTTAATTCTTTGAATCACAGATTTTCTGAAATAACACATCTCTGGTGGAACAACAAATCCACCAGAAAAGTTTTTAAGTTCTTTGTGTTCTTTACATTTGTGTTTGAATATATATCTGTCTGTATTAGCTTCAAGCAATTCACACACTTGTTCTCAAAAACACTTAGCCTTAGAAACTGCTCAAAACTTGAAAAAGTTTTGAGATTTACATTCAACCCCCCTTCTGTAAATCTCATTGTTAGTCCACTGGGAATAACAATCGCACCTTCTTACTAGTCTTACCTACACCTAGTAAGGTAGACCATCATTCCTCGCGCAGCGCCCGGTATGTGATAAGAATCATCTCGCAACGGTGGTGCCTGTGCAGCTTGCAACTTTGGCTCTTTCTCAACTTCTATCAACTCGTTGCCTCCGGCGTGGAGCTCGTCCTACTACCTAATTCTAAGTTAAATCGTAAACACTCACCTAGCTTCCCTTACACAAGTGCTCACCAAATCAATCGTATTTTCTTCAAAACCACATGAAAAGTAGGGTAACATACCCAGTCTCCGTCGATCCGTCAATTCCTCATTATTGTAGGATCTGAGAACTCAATATACCTATAACGTTACGATATTCGCCTTACACTTTCTCAACAATCCTATCTTATCAACTTCATATCGGATCTACCAATCCTAATTCACACTAAACTTAACTTAACATGAGTATGCCTAGGGTCTTTCCTACCTCAGATGGCTTAATATTCCTATCTTACGCTCACCTATTCTTATTTCAGTGACCAATAACCTGTAGCACTGATGCCAACTTATAACAACCCAAATCCGGGGTTAAGATTTGGTGTCACTAAACAATCTTTACATAAAATAAAATAATAAACAAATAACCCGTTGAATCCGGATCGTTTACAGGTTATGGTATGAAACAAGAATCTAACCTTCTACAACTCATAACAATTACAATACAAGTTTAAATACCTTTATGCTAACGTCTTTGTCATATCTTTCTAACATCTTCGTCCTCTCGCATCGGAGATCTCTTTAACTTATGTTGTCTAACGAAATCTATTCACTTTTCTCTTTATCTGCTTCTGGAAAAAAATAAGAATTTACAAAGCAAGAGTGAGCCAAAAATGCCCAGCAAGTATATAATTTGAGTTTCAAGCATTAGTATCAAAGGAACATTTCCGGACAAAATCTTTAAACAATTTTAAACAATTCTATTTATTTGAGTGAGTTGAGCGAATAAACGTTGGCTGTCACCAGCTTTTGATTATAAATCCAAAAGTGACAAGCGATTCCCAGATTCATCTCCTGAATCAGGGTTTTGTCCGGTTTTGGAATCATAAAACCTTTCGAGAGAGAATGCCGTTAATGGCGATCAACAACAAATTAGACTGGACACTAGTTCACACTTATATCCTGCTGATCAGTCAGGATATAGTGTAGATCTATACCCAACCGTATAGATCCATTCAGGTACCTAGGCTCTATTGCCCAAGGGTCCGGTCCATCCCCGACCCATAGGATCCAGCTCATCACTTGCCCTTACAGTAAACATCCAGCCCGTAGAGTATTTTGATGTCAAATTATTTTGAATTCAAAACATCCCAATTCAGGGTTCGTAAATAACCCGAAAGAATGGGTATTTGCTCTAGAGAACAATTGAATTATAGGAACAATAATGAAAATGACATGCATAACAAGAGTAATTGCGGCGAAATATAAAACATTTAACTATTCTGAACTTAGAATAGGAACGAAGAAATAATTGCAGTATTTTAAAAGAAAGTTCAGGAATACTTGCCTCGAGAAACTTTAACCACTATTATCAGTTGACTTTTGGATTGCCTTGAACGTTTATCTTTATCGTCAAACTACTATCCCATTTTGGATACAACCCTATCCTTCGTGTCCTTCGATTGGAATCTTGTTGAGTCTGATAATTAATTACTAAATCATTCCTAGTCCAACGTCACGCCTCAGGTCTTCCGACTAGAACCTAGAGGATTGAAAGTACATACACTCGTCGTTTTGGAAAATAGGGTCATCAATTATTCATAAAATATTTTGTCACGACACGTAATTTGGGTTCGTATAATGTAATTATATTTCCTCGTTCGACGTCTCTGATAATTACATGGTACGTTCCCGTATTTTTCGGAATTAATTTTCCAAAAATCGGGCAGCGTCTCCTTTATTTATTGGCCTACCCGTCGAACATCCCGACGTCAAATCAATCACAACCAAATTCAAACCAACTACAATTCAATTCCCAACCACCGATTTCAGTTCACAATATTAACTCGCAAATTCATAAAAAAACAATTATCAATTAATACTCGCATTTTTACGTTTTAATTCGCATTTTATAAATTTTATTCATATTTTGTATTTTAAATCATAGGGCTCAGAAATATTCATCATAGCCCACCGTCGGCTCGCTGAGGCTCATCGCCGACGGCGATAAAATTTACGGGTTCCCGTTTATACCGGGCATCCTACGTAAATTCCATCGATTAATTAGTATAATTCTCATACAAAATTTATTTAACGGAAATTAATCAAATCGCTCCCTGCAAAATAAAAAGTACAATCCTGAGTTACAGCATGCAAAATAAACAGTAACATCACAACATAACAATCATGCCAACACCCGGAAAATATAGTCGGAAAATCTAATTCGCCGGATTCCACACAACCCAACACAAACACACTCACACACACACACGACGCACACACACACGGTATATACAAACACACAATATACGCACACACCAACACGCGCCACACAACACTCGCGTGCAGCTACACAGACCACAGGAACAAGGTGGCACCGGAAAGAGAAGGGGCGGCGCCAGAAAAAGAAAAAAAAACAGGCAGCATAATACTTACCAAGGAGAGGAAGAGATGGGGAGAGAGATAGGAGTAAGGAGAGAGAGAGGCGACGAGTGAAGGGGGGGTGTGGGGGGTTTGGTTTATATTTTTTTTTCTTTTTGTTTGTTTTCTTTATTTTTATTTTACTCCCGTGATTATCCCTGTTTGTACCGTAATTTAAGAATGGACCGAGTATTTAATGGGGAAAATAATTCAAAATTTTCAAAAATAATTTCTTTAAAAATCCCCAAAATAATTAGGGGTTAATAAAATTAAATGTGCAAGATTTTTAAATCATTTTTATAACGCGCATTGGACGTGTATTTTTTTCAATTTAACGAATATACGTGCGGTTAAATAAAAGCCAGAAAATTTCTGAAATAATTTTGAAATTCTTTAAATATTCCAAACTTAATAAAATAAAATGTTCATGATTTTTGAAGCATTCTGGAATTAAATACTGATTTTACAATTTAATGAAGTCAGAAAATTATTTAAAATTAAATAATTAATAAAATATTGATTTCTAAATTTTATAAACCCCTAAAAATAATAAATAAAATTATAGAACAACAAAAATAATTTTAGAAACAATTTTAGCATTTATAAAAATAAATATACAATGAAATCACTTTAAGAATGAATTAAGTTCATACAACTTGGTAATTAATTATAAAATTAATCTTCGCGTCCAACAAATCACAAACAATTTATAATACAGCATCACATAGCCGACATACCCATCACATATTTTATTTATTTAATAATCTGATAATTATATTTACATATCGGATCCGAAAATAGGTTACTTAGCCGCTAAGTAACTATAAAGACGATACGATTTTAGTACCAGATTCAGATAATTATTAAAACAGAGCCTCTTATAAAACATTTTACACGAAAATGAGATAATAATATCTCGCCTTTTAATAATACGAATTTTTATCGATCTATAAAATGATTTGCGTATCGAAATTTTCATGCCGGGACTCGTACAGGTCAAACCGTACCCCAGATCGAAAAAGTCAAAACATGAAAAGTGTTCAGAATTATCAGATTTGGTTAGGAAGGAGTTTTCGAAAGAGTTTCGGGTTGTAAAAATGCAAAAAATGATTGAAGTGGGACGATTTCTGATTCTAAAAAGTAATTTTATAATCACGTAAAAATTATCATTATTGATTCTATAAATCCTTATAAAATCACATAACACTCCAAAAATTACCAGAAAATACCAAAGCAATCTATATTTTATTCTGGATAATTAAAGATTAAAATATCTAAATTTTTATCAGAAATCAACATCCAAATATTAATATCATTCATCAAATAATCCACTAAAATTCACATAAAATCACATAATAATTATTTATTGATAAAAATAATTATATAATATTTCTCAGACGTTACATTCCATCCTCATTTGCTGTGTCCAAGTCTGCAACAAATAAGCTTCCCTTCATTGCTCCTTTCAGAGCAACTTCACCAGTATTTTTGCTGATAAAAGTGCATTCTCCTTTGTCAAATGAAACCTTGAATCCTTTGTCTGCAAATTGACTATCACTAAGAAGATTCAGTTCAAGACCAGCTAACAGTGCTACATCTTCAATGGCAAAATTTCCATAAATAATCTTGCCATATCCCATTGTGAACCCTTTGTTGTTGTCTCCAAAGGTTACTAATGGGCCAGCCTTCTCCTCAAATTATGATAGCAGGGCCATAACACCTATCATATATCTTGAGCATCCACTGTCTATGGTCCATATGACTTTCTTTCCTTTGCCCTGCACACAATGAGTTTAGGTGTGTTTAGCAACCCAAGCAGTGTTGAGTACTTTTCTCTTGTTAACATATTTGATAGAGGTTGAGTTTGATGATTTAGAAATAATAGAATTCATTGAATGATGTGTATTGTCCTTTTTAGCTGAAGACTCAATATTGATTTTCTTAAGATCAACTCTCAGCTTGTGGCAACTTGTCATTACTTTCATGTTGCAAGGTATGCAATCAAACTTGTTACAGAATAAGTAGGGATCTTCAACTTTTGCTTCATTGTACTTGCATGCTGCCACTCATGGCTTACTAACAACCTTTTTGCACAGGTGAGTTAGATTATTAAAAGAGCCACATCTTTGACATTGTTTTCTTGGAGCATCTGCAACAAATGCAAAGTTATTGCTTTTGTTTACCCCTAATTTCCCATTTCTGTTTTTCTTCTTCTTTCCCACATTCTCAGTTTTGATTTTCTTCATTGGTTTCTTGGGTGTTTGATCTACCATGGGCTTCTTCTCAGCTTTAGGAGTTGTAGTTGATTTTATGCATTTCTTCTCTTTGTCGTCATCAGCAAGTTCTTGCTTTATCAGCAACTCAACTTCACTAAAATTTGCTTCACATGCTTTGAACAAAGGTACATCCACTTTTTTCAGCATAACTGGGACATTTTCATCTACTTTGGTTTTGCCTCTGTCACCTTCAACCTTTTTGTTGTTGTTCAAAGCATCATAATCCAAGCCAGTAGCTATATTTTGTACATGGCTTATTCTTGTCATGGTACTGACCCACTAACTAAGATACATTCCTGAATGATTTTAATTTCACCTCATTCTTTTCAATCTTCTCTCTTTACACAACTTCAATTTCATTGGCACACTTCAGCTTGTTCTTTAGATACTCATTTTCTTGCTTGACTGTCTCAAGCTCCACAAGCAACATCTCAAACTCATGTTTCTTACTCTCAAACTTCTCATTAGTCTTAGTTAGCCTACTGACCTCCTCAGTAGCTGCTACCATGATAGTGTGGATATGAAATATTTCTATGCCCATCTTTTCAACAGTCTCCTTATATTGACTTTCATTTAAATCAATAGTGGTAAGATTTGGTACCTGAGCTTTTGATGAAGATGACTCTCCTTGTTCCAATGCCATGAGTGCATAGTTTCCTACTTCCTCATCATCATCATTGTCTGAATCTTCCCAACTCTTTCCCTCTGCAATATAAGCTTTTCCTTGTTGCTTTCTTAGAAGAGCCTCATACTTTGCCTCCAATTCAAGATAAGCCTTGTCCTTCTTCACCTTTTTAGGCTTCCTGCATTCTGTAGCAAAATGACCCAATTCATCACAATTGAAACACCTGATCTTTGACCTGTCTACATATCCTGTTTTATAGCAATTTTTGCTTCCAGAATTGAACCGTGTCTTTCCTTCTAGTTGTTGTCTTTGTTGGATGTTTGACCCTTATTTCTGAAGCACTTTGGCTTCTTTACTCTAATGTTAGAGAATTTTCTTGCTAAGTAAGACATGGAATGATCTAACTCATCCAGGATGTAGAATTCATCCTCTTCAAGTTCAAGAATAACTTGCTTCTGTGGTTCCTTGTTCTTTTGCTCACTATTTAAAGCAACTGGAGTCCGGACTTCTAACTCATCATCAGATGACTGGTTGTCATTCACAATTAGGGCACTTGAACCATCCACAATGTGTCCTTGACCAGCTCTCAATGATTTCCTTTAAATCATTTCCGATTCATATATTTTTAGAATACCATACAAAACCTCCAGTGTCATCCTGCTCAAGTCTCTCCCTTCTCTTATTGCTGAAATCTTTTGTTCTAAGTGGTTAGGAAGGGTGAGCACAAATTTAAAGTTAACCTCCTCAGCTTCATAGTATTTGTCATGAAGCTGCAAGTCATTTATCAGCTTGTTGAATCTTTCAAAGATATTAGTTATACTCTCCTTTGGTTTAGCCATAATACCCTCATATTGAGAAACCAAAATTCTCCTTTAATTTGACCGAACCTCCTATGTTCCCTCACATAGAATCTCTATTTTCTCCCAGATCTGTTTGGTTGTGTCACAATTGATAATGTTGTTGTACAATACATTGTTAAGTGACTCTATTAGAATCAGTTGCAAGCCACTATCTAGATAGACTTTTTCTTTTTCAGGTTCAATGTACTTTGAGGGATCTTTAGGTGTATAATAAGTCGGGATGACCACGTCTCTATATGTAAATTTCCCAACTCTTTCCATGGGAGTGAAAAGACCATTCTTGAGAATCTGAACATATAATGAGTTGGCCATCTTTATAAACAGCAGCATATTCTTCTTCCATAGTGTGTAGTTAGTTTTATTAAAGGCTGGGATTTTAATACTGCTAATCTTCTGTGTATTCATTCTTCCAATATCTTTAATCTGTTTCCTTTCAGATTTTGCTCTGATACCACTTGTTAGGTAATGAATACAATACGGGGGGGGGGGGGTTGAATGTGTTTTAGACAATTTTAATGGCTTTTTGATTGTCTTTAACTTGGTGATGAAAGCAGATAAGAAATGTAACAATATTATGCTAGTTGAAATAAAGACAATGCATACAATATTTCAAAATTTACTTAATTTTATATAAAAATCAAGCTAGTGTTTTGCTACAAATTCTGGGTTCTTCGTATGTTAAGAACTCAACTTCTTCCCTGAGAGAGTTACAAGAAAAACTAGATCTGTTTGATACAATTAAAAGCAAAGGACTAGTGTTTACTTTATAGATTAGTAAAATACTGGTTTACACGACATGCAAAGAAGTGTACTGAACTCTACTTTAAGTTATCTCTAAAGCTTTCCATTTCTGACCTAACAAATCTTTGCATATCCTGTTGAATTGTGACACTCCTTTTTCAGTTAATCCTGGCCTTTGATCTTGCACTTTTCAAGCTGCTTTTGTAGACTTGTCAATCTAACTCATTAGATCGCTTGTTGATTGATAATATTGGATCTTTAACTTTTCTACATTCTGTACTTGAGCTTCATTCGAGATCTCCAGTTTGTTGTGTAGAGAACTGATATCTCGATAAGTATAATGGCTTATCGAAATCTCTTAGTTCTCTATAAGTGTCTTTGACTTGTCGAGATCTCTTGAATCTCCATAAGTGAACTTGGTTTGTCGAGGTCTCCAAACTTCTGCATTTGGAATTGACTTGTCGATATTTTAGAGATCTCTATATGAATTTTGATTTGTAGATATCTCCGAGATCTCTATTGATACTTTGACTTGTCGATATCTCCAATTTTCATGTTTTCATTTTGTCTTGTCGATATCTCTGAATTCTCTAGTGCAGAAGTGACTTGTCGATCTCTTAGTGATCTTTATAAGAATTTTGACTTGTCGATATCTCTGAGATCTCTAATGAAACTTTGACTTGTCGATATCTCCAATCTTCACATGTTCATTTGGCTTGTCGATATCTCTGAGACTTCTCTATAAGCTATCTTGGAGTTCTCGATAAGTCATTCTGGAGTTTTCGAATGACTTCTCTATATGACTTGATCTCTGACTTGTAGATATCTTAACTTAGAATATTTTTTCTAAAACATATTTATTCAACTCCAAGCCTCTTCATAATTTCTTTGAGACATGATCTTTTTTCAGAATTTATTCTTAGGATTGAGACTGTTTACAGAAAAATACTCCACTCCAATCTTTCACATTTTTACAGACTCAAATAATACAATACAAAATACAAATTTAGATTATCAAACAACTGATTCATAGAGTTGTCAGTTTGACTTAGTCTTATTATCATACATGCATGTCTTGCACAACAATTACCTTATATATCAACTTTAACAATCGTTTATTTACATCTCTAACAAAATGTGATGTAATCGGTTATATAATTTATTTTATATTTTCTCGAGTATTTATAGATATTGTATAATTTTTTTATTACTGAATTCATTTCCCTTAAAAGAAATAGATAACATAAACTATAATCTTATTATATAACTCTGAAAGTCCGACAAATATAAGTTTTAGCTAAGAAAAATATTTTGGACATTACATATTTTATAAATTTTATTTATGCCATGTTACATGCAAAAATCGTGTTGATATAATTTATTTCAAAATAATGTAATATATATGGATAATTATTACTATAAGTACTAATTACTACATTATAGGTGACACATCAATGTTTGAAATGGAATTTACGAAATATTAATGACCTCTAGTCGATGTTCTTGTTATTTAATTTATATAACTAATTTAATCAAAAGTACTTGCAAAATGCCAGTTCCTTTTTTTATAATATCTTATTTCAATATATTTTTGTCCCCATTTTATATTAGTATTTCACAACTTCAGACTTTTTTGGCAAGAAGTTAAGAAATTTAAATAAATTTTAAACAAGTATCATAGGTTAAAATTATACTTAAAATGTAGATATTTAATAAAAGTTATAAGATATAAATATTATTAAGAAATATACAAGATCTATTATGTAAATTGGATAAAAATATTGTACAATATTCTTTTTTTACAATTTTGAATAATTTAATATATTCAAAAACATTGCATAATAAATGGTAATATAATTTAATTTGAACCTATTGATTATATTCCTAGTTAGCAACTCCAATAAATTAAAAAATACTAAATAAAACAATTTGGCGCCATTTCCAACCCCACTCACACCTCATTTTCCCCTCTCTCTATAAAACCTCCCCCACAAATCCCATCCAATTCAAATCAGCAAACCCTAAAAATGGTGCTTCTCCAACACACTACATCCTCTCGCAAGCGATCCAATCCCAATTCATTCGTTTCCCCCTTAGCTCAACCTCCCAAACTCTCTAAAAACCACCACAATCAACCTCCCCAAACCCTAACCTCAATCGATAAGATGGCGTCCGTGTTAGCGCAAGCCGGATGCACTCTAATCAACTCTTTAGGTCCTCCTTGTCTGCCTTCAGATACTCATAAGTTACGTAACCACCTCCAACGGCTGTTCTCCGATGAGCCACCTGTTCGATCCGAGTTTTTGTCCGGTTTTACTTCTTATGTTGCTTCCACTGAGAATCTCCGTCGGTACTGAGTTGAATTTCACTTTTTATGTCTAATTAGAGTTATGATTTGTGAAATTATTGAGTTTACCAAGCTTAATTGTCCTACTCCCTCCGTCCCTTTAGGTTGTTAAATGTTAACATTTGAAATGGAGTGATGGACACGCATTTTAAGGCTCTTGTTTAGTATAGTTAAATAAATTGTTTTAAAAACTTTTTTTCTTCTGAATAAATATTAAATGTTTAAACTTTTATTCAAAAAAAGAAAATTTTCAAAATAAGTTATGAAACTATATTAGATAAGAGCCTTAAAATGCGTGTCGAACCCTCTATTTCAAATGTTAACAATCTATTGGGACGGAGGGAGTATTAGTCCTTTTATTGTTTCCGTTATGCATTATTGTACTTGTGTTGAGTATAGTCGATTGTTGATATGCATTTATCTCTATTATTGTTTATTTTTGTGAAACAGTTGTGAGTTTCTGGTTTTTAGTGTACCTGTGGTAAATTATAGAATATGTTAATTTTTTTAGATAATTAATTTAGGTAATTAACTAGTGTAAGTAATAATTTTGCCAGGATTTTACTACCTACGAATGGTGATAGTTGCGGTTCAGCAAAAACAGATAGTCTTGTTCGAGTACTCTTGTTGGTGCCTTCTATCCAGTTAGACATTCAAACTATATTACTGGAGAAAATGCCGGAGTATTTTGATGCAGAGCCTGTTAGTGGTTATGGACAAAGCTCTTTGCGACTTGATGAGGATATTGCAAGGCTGATACTAAACCAATTTCGATGGCTTGACTTCCTTGTAGACTCTGAGGCGTTTACTAATAAGCTTTTGGAGGTCTTATCCATTTGTCCTCTTTATTTGAAAAGGGAGATTATTGGGTCATTGCCTGAGCTTATTGGTGAGCAGAACAATGAGAGTGTAATTAATTCACTTGAAGAGATCTTGCAAAATGATCCCAATGCAATCATTGTGCCCGTTCTAGACTCAATTTCGAATTTCAACTTGGATGATCTGTTGCAAGACAAGGTTAACCTGCACACTTAACATAATTATAATTTACATTTATATACTTGCTACTGTCGGCTGCTGATACTTAATAAGTTGTTAGCAAGTAACATATTTTAGACTGTGTTCAACTAAAGTAAATCTAATCTTTTGAAGGTAACTACATTAGCATTGTCTTATCTTCGAACAATTGATGTGGAGCACATGCCATACCTACTGAAATTTTTGCTGCTCTCAGCAACACCAATGAATATTCAGAGAATAATCTCCAAAATTCGTGAACAGTTAAAAAACTTTGGAGTATATAATTTAAGTATGACACAGCACAATAAGCTTAAAGGAAAGTCTGTTGCCGATAATGTAGATGGATCGATTCTTGATGCTTTAAGGTCAAGTCTTCGATTTAAGAATGTAAGTTTGGTTATTAAACACTTGTATTCGGTCATTTTCATATCCTACAATTGCTCATGTTTTACATACATCGGATTGTGTGCCTCTCCTACAGATGCTATGCCAAGAGATTTTGAAAGAACTGAAAGGCCTCAATAAATCTCGGGATCATAAGCTGATTGACGTATGGTTGCTCATGCTCATATATATGAATGGAGAGACGATGCAAAAGAGTGTTGAAAAAATGATCAAGTGTAAAATAGCTGAGGGATGTATTCAGGGCATTATGTTTGAACAATGCATTCGTGGAAATAAGCGATTGGTGCAGGTATGGCGCCTATCACATGATCTGCTAGGATGAAACAGTTTCATATCAATGTAACAGTGTGATTTGAAAATTTGCTTGAATTAGGACTTTTTTGCCTCATTCCTATCACTGTCCGAGTTTTTATTGGCGTGTAAAGAATCAAAAGCAAGAGAAGTTGCCATTCACATGTATAACTGTCTATTTGAAGTGTTTGCTGACACTTATTCGAGACAGGAAGTAAGTTGCCACAAGTGTATATAACTTAGTTGCATGTCTTCTTTTGCTTAATCAGAGCAGACAGGGATATCGCATAAGTCTAATCAGTAGTGACATTGCAGGTTCTAGGTGCAATAGTTACTCACATAGGCTCTGGAATTACTTCTGAAGTGGACTCTGCTTTAGATGTCATGATTCTGCTGGCATCTAAGTATTCACAGGAAATGTTACCACTTTCTTCCCATATTAGTGGTACATAAACCAATACATTTAAGTGCTCGCTCCTTAATAGTGTCAAGTTCAAATATTTTCTGATATTCCTCAAATTTGTTTAGGTGTTCTGGATTACTTGGAGGGTTTTAATGTTCAAAGTCTGCATAAGGTCATTATTTCGCTGTCTAAAGTGGTAATATAATTATAAAGAAACTCTACCAGATTTTTAACTGTTACTGCAGGTCTACGAAATTTTCTGCCTTCTTGCCATGTCAGCTCGATCTAGTGCGGAGAGATTTGCATCTTCTATTGCAAATGAGCTTTTGATGATCATACGGAAACAGGTAACACAAAGTATATATTCCTTGTTTTTATTGCTTTGAGGACACTTGATAATACTCTTGCAAATTCGAAGCTTTAACTTTTGATGTTGTGCACATTGGTAGTTGTTAGTCTATGCCACTTTGTAACTGACCAGGAAAACTGATCAGGTCGGTAATCCAGATTTGAAGTACAAAAAGATGGGCCTAATTGGAACTATGAAGATGGTTTCTTTTCTTGCGGATGTAAATATTTCACCCAATCTATCCTCATCCCAAGTAAGAGCCATTATCATTCATATTTACATTTTTCAAAATTGAGTCACTATTCATCTACTTAAATACTACTACTATTATCTTTTGCTTAAGTTGGCTACTGGAGACTCTATCTTCGTATTAACAGAGATTTTCTTATCTAGTGTATATTAGATGAATCAACTTATTAGATTCTTAAAAGTTTGAAAATAAAATCTCACTCTTTCCATCGCTGTCATCTATATATTTAGTTTTGTTGATACCGTGCATTTATATATATGTACTTATTGTTGCTTTCTTATAAGTGTGTCGGTTTCTGGTTGTTTATTGTTTACATTACTAGGGTTCCTTCAATATCATGATTGTGTTCCACATTATTTTCCAACTGTATGTGTATGTATGCACCTCTCATTGCGTATCAGTTTCCTTGAATAATACTCCCTCTGTCCCGACCATTTCTTTACAATTTCCTTTTTGGGATGTCCCATCCAATTCTTTACATTTCAAAACTTATCAAAAATAGTCAATGGGTCCCACCACTTTCCCACTTTTCCTTCCCTTTCGCACTACTTTTACTCCACTATCTCATTTTATACATTAAAAATCAATGGGTCCCACCACTTCACCCAATTTTCTTTCTCTTTTTCACTACTTTATACATATTTCTTAACCTCCGTACCCAAACCAAACGTAAAGAATTGGCCGGGACGGAGGGAGTAACATATTAACATGCTTCTAAAGTGGTTATATTCATTTTAAGCATAAACAGTTAAGATTACACAAGGGCTTAATAATATGATGAACATTGTTTTTGATCAAGGAGAGGTGGTATTATGGTGGAAATAATGTAGGGTTAAGTATTATGCTGGGATCGGTTGTAGAATTGTTGTTGATTCTGTTCTACATGTCGTGAATGATAAAAGTGGACTGTGTCTAATTTTATTTTGTGAAAACAGTCCCAAGTCTTGGCGGCCGATACTCCCATTCATGAGGTTTTTCCCTGTAACGATTAAGGTTTTAACATATTAGTAACAGCTTTTTTCACCTGTTCAAGTGCACTGCTGTTTCCGGAGGTTATAACTTTTCAATTTGCTGTGATATGCTAGCATCACACAAATATACTGTACAGGATCATGCCATTTCTTTGGTGAACCTGTCTTTGATTTTGAGCCAAAAGATCAACTAACTTGCTCTTAACGGTTGATGAAACAGAAACACACTTCAAAATGTATTTTTGCAAATCAACTAATATGAACCAAGATAACAGTAATGGTTTTGCTAAATTATCAACTGTGTACTTGTCTACAGATAAATAACGTTCAAGCACTATTGGAAACAAAAACAAGGACATATACTGTAATTATAAACCCAAAAGATAGAGGGAATCTTCATGATTTATTGGTGAAAAGTATATTAGTTTTCTCATACTGAAAGGTATCACAAAGGTTAGGTAGCGTTTCCCCCCTAAGGTTTGAGACTCTACGGAGGGACAGCAATTTATTTATATCTGTTGAAACTGGAATTAACTTTAGTGCAGAATTTCCCAGGCTAATAGAATAATTATCAAATGCCAGTGAGTCTTCAAAAGCTAATTAACCAAACACACGTTTCTTATCTGATGAAGGATTTAGTAAAGACATCCTAATATCTATCTTCCTGCACCACAAACCAACTGCTTATGTAGTGTTTTCAAAGGGACATCTCATTATTTAATCAAAACCTTTACTATTACATGTTAAAGAAAAGTAAGCCCAATGTGACAATTAACAACCAAGTAACACAAGCTCTACAGAAAAGTTATAATTTTTGGATAAAGACTGGACTGCATCTAGCTGTTCTTAGGGTGTCTACACAAGACAAGTAACAACCTCTATATTACTTGCACGATTGTTTCGTATGTCGACAGTCTTAAAGGTCATTTGGTTGACATCTAATTACCCAGGAACTTGAATTACCCAGGAAGAACCATTTGATGAATTTTTTGGTTAACAAAAGTAAGGGAAGTAGAACTTCCTTGGAAGATTGAATTCCTATCAAATATGGGAAATTGCTCACCCACCTCCCCCTTGGTAACTTACACTTCCCATGTTGAATGATTACCCAGATGACCACCAAACAATATTTTTTACTTCCTAACTATTATAATTTTCATAGGAAATATAACTTAATTGGTAAATAACTTCCTAATACCAACCAAACAAGCACTTAGTATGGTATTGATTTGGGATAATTAAGAATTTGATTTCGTGTCATCTTCTTAATTTTTTTGTAGAAGTCAAACAACGAAGAAGCTTTGGAACTTCTAAAAGTATCTTTGGACTCTTGTCAACAGTTTCCATTACCATCAATAATTTTTTATGATGAACTCATAGCCATGCTGAACCAGAAACATCTTCACCTAGAGATCATGGAATGGTGAGTTATGTGTTAAAGCTAAATCATTGATCACCTATAAAATTAACTGTGTTATCTTATAGGATTGGTAGGCATATGGGAGAATTTGAATCAAGATTCTTATCTGATCTCGAGGATGGAAAACTGTCTGATAAAGAATCACACCTTGACTTGGAAGGTAATTCCAGTTATACAACAGTAACCTGGCAACTGACTGTTGCAGCCATAAAACTCAAGATGCTTTCAAAATTTATATTGCTATACTTTGTGCAGGGGAGCTGTGGATGAACTTAGATGGTGACATATCTCCTATATGTCTGAATATTTTGCCTTTGGTTGCCTCTTCTATGAGGTAAACTATTACATGATTGATTCAGCATTCTATCAGTTCTGTCCTGCACCGATCTCCAAATTCTAAGCTAGGAAACCCAAAACAGAAGGATTAAAGTTTTTTTTTGTTGCTATGAAGGATAATAGTTTTACTATACCAAAAACGTTTAAATATTCTTAACCTTTTGCAAAAGATAATTGCATGAGATAAAAAGAGCGATTTACTTTAATGGATAGCAGCTAGTGGTTGTGCTAGAGGCAGAAAGGTAGCTTAAATTATGAAAAACTGGTTATTGCTTTACTTCTTTCCTTTAACATTTCGTTCTGTGTATAATTTAGAACCTTACAAACTGAAAATCTGATTGAAACTTCACTGAAATTAATTCGCACACTAACCAATATTCTGATACTGATCTCGTGCAGATCCGCTTCACCTTTACAAATTCTGCCTGCTCATTTTCTTCTGCTATCCACGGTAAGTGCTTCTTCACGTAATGAAGTAAGAATACATGGACAGATAGTGAAAACCTTTTTTGAATATTCACTTTTAATCAGATAGAGAGGTTGTCTAATCAAGGATCCCTTGGTGGAATCGATGCTCTACTTGGATGTCCTTTACACCTTCCCTCCTCTAAGGTACAACTAAGCGCTTGTGATATTACATTAAGAGTACACCAAGATTACTCAAAAGACTCTATGTTAAATTTTTAACTACTCTTTGTGTCACAAAGGATCGTTGTAAGTAATTATTTGTATTACTTAGCATATGCCACTCTCTACCACAACGAGCGTATCTATAATTTTATTAAAATATGTGTGTTTGGTTCTCTATTTAGCTCCAACAAGGCAACCGTTATTAGCTATATGTTTGGCATAATGTAATAGAGTGCTTTATTTGTTTCATTTATCTTAACATTATTGATTACGGAAATTTTGTATCATGTATCTGATGACATTTATCGGTCTGCACTTGCCAGCTTTTTCTGGGATCTACATGGAAATCACTGTCTGATAAACAAAAACAAGTTTCGTGCCTTTGTCTATATTATGCTGTCAACTGGATGCGAGAGCTAGTAAGTATTCAGTTTTGAGGTTTTCATGTAAAACAGATCTGTGATTTAACAAACTTACTGTAATTTAGAACCTAACTATCTGGATGCTACAACAGATTAATGCTTTCTGTACCCAAGTTGCTGGAAGATTGGAACACATAAGTCAGGCAACGGAGAAGGAAATTGTTGACAAACTGTTGAAGCGCTTAAGAGACCTCATGTATGTTCCGTAGGTACTTGCTTTGATATTTGGAACAACTATTCTTATTCACAAGCATCCATATTGCTTTGCTAATCCTGCTTAGGATACCAGTTTTCCTCAGAGTGTTATAGAATTACGATATCACAGTATATATATTTATATATATATATGGGAGTGTTACCATGTTTATATAGACTATGAGATGTATTTTTTTTTTAGTTTTGCCCTCCTTACTGGATTTCCTATGTTGTCTAAGAGACTGCTTGCGTAAAGCTCCTTTTCTAAGTTACATATTATCATATAATTTTTATTCTCCATGATAAACATATTACAGAATATGCCACCAGCACATCTAGATGCTCAACATATATGGAAGTGTATGCTGAATAATATACAGCATGTAGGTATGTGGTGGTTTAATGGTGCTCAACTCTTAGAGATATGTCATATGAGTTCTATAGTTGAGTGAAAATTCAAGATATAGAGTTTCGTGGTGGGAGGGAGAGCAAGAGGCTGGGAGACGGAGGTTGGAAATAAGTAACTGTTCTGCGTGATTTTAGAGAACATTTTTTGGTGGAAACACTATACTAAAGAAAAGGAATTTGAGTAGATAGACTATCTGGAATAGATGGAAGATCTACATATTGTCCAGGATCAGTCCATATATTAGTACAATATCATCAATTTATTATTCATGCACTTTACTTTCTGCACCTACTCTATAAGCATTTAATGTTGAGGATTGGTATAAATTTTCAGCTATCTGGAGAGCTTGTTGAACGCCTCTCTCAAAAAATACCCTGTAACTTTACCAGAGCTGTACCCTCATGGCCAGCCTGCCTCCTCGCACTTTCTAGGACGGCCTAGTTCTAAGATACTTGCTGAAAAGTCTACTGAGCATAATTCAGCAGATGAGAGTACCTCTCAAAATAACAAGAGAAAATATCGAAAGACCTCAAAGCTGGCAACAAATTCAGACACCAATGCAAAAAGTAGGCAACCTACAATCATGGATGTATTGAAGAAAGCAGGTGTCCTCCCTAGCGTGTCAAATGAGGATTCATCTGGATCGCCTGTTAAGGGAACTGCATCTGAGTCCAATGAACAAGTCAATACGTATGATTCAGAATATATAGACGTCTCGGCTTCCACCAAGTGTTTAGAAGTTTACAGATGCAAATTCAGGCCTCTTTTGGTTGAGTGCTTTTCTATGTTGTCATTTTCTCAGGTACATAGTGTACTTTATGCCCCTTTAATTTGCATCATTAATGTGGGCATTGATCTCATATGAATAACAATGTGCTTCATCTAAAGAATGAAGGTGATTTTTCAATCAAAGATTATATGATATATGGTTTTAGATAGCTACAATTTTTAGGTATGACAAAGTAATGTGTGCTTAACTTTCCCCAAACATATTAACGTTGGCGGAAATGAATGCTTTAAAATTTATAAATCTTTTTGCTGGCTTTTAAGAAAAGATAATGCATGCTTAATAATTGTACAACTTTTTTTTCTCGAAATTCCTCCATGTTCCTCCTGATTGGTTAGCCAAGGAAAAATCATGTCAAAATGAATTCTTGAAAATTGGTTAGTTGATAAGCTGGGTTGCATGCTTATAATCAATCTGAACTTGTATTAATATTTTAGTTTGAGACAATATGTAGTCCATAATTTAGTTTGTATTATTTCACATCATTTCTTTGTAAGGATCCTTACAAATTCTACACGAGTTTCTGTGATTTGGTGATTGATGCATCTAGTTAACCTACAGCTCTTACAATTGTGATTAGAAATTCATAGAGAGTTCTTAATTTTCTCAACAGTTTATTTTTTGAATTGTCAAAAAGAAAAAAAAACTTCAAGCAGCTTTTGTATTCCTGAAATTAGCATGCTGTATTACCTTGTTTCTTGCACTTTAAACAGGAAGGCATCAATGCATGCGCTTATCTTTGCAACTTTCTACAGTTTCCTAATTAAGTTCATTTTCAAATGCAGAATATGGATTCTTGTTGTGCAGACCCTTCTGCTGAGGTATCATATTTGGTCTATCTGCATGGTTTAATATCTCATTTATTTTAATGATATACCTATCTTATATTCACACGGTATATGCCGACTCAATGACACATCACACATGCAGAATATAATAGAATACTTGAGTTTATTTTCAGTTACCTCTACATCTCTACCTCCTACGTGACCTTAATTACAAGCTGGAATACTTTAGTCCCACTAGCAAGCACATATCAGCCAGATGCTCAAGTAGTCCACCTGGTTTGAAAGGGATGACGGTGATTGAATTTTTAAGCAATATTCGAGCACTATTTCCCACTTTTAGGAGACATTTTAATTGTGCAATTTGTGTGCTTAAAGAAGGTAACTAATACGCACATTAAACCTCCAAAATGAGGTGCTTCAGTTCTTGATATTATTATATCGTATTACTTATACTATTCTTGCAGGTGACGAAGCTTGTCAAGAACACTGGAAGGCTCATTCTCTTTTGGCCGGGATTCCAGATGTAAGCAACATGGTGGTTTCAAAGTCATCAGTTTCCACCTCTGTGTTCGTTGAGATACTTCATGGCTATAATAAGGTGTCCCCCCCTCCTTTCTTTAACGCATACTAGAAAATACACGCACGCATAGCCAGTTGGAGGGGAGTCGCCCTAGGCACGGATGTAGGGCCACCAAAAATATTGGGGCCACTTTTTTTTTTCTCCATATTTACATTTATATTTAATTTGATTAGTATTTTGGTAAAGTAATAATTTATTATCAAACACGTGCCAATATTTTTTATCACGCCTCATCAATTATATTTAATAGTCTACCTTATACAAAAACAAAAGATAAACGATGTCATCCAAAGTATAAACTCTGGTGTCACTCTATATTATTAATTTGATGACATCATAAGATATTTTATATTATTACTTAATCTCTGTACTAATTCTCTTCATTCTTTTTCCTACTCTCCTCTAATTCTCTCCAATCCTCAATTATTATTCTTATGTCTTTCTATTCTCTCTCTTCATTTTTCATTCTTATATCTTTTCTCAATATTATTTACACAAACATATAGTATTAGTTTATGTTACATATTGATAATTTATACATATCAATTATTATTTTTAAGTATTTGTGTAATACCTAGGAAGCACCGACACTGATACGGTGACACGGGATATGGGACACGGGACACGGGGATTTGTCAATTATCAAAGTGTCCTGGATACGGGACACGACAAAAAAAAGTAATAAAATATAAAAAAAATATAAGATTTGTATATGTCAAATATTAAACAACTTCATTCAGAATAATAATAGAGTTTACTTCGTAATAAGTGATAAAACTACTGTAAGATCTATTCTAAATTTTCATTCAAGTGATCAAGTGATCATCTTGTGTAAAAAGAACATCCTGCTTTCTCCTTCCATATATGCATGACTTTTCCTTGAGAGAAGACGAAGATTTGTGTGAACAAATACCAAGTCTTCAGCTCATTGTGCTAGTATTTAATTCCCTCTCATGGAATGGATAAACGAATATGTGCTCCAATTTCCTCCGCACCTGCAGCAGTGTTACTATTTGCGCTGGAACTCATTGACCCACTCATAGTATGTGTCCTTCAAATAAACAAGAGGATATATAGAGATAGATGTGTTATATATAGAGAGAGAGATGTATGCATATGTTTGATTGTATATATATAGGGTTCTGTATTTTATCGGATGAAAGATGAAGATGGATGTTGTAAAAGACCGAGAGACATGAAATTAAGGTTAATAGAAGATGTTTTGGGCTTTTTAAAGATGATTTTGGGCTTTTTGAGATGGGCTGAATCGGTGGGCCGTGTCGGCCGTGTGTCGAACCCGTGTCGGTTGTCTTTTTCTGTCAACACGCCACATGGCGTGTCGGACACGTACTCAGCCGTGTCGGTGCCGTGTCGCCGTGTCGGCCGTGTCAGACACGCATACGGCGGTCTTTTTGGAGTGTCGGTGCTTCCTAGTGTAATACTATTTTACTTTACCTATTATAATTATTTGCTGACTAAAAATAAAACTCAAACCATTTGATAAATTTGCATATATGTTAAAATTAATTTTAGTTAAAATGTATTAATAACATTTTTATAACATAAATTTATTATTATTATTGTTAGATTTAAATATTATTTTTAAATAAATGTAACATAATACATCTGCACAAGCACAAACAAGAAACAACCAATCCTGTTAATATATCTGCAACATATTTTATTCTTTTTGTTATATGTAGACTTTCTTCTGTGATTTTATTTAAAATTTCTAGATTGCTTTCATTGAGCAGATGTTAAACCTTCCTGATATTTTGACTGAAAAAATGCTCCTTTCGGATCTGCTGGAGAGCCTCCAACCCCTCAAAGTCCCGGATTGCACTTTCTCAGGAATGAACATGATCCCTGCATCAGGAAGCATAGATTACTTATATATTGGTGCCTATTCTTTCTTGGCAGAGGCTTTGGATGTTGGTACGCTGTTTACATAATACTCTGTTCTTTTGACCTCAGTTTTTTCCTGTTAGATTACCAGTTACTAATTGCACTCCTATCTTATTTTTATTGGATTACTAGTTACTAATTGCACTCCCATCTTACTTTTTGCAGCTTGTACATTCTCATTTATGCTGGCTTCAGAAGTATTACTTACTATGAATTACGTTGTTACCTCTGTTGAAAAGTACCTGACTAAGTCTCTGGAGGAAGCTGGTAAAGGAATACATGCAGAAACAACCCGTGGTCTCCTTTCTGCATTACGCATCAAACTAGGGATTTCAGCTCAAAAACTCCTGAGGCATGACTGGAATAGTGATACTGATGAAAATTGTTGGAAAAGAAAAGTCAGTCCATTACACTATACCAAGATATTAGGATAAATTCTTTTTGAATTAGTTTTTAAGCGAAACATTATGTTTGACAGTAGTATATTAGTCCGTTTTCTCTTATCGCTGCAGTGTGAGCTGGTACAGAGGACAGTGCACATATACTTGGGAAATTGCGAGTCCACTTCTGATTTGCTCAATGAGCTTGCTCAGTCTATACTGCCTAAGGTTCATAGGTTCTTCTTTTTCCAGAGTTTCAGTCTATAAATAAAAAAACATGATATAATGCAAACAGCCTTTTCTTGAAATTTGGAATATCAAAATGCCCTATCAGTCCATATTGACTCACCAAATAAGATCTTATAAATAGAATGTTAAAATAGCATAAAAATGATAGGTGTATATACTCTTGATCAGACATGTATAGTCCAATCATAAAATTTAACTGAAAAAACTGGTTGTCACAGTTGCTTAAATTGGTTCTCAACTTTTACACCAGGTGTCATCCTGCAAGACAACCAGCAAAGACGATTCTCATGGTTTTCCAACATTATGTGCTGCTACATTCATCGTGTGGTATAGAGAGCTGGTAAATTATTCTTTTGTACAAAATTATAGTCCTGCTGTTTTCCAACTCATTTTGGTACGTTGATTAAGACAAAAAACTAATTCATAAATGATCTCTCTCTCAGATACCTTATCTTTTTATATAGATTCACAGTATTGATATTAATCTTCTGGTGTATATGTACAAAATAGTTTAGTCCTGTTTTGATCTACAAATGCTTAAGAATTTTTCTTCTTTTTTTTGTTGGGGGAGGAGGGGGTTCTGTGGACTGCAATTGTTCTCATTTGTTGTTATAGTGTTTAATAACCATTCATGGTCTATTTGTGCAGCACGAAGAAAATATTTCCATCCTTAACAAATTGGTGAGCTATTAAAATATCTTGTATGAACCATGAATAATATACTAAGCTGATATACCAAGTCTGAAGCATATAAACCCTGTTCTCATGTTGCCTTGTTAGGTTAAAGAAGTTGTTTTAGTACAGAAATCACGAGTTAGGATTTCAGAAGAACCAATTGAAAAGCTTCTAACTAAGTTACGGCAATCTGTGGATGTCTTTGTATCCTTAATCAATATGTGCAGGGCACATAAAAAGGTAGTTGCATACTTCGGAGGAAGTTTTTCTTTTACAGTTTATTTATTTTCTTGTTTTTTGAGTCCTCAATTATTAATATGATGACACAGGTGACTGTACATGCCTTGGCTATCAAGTATGGTGGAAAGTTTATCGATTCCTTTCTCAAAGGTATATTTTTGAGTTTGTGTTTTTCAAAAAATTAAGGGCTCCCCGTAGTTTGAGGTTACTAATTGAAATTGTTTCTGCAGTTTTTGATTTTCTAAAGACCCAATTTGACAAGCATAACGAGCATATAATTGAACTAGTAAGATTTGTTTTTTCTTTTTGTTCTAATTTGTATAATGAACTAGTTATGAAGTTTTCTTTGATTATATAACATTAAGTTCTCACAGTAGAACATTCCTAATTAGGAGTTCATACTACTCTTGTCTAATATGTGACAGGTCAAAGAGCTACCGAAAGCAACAAGAACGATACAGACCCTTTGTTCTGAGGCAAAGGTTAGTCAAAGGATGTTTCATCTATTCATATAATTGCATTTGCTTCTGTACCCTGTGATTGGATAAACACTTACTTTTTGCATTGTTTTTATTTATGTTTGAAGAGCCTGAAACAAACAGTGATAGCCAGCAAAATTCCAGCTACGAAGAGATCGTTAGAACGATTCTTGTTCCAAGTAAAGGCTCTCTTCCATAGCGCATCAAGTGGATGCGAATTCTCAATAGGTATGCAATTCATTCTTTGTAAATCAAAGAAAATCTTTGGGCTCTCTTTATTTGCTCATTGTTGTCCATGTATGAGTGACTCTCCTGGATAAGGCAGTGATTATTATGAGTATGTTAGATTTACCATAATACTTTTTGCAACACCCAGTTGAATTTCTGTCAAAATTGCTGCCTGAAGTATATGCGTTATTGTGCTTGTTTATTTTACTCTTGCATGGCATCATAATGCTGGCCATCATTGTTTTCTGCAACAAATTCTCTTTGTTACATTATTTGTTCTCAGATAGCATAGCCATGTTACAGTTGAACCATATCCTTATCGTGCGTCTCTTGTATTTGCAGCAAATCTTAAACATAAAGACTTGGCAGGGCAGGTAGTAAGTTCACAAGCATATATAGATCAAGATGAAGATATTGATAAGGATTCTGTGGACACTGACCCACATGACCATGACACAACTGTTTCTGGTGAGGGAGATGGTGGAACAAAATATTGGTGATTGCCATCAGCTGACCATGGTTATACCTCAAGTACTTGATAATATCATTTGTCAATTCGCAAATCGCAATACCATCAACTATCAAGAGCCTTAACCAAGGACGTGCAAGATTCAGGTAAGACCAGGTATTTATCAAAGCCGGCAGTTTCTTATCATGCTTTGTGACATAAGATGAGAGAGATACATGCTCCTTTGGGCCAGATCCGCAGGAGCTACAGAACGGGATGTAAATTTGTGGAATGTCTTGACAATAACGGTTATAAATGGTGAATATGTACTTTATTTTTTTTAAAAGTATAATATATTCATGGTTTTGTTTATAAGTATGAGATTAAACTTAAAACATATTCTTATAGTCATAATAGCATTGCATGCAAAGCATACAGAATATTGTAAGTAAAGGTGGCCACTTGTGCGGGTTCGAACCGCCCGCCTGGGACTGGCTCGTTCTAAAATTCAGTTTTATTCGGCCCGATTCGGCCCAGTTAAAAACCGCACAAGTCGGTTGACGTCAGGAGCCGGTTACGAGTCGGTGCCCGCAGGACCGCACGAGCCTGTAGTAAAATGGACTAACTGGTACTGCAACTTAATTCTACATTTTGTTTATTGCTGGGAATATAAAGTGTTATTTCTAGTAGGCCACGTGGACCGCACGTGGACCAACCACGTCCAAAAGTTAAAAACGAATCCAACCTGCCAAGCCCACACGGCTCAGCCGCACGACACGCGAGCCCAATGCCGGTTCCGAGTCTGTGTCCTTTGGTTCGAGACTGGCCCAGCCCGATTCATTCAACTTCATTATCGGTTCAGTGCTCGGTATTCGCGTGTTCAACCTGTAATAAACCCGGTCCGGACCGCTTGAACCGCACTAATTGCCACGTCTAATTGTAAGCGTAAAGAACAGGCACGAAGTAGCCTCACAACTCACAAGTCACAATCCTGGTGGTGGAACTAATAGTAAACAGGACTCGAACACTGGACATTGGCAAGCAGAGATGAGTAAAGTACTATAATCTAACGATATTCAGGAACGAAGCTACATTCGGCTGAAATACTGAAACACATATCCCCATAAATCCTTTTTATTATATTTGTAAACAATGTAACTCGAGAAACTTTAATGTAACGCGCTCGTAAATTATTCTTAACCCAAAAAGTTTCTAAATTTTGAGATAGGTGTATTCAATCAAGATTTTAAAGGATTTTTTTGAATTATTGAAAATTCAATTTGGATTTTAAAAAATCATTTAAAATCCGATTGGTATTCAATATAGATTAAAAAAAGCCTTTTAAAATGTGATTGTATTTAATTTAGATTTTAAAAAAGTCTACTGAAATATGGCGGTATTCAATTTTGATTTTTAAAAGTCCATTAAAATCTGATGGTATTCAAAAATCTTTTATTTGAAAAAGTTGTGGATTTTAATGGATTTGCTGGTTCATTTTTAATCTTTTGAATCTTTTTAAAATAAATGAGATTTTGAAGGATTTGTGGAAAACTTCGCAAAATCAGCAAGACTCTGCAAGTTTTTTTCATCAACTCCGTCAAAATCCACGAACAATTAAAATCAACGAAAATCTTCTAAAATCGATAAATTATTATCAATTTTTTAAAATCTGAAATGAATACACCCCAGAGTTATGAGCACCAAATGTCAATATTTTGAGATAAAATATCACAAATGCATAAATTGAAAAAAAATGGCACTCTAATTAAAGCACGAGATTAGGTAGCATTTTGTATAAGACATTTTTATGTTAATTATGTACATAACCCGTAAACTTCATGTTACTATGTTTTTAAAACAAAACTATTCTCTCAGTCTCACTGATTAGTATACATTGGGGTGTGGTACAAATATTAATAAAAAATATTATTTAATAAAGAAAACTAAGAAAAGTGGATAAAATGTTGGAGCCGATTAATATTTTATGTATAAAATGAGTATAGTCAAAGAAAGTACTGGGCGTAAGTGGGTGTAGTTATATTTTATATTATAAAAATTTACTATTTTTGGAACGTATACAATTGAGATGGGCGTAGGTGGGTGTAATTATATTTTATATTATAAAAATTTACTATTTTTGGAACGTATACAATTGAGAGGGACGTCCCAAAAAGGAAACTGTATAGAATTGAACGAGACCGAGGGAGTAACATAATAACTCGTGCGAGGCACGGGCCTAAAAATATATCGGAATTTGAAGTATAAAGTTTTTGAATTTCTTTTAAAGATTAATAAATAAAATATAATCCCTAATAATTTAATTAGAATATACCGTTTGAGAATGGACTAACGGGTGTTTTTCCTTTGAGTGGATTGGAGAATGGACCGTTTGTAGTTGGTCAGACGGCTACAAAAATAGCCGAGTCAAAGGACAAAAATAGCCGAGTCAAAGGTGCGTAAACTTGATCAGGCATGCAAAGATAATCAACACGTGTTCATGACTTTTGCTTTCGACCCATCTGATGCTGTTAAGTTTCGTAGGAGAGTGCATAAGATCATGAATAAAAATGTTATGATTGTAGTGTGACGGTGTAACAGCCCGCACTTCCTGGGACTATTAAATCTAAATGCAACAAGTTAAATAGTTTCTTATTCGATAATTCAAAATATATAACCAAGGTCAAAGCAGCAGTCAAACTCAATAATCAAAATCATAAAAATAGAGACGCAGCTCCATAAATTCGATAATAATTGTCTAAACAAATATCAAATTATTCTTAAGGTACGAAAGTCTTTATTCAAATAGGACGGTACTAAGCAGCACGGATCTCCACACAATTCTCATTCCTTATTCTTACTATGCTCCAAATATTCTGAACCTGAAATGTTAAAAGGGGTGAGTTACAAAACACAGCAAGTACAAATTGACTAACTCTTAAACAGAAAAATAATTGGTGTTTTAATAAAACGATTTTTCTTAAAACAATAATAATTTTGTAAAACATTTTCTAAAATAAATCCAGCCCAAAGTTTTATATTTTGAAATTCAGAATTTAAAACAGAACAGAGCATATTTATAACATATCATGACAGAATAAAATAGAACGAAACGATAATTCTTATAAATACCACAGTCTTGATCTACGGCCACACTTTACCGGCCGACATCTAATTCTTATTCTTTATACCACACTTTGCCAGTGGTCGACATCTAAAATTCAATAATTACGCGCCCTTAATAGGTATCTAAAATTGCACACTCGTGCGCCTACTAAGGGTATCTAAGGCTAGTTCCGGAAGTATAGCGTAAATTATGAACGGGTTCGAAAACGTAGAGACTGGGTTCTAAAATCACAAATACTTATATCTTATAATTTCAAAATCAAAATTCTTATATTTTATACGAAATCAAAAACAGAATTGAAATATCTTTTTCGAAAATTAAAAGTAAGTCAAAAATACTTACCTCGAAGTCGACACTTAAAATCCCAATTAATAAACCGAACAAGTCCTAAAATTTAATATGCACAATAGAATTAATTATTTAATACATAAATTATATTCACACACCACAACAGACCACGTATTTTACATAATGACTGGACAAAGACCAAATTCGAACTCAAAATCAAATATAAAAGCAACCCGAAATTTAGAAAATTTGGAAGTATGATGATTGTTTCTGACCAAAATAAATTGATTCTACTATACAAAACTGAGTGGGCCAAGCATTACAGCCAAACAAATTTTCAAAAATAAAGGTAAATGGGCCAAAAGCCCAAACAAGTCATGCACGTAATTGTCTTAATTCAATAAACAAGCTACAAAAGAAGCTTTAATGATGTGCATATTCATTAACTAGTTAGCCAAATATACTAACATGTACTAATAAACAACATTAAATATGTGACCTGTATATATCACATTAAATATAATCATTTAGACTTTCGTTAAAATTAGACACTAATATCATGCTAGAAGTAGTAAATAAATAAAAATACATGTTTGTACTTAATTACGAACACATCGAAATCGTAAAATTTAGAGAATATATATTATTAAAAGGAGTCAGGTAACAAGTACCAGCTAGTATAATCTCAAGGCCAACAAATATTAAGAATATAATAACCTTAACAGAAAAGATGAACATGCGGACCCGCAATTAATAGTACATGATTTTACGTAAATCATAATATTAATATGAAACTAAACTAGAATACCTCCACGTAAACATATTCTTAATCAAAAATTAAAGTAAAATAATAAGTTTAAAATTCTATAAATCTAATAATTATTTAATACTAGCAAGAATCATGATAGGTTATACCGGGCTCAGAAACTGAATAAGAAGAAGCATGTTTATATTTTAAAGAACAAGAAACATGGCAGATGAGACTTCAAATATACAAATTGGCATACTGCTAAGGTCTAATAAAAAAAACACAATTAATATTAAAGCATCAAGTTGCATGACATGACTTATGACTATAACACGTAGACAAAAATCATGGTACAACAGGTAAACAAAGTATATATAAAAACATAATAAACGAAGATGGAAAAGGTTTACGCACGTTTCGACGAATTTTCTTTACGAATATTTTCATTATCTACGGGGGTCTTATATAAGCACATAAAATCCTAATTCTAATAATAAAATTTCCTTTTTAAAATTTACGACCTCTCCAAGTAAATTCCAAAATTAAAATATTTGAGACACATAATTAGCTAAAGTAAAAAGATTTCGATTTCTCAATTTATTCTCACACTTCTTTCCACAAATAACAAATCTTTTTCTAACTCAAATAATTTGTACAAAAAATTTCTGAATATTATAAATAAATATTTATCTAAACGAATTAATATCCAATATCTAATAAATAAATAAATAAAATACAGATTTTACAGACGGCCTCAACCCCGGGGTTAGGAGTTGACGTCACCAAACATAACAAAACACAAAACATAAACTACAAGATTATTTTTATTATCACGACCCCAAAATCAAGATCCGATCCAGGTTCAAGTATGATTTAAGCTACTCACTATTACAAACCATTTATTAAAAAGTCTTACACACTAACTTATCCAGCAACTCATCAGACCGCACATGGTCTAATACAAACTACCTCAGAGGAGCCAGGTCCGGAAGGGGCTGAGACTTTGTTTTGTCCAGGTCTGATAGGTTTTCTAGGCATCTGCGATATATATATATATATATATATATATATATATATATATATATATATATATATATATATATATATATATCAAAGGTTGTAAGGGTGAGCATATAACTGCTCAGCAGTACCAACATATGAATATCAAAGTTAAAACATTAAATAAACAGTTATATGAACAGAACTGTAAATCAATGTGAAATCAGTAACCTGTAATCATTTCGAACAACAGTACATAAACATCAATAAAAGAAACTGAATATCACTGACTAGCATGCTCTTTATAAAACAAATGTAGTTGTGTGCTGTGTAAACACTAGAGTCAAATTTTAGCATGCTATTCACATTTGTTATTCAACGGTATAAATCACTTATTCCCTTATGGGATTCACAAAGCCAAATCAGATATGTAATGGATATGTGAAGATAGCTGATCAGACTATCAACACTAGACGGCTCCAACTGCCATCCCATACACCTATTCCGGAACTCAGAGACTAGCTAGGTCTCCGACCTGCTGGACTAATCGGTTATGAAATGCGCGCAACCGAGTTAGCCTTTTACGCCACCTCAATAGGCCACTCTGGCCCCTATGTATCCAATATCTGATCATTTTATCCAGTTTTCAAATCACTTGTACCTATCTCAATTTAAAACCGTTCATTTAACAGCACACGTAATATTGGTTCATAAATCATTTTCATTCGAGATAGGTACCTTTCGAAGTTACTTTTCCCCAAAACAGGTTTAAAATAATTAATTTATAGCTACAGGGGATACATAACTTAAAACATTTCTGTTCCTGTATGAGAATAAAACAATAATTTATTCATATGCAGTGAACCGTAAAAGAATGGTCAGGGGTACTTGCCTTACAACACTTTAACAGAAATCGTAGGTAGCTTTTACGCTGACTTTGGTCCTTGCGAGACTCGACTGAGATCTACAGTAACAGAATAACCTAATTAGTTATACCGACATGCTTGATATCCTCGAACCTAAATAACCCAATCCGATAACCCGACTCGTATAATGTATATACACATAATCATGTAATTAATATTCACAATAAGGGTAAATGTTTTATATCGTATAATACGCTTTTCGTATTTAAAATAAATTTTCAGAAAATTTTGATTGCGACTCCTCTATTTATAAACCTACCCGTCGAAACATAATCGACGTCAATTCCAAACAAATCACAATTCCACAATACGATTTTTATAATTAAATAACTAATTACGTACGAAAACTAATTATACGAATCACTTTATTTATTTTATAAATTTAGGACTCAAATAAAATCATCACCGTCAACTCACCGATGTTCATCGTCGACGGCGGTAAAATTTTGCGGGTACCCGATTAAAATTCGGGTTTCCAGCGCAAAAATTCCACCGATTAATTACAATTATTTCCCGCACGAAAAATATATTTTTATCACGAATATTACTCGAATAAATTCCTGCAGAGATTAATATATAATATTAAAAAATAAGCGAAACCACATGTGCCATACGCGCAGAAACAGGAACAAGAAACAAAACAGCCAACAACAACAGGAACCAAGAAACGACCGGCGGCAAAACGCCAGAACCACGCGCACCAACTGTGCACACACATATCACACATATACAAATGAGTATATATATATATGTATATAAACATAAATTATAGAACCAGCCAAGCCAAGCACGAAGGCGGCGACTCACGGGAGATGGCCGGAATAACCAGGAAGACGATGACAACCGAGAGCAACAGGAAGAGGAAGAAACGGAATAGATAAGAGAGAGACTGAGATTGAGAGTTGAGAAAGAGAGCAAGTGAGAAAGAGAGAGTAGAGATTGTAGATTAGGAAAATAAAATTAATATGTTAAAATTTCTAAGGCAGCTACGCAATAATGAAAGAGGGGATATGTGTTAATTCCTATTTTATGGTCTTGACACGTGTCCCTGATACTCAAATAGACTGAATTTCCGACTCGCTTTTGTCAATTAAACGTACCAAAGTGCACATAAAAATTCAGCGAAAAATCACAAATATAATACCAAAATTCTCGAAATATTCGAAAGTTAATAAAATAAAAGTTTCGTATTTAAATACGAATTGCTCAAACGCGCACTTTATCCGGAATTAGCAATTTAACGAATAAACGTGCGGGTGAAATTAATCCCAAAAATTTTCAAAATAATTTTAAAAATCTCAAAATATTCCCAAATTAATAAAATATGAGCCATTTTTTATTAACATAATGACACCGAGCCCAAGCTTTTTGTAAGTATATTGTTAAATTTCGTAATTTTTGAAGCATCCTGAAATTAAATACTGATTTTACAAATAAATGTAATCAGAAAATTATTTAAAGATAAATAATTACTGAAATATTGATTTCTAAATTTTATAAAATCCCAAAAATAATTATTGAAATTATAAAATCATAAAAACAATTTTAGAGATAATCCAAATATTTATGGAAATAAATCTGCAATAAAACCACTTTTAAAAGTGAAACAAAGACTATACGGCTCGATATTTAATTACACAAATAATCCCTATACACCAATACTCACACATAAATAATAATAAACAACACACAGCTATCAAAACCAATACACATATTTTATATAATTAATTATTCAACAATTACATATTGAAATCATACAAAAATATACGAGTCGTTATATGCAGGCTTAGCTGAATATGTTTTTCGTAGAGATAAGATTTGTTATTCAACGAAATATTGAGGCGCAGTTTGTTACCCGCTTACTTCGTACACTTGTATACAATTTTTTATCCCATTAATTTATTTTATTAAAAAAATGTACAAAAAATAGCATTGTAGATAATTTATGTTCAAAGAATATTTACACTCTAAATTGATGATTTATTATGTTACAATTTTGTAATTTTTGCAGGTTTGATGATTCTGGTGATAACAAATATTTTGATTGCATGATCTCTAAGTCAAATAAGCTGTTATTTTTATTATAATTTGCGTATTTCATATATATGAGTTTAAGGTGATTATGCATATGATGTAGAAGATGTCTCAGCCTAATCACAAATTTTTCGTGTTAAAGTGTTAGTATAATATTGTTAAATTATTTACGATGGTGTTTAGTTTACAAATATATGCACATCTACGACTATTTATACATGAGATATGTAACTTCGAATATGTTATTGTGTGTGATATGGTTTGTGTTATATTACATATTATTTATAATACAGTGACTAATGTATCATTATTTTAATCATTGTAATTTTTGTGTATATGATTTCAAACTTTTTTCATATACATGTTCAGTAATTATATATACTAGTTGATAACCCGTGCCAAGCACGGGCCGAGATCAAAATATCAATATTAAATAATGATTATAAAAATTTATACTAAATTATTATTAAAATATATAATAAATAAAATTATGCGATTAATTGCAATTTTTTAAATCATATGTAGTTTTCACAAACTCAAATCTTATTTGAACAACAAACTCAACATTATCATCGAAACTTTAGTCAATCAACGAGCAACACGATTGACGGATAATTTAACAAAACATTAAATCAACATTACTAAATAATTGCATATTAGATTTGTTATTGTTAGCTGAATTCGTGTTTTTATATAGTTTATGATTGCATATTTTTCCTAATAAAATATTCTATATATATGTATAAATTTGTATTTGGTGCTAAAATAGAATTCTGTAGGTATGAATCTAAAAATTAGAATGTATATACGATTCCGTTTATATAAAATGTTAGGTCACACAACACTATAGAAGGGGGTTGAATATAGTGTTTATATAATCAAATCGATTTATCAACACAAGTATGTAACAGTAATGAAGTATTTTCAATATAATAAACTCTGTTACAATAGAACAGTTGTTCTCTCTCAGTGATGAACAATATCACTAAGAGCTGCTAGGGTTATTAAGAATAATTTTCTCGTGAATGATAACACCTATAGTGTAAACCCTAAGCCGTGTTTATATAGTACACAATTACAAGATATCTTCTAATTGGTATGGAATATAATTCTGTCTCCTAAAGTATATCAATCAGATATTATTTTTACAAGTCTTCTAGTCCTCTAACTCTTCATGCATATCTTCTTTTGTTTTAGTCCAGATCCTCTCCTGTAAATCGGCTGCATTCCTTATCTGAAGTACCCGCACTTAAGTCCTGATATAAATCCTGACGGCCTTAAGTCCCGATATAAGTTATGACTTCCGTATGTTCTGATTTCCAGTAAGTCCTGATATTAAGTTCTGAAACTAAACACAACAGATTAGACATGACATCTCAAATATATCTAACAATCTCCCCCAACTTGTAAATTATGAAAAATATACAAGTTAATAGATTTGATGATGTCAAAAATATTTAAGTACAAATGCAATGTGAGTTTATTTAAAAAACTACAACTTACAGTCCTTGTAGCTTTTACCAATCTTACCGAGTCAATCTGAATCCAAAATGATTCTTGACAAAGTTTGATATCAGCTTCTCTTCTGCATTTCTCAGGACTTGAGCTAATGTAGCCTTGACTTGCTTCATTTCTTCATCTTGACTTCCAATCTGATAGATTGCAGTCCTAGGTGCTGAGATATGATTTCTTTTGAATTCATCACCAAGTCTTATTACTCTTGGATGAGATGAGTCTTCATTATAACACAGACATTTCTCCTTCAGAACAACTTCAAGTTTAGCATAATTTTTCTTCATTGGAATTTCACTTCCATCATCTTCAACTATATTTGGAATGATTTCTGTAACCCTTGATCCAGAAATTCTTGCTTTATCTCTTATGGTCTTCATAATGTAATTTGACCATCTCCTAGTAATCTCAGACTTTATCTCCAAAAGATAATGAAAGAATTGAAGTTCTTTCAAAGATTTGTTCAGCACATCTGATTCTAACATTCTGTATGTTCTTCCATCTTCAAGAAACAGAATCAACTTTTCTTTGACATTACTTTTATCATGAGCATCCAGTACCACTTGAACAGATATAACCTTGTCAAGGTGTTTCTGTGTAACTTCTTCAAGAGGTTTGTCAGTCAATAAAAATGGATCTCTAGTAAGTACTTCAACTCTTGTCTTGATTTTGGCTTCTTCACAACCTAATCCAGCTCTGTCTCTTGCTTCTCTAGCTTTCAATCCAACAGTCATGAAATCAGATAACAATTGACTTTTCTTAGGATCTGATGGATTAACATTCTTCCATAGGAGTTTTCTCTTATCAGTAATCGTCATTTTGTTCAAATCAACTTAAGCTTTGTCAGAGGTTGATGTCTTAATGACTTGATCAGGATTTGCAGATTCTTTAGTAGCTTCACTCTGAACAACTTGAGCTATGTTAGAGGTTGTCTTAGATTCTTCTGATGTCTTTCTTCTTTTCAGAGTTTCAACAGTTTCATCTTCTGCAGCTGTATCATCAAAAACTTGAACCATTTTGTACACAGGTTTCATCAAGATTTGAGGAATCTTCATCCCCTGTGTCTTTGTTGGTTCATCAATCTTTCCTTTCCCTTTTGCCTTGGGATCAATTTCAACTTGTGATCTTGTCTTGGGCTTTGATGCCTCTGAAGTTGACTTCCCCTTGATCACAATGCCTTTTTCTTTAGGCCTAGGAGGTTTCTTTGCATTAGAAGCTTTAGACTTAAGATTTGTCTTCTCAGCTGCAAATCTAGCTTCTTCCTCCTTTAGAGTCTCTAAATCCATTCCAGGATTATGCTTTAGAAATAATCTTCTAGCAATCTCTTCATTAAGTGTCTGAATCTTGGGATCTTTATAATAGACTGTAGTCTCCTTTCCCTTAAGCTTCAGAGTTTGCAAAAACTTCTGAGAGTCTTGACTTCCTCCTTGAATGAGAAGATCAGAACTTGATATCAGACTTTGATCATCAGAACTTGCTTTCAGAACTTGAGCATTCACAGCTTCAGAACTTGTAATCTTCTGTGTAGAAGATTTGCTAGAATCAGAGATTAGTTTCTTTGAAGAAACTTTACTGCTTTGAACTTGACCTTGACCCTTGCCCTTGTTAGGGTTTCCCTGGTCATCAGCTTCATCATCCTTTTTCTTCAGTACTTGACTAGTTGAGCATTTGTATTTAACTACCTTCTCCCCCTTTTTGGCATCATCAGATAGAAGTAGAGAGAGAAGAAGTTCTACTGAAGATTGAATTTCATTCAGTTGAGCTTGTTGAGAGGCTTGATTGTGCAGGACCTCAGTCAATTGAGCCTGTTGCTTTTCTTGAACTTTCTCAATAGCCTCTACTTTTTCATGAATAGGTCTGATAAACCTGTTCTTGTCTAGCTTTAGCATCAGGTCCAGCTTATCATCATTTTCCTGTAGTTTATCAACCTTAGCATGAGTAATGGAGTGTTGACCTTGAAGACTTTTAGTACTGAGAGCTGTGACTTTAAGTTGAGCTTTAAATTCAGAATTTGTCAACAACTCATCAGCTTTTGTAATATGTTCTGACAGAACTTTGGAGCTTGGAATGAATTCAGATTCATTCCATTTCTTGGTCCACTCAACTCCTCTATGAGTTTCTTCCCATGATACAGAAGCATCTTCTTCAATAAACTTTTTAATCAGTGCCTCCTTTCCAAGAATTTGAGCTGGTGTGTTTACTGGAGCTGGCTCTCCAGAACTTGCAAGAAACTCATCATCTTCTGACAACACAAGTGTGTGTATGGATGTAGGAGATTCTGGTACAACTTCATCTATTTCCACATCCAGAATTGGAGTGGTAGGAACTTCAGCATTTTGTGGAGAAATAGGTGGAGTTATCACTTGTCCTTGTGGTACTTCCAGAAATATGATAGATGGAATGTTCAGCCTATGAATGTCAATTTCAGGACTTAATCCTGAATCTTCAACTGGAACATTTTCTTTGATAGGAGAGACATGAGGTGTGATCACTGTGTCATGTACAGTGTTTCCAGGTGCTGGAAGGGCTTCAATGATTGTAGGTTCTTTTGAGATCAGAGATTCCTGATCCCCTTCCTCAATTTCTGTAGCATCCTCAGATTGAGGTTGTGCCATATGCCTTCCTGCTCTCATCTTCTTAGATCTTCTGGATGGTGGAGGAGTTGCTTGAGCAACATCAGAACTTGAAGTTCTTTTCCTCTTTAAAATACCAGAACCCTCAGCTTCAGTTTCCTTCTGAGGATTTATCTTTTCAGCTGCTACTTCCTTCTGAAAAATTAAACTTTCAGCTTCTAACTCTACAGGTTCTGATGTGGGAACCTGTACCTGTTCATCTTCATCAGATTTATCCCTTAGAATAATCCTTCTTTTTCTCCTTGGTGGAGATCTAGGCACAGAGATATTCCTTTTAGGCCTAGAGGATGAGGTTCTGATTGTAGGTGCTGATGGTTGTGAGGATTGTGCTGGTTGGAAATATGTTCTGATGGTAGGCTGTGATGGTTGTGGTTGAGAGTTGGAAGGTTGTGTTGGTGGAGGTCGAGAGGGTTCAACTTCAGGAAATTTGGGTGTGTATGTGTTGGGGTCAGAGTTTACTAAGTACTGCTTTACTGATGTAGGAATTTGAAGGGGTCTTAGTAAAGCCTTCTTATTATCAATAGATAATAAGTCTGTGAAAGCCCTTTTAGCAAGTTTAAAAGGTTGAATTGTCTCACTAAAGTTTTGGGGCTCATCAGGACAACATAAACTGTAGATGAGTTGATAAAATCTAGCAAAGTAAACAGTATTTGGGTCCTCCTTCATCCTATCCCCAATAAAACCCAATATAGCAGTTGTATAATCAAAGTGAGTTTGATTTAGAAGTGCATACCCTATTTGCTGACTCAGAATGGGAATGGCATCAAAGTTTGAGCATTTATTGGCAAAAGCTCTGGTGATGCAGTCAAAGAAGTAGCTCCACTCCTTTCTGATGTATGGCCGCTTCAGTTGTCCCAGCTTAGACAAACTTTTCTCATAGCCAAGGTTGGCCATCATACTTTGTAGAAGTGGCTCCTCAATCTGAGCATTAAAAGTGCAATTTTTTGGTAAGTGCAAAGCCTGTCGAACTGTTGACAATGTTACCAGATACTCTTCTTCCCCTGTTGTGAAAATGATACTTGGGGACCCAGCTTCACCACCATCATCATAAACACCACTCCTCCAAAACTCCAGTATTTGAGTTCCTGAGAGTGATTGTGGTTGGGTCAAAGCATACCCAATCTCACTTCGAGCAAGAAAGTCTTGGATAAAGTGAAGATCTAATGGAGCTTCATCCTTGCTAAGGATAACCATGTAGTTATTAGGGACGAAATTAGCTCCATTAAAGATGATGTCCTTGGGTGCCATATCTGTAAGAAATTAAGTGAAGAATTGTGTGTACGAAAGGTGTTTGATAAAATGCCTGTAAGAAATAGCTTCAGAGAATATTAGAGAGTGACAGAGAATAAGAGAGATTAGAAAATAAGAATAGTAGGTAAAAGATTGTAAAATCTTTTAACTCTCTTATTTATACACCCAACGTGACGACGACTAATTTTGTGAAGCAGAACAGTCTTTTTACACCTGGCAGCATGGAAACAATCAAAAAGTAATGAGTGGGCACGGTAAACGTGCAGTAATTATTGCTCACATGCTGTTACCAAAATAAACACGCAACCCATAAACCAAATGATTATTACTGTTTTTATCTCACTTAATCATTTTCTGATAAATATGACCGTTAAAGTAAATACCACAAATAAGTCAAGTAATTAAATAATGCCACGTAAGCATCAGAGTTTCCATCAAGATTTGCATCAGAACTTGACTATTATCGAAACTTAACAGTCACCAGAATATGGCTTCTGTACTCAAAAAGTGAATGTCTGTTTCTGTGATTCTTCACACAAATACTGACTTGTTTCTTCAGAGTTTAATCATCAGAACTTTCATCAGAACTTGTCCTCAGAATTTATGCAAACAATACTTAACTGTTTCTGAAACAACTTAATCACCACTGTAATTTTCATCATTTATATGGAGTGAGAGTGTGTGCATTTGCAAATAATTAGATAAAGATTAAAGTCTTATAAACTTCAGTATATCTTAGAAATAAGGCATAACTAAGAAAAGTGCTTAAAAACTGCCTTTAATTTTGAAGTCTACTATGGAATAAATTTATGCAAGAGTCCACCTCAACTGTTTATGCTCATTTTATGCATCTTTTGACATTCTTTTTAAAGTGGCTTCTCAGTGTAACTGAGTCACAACTGCTATCAGAATTTATGCTATTATCAGAGTATTTCTCCAGTAATCAGAGAATGTGAAAAGTCACCAAGAAAAATTTATTTGCTTTTCTAATGCATATAACTTAATACCAACAATGCACTTGGGTCTTCCCTTCCACATATTTACTCTAGATCTCAAAGGAGTACCAAACTTCAATTCTTTTCTTTTCTTTTGTTTTCTTCAGATAAGTGAGGCTTATCAAGAATGTAGTTCATTCTTAAGATTTAGTGACATTAGAATTTGACAGATAAGAAGCAAGAATCTAGTTTGTGACTTAGTAATAAGATACACAAAGTAAATTTGACTAAGCTCAAAATTAGAATTTGCTGTGTTTGAGATTTCCACATAAACAACTAATTCAAACATGGGATATATAGTTTGTTAAAGACTACCACGTTAGCATCTAGCACAGTAATCCTCATTGGATTGAATAATCACTGAACATTCAAAACACTATTAGAGTATATAGAATCACATCAGATAACAATCAATATTTAATATATTATAATTTAAGCACAAATTACATAGAGATAAGACAATCTGTAAACACTGATCATAAAGTCTAATGCATGAGAACAAAAACTAAGAAGATTTTGAGAAAGAACATGAAACCATTCCAAGTTCATTTACCAGTCTTGTAAAAGTAGCTTCACGTAGTGGTTTTGTGAAGATATCTGCTAGTTGTTGATCTGTTGGGACAAAATACAATTCCACTGTACCTTCCATCACATGTTCCCTAATGAAATGGTACCTAATGCTGATGTGCTTTGTCATTGAGTATTGAACTGGATTTCCAGTCATAGCAATAGCACTTTGATTATCACAGTAAATGGGTATTTTAGAAAATTCTAACCCATAGTCCAGTAGCTGATTCTTCATCCAAAGAATCTGTGCACAATAGCTTTCTGCAGCAATATATTATGCTTCTGCAGTTGATGTGGAAATTGATTTCTGTTTCTTGCTAAACTAAGAAACCAATCTGCCTCCAAGAAATTGGCAGCTTCCACTAGTGCTTATCCTGTCTATTTTGTATCCTGCAAAATCTGCATCTGAGTAACCTATTAACTTAAAATATGATTCCCTAGGATACCACAATCCGAGATCAGCTGTACCCTTAAGGTACTTGAAAATTCTTTTCACAGCTATGAGAAGAGGTTCTCTTGGATCAGCCTGAAATCTTTCCCACAGACAGGTAACATACATGATATCAGGTCTACTTGCAGTTAAATAGAGTAAAGAGCCAATCATACCTCTGTAGTTAGTAATATCTACTGATGCTCCAGTATCTTTATCTAACTTGGTTGCAGTGGCCATGAGAGTTGATGCAGTAGAATTGTCTTGCATTCTAAATTTCTTGAGTAGATTTCTGGTGTACTTGGATTGACTGATGAAAGTGCCTTCATCAGTTTGTTTGACTTGAAGTCCCAGAAAATAACTCAACTCTCCAATCACACTCATTTGATATCTTGATTGCATTAGCTTGGAAAATCTTTCACAAAGCTTTGTATTTGTAGAGCCAAAGATGATATCATCAACATATATCTGTACCAAAAGTAAGTCCTTTCCATGGTTGAGGTAGAACAATGTCTTGTCTATTGTGCCTCTGTTAAATTCACTTTCCAGAAGAAATTGAGCTAAAGTCTCATACCATGCTCTTGGAGCTTGCTTAAGGCCATAAAGTGATTTGTTAAGCCTGTAGACATGATGTGGAAATTTTGGATCTACAAAGCCTGGAGGTTGTTCAATATATACCTCTTCTTCCAATGCTCTATTGAGAAAAGCACTTTTTACATCCATTTGAAATACTTTAAACTTCTTGTGAGCATCATAAGCCAAAATAGATTCTTATGGCTTCCAATCTAGCAACTGGAGCAAAAGTTTCATCATAATCAATACCCTCCTGTTGAGAGTAACCTTTAGCAACCAGCCTTGCTTTGTTTCTTGTAATTATGTCATCACTGTCAGTTTTGTTTCTGAACACCCATTTTGTGCCAACAATAGATCTGTTCTTTGATCTTGGCACTAGGGTCCAAACTTTATTTCTTTCAAATTCATTTAACTCTTCCTGCATTGCTTGCACCCAATCAGCATCTTGAAGAGCTTCTTCCACTTTTTTTGGTTCAGTCTGAGATAGAAAGGAATGATAGAGACATTCATTTGATGTTACAATTCTAGTTCTGACACCTGCTTCAGGATCTCCAATTATTAAGTCAGGTGTGTGTGCTTTAGTCCACTTCCTTGCAGATGGAAGTTGATCTGTAGAACTGGATCCTCCCCCATGATCCATGCTGTCTCCATTAGCATTTTCTGATGCTCCCCCTGAAGTTATGCTCTCTGAAATTTCATAATTTGAGTTGGATTCTTTAGGAATTGAAGAATCAGAGTTTCCAGAATTATCAGAGTTTGGCTCATCAGAACTTGATGAATCAGAACTTGAAGAACCATTTACAGGTTCTGATGCTTCTTGAGATATGGTAGGTTCATCAGCTTGCTCCCCCCGAACAGGTGCATTTTCCTTTGGAGTAATTACCATAGTTTCAATGACATCAGAATTAAACCCGTCAGAACTTACATGATCAGGATTTAGGTTATCAGAACTTACAGAATCAGAATTTAAATCTTCATTTTCAAATCTTAGCTGATCATGATCATTGAAATCTTCAAGTACAGTAATCTTTTTATCATCAAAAGATACATTGATAGATTCCATGACAACCCTTGTTCTTAAAATGTAGACTCTGAAGGCTTTTGTGGAAAGTGGATATCCAACAAAAATTCCTTCATCAGCTTTTAGATCAAATTTTGACAGCTGTTCAGGATGAGTCTTTAGAACAAAATACTTGCATCCAAATACATGAAAATATTTCAGATTTGGATTCTTTTTCTTCACCATCTCATATGGTGTTTTTCCATGCTTGTTTATGAGTGTAGCATTCTGTGTAAAATAAGCAGTCTGCACAGCTTCAGCCCAAAAGTAGGTTGGTAGCTTTGCTTCATCAAGCATAGTTCGTGCAGCTTCAATAAGAGTCCTGTTCTTTCTTTCTACAACTCCATTCTACTGTGGAGTTCCAGGTGCAGAGAATTCCTGCTTTATTCCATGCTCTTTACAGAACTCTTCCATGATTAAATTCTTGAACTCAGTGCCATTATCACTTCTTATGATTTTAACAAAATCTTTGACCAACTTATCCAACTGTCTGACATGATCAGTTAAAGTAGATGTAGTTTCATTCTTCTTGTGCAAGAAATACACCCAAGTGTATCTTGTGAATTCATCCACTAAAACCATAACATATTTCTTCTTTGTAATAGACATGATATTGACTGGACCAAATAGATCAACATGCAGTAAGTGATAAGGCTCAAGAATTGAGGATTCAGTTTTGCTCTTGAATGAAGATTTTCTTTATTTTTCCTTTTGATATGAATCACAAAGGCCATCAGGAGCAAAAATAGATTTTGGCAGTCCTCTCACAAGATCTTTCTTTACTAGCTCATTTATGTTGTTGAAGTTTAAATGAGAGAGTCTTTTGTGCCAATTCTAGCTTTCTTCAATTGATGCTCTACTCAATAGACAGATTGCAGAACCATCAGAACTTGTTGAAAGTTTGGCTTCATAAATGTTACCATGCCTGTAACATTTATGCTGACATGCTGTTTATCAGAACTTATACCAGACTTTGCATCAGACTTTACACTAGAAGGAATTAAGGTAACTTTCTTCAAAGAAGGTTTTATTTGATAATAATCATAGTATAAACTATGATATTCCTTACAAGTATAAATGGAATGCCATAAACTACCACAATGAAAACAAGGATTTTGTGGCTTAAACCTAACAGACTGACTCTTAACTCCTGACTTAGGAGGTAAATAGTTTATATTCTTATTCTTCCTGCAAAAAGAAGTAAGATGGTTAGTGTTTCCACAGTTATAACATTTCTTTCTAGGAGCATTAGGAACATGCATATTATTATTGCTTTTATTCACACCTTCCTTTCAATTCCTATTTTTCCTAGCTTCCTTTACCTTGTTTACATTCCTAATCTCTTTCAGCTTGTGCTTAAGCTGCTTCTTTGTCATCAAACCTATGTTTACTGAAGTTGGTTTGTCCTGTTTTAATTTTTCAGAAGTTGACTTTTCTTTAACTTCTGTCTTAGAATCTTTCATCTTTTCAGAATCAGACTTTTCAGTTTTTGCTGCAAACTTAACAGGATTAACTTTAGACTTTTCAGCTTTCTTGGTAAAGTTTGATTTAGATGACACAATTTCCTCTTCTTCTTTATTAATCTAGATAACCTAGCCCTTCTTTCCAATTTCCATTTTCTAAAATTTTCTGAGTTGTTCTTCCAGAGTTAGTCCCAGTTTTGATTATCTCTCTTTCCTTTTCTAAATCAATTTTTAGAGATTCATTCAGTTTTAGCAATTCATTCTTAACATACACAGAATCATCTCTTTCTTTTTGAGTTTGATGAAGAAAAACTAACTCCTTTTCGAAGTAGTCATTTCTGTTTCTAAGAGCAAGATTTTCAGATGTTAATCATTCATTAGTTAAGGTCTGATATCTAAAACTAATGAACATGGTTTTAAGATATAATCTCAACTCAGTAATATCATCAGTATGAAAAACAAGAGTTGTTTGAGGTACCTTCAATTCAGCAATTTCAGAACTGCTATCAACATTTTCCATCAAGGCATAGTTCACCTTTTCTTCAGAATCTGAAGTGGCTGCCCAGTTGTTCTTCTTTGTGACAAGTGCCTTGCCTTTATCACCTTTTCCTTTCTTGCAATCAGGAGAGATGTGGCCTCTTTCACCACAATTATAGCATTTGACATTTGAGTTGTCTCCTCTGGTGACCCTTTGTAACCAGTCTTGCTTTATTCCTTGTAACAATGCCCTCACTGTCAGTTTTGTTTCTGAACACCCACTTTGTGCCAACTACAGATCTGTTCTTTGGTCTTGGCACAAGAGTCCAGACTTTGTTTCTTTCAAATTCATTGAGCTCTTTTTGCATTGCTGTGACCCAGTCATCATCTTGTAGAGCTTTTTCAACCTGTTTAGGTTCAGTTTGAGATAGAAAAGAATGGTAGAGACATTCATTCTGAGTGGTTTTTCTTTTTCTTACACCACTGTCAGGGTTTCCAATGATTAAGTCAGGTGTATGTGACTTAGGCCATTTTCTTACAGATGGAAGTTGACTCCTAGAAGACGAATCTCCCCCTTGATCCATGAATTCTCTGTTATTTCTTTGAGTAGTACCACTGTTGTTTCCTGATGCTTATTGAGTGGCATTTATGACACTTTATAACGCTCTGTAAAGCTTTGAATTGATGATTTGTACTCAAGTTGTTAGTGTTTTTAACGTATTTTTGTAGTGTTTTAGCATTTCAGGCATTTATCAGGAATACAGGTTAATTAACATTGTTTTGATGCTAATATGGTGTTAGGAGGATGTCTAGAATAAAAGCTCGTGAAAGACCAACTCAAATCAGCAAGGAAAAGAAGAAGTCAGAATTTTCTCTGGGGAGTCAGCGCGCCCGTACTGTGATAGCGCGCGGCCGAGCCCAAAGAGCAGAGACACAGCGCGCCCGTACTGATCAAGCGCGCGGCTGCACCATGCCAAGATAAAAGAATCCTAATTCTCTTGTGATTCTGATTGAAGGACTTCTAATCTGCATGGGCTGCTATTTAAACATAACTTATGCTCGTTTTTCATAACAAGACGTACCAGAGCTTAAGGAGAAGGCGTAAGAAGACCGAAGAGCACAATTCAACCAATGCGAAGAAGATCTAGTTTATACTTGTGATTCTTTGTTTTAAGTTGTAACTTTGGATGCTAATTTTCTTATTCGTGAGCCTATACTCTTGTTTCATAATTGGTTTATTATTTATTCAGTATAAAGATTACGTTTATTATACCATGCTTTCATCGGAACCCACGTTGATGATGAGTCCGATTATGGGCTAATCGTTATCGTGGGGTTCTAACGGATTTATTTATGGATTTATTTAGTTAATTCGTTTTGATGCCTTAGTGTGTGGTGATTGTATGATAACCTAGTATTGATTGTGCTTATTCGTCTTATGAGCATCGCGAACTTATAAGATAGCGTGTTAATTCTTAATGAAGCGAAAGTGAATTTAAGGGTTTAGAACTTGCCATGCTAGCATAAGTCCATGTATTTGATATGCATGATTCATAGGTAATTTTAACCATCTAACTTGCCCTATGTAATCACGATAGATAACTTGTGCATTAAACCGTTACATTGTCAAATTCTATAGACATATAGGGTTTCAATATAATTAGTGTCTATTCAGGTTCTATCTCTTTTGTGGATGTCTGGTAGTATGGTATTCGTACAACGAAAGTTGGTATTTATCAGTTTCGTGTTATCTGATTAGTATCATCACCATTGCATGCTAAGGTTAAGAATGAAAAGGCTATTGAATGAAGTATTTAATGAAGTTAGAATCCCATGTTTGTGTTATATAGTATTCAACTCTCTTTTAATTCTCTTAGTTAATATTCTTTAGTATAATCTCTTAAGTTAATCTTAGTTATAAATAACCTCAATTTTTGATTTGTCTTAGCATTGGATAATAACCATACCATTGTTGCATAGATACATTGATTAAAGTTAACCTAAACCTATCCATGTGGGAACGAACTAGAAATTATTCTATATTACTTACGAACGCGTATACTTGCATGAATTTTAGCGCGTGCTTAGCGACTAACAAGTTTTTAGCGCCGCTGCCGGGGACCACGGTGTTAATTTTTAGTTTATGTATTTGTCACCAGTGGTCGTTAAAGTTCTTTGACTCGGACATTGTTACTTATTTGTTTCCTTATCTTGTTTCAGGTACTCTAGCGGGCGTGTATGCATACGCGTTCTCAGACTCGTAAGAGAACTCTGGATCAAGCTGAGGAAGAAGTTGTAATAGTTAGAGAGAAAGTTTAAGAAGAGATCGTAGTTGAGGAAGAAAAAGAAGCACTTGTTGCAATGGGAGAACCATAAGCGAATCCAAAGGCTTTGATGGACTACTCTCAACCGAAGATCAATAATATTCAGTCTAGCATTATTCGACTAGCCATCTCGGCTAATACTTTTGAGATCAAGTCGAGCACGATTCAGATGATACATAACTCAATTCAGTTTGGGGGTTCTCCGACAGAAGACCCCAACATGCACATCAGAGATTTCATCGAGATCTGTGACACTTTCAAGTTCAATAGAGTTTCTGAAGATGCTATTAAGTTGAGGCTTTTCCCATTCTCTCTGCGGGATAAAGCTAAGTGCTGGTTATATTCTCTACCACCAGGGTCTATCACCAAATGGGAGGAACTTGCTCAAAAGTTCTTAACTAAATTCTTTCCTATAGCGAAGACTGCGGCAATCAGAAACGCACTTACTCAATTTGCTCAACAATTTGGAAAATCTTTGTGTGAGGCTTGGGATCGCTACAAAGAGATGCTTAGAATGTATCCTCACCATGGGATGCCTCACTGCATGATCATTAACTGCTTCTATAATGGATTGGGTGCTACTTTTAGACCCATCCTTGATGCAGCATCGAGAGGAGCCTTGTAGGCTAAAAGCTATGATGAAGCTTATGAATTGATCGAACTGATGGCTGTGAATTAATACCAGAATCCTTCTCAGAGACTAACTCAGGGCAAGGTAGCAGGAATTCTGGAGTTGGATGCAGCTACTGCTATAGCTGCTCAACTTAAGGCTTTGATGATGGAGGTGGATTCTTTGGCTAATTATGGAGTTAATCAAATCACTAGTGTCTGTGAGCTTTGTGCTGGTGCCCATGAGACTGATCAGTGTGCTATTTCTAGTGAATCAGCTTAGTTTGTGAGTAACTTTCAGAGATCGCAGCAACCTGTGCCAGCCACCTATCATCCTAACAACCGCAATCATCCTAACTTCAGTTGGAGCAACACTCAAAATGCGGTTCAACAGCCTTATCAACAGTATCCAGCAAAGCAGTACACCCCCTGGTTTTCAGAAACCGCAATATGCACCAAGGTAGCAACTCCAGCTGCAACAGGCTAACGAAAAATCTAAATTGGAGGAGTTGAGGCTCATGTGCAAGAGCCAAGCGATTTCTATCAAAACCTTGGAAAATCAAATTGGACAAATTACCCGTGCTTTGCTGAATCGTCAACCTGGTACACTTCTTAGTGAAACTGAAGTACCAGGAAAGAGGGAAGCTAAAGAGCAGGTAAAGGCAATCACATTGAGGTCTGGGAAGGTTACAAATCCCGAACAATCTCAAGTTTCGGATGAAGAAGCTGTGGCTGAAGAAGAAGTGCAAAAGGACGCAGAAGTGGAACCAAGGAAGAATATTGTTGAACACACTCCTCCTGAGGGTAATACAGGGGAGAAACAGATCTATCCTCCACCGCCCTTTCCTAAGAGGCTGCAGAAGAAAAAGTTGGATAAACAGTTTGAGAAGTTTCTGGAGGTGTTCAAGAAACTTCATATCAACATACCTTTCGCTGAAGCTCTTGAGCAGATGCCTAGTTATGCGAAGTTTATGAAAGGTATTCTCTCTCAGAAAGTGAAGCTTGATGACTTAGAGACCTTGGCTCTCACGGGGGAATGCAGTGTTGTACTGCAACAAAAGTTGCCTCCGAAGCTTAAATATCCTGGAAGCTTCACTATTCCTTGCACTATTGGAAAAGTATCATTGGAAAAATGCTTATGTGACTTGGGAGCTAGTATTAATCTGATGCCCTTGTCAATCTTCAAGAAGCTGGACTTACCTGATCCAAAGCCGACTTATATGACCTTGCAGTTAGCCGATCATTCTATTACTTACCCACGTGGCATTGTAGAGGATGTCTTGGTCAAGGTGGATAAACTCATCTTTCCTGCTGATTTTGTAATTCTTGATTTCGAGGAGGATAAGAAGATTCCCATAATCTTGGGAAGACCTTTCTTTGCTACTGGCCGTACCTTGATAGATGTGCAGAAGGGTGAGCTTACTATGCGAGTGCTAGATCAGGATGTGACTTTTAATGTGTTCAATGCCATGAAATTCCCTACAGAAAATGAGGAGTGCTTAAAGGTGGAGTTGTTCGATTCTGTGGTTACTTCAGAACTTGATCAATTGCTAAGGTCTGATGCCTTAGAGAAGGCCTTATTGGGGAATTCAAATAGTGAAGATGATGAAGGTGATGAGCAATTGAAATATTTGAATGCTTCTCCCTGGAAGCGGAAGATGGATATGCCTTTTGAATCTCTTGAAATAGGAGCTGTACAAATCTCCAAAATGCCTCAAGCCATCTATTGAGGAAGCTCCTACACTTAAGCTTAAACAATTACCCGAACACTTAAGGTATGCTTTTTTAGGTGATGCATCTACTTTGCCTATGATTATTGCATCTGACCTTTCAGGTAGTGATAAGGAAAAACTCCTAAGAATTCTAAGAGAGTTCAAATCGACAATTGGATGGGCGATAACAGATATTAAGGGAATCAGCCCTTCTTATTGCATGCATAAAATTCTGCTAGAGGAAGGTAGCAAGCCTAATGTTGAGCAACAGAGAAGGCTTAATCCAATCATGAAAGAAGTGGTGAAGAAGGAAATTCTCAAATGGTTAGATGCATGAATTATCTATCCCATTTCTGACAGTTCTTGGCTGAGTCCAGTTCAGTGTGTACCGAAGAAAGGAGGTATCACCGTTGTCACTAATGAGAAGAATGAGCTCATTCCTACTCGAACAGTCATGGGGTGGAGAGTTTGTATGGACTATAGGAAGCTGAACAAGGCCACAAGGAAAGATCACTTCCCCCTTCCTTTTATTGATCAGATGCTCGACAGGTTGGCTGGGCATGAGTACTACTGTCTTCTGGATGGCTATTCGGGTTATAATCAGATTGTATCGCTCCAGAAGATCAGGATAAGACTACCTTCACTTCCATTTTGGTACCTTCACCTTTAGAAGAGTTTCTTTTGGTCTGTGTGGTGCACCCGCCATATTTCAGAGATGCATGATGGCCATCTTTTCTGATATGATTGGTCAAAATGTGGAGGTGTTCATGGAAGACTTCTCTGTGTTTAGCGATTCTTTTGATGAGTACTTGCAGAATCTTGGCAACATTCTTAAAAGGTGTGTTGAGACCAATCTGGTTCTCAATTGGGAAAAATGTCACTTTATGGTGCGACAGGGCATTATTCTTGGTCACAAGGTCTCTAGTAAAGGTCTTGAGGTTGATAAATCCAAGGTGGGGGTCATTGAAAATCTCCCTCCACCAATTTCTGTTAAAGGAGTTCGCAGCTTTCTTGGTTATGCGGGTTTCTATAGGCGGTTCATGAAGGACTTCTCAAAACTTTCGAAACCTTTGTGCAATCTGCTAGAGAAGGATGTCCCGTTCAAGTTTGATGACGAGTGCCTAGCTGCTTTTTAGTTCTTGAAGAAGAGTTTGATCACGGTACCTGTCATAACTGCACCTGATTGGAATGAACCTTTTGAGATATGTGCGATGTAAGTGACTATGCAGTTGGAGCAGTTCTTGGGCAGAGAAAGAACAACATATTTCATGTAGTCTACTATGCTAGTAAGACCCTCAATGGTGCTCAACTGAATTATACTACTACTGAGAAAGAACTCTTAGCCATTGTCTACGGTTTTGAGAAATTTCGATCGTATTTGCTTGGGACAAAAGTGACAGTTTTCACTGACCATGCTACAATTCGATATTTCATTTCTAAGAAGGACTCGAAGCCTAGATTGATTAGATGGGTTCTTTTGCATCAGGAATTTGAATTGGAGATCAAGGACAAAAAGGGTACTGAGAATCATATAGCTGATCATCTTTCTCGTTTGGAAGATCCTAGGGCAACTTCACAGGATAAGGCATTGATAAATGAGTCTTTTCCCGATGAGCAGTTGTTTGGAGTGCAAGAGGAAGAACCATGGTTTGTAGACATTGTGAACTACCTTATGAGTAATATCATGCCTCCAGACTTGTCTTATGCTCAAATGAAGAAGTTTCTTCATGAGGTGAAGTGGTACATGTGGGATGAGCCATATCTATTTAGGCAAGGAGCTGACCAAATCATCAGGAGATGTATTCTGTACAACAAAACGGGGGGGGGGGAGGATCTTGCGAGATTGTCATTCGACTATTTATGGAGGCCACTATGGTGGAGAGAAGACATCAGCTCGTGTCTTTTAAGCGGGGTTCTTCTGGCCTACTTTGTTTAAGGATGCACATCAGTTTGTTTTGAAGTGTGATCGATGCCAGCGTGTGGGTAATATGTCCAAGAGGGATGAGATGCCTCTTAATGTGCTTCTCGAGGTTGAAGTCTTTGATGTTTGGGGAATCGAATTCTTGGGGCCGTTTGTCTCATCTTGCAAAAATCAGTATATCTTGCTGGCGGCTGATTATGTATCGAAATGGGTTGAAGTCAAGGCTTTGCCGATAAATGATGCGAAGGTAGTGCTTAATTTTCTTCATAAGCAGATATTCACAAGATTTGGGACTCCAAGAGTCATAATCAGTGACGTGGGATCGCATTTTTGTAATCGTAAGTTCACTGCCATGATGTAAAGATATAATGTGAATCATCGCATTGCTACTGCCTACCATCTTCAGACGAATGGTCAAGCTGAGGTGTCTAACAGAGAGATCAAGCGTATTCTAGAGAAAGTTGTATGTCCATCAAGGAAGGATTGGTCTTTGAAGCTTGATAAAGTTGTTTGGGCGTATAGAACAACATACAAGACTCCGTTAGGAATGTCGCCATTTCAGTTGGTTTATGGTAAAGGGTGTCATTTGCCTGTAGAGCTCGAGCATAAAGAGTATTGGGCTTTGAAGAAGTTGAACCTTGATTTGGATGCAGCTGGTAAGAAAAAATGCTTCAATTGAATGAACTCGATGAATTTCGGCTTCAAGCGTATGAGAACAACAAAATGTATAAGGAGAAAGTCAAGAGGTGGCACGATAGGGGTCTAGTGCTCAAATCATTTGTGCCGGGGCAGCAAGTTCTTTTGTTTAACTCTCGTCTCCGTCTTTTTCCTGGAAAATTGAAGTCGAGAGGGTCCGTGTGGCGCCCTCCAAACCCGGGTCAGAAGTTTGGGGTCCACACACACACCTTATTAATAACCTGCTTATAACAATAATAAAGATAATAATAATATGTAGTGACCCTACTTACCAATTACCATAGACCGCAACAGGTTAAAGTATGCACACAAGCCAACCACACTTACTTATATTACAAACGTTCAAATCCCAACTATTCAAACTCAGAACTGAGTAATAAACATTATTACAAACTTTTACAAATTTATATTATCCCAAAAGAAGCCTACTAGCTCAACTCGATCAACCTGAACCCCTAGCTCTCGCGCTGGACTGGGGATCCTCGGTACCAACCGGTTCCTTCTTAACTGGAAAAGAACATAAACAATATCGCACAAATGAGCTAACTAGCTCAGCAAGTCACAATGACAAAACTGAGAATAATGATCATCAGGTGAATATGGTTATGATATCAAGTGAACAATGGATTATGGTTTAGAATTGGATATTATATTTTCATTTTAAAAACTAAGGTTAGGCTGCTGATCAGTCACGCACTAACCCCGAGCAAAGCACACAACACTGCTCTAACTACTGGATCCAAGGCACACATTGGCCTAACTTGACCATTATATGGTATGCCCACGAATCTGGTCCAATTCTAACATAATAACAGAATAAACAGTAATAAGCAATAAACAGAATCATTAACAATATTGGACGTTCAATAATGAAAATGGTTTCAATCTGCATAAGGATCATTATGGCATTTTCAAAGCATGGATGTTAGGTAGTGAAAGAATTGGATAACAAAGGAAACAATATTTCAAGGTTTCAAGGATTTGATCTTTCAAAGCATAGGATACAATGGTTTGAATATGTAAGTAATTCGGGTCAGTGTTTGGTATTTAGTTTGTATGTATTTGTGGAGTAGTATCGTATATTTGTGGTTCGTATCTGGGTACTCAACAATCAATGGTCTAGAAAGAATCAGGTTTACGGCTCAAGATCAATAATTGGAATCAGGTTTAGGCTTCAGTGCTTCAAAGCACTTGCAATATAAAATAGAACTATCAATCACTACAATATCTCGAGAAAGTTCAGAACACTTGCCTGGTACTAGCTTATTATACTGCACTCGCTTTCAGTCACGACTGTCTTACTCCTTGACTACCTGTTTCCCTTTCCTACGCCTTGCCTCTTCTGCTCACATATCATAAGCATCTATCAATATTTAACTTATACGATTCTATTCGACACATACTTCTATCTACCCTTCGTTTCACCCAAATCCGATTAACGGATTGAAAGTTATGCAATAAACAAGTAAACATCGAATATATAGACCAACAGTTAACCAACAAGTCACATATAACACATAACACGTCACATAATCAATGATATAACGTTTATAACGAAGTCTCGGGTCATAAACAGGCTTTCAGATGTTTAAAATGATTTTTAAAACATTTTTCGGAATTAAAACGGATCGTTGGATCAATTTTGGAGTAATAAACACGGTTCGGCTGGCTAATTCTGGCTTCAAAACAATTTTATGATAATTATCGAGCCTTGAAAACAATTTAAAATAATATCTTAAAGCTCGAAACTATTTTTCAGAATTTTTAAATCATTTTTAAATAGTTAAATCTAATTAAATAATTAATTAAAATCAATTAATAATTAATTAAATAAATTAATCAATTAATTTTTAAATTAATTGACCAATTAATCAATTAAAAATTTATTGAAATTAATTAACTAATTAATTCAGATTTAATTTTAAATTAAAAGTAATTTTTGGAATTAAAATAATAATTTTTGGAATTTTCAGAAATTAAAATCGAATTTTTATAATAAAAATAAATAGGAAATATGATTTTTGAATATTTTTGGAACAGGAATCCTAAATTTGCAAACTTTGGAAACTTCAGGGACCAAACTTCATCATCCCCAAAAGTCCAGGTACCAAACTGCAATTTTACACTCCCCGTCGCCGAAAAATATAGGGGTGGCCGGAGAACTCGATTTCGGCACCCTCACCTCACCATCTGCTCCAGATTTACACTACACAACACCAGGAATCTATTCGTGCAATCAAAACACATCAATCATCCCTGTCCTGGCTGGAAATTGGCCAAGAACATCGCCGGTTTCCGGCGAAACATCGAAAACTTAAAAATATAACTCCCTTCGATTCATTAATCCTCTGTTAACGAGCTATATACCAATCGATTGCAAATTTCATAAGGAACACAACCTACTATAAATCAACATCTAATAACCCCTAAATCAAAAAGCCCCAAATTTCAATTGAAAACATTCATACGGGTTATAAACCCTAATTTTAAAATTCGAGAATTAAACCCACTTTTGAGCATGTTATTGAACTCCAAATCAGACGTATGACATATGAAAATCATCAGGAAAACAAGCTCTACAACATGCAATCATCAAATCATTCAAACAATCATCCAAACAAAAATTCATATTTTTAATAAAAATAATTCGAAAATAAATAAATTTTCAGAAAACAAACCTTGATTTCTGCAGTGATATGGAACACATAATCTGATAGTACTCCTTGAGACATTCGATTTGGTTACTCCAACTTTTCCAACTGATTTCAATAACACCTTGAAATGGTAGTTTGATTCTCAGAAGGTTTTATGAATTTAGGGTTTTTCTCTGGAAATTTATATAATTAACTGTCTGCAAATGATTTTGATACGAAATAAAATTGTAAAAGGCTATTTATAATTACGGAAAATTAGTATCCCGTTGGATCATTCTGGATATAAAACGGTACGTTTATTTATAAAAACTGATCCAAACGGTGTCGGTTTTCGGGATAATTATCCAAATCAGTACAATTTGTACTGCGGTCTTGGTCTCAGCGCCTGGTTACACGTATTACGAGGTGATAGTTGTGATAGTTTAATAAAAAGCTCCCGTTTCTCAAAAATACGAGTTTTATTGATTTACCGAAACGAATATTGTATCGAAAATGTTACGCCGGGACCCGCGCAGGACAAACCGTACGCCGGATCGAAAAAGTCGAAACATGAAAAATGCTCGGAATATTGCAATTGGGTTAGGAAGGAGTTCTCGGTAGAGTTTCGGGTTCTAAAAATGTAACAACGGATGACGTCGGTTGGTTCCCGTTTTTATAAAATAGATTTTAAATACCGGAAAAAGATTTTATAAAATTCATATGATTCCTATAAATTCATAAACCAACATAAAAATAATTAGGAAGAAATAGCAAATATCTATATTTTATTTTGGACGTATAAAAATTAAAATACTCAATTAATAATATTTTTAAACATCCAAACACATTTAACACTTAACAAATAATTCACATAATAGATACGGAACACATATAATAATTATTTAATAGCAAAAATAATTACACGATATATCCCGAATATTACATCCTTCCCCCCTTAAAAGGATTCTGTCCTCAGAATCTCCTAAGAAAACAAATGAGGGTACTTTTCTCTTATATCACTTTCTAACTCCGAGGTTGACTCTTCAACCTTTGGGTTTCTCCACAACACTCTTACTAGCTTTACCACTTTATTCCTCAATACCTTCTCTCTTTCTTCTAGAATCTCTATCGGACTCTCTATATATGACAAATCTGCCTGAAGCTCTATTGGCTCATATTCTATTACATGCCTGGAGTCTGGATTATACTTCTTAAGCATTGATACGTGAAAGACATTGTGAATGTGCTCCATGTGCGGAGGTAACGCCAATTCGTAAGCTACTTTGCCAACGCGCTTTAGAATCTCAAAAGGTCCGACATATCTTGGGCTCAGCTTTCCTTTCTTTCCAAACCTCGTTAGTCCTTTCCACGGTGATACTTTTAGTAATACTAAGCTTCCTTCTTCGAATTCCATGTCTTTCCTTGATTGATCTGCATATTTCCTTTGACGGTCTTGTGCTGCTATCAATCTTTTCTAGATTACTTCAACGACTTCCTTTGTATGCTGCACTAATTCAGGTCCAAGTATTTTACGTTCTCCTACTTCGTTCCAATACACTGGAGATCTGCATTTGTGTCCATAAAGGGCTTCATAGGGTGGCATCCCAATACTGGCATGATAACTGTTGTTGTAAGCAAATTCTACCAGAGGTAAATGCTCATCCCAACTTCCTTTGAAATCAATAGCACAAACACGCAACATATCTTCAATCGTCTGGATCGTTCTTTCACTTTGGCCGTCCATCTGTGGGTGGTAAGATGTACTCATGTCCAGTCTCGTTCCCAAACATTCCTGAAAACTTTTCCAAAATCTTGAATTAAATCTTGGATCTCGATCCGATACAATGGACACAGGAACTCCATGACAAACTATAATTTCCTTCAGGTACATATGGACTAATTTGTCGAGCGAAAATCTTTCATTTATAGGCAGAAAATGAGCTGACTTGGTAAGTCTATCCACTATAACCCAAATGGCATCATGATTAGCCCTTGTCCTTGGTAATCCAACTATGAAATCCATGGCAATATGTTCCCACTTCCATTCTGGAATCTCCAATGGCTGTAGCAATCCACTTGGTCTCTGATGTTCTGCTTTAACTCTCTGACATGTATAACATCTGCTAACCCATTCCGCAATTTCCCTCTTCATGTCTGGCCACCAATAGTTCTCCTTTAAATCTCTGTATATCTTGGTACTCCCTGGATGGATTGAATACCTCGAATTATGAGCTTCCTGTAAAATTTCATTCTTCAGCTCCGTCATCGGTGGAATCCAAATTCTAGAAGAAAACCTAAGAATACCTTGATCGTCCTTTTGCGTGCACAATTCTCCACCTACCAAATGATTTATGTCTTGATCCATTATATCTTCATGACACTTCTTTATTTTCTCTAACAACTCCGGCTGGAAAGTCATACTGTACACCTTTGCTTCATCAGGCTTGCAAACTCTAATCTCCAATTCCAGTTTCTGAAATTCTTTATATATCTCTTCGGGTACTGATAACATATTTAACTTTTCCTTTCGACTCAACGCGTCTGCTACAACGTTTGCTTTACCAGGATGATAATTAATCGAGCAGTCGTAATCCTTGATCAATTATAACCATCTCCTTTGCCTCATATTAAGCTCCTTCTGTGTGAATATGTACTTCAAGCTTTTGTGATCCGTGTAAATCTCACATTTTTCTCCATACAGATAATGTCTCCAAATTTTCAAAGTGAAAACTATGGCTGCTAGCTCCAAATCATGAGTAGGATATTTCTGTTCGTGTGGTTTCAATTGCCTTCACGCATACGCAATCACCTTATCGTGCTGCATTAGAATACACCCTAGTCCTTTATGAGAAGTATCGCTATAAATTACGAAATTCCCTTGATCATCTGGAAGTGACAAAATAGGTGCCATGATTAATCGTTGCTTCAATTCCTGAAAACTTTCTTCACATTTATCATTCCATATAAACTTTTCATTCTTCCGTGTAAGCTTTGTCAATGATGTTGCAATCCTTGAGAAATTTTAAATGAATCGACGATAATATCCCGCTAATCCCAAGAAACTTCTTATTTCGGTGGGTGTTCTCGGTCTTTCCCAATTTGTAATGGCCTCAATCTTTGCTGGGTCCACTTTGATCCCTTCATTACTGACTATGTGCCCTAAGAACTGAACCTCCTGTAGCCAAAACTCACACTTCGAGAATTTATCATATAACTTCTTTTTTCTTAAAATCTCCAAAGCTGTCCTTAAATGTTCCGCATGATCCTCTTCCGTCTTTGAATAAATCAAAATATTGTCTATAAACATAATAACGAACTTGTCCAAATACTCCTTGAAAATTCTATTCATCAAGTCCATGAACGCTGCCGGTGCATTGGTCAATCCAAAAGACATTACTAAAACTTCATAATGTCCATACCTTGTTCAGAAAGCTGTCTTTGGTATATCTTCTGGCTTGATCTTTAGTTGATGATATCCCGATCTTAAGTCAATCTTGGAGAAGTACTTGGCTCCTTTCAACTGGTCAAACAGATCATCTATTCTGGGTAACGGGTACTTGTTCTTAATTATAAGCTTGTTGAGCTCCCTATAGTCGATGCACAATCTCATGCTTCCATCCTTCTTTTTAATAAATAGCACCGGTACACCCCACGGGGATACACTGGGTCTGATTACTCCCTTCTCTAATAACTCTTGCAATTGCTTCGTTAGCTCCTTCATTTCAACAGGGGCCGTTCTATACGGGGCCTTGGATACTGGTTCTGTTCCAGGTGCTAAGTCGATTGCAAATTCAATTTCTCTGTCTGGAGGAAGTCCTGGTAACTCATCAGGAAACATGTCTGGAAATTCATTAACGACTGGAATATCTTCAAGTTTCGCTGGCTCCTGACTCCTATAAATCACATATGCCACAAAATGCTCACATCCTTGCCGTAGTAACTTCTTGGCTTGAATCATCGTTAAGAATTTCTTTACCTGCTTCTGACCCTAGAACGTTATTATCCTTTCGTCTGGCGTCTTCACCATTACCTTCTTATTTCGATAGTCTATCTGGGCATCGTGCTTAGATAACCAATCAATTCCTAAGATAACGTCAAATTCTCCTAACTTAAATGGTATCAAATCTACACAAAACTTACTACCAGAAATCTCAATCTCACAATTTCCACAAACTTGATTAACAGATACACGTTCTTGATTTGGTAATTCCACAGTCATTATTTCATTTAAATACTCAACTGGACAATTTAACTTACTAACAAAATCTTGTGAAATAAATGATCGAGTTGCTCCCGAATCTATTAACACCTTGGCACATAAAGAATTCACATTAAGCATACCTGCCACGACCTCGGTATCCTGGATAGCATCCTTCACCGACATGTCAAAAACTCTAGCCCTTGGAGTCTCATTCACTGCTGGGGTAGATCCCATAATCCTCAATGCATTACTAACTGGGGCCGGTGTCTTACAATCCCTGGCCATATGTCCTGGCTTTCCACATTTAAAGCACGTAAATCCAATGGCTGGAACCTTGACTGCTGGATTTCGGATAGGCTGATCCTTATTTACTGGCTCTCTCACTGGCTGATTTTGGCACTACCTTGAATAGTGCCCTTTCTGGTTGCACTTAAAGCACACCACATTCAACTTGTTACAAACTCCTCCATGTTTCTTTCCACATACCTGACAATCTGGAAAAGTTAACCTCAACTGATTTGGTTGATTCGCATTAACTGGACGGTTGCCCTGGCCTCCGTCGCCTGCATTTTGTCTCTTGAAATTAAAATTTCTCCCTGGCTGAAACTTTCCCTTCTTAAAATTTGGAAACTTTCCTGGTTGTGACTGACCTTCGTTCCCTTTAAATTTCCTTTTCTTGCTTTCTTTCTCCTTCTGTGACATCTCACTCTCTGTCTCTGCAATCATAGCCTTCTGTACAACTCCTGCATAGGTGCATAGGTATCCAATTCAAAAATGGCTACCTTCCCTCTGATCCATGGCTTCAAACCTTGCTAGAATCTTTTAGCCTTCTTCTTGTCAGTATCCACATATCATCCTAACAACCGCAATCATCCTAACTTCAGTTGGAGCAACACTCAAAATGCGGTTCAACAGCCTTATCAACAGTATCCAGCAAAGCAGTACACCCCCTGGTTTTCAGAAACCGCAATATGCACCAAGGTAGCAACTCCAGCTGCAACAGGCTAACGAAAAATCTAAATTGGAGGAGTTGAGGCTCATGTGCAAGAGCCAAGCGATTTCTATCAAAACCTTGGAAAATCAAATTGGACAAATTACCCGTGCTTTGCTGAATCGTCAACCTGGTACACTTCTTAGTGAAACTGAAGTACCAGGAAAGAGGGAAGCTAAAGAGCAGGTAAAGGCAATCACATTGAGGTCTGGGAAGGTTACAAATCCCGAACAATCTCAAGTTTCGGATGAAGAAGCTGTGGCTGAAGAAGAAGTGCAAAAGGACGCAGAAGTGGAACCAAGGAAGAATATTGTTGAACACACTCCTCCTGAGGGTAATACAGGGGAGAAACAGATCTATCCTCCACCGCCCTTTCCTAAGAGGCTGCAGAAGAAAAAGTTGGATAAACAGTTTGAGAAGTTTCTGGAGGTGTTCAAGAAACTTCATATCAACATACCTTTCGCTGAAGCTCTTGAGCAGATGCCTAGTTATGCGAAGTTTATGAAAGGTATTCTCTCTCAGAAAGTGAAGCTTGATGACTTAGAGACCTTGGCTCTCACGGGGGAATGCAGTGTTGTACTGCAACAAAAGTTGCCTCCGAAGCTTAAATATCCTGGAAGCTTCACTATTCCTTGCACTATTGGAAAAGTATCATTGGAAAAATGCTTATGTGACTTGGGAGCTAGTATTAATCTGATGCCCTTGTCAATCTTCAAGAAGCTGGACTTACCTGATCCAAAGCCGACTTATATGACCTTGCAGTTAGCCGATCATTCTATTACTTACCCACGTGGCATTGTAGAGGATGTCTTGGTCAAGGTGGATAAACTCATCTTTCCTGCTGATTTTGTAATTCTTGATTTCGAGGAGGATAAGAAGATTCCCATAATCTTGGGAAGACCTTTCTTTGCTACTGGCCGTACCTTGATAGATGTGCAGAAGGGTGAGCTTACTATGCGAGTGCTAGATCAGGATGTGACTTTTAATGTGTTCAATGCCATGAAATTCCCTACAGAAAATGAGGAGTGCTTAAAGGTGGAGTTGTTCGATTCTGTGGTTACTTCAGAACTTGATCAATTGCTAAGGTCTGATGCCTTAGAGAAGGCCTTATTGGGGAATTCAAATAGTGAAGATGATGAAGGTGATGAGCAATTGAAATATTTGAATGCTTCTCCCTGGAAGCGGAAGATGGATATGCCTTTTGAATCTCTTGAAATAGGAGCTGTACAAATCTCCAAAATGCCTCAAGCCATCTATTGAGGAAGCTCCTACACTTAAGCTTAAACAATTACCCGAACACTTAAGGTATGCTTTTTTAGGTGATGCATCTACTTTGCCTATGATTATTGCATCTGACCTTTCAGGTAGTGATAAGGAAAAACTCCTAAGAATTCTAAGAGAGTTCAAATCGACAATTGGATGGGCGATAACAGATATTAAGGGAATCAGCCCTTCTTATTGCATGCATAAAATTCTGCTAGAGGAAGGTAGCAAGCCTAATGTTGAGCAACAGAGAAGGCTTAATCCAATCATGAAAGAAGTGGTGAAGAAGGAAATTCTCAAATGGTTAGATGCATGAATTATCTATCCCATTTCTGACAGTTCTTGGCTGAGTCCAGTTCAGTGTGTACCGAAGAAAGGAGGTATCACCGTTGTCACTAATGAGAAGAATGAGCTCATTCCTACTCGAACAGTCATGGGGTGGAGAGTTTGTATGGACTATAGGAAGCTGAACAAGGCCACAAGGAAAGATCACTTCCCCCTTCCTTTTATTGATCAGATGCTCGACAGGTTGGCTGGGCATGAGTACTACTGTCTTCTGGATGGCTATTCGGGTTATAATCAGATTGTATCGCTCCAGAAGATCAGGATAAGACTACCTTCACTTCCATTTTGGTACCTTCACCTTTAGAAGAGTTTCTTTTGGTCTGTGTGGTGCACCCGCCATATTTCAGAGATGCATGATGGCCATCTTTTCTGATATGATTGGTCAAAATGTGGAGGTGTTCATGGAAGACTTCTCTGTGTTTAGCGATTCTTTTGATGAGTACTTGCAGAATCTTGGCAACATTCTTAAAAGGTGTGTTGAGACCAATCTGGTTCTCAATTGGGAAAAATGTCACTTTATGGTGCGACAGGGCATTATTCTTGGTCACAAGGTCTCTAGTAAAGGTCTTGAGGTTGATAAATCCAAGGTGGGGGTCATTGAAAATCTCCCTCCACCAATTTCTGTTAAAGGAGTTCGCAGCTTTCTTGGTTATGCGGGTTTCTATAGGCGGTTCATGAAGGACTTCTCAAAACTTTCGAAACCTTTGTGCAATCTGCTAGAGAAGGATGTCCCGTTCAAGTTTGATGACGAGTGCCTAGCTGCTTTTTAGTTCTTGAAGAAGAGTTTGATCACGGTACCTGTCATAACTGCACCTGATTGGAATGAACCTTTTGAGATATGTGCGATGTAAGTGACTATGCAGTTGGAGCAGTTCTTGGGCAGAGAAAGAACAACATATTTCATGTAGTCTACTATGCTAGTAAGACCCTCAATGGTGCTCAACTGAATTATACTACTACTGAGAAAGAACTCTTAGCCATTGTCTACGGTTTTGAGAAATTTCGATCGTATTTGCTTGGGACAAAAGTGACAGTTTTCACTGACCATGCTACAATTCGATATTTCATTTCTAAGAAGGACTCGAAGCCTAGATTGATTAGATGGGTTCTTTTGCATCAGGAATTTGAATTGGAGATCAAGGACAAAAAGGGTACTGAGAATCATATAGCTGATCATCTTTCTCGTTTGGAAGATCCTAGGGCAACTTCACAGGATAAGGCATTGATAAATGAGTCTTTTCCCGATGAGCAGTTGTTTGGAGTGCAAGAGGAAGAACCATGGTTTGTAGACATTGTGAACTACCTTATGAGTAATATCATGCCTCCAGACTTGTCTTATGCTCAAATGAAGAAGTTTCTTCATGAGGTGAAGTGGTACATGTGGGATGAGCCATATCTATTTAGGCAAGGAGCTGACCAAATCATCAGGAGATGTATTCTGTACAACAAAACGGGGGGGGGGAGGATCTTGCGAGATTGTCATTCGACTATTTATGGAGGCCACTATGGTGGAGAGAAGACATCAGCTCGTGTCTTTTAAGCGGGGTTCTTCTGGCCTACTTTGTTTAAGGATGCACATCAGTTTGTTTTGAAGTGTGATCGATGCCAGCGTGTGGGTAATATGTCCAAGAGGGATGAGATGCCTCTTAATGTGCTTCTCGAGGTTGAAGTCTTTGATGTTTGGGGAATCGAATTCTTGGGGCCGTTTGTCTCATCTTGCAAAAATCAGTATATCTTGCTGGCGGTTGATTATGTATCGAAATGGGTTGAAGTCAAGGCTTTGCCGATAAATGATGCGAAGGTAGTGCTTAATTTTCTTCATAAGCAGATATTCACAAGATTTGGGACTCCAAGAGTCATAATCAGTGACGTGGGATCGTATTTTTGTAATCGTAAGTTCACTGCCATGATGTAAAGATATAATGTGAATCATCGCATTGCTACTGCCTACCATCTTCAGACGAATGGTCAAGCTGAGGTGTCTAACAGAGAGATCAAGCGTATTCTAGAGAAAGTTGTATGTCCATCAAGGAAGGATTGGTCTTTGAAGCTTGATAAAGTTGTTTGGGCGTATAGAACAACATACAAGACTCCGTTAGGAATGTCGCCATTTCAGTTGGTTTATGGTAAAGGGTGTCATTTGCCTGTAGAGCTCGAGCATAAAGAGTATTGGGCTTTGAAGAAGTTGAACCTTGATTTGGATGCAGCTGGTAAGAAAAAATGCTTCAATTGAATGAACTCGATGAATTTCGGCTTCAAGCGTATGAGAACAACAAAATGTATAAGGAGAAAGTCAAGAGGTGGCATGATAGGGGTCTAGTGCTCAAATCATTTGTGCCGGGGCAGCAAGTTCTTTTGTTTAACTCTCGTCTCCGTCTTTTTCCTGGAAAATTGAAGTCGAGAGGGTCCGTGTGGCGCCCTCCAAACCCGGGTCAGAAGTTTGGGGTCCACACACACACCTTATTAATAACCTGCTTATAACAATAATAAAAATAATAATAATATGTAGTGACCCTACTTACCAATTACCATAGACCGCAACAGGTTAAAGTATGCACACAAGCCAACCACACTTACTTATATTACAAACGTTCAAATCCCAACTATTCAAACTCAGAACTGAGTAATAAACATTATTACAAACTTTTACAAATTTATATTATCCCAAAAGAAGCCTACTAGCTCAACTCGATCAACCTGAACCCCTAGCTCTCGCGCTGGACTGGGGATCCTCGGTACCAACCGGTTCCTTCTTAACTGGAAAAGAACATAAACAATATCGCACAAATGAGCTAACTAGCTCAGCAAGTCACAATGACAAAACTGAGAATAATGATCATCAGGTGAATATGGTTATGATATCAAGTGAACAATGGATTATGGTTTAGAATTGGATATTATATTTTCATTTTAAAAACTAAGGTTAGGCTGCTGATCAGTCACGCACTAACCTCGAGCAAAGCACACAACACTGCTCTAACTACTGGATCCAAGGCACACATTGGCCTAACTTGACCATTATATGGTATGCCCACGAATCTGGTCCAATTCTAACATAATAACAGAATAAACAGTAATAAGCAATAAACAGAATCATTAACAATATTGGACGTTCAATAATGAAAATGGTTTCAATCTGCATAAGGATCATTATGGCATTTTCAAAGCATGGATGTTAGGTAGTGAAAGAATTGGATAACAAAGGAAACAATGTTTCAAGGTTTCAAGGATTTGATCTTTCAAAGCATAGGATACAATGGTTTGAATATGTAAGTAATTCGGGTCAGTGTTTGGTATTTAGTTTGTATGTATTTGTGGAGTAGTATCGTATATTTGTGGTTCGTATCTGGGTACTCAACAATCAATGGTCTAGAAAGAATCAGGTTTACGGCTCAAGATCAATAATTGGAATCAGGTTTAGGCTTCAGTGCTTCAAAGCACTTGCAATATAAAATAGAACTATCAATCACTACAATATCTCGAGAAAGTTCAGAACACTTGCCTGGTACTAGCTTATTATACTGCACTCGCTTTCAGTCACGACTGTCTTACTCCTTGACTACCTGTTTCCCTTTCCTACGCCTTGCCTCTTCTGCTCACATATCATAAGCATCTATCAATATTCAACTTATACGATTCTATTCGACACATACTTCTATCTACCCTTCGTTTCACCCAAATCCGATTAACGGATTGAAAGTTATGCAATAAACAAGTAAACATCGAATATATAGACCAACAGTTAACCAACAAGTCACATATAACACATAACACGTCACATAATCAATGATATAACGTTTATAACGAAGTCTCGGGTCATAAACAGGCTTTCAGATGTTTAAAATGATTTTTAAAACATTTTTCGGAATTAAAACGGATCGTTGGATCAATTTTAGAGTAATAAACACGCTTCGGCTGGCTAATTCTGGCTTCAAAACAATTTTATGATAATTATCGAGCCTTGAAAACAATTTAAAATAATATCTTAAAGCTCGAAACTATTTTTCAGAATTTTTAAATCATTTTTAAATAGTTAAATCTAATTAAATAATTAATTAAAATCAATTAATAATTAATTAAATAAATTAATCAATTAATTTTTAAATTAATTGACCAATTAATCAATTAAAAATTAATTGAAATTAATTAACTAATTAATTCAGATTTAATTTTAAATTAAAAGTAATTTTTGGAATTAAAATAATAATTTTTGGAATTTTCAGAAATTAAAATCGAATTTTTATAATAAAAATAAATAGGAAATATGATTTTTGAATATTTTTGGAACAGGAATCCTAAATTTGCAAACTTTGGAAACTTCAGGGACCAAACTTCATCATCCCCAAAAGTCCAGGTACCAAACTGCAATTTTACACTCCCCGTCGCCGAAAAATATAGGGGTGGCCGGAGAACTCGATTTCGGCACCCTCACCTCACCATCTGCTCCAGATTTACACTACACAACACCAGGAATCTATTCGTGCAATCAAAACACATCAATCATCCCTGTCCTGGCTGGAAATTGGCCAAGAACATCGCCGGTTTCCGGCGAAACATCGAAAACTTAAAAATATAACTCCCTTCGATTCATTAATCCTCTGTTAACGAGCTATATACCAATCGATTGCAAATTTCATAAGGAACACAACCTACTATAAATCAACATCTAATAACCCCTAAATCAAAAAGCCCCAAATTTCAATTGAAAACATTCATACGGGTTATAAACCCTAATTTTAAAATTCGAGAATTAAACCCACTTTTGAGCATGTTATTGAACTCCAAATCAGACGTATGACATATGAAAATCATCAGGAAAACAAGCTCTACAACATGCAATCATCAAATCATTCAAACAATCATCCAAACAAAAATTCATATTTTTAATAAAAATAATTCGAAAATAAATAAATTTTCAGAAAACAAACCTTGATTTCTGCAGTGATATGGAACACATAATCTGATAGTACTCCTTGAGACATTCGATTTGGTTACTCCAACTTTTCCAACTGATTTCAATAACACCTTGAAATGGTAGTTTGATTCTCAGAAGGTTTTATGAATTTAGGGTTTTTCTCTGGAAATTTATATAATTAACTGTCTGCAAATGATTTTGATACGAAATAAAATTGTAAAAGGCTATTTATAATTACGGAAAATTAGTATCCCGTTGGATCATTCTGGATATAAAACGGTACGTTTATTTATAAAAACTGATCCAAACGGTGTCGGTTTTCGGGATAATTATCCAAATCAGTACAATTTGTACTGCGGTCTTGGTCTCAGCGCCTGGTTACACGTATTACGAGGTGATAGTTGTGATAGTTTAATAAAAAGCTCCCGTTTCTCAAAAATACGAGTTTTATTGATTTACCGAAACGAATATTGTATCGAAAATGTTACGCCGGGACCCGCGCAGGACAAACCGTACGCCGGATCGAAAAAGTCGAAACATGAAAAATGCTCGGAATATTGCAATTGGGTTAGGAAGGAGTTCTCGGTAGAGTTTCGGGTTCTAAAAATGTAACAACGGATGACGTCGGTTGGTTCCCGTTTTTATAAAATAGATTTTAAATACCGGAAAAAGATTTTATAAAATTCATATGATTCCTATAAATTCATAAACCAACATAAAAATAATTAGGAAGAAATAGCAAATATCTATATTTTATTTTGGACGTATAAAAATTAAAATACTCAATTAATAATATTTTTAAACATCCAAACACATTTAACACTTAACAAATAATTCACATAATAGATACGGAACACATATAATAATTATTTAATAGCAAAAATAATTACACGATATATCCCGAATATTACATCCTTCCCCCCTTAAAAGGATTCTGTCCTCAGAATCTCCTAAGAAAACAAATGAGGGTACTTTTCTCTTATATCACTTTCTAACTCCGAGGTTGACTCTTCAACCTTTGGGTTTCTCCACAACACTCTTACTAGCTTTACCACTTTATTCCTCAATACCTTCTCTCTTTCTTCTAGAATCTCTATCGGACTCTCTATATATGACAAATCTGCCTGAAGCTCTATTGGCTCATATTCTATTACATGCCTGGAGTCTGGATTATACTTCTTAAGCATTGATACGTGAAAGACATTGTGAATGTGCTCCATGTGCGGAGGTAACGCCAATTCGTAAGCTACTTTGCCAATGCGCTTTAGAATCTCAAAAGGTCCGACATATCTTGGGCTCAGCTTTCCTTTCTTTCCAAACCTCGTTAGTCCTTTCCACGGTGATACTTTTAGTAATACTAAGCTTCCTTCTTCGAATTCCATGTCTTTCCTTGATTGATCTGCATATTTCCTTTGACGGTCTTGTGCTGCTATCAATCTTTTCTAGATTACTTCAACGAATTCCTTTGTCTGCTGCACTAATTCAGGTCCAAGTATTTTACGTTCTCCTACTTCGTTCCAATACACTGGAGATCTGCATTTGTGTCCATAAAGGGCTTCATAGGGTGGCATCCCAATACTGGCATGATAACTGTTGTTGTAAGCAAATTCTACCAGAGGTAAATGCTCATCCCAACTTCCTTTGAAATCAATAGCACAAACACGCAACATATCTTCAATCGTCTGGATCGTTCTTTCACTTTGGCCGTCCATCTGTGGGTGGTAAGATGTACTCATGTCCAGTCTCGTTCCCAAACATTCCTGAAAACTTTTCCAAAATCTTGAATTAAATCTTGGATCTCGATCCGATACAATGGACACAGGAACTCCATGACAAACTATAATTTCCTTCAGGTACATATGGACTAATTTGTCGAGCGAAAATCTTTCATTTATAGGCAGAAAATGAGCTGACTTGGTAAGTCTATCCACTATAACCCAAATGGCATCATGATTAGCCCTTGTCCTTGGTAATCCAACTATGAAATCCATGGCAATATGTTCCCACTTCCATTCTGGAATCTCCAATGGCTGTAGCAATCCACTTGGTCTCTGATGTTCTGCTTTAACTCTCTGACATGTATAACATCTGCTAACCCATTCTGCAATTTCCCTCTTCATGTCTGGCCACCAATAGTTCTCCTTTAAATCTCTGTATATCTTGGTACTCCCTGGATGGATTGAATACCTCGAATTATGAGCTTCCTGTAAAATTTCATTCTTCAGCTCCGTCATCGGTGGAATCCAAATTCTAGAAGAAAACCTAAGAATACCTTGATCATCCTTTTGCGTGCACAATTCTTCACCTACCAAATGATTTATGTCTTGATCCATTATATCTTCATGACACTTCTTTATTTTCTCTAACAACTCCGGCTGGAAAGTCATACTGTACACCTTTGCTTCATCAGGCTTGCAAACTCTAATCTCCAATTCCAGTTTCTGAAATTCTTTATATATCTCTTCGGGTACTGATAACATATTTAACTTTTCCTTTCGACTCAACGCGTCTGCTACAACGTTTGCTTTACCAGGATGATAATTAATCGAGCAGTCGTAATCCTTGATCAATTATAACCATCTCCTTTGCCTCATATTAAGCTCCTTCTGTGTGAATATGTACTTCAAGCTTTTGTGATCCGTGTAAATCTCACATTTTTCTCCATACAGATAATGTCTCCAAATTTTCAAAGTGAAAACTATGGCTGCTAGCTCCAAATCATGAGTAGGATATTTCTGTTCGTGTGGTTTCAATTGCCTTCACGCATACGCAATCACCTTATCGTGCTGCATTAGAATACACCCTAGTCCTTTATGAGAAGTATCGCTATAAATTACGAAATTCCCTTGATCATCTGGAAGTGACAAAACAGGTGCCATGATTAATCGTTGCTTCAATTCCTGAAAACTTTCTTCACATTTATCATTCCATATAAACTTTTCATTCTTCCGTGTAAGCTTTGTCAATGATGTTGCAATCCTTGAGAAATTTTAAACGAATCGACGATAATATCCCGCTAATCCCAAGAAACTTCTTATTTCGGTGGGTGTTCTCGGTCTTTCCCAATTTGTAATGGTCTCAATCTTTGCTGGGTCCACTTTGATCCCTTCATTACTGACTATGTGCCCTAAGAACTGAACCTCCTGTAGCCAAAACTCACACTTCGAGAATTTATCATATAACTTCTTTTTTCTTAAAATCTCCAAAGCTGTCCTTAAATGTTCCGCATGATCCTCTTCCGTCTTTGAATAAATCAAAATATTGTCTATAAACATAATAACGAACTTGTCCAAATACTCCTTGAAAATTCTATTCATCAAGTCCATGAACGCTGCCGGTGCATTGGTCAATCCAAAAGACATTACTAAAACTTCATAATGTCCATACCTTGTTCAGAAAGCTGTCTTTGGTATATCTTCTGGCTTGATCTTTAGTTGATGATATCCCGATCTTAAGTCAATCTTGGAGAAGTACTTGGCTCCTTTCAACTGGTCAAACAGATCATCTATTCTGGGTAACGGGTACTTGTTCTTAATTATAAGCTTGTTGAGCTCCCTATAGTCGATGCACAATCTCATGCTTCCATCCTTCTTTTTAATAAATAGCACCGGTACACCCCACGGGGATACACTGGGTCTGATTACTCCCTTCTCTAATAACTCTTGCAATTGCTTCGTTAGCTCCTTCATTTCAACAGGGGCCGTTCTATACGGGGCCTTGGATACTGGTTCTGTTCCAGGTGCTAAGTCGATTGCAAATTCAATTTCTCTGTCTGGAGGAAGTCCTGGTAACTCATCAGGAAACATGTCTGGAAATTCATTAACGACTGGAATATCTTCAAGTTTCGCTGGCTCCTGACTCCTATAAATCACATATGCCACAAAATGCTCACATCCTTGCCGTAGTAACTTCTTGGCTTGAATCATCGTTAAGAATTTCTTTACCTGCTTCTGACCCTAGAACGTTATTATCCTTTCGTCTGGCGTCTTCACCATTACCTTCTTATTTCGATAGTCTATCTGGGCATCGTGCTTAGATAACCAATCAATTCCTAAGATAACGTCAAATTCTCCTAACTTAAATGGTATCAAATCTACACAAAACTTACTACCAGAAATCTCAATCTCACAATTTCCACAAACTTGATTAACAGATACACGTTCTTGATTTGGTAATTCCACAGTCATTATTTCATTTAAATACTCAACTGGACAATTTAACTTACTAACAAAATCTTGTGAAATAAATGATCGAGTTGCTCCCGAATCTATTAACACCTTGGCACATAAAGAATTCACATTAAGCATACCTGCCACGACCTCGGTATCCTGGATAGCATCCTTCACCGACATGTCAAAAACTCTAGCCCTTGGAGTCTCATTCACTGCTGGGGTAGATCCCATAATCCTCAATGCATTACTAACTGGGGCCGGTGTCTTACAATCCCTGGCCATATGTCCTGGCTTTCCACATTTAAAGCACGTAAATCCAATGGCTGGAACCTTGACTGCTGGATTTCGGATAGGCTGATCCTTATTTACTGGCTCTCTCACTGGCTGATTTTGGCACTACCTTGAATAGTGCCCTTTCTGGTTGCACTTAAAGCACACCACATTCAACTTGTTACAAACTCCTCCATGTTTCTTTCCACATACCTGACAATCTGGAAAAGTTAACCTCAACTGATTTGGTTGATTCGCATTAACTGGACGGTTGCCCTGGCCTCCGTCGCCTGCATTTTGTCTCTTGAAATTAAAATTTCTCCCTGGCTGAAACTTGCCCTTCTTAAAATTTGGAAACTTTCCTGGTTGTGACTGACCTTCGTTCCCTTTAAATTTCCTTTTCTTGCTTTCTTTCTCCTTCTGTGACATCTCACTCTCTGTCTCTGCAATCATAGCCTTCTGTACAACTCCTGCATAGGTGCATAGGTATCCAATTCAAAAATGGCTACCTTCCCTCTGATCCATGGCTTCAAACCTTGCTAGAATCTTTTAGCCTTCTTCTTGTCAGTATCCATATATGACGGCACATACCTTGACAATTCCTCAAACTTACTCTCATAATCCGCCACCGACATATTCCCTTGCTTTAATTCTAAAAACTTCAGCTCCATCTGATCTTGGACAAACTGAGGAAAATACTTTTCTAAAAACAACTCATTAAACCTCTCCCAATTAATAACATCTGTACCTTCCAACATCTTCACCATCTCCCACCAATAGGTGGCCTCATTCTTCAAATAGTAACTTGCAAACTCAACCTTCTGTTCTTCCTTCACTTTCACTAAAACGAATGCCTTCTCTATCTCCTTTAACCAAACATTTGCTTCAATCGGCTCTAAGGAACCCTTAAATTCTGGTGGGTTTACTGCCTGAAAAGTTTTGAAAGTTACCTGGGGATTGGTCTGTCTTTGTTGTTATTGTGCCAGGTGAACTGTTTGTTGGGCCAAGATTTGAAGAATCTGGGCTATTGCTGGGTCTATAGGTCCTGGGTTCATATTCTGGTTTGTATCATCTTGGTTGTTATTGTTGTTGTTGTTGTTGGTTTTTTCATTCTGGGTGTTGGTGCGGGTATTTATTCTGGGAGGCATTTTCTGTAAAGAATCAAACAACTTATTTAGCTTTTAAATCAAATCCTTTGCATAAAAGAAAAGTTTTGTAAAATAGAAATATCTCTTTTTAAAAACAGTTGTAACAGTTGAACTAAGTAAATTGCATGCTTCTTTACAGAATATAAACAGTTATGGAAAACAGGGTACATGGTATCACAGGGGTATAAATGGTGCAATAAATAAGGTAAAGTAAAACAGGTGCAGTAAAATAAATGACAATACTGGAAAGGAAAAGGTATTGATATATAGATCAAAAGTTTTGGGTAGTACAAGTGTAAAGACGCTTCGGAAGTAAAAGCAAAAGGGTACAACAACCTACTCACTAGTCAGCGTAGCTAATCTATAAATTCAACCCAAAAGTCTACAGATACACACTACACACTACTGTACATACTACACAACCATAATAACACTGCTCAGCATCTCTGTCTCTGAATTTCTGTCTCATGGCAAGTCTGGACCTCCGATCTCCTCAAGCTCCTCTAGAACTCACTTAGCCCACTCCACTAGGAAATCAGGGGTGATGTCCTCATTTGTAGCCTCAGCAATCCTCACAGCAGCTGCTCTACAAAACACCTGGAGCCTCTCTCTAAGTCGCCTCTCACCACTCCCCACCTCTCTAGTACGCATGATATGTAGTAACTCCTGAATCTGACCCTGTAGGAATCGCTGCTCCATAAGGCAAGCCTCAAACTGATGATATGGCACAGGGTAAGAAGAGAACTGGAAAGTTACTCCTGTAGATGAATGACCAGTAAAGCCTGAATCAGCAGGTGGGGGTCCTCTATTAGGTGGCCTCATGCCTAGAGGTGGAATAGCCTACAATGGTACGGGCTGCAACACAGGTGGAGGTAGAATAGCCAACACTGGTGGAACAACAGGACGTGGATCTGAAGATGGTACTCCAACTGAAGGCTCTGAGTGATCAGCTGATACGGGGATGAAAGAGTCGGCCATCGCTGCTATCTGAAATCATATCGCAATATAAGAATCTCGAACCATGACGCGAATTACACTAATACCTGTAATACCATAGCACTCAACCTCTCGACGTTCTATCTTTCTATTCCTTACTTCTAATTCTAACCCTCTACCCATTCCCGTTAACCTAGGCTTGTATCAGTGACTTATAACCTGTAGCTCTGATACCAAACCTGTGGCGCCCTCCAAACCCGGCTCAGAAGTTTGGGGTCCACACACACACATTATTAATAACCTGCTTATAACAATAATAAAGATAATAATAATATGCAGTGACCCTACTTACCAATTACCACAGACCGCAACAGGTTAAAGTATGCGCACAAGCCAACCATACTTACTTATATTACAAACGTTCAAATCCCAACTATTCAAACTCAGAACTGAGTAATAAACATAATTATAAACTTTTACAAATTTATATTATCCCAAAAAAAGCCTACTAGCTCAACTCGATCAACCTGAACCCCTAGCTCTCGTGCTGGACTGGGGATCCTCGGTACCAACTGGTTCCTTCTTAACTGGAAAAGAACATAAACAATATCGCACAAATGAGCAAACTAGCTCAGCAAGTCACAATGACAAAACTGAGAATAATGATCATCAGGTGAATACGGTTATGATATCAAGTGAACAATGGATTATGGTTTAGAATTGGATATTATATTTTCATTTTAAAAACTAAGGTTAGGCTACTGATCAGTCACGCACTAACCCCGAGCAAAGCACACAACACTGCTCTAACTACTAGATCCAAGGCACATATTGGCCTAACTTGACCATTATATGGTCTGACCACGAATCTGGTCCACAATTTTATAAAAACAATCCAATTCTAACATAATAACAGAATAAACAGTAATAAGCAATAAACAGAATCATTAATAACATTGGACACTCAATAATGAAAATGGTTTCAATCTGCATAAAGATCATTATGGCATTTTCAAAGCATGGATGCTAGGTAATGAAAGAATTGGATAACAAAGGAAACAATGTTTCAAGGTTTCAAGGATTTGATCTTTCAAAGCATAGGATAAAATGGTTTGAATATGTAAGTAATTCGGGTCAGTGTTTGGTATTTAGTTTGTATGTATTTGTGGAGTAGTATCGTATATTTGTGGTTCGTATCTGGGTACTCAACAATCAATGGTCTAGAAAGAATTAGGTTTACGGCTCAAGATCATAATTGGAATCAGGGTTTAGGCTTCAGTGCTTTAAAGTACTTGCAATATAAAACAGAACTATCAATCACTACAATATCTCGAGAAAGTTCAGAACACTTGCCTGGTACTAGCTTATTATACTACACTCGCTTTCAGTCACGACTGTCTTACTCCTTGACTACCTGTTTCCCTTTCCTATGCCTTTCCTCTTCTGCTCACATATCATAAGCATCTATCAATATTCAACTTATACGATTCTATACGACACATACTTCTATCTACCCTTCGTTTCACCCAAATCCGATTAACGGATTGAAAGTTACGCAATAAACAAGTAAACATCGAATATATAGACCAACAGTTAACCAACAAGTCACATATAACACATAATACGTCACATAATCAATGATATAACGTTTATAACGAAGTCTCGGGTCATAAACAGGCTTTCGGATGTTTAAAATGATTTTTAAAACATTTTTTCGGAATTAAAACGGATCGTTGGATCAATTTTGGAGTAATAAACAGGGTTCGGCTGGCCAATTCTGGCTTCAAAACAATTTTATGATAATTATCGAGCCTTGAAAATAATTTAAAATAATATCTTAAAGCTCGAAACTATTTTTCAGAATTTTTAAATCATTTTTAAATAGTTAAATCTAATTAAATAATTAATTAAAATCAATTAATAATTAATTAAATTAATTAATCAATTAATTTTCAAATTAATTGACCAATTAATCAATTAAAAATTAACTGAAATTAATTAACTAATTAATTCAGATTTATTTTTAAATTAAAAGTAATTTTTGGAATTAAAATAATAATTTTTGGAATTTTCAGAAATTAAAATCGAATTTTTATAATAAAAATAAATAGGAAATATGATTTTTGAATATTTTTAAAACAGGAATCCTAAATTTGCAAACTCTGGAAACTTCAGGGACCAAACTTCATCGTCCCCAAAAGTCAAGGTACCAAACTGCAATTTTACACTCCCCGTTGCCGGAAAATACAGGGGTGGCCGGAGAACTCGATTCCGGCACCCTCACCTCAACATCTGCTCCAGATTTACACTACACAACACCAGGAATCTATTCGTGCAATCAAAACACATCAATCATCCCTGTCCTGGCCGGAAATTGGCCAAGAACATCGCCGGTTTCCGGCGAAACATCGAAAACTTAAAAATACAACTCCCTTCGATTCATTAATCCTCTGTTAACGAGCTATATACCAATCGATTGCAAATTTCATAAGGAACACAACCCACTATAAATGAACATCTAATAACCCCTAAATCAAAAAGCCCCAAATTTCAATTGAAAACATTCATACGGGTTATAAACCCTAATTTTAAAATTCGAGAATTAAACCCACTTTTGAGCATGTTATTGAACTCCAAATCAGACGTATGACATATGAAAATCATCAGGAAAACAAGCTCTACAACATGCAATCATCAAATCATTCAAACAATCATCCGAACAAAAATTCATATTTTTAATAAAAATAATTCGAAAATAAATAAATTTTCAGAAAATAAACCTTGATTTCTGCAGTGATATGGAATACATAATCTGATAGTACTCCTTGAGACCTTCGATTTGGTTACTCCAACTTTTCCAACTGATTTCAATAACACCTTGAAATGGTAGTTTGATTCCGAGAAGGTTTTTATGAATTTAGGGTTTTTCTCTGAAAAATTATATAATTAACTGTCTGCAAATGATTTTGATATGAAATAAAATATGGCAAAAGGCTATTTATAATTACGGAAAATTAGTTTCTCGTTGGATCATTCCGGATATAAAACGGTACGTTTATTTATAAAAACTGATCCAAACGGTATCAGTTTTCGGGATAATTATCCAAATCAGTACAATTTGTACAGCGGTCTTGGTCTCAGCGCCTGGTTACACGTATTACGAGGTGATAATTATGATAGTTTAATAAAAAGCTCTCGTTTCTCAAAAATACGAGTTTTATTGATTTACCGAAACGAATATTGTATCGAAAATGTTGCGCCGGGACCCGCGCAGGACAAACCGTACGCCAGATCGAAAAAGTCGAAACATGGAAAATGCTCGGAATATTGCAATTAGGTTGGGAAGGAGTTCTCGGTAGAGTTTCGGGTTCTAAAAACGTAACAACGGATGATGTCGGTTGGTTCCCGTTTTTATAAAATAGATTTTAAATACCCGGAAAAAGATTTTATAAAATTCATATGATTCCTATAAATTCATAAATCAACATAAAAATAATTAGGAAGATATAACAATTATCTATATTTTATTTTGGACATATAAAAATTAAAATACTCAATTAATAATATTTTTAAACATCCAAACACATTTAACACTTAACAAATAATTCACAGAATAGATACGAAACACATATAATAATTATTTAATAGAAAAATTAATTACACGATATATCCCGAATATCACAGTCTGGGCCTTTCATAATCAAAATCGTGTTTCCTCTTGGAGTTGTGGAGATTTTTGAGAATGATCCAGGCCAAGCATTCAAAGTAAATGGTCAGAGGTTGAAGCACTACTATAGGGATACGACAAACCGCAAGGTCATTAGTGCCATTTTATTGTCTACTTGATCTCGAAATTCTATGTCAAGCTAACGATGTAAACCAAGCGCTTCTTGGGAGGCAACCCAAGTTTGTTGTACATTAGTAGCTAGAGCAAGAAGAAAGATAGGAGAAAAAACACAAAAAAATTAGAAAAACAAAAAAATTCAGTGCCAACTACAGTAGCACGGCGCGCCCGCGCTGAGGAACGGGGCGGCCGCGCTGCTTTTCCAAAAACTGGGCGCGGCCGGCTGACTTGGCGCGCGGCCACGCTGATTTAACAGAAGTACGGTGCGCCCGCGCCAAAGTAGCGCGCAGCCGCGCTGGGTCCTGAGTTCGAAAAAAAAGATAGTAGAATAAAGAGGAAAATCGCGACTTTTATTCCAAAATCAATTCAAACCCGATTTTTACTCTCCCACATCCCATATTTCCCTCTCAAAATCAATTACCATTACTCCCATTATTCCTATAATCAATTCCCACTCCTTTTCCATAACTAATTCTCTCCTACACTCCTATATATATATATACACTTATACACAAACTTCTCCATCACTTCATAAACTCTCAAATACATAAATCTCTATCACAACTTCTATTCTCTCAAAGTTATTCAATCTACATGGCACCAAAGAGGCAACAAACTCAAGTTAGCAGCAGCACCACTGATTCTTCGAGTGCAGGTGGTGTGAGGCCAAGGTTTTCAACTCCCGAGGCTGAGGCGGAGTATGTGAGGCTATTATCGAAGCCTATAGCCAAGGAGCGGGGTTTGCTGCCATCGGGGAAAGATGGTAAGTTGTTGGAGATGATCTTGGAGATGGGCTGGGTTGCTTTTTGTGAGGCACCCGCTGCTGTGCCCATGAGTGTGGTGCGTGAATTTTATGCTAATGCTAAGGCGGAGAAGAACGGTTTCACCTTGTTGAGGGGGATGACTGTGGACTATAGTGTTGAGGCGATTCGTAGGGTGATTGAGCAGCCCGAGAGGAAGGAGGAGCAAGAGAACTGGAACGAGAAAACTCCGGAGGAGTTTGATTTAAATTTGATTGTCGCTACCTTGTGTGTGCCTGAGACTCATTGGAGGTTCAAGAAGGGCACAAACGAGTATGCCACGTATCCTGCTTCATGCATGAACAGGTTTGCACGTGCATGGAATTCTTTTATTTGTGCTAACATCATGCCATCTTCTCACGTGTATGAGATTACTGTGGAGCGTGCTCGTTTCTTGTGGGGTATTCTTCAGGGCGACTATATGGATCTTGGGATGGTTATGCATAAGGGTATTTTGAGGTTCTTGAAAGGGAGTACTACGGGTTCGATACCCTATGCATCTATTGTGACAAAGTGTGTGTGGTAGTTGGTGTTTGTTAGCCCGCACATGAGCAGCTGCAGCTTCCCCGTGCTCATATTGACAGTTCTACACTGTTGAGAATGCAGGAGTGGTATGGTGGGAAGCCCGATCCTAAGGGGCTTGGATATTCTAATGATCATCTGCCAGAAGGACGGCCAGCTGATTATGCGTATGCGGGTGGTTCTTCGCAGGCCTGTAGAGCAGCTAGGAGAGCTCATTTAGGAGAGGAGGCTGGTCCTTCGGGATCGCAGCAGCAGCAGAGCAGGAGGAAGCACAGGGCAGTGCTGGTTTGAGTTCGACACAGTATAGGCATTTAGTTAGGAGGATGGATGCGATGCACGACATCTATAGCAGGTTTGCACATGACCTCACCCAGGCATTGATGACTACATTCAGAGCCACAAGAGTTGACATCTAGTGGCCAGTATTCGGTGTGGACGCTGAGTATCCACCTCCAGAGACTCCTGAAACTCGACCCCTTGAGGGTGATGATCCTGTTTCTGATTAGGTATGCCTGATTCCTTGCTATTACCTTCACCGAGGACAGTGAATTTTTTAAGTTTGGGGTAGTAGTTAAGGATTTTATGTGTTTGTGTGAGTCGCATATAGATTGCATATTCATGCTAGTTAATTCATATAGCTGCATATTTGCCATGTAGTTATTTTATTTTTATAGTTTTTTTGATAATTTGCATATAGTTTCATGCATTTGCATAATAACATGATCCCTTAGATGATTTTTCCGATTAATTTGTAATATTGATGCTAGTGTAGTGATGTCGTATGTAGTGAAGTTAAGTCGTGTCGAGTTGATTTGCATGCTAGAGATAATTGTAATTCACTAAGTCTTATAGGTTGCTTTAGTGCTAGATTATGATCATGGTTTATTTGTTTGTTGGAGTTTAATCGCTTGTTTATATTTAGAATTTAGGATATTCTCTTAATGATAAAACAACATGGATTTTTAAAAATTGGAGAAAATTGGATTTCATTGCTATTTGTTGTGGCTAGGTGTCAAATGGCTAGTAGCCGGCTCATTTTATATGAGTAGTCTAGGGTTGAGCAAGATGGAGCGAAACACACTCGTTCAGAAATTTTTGAAAAAAGAAAAAAAAGAAAAAAAAAGAAAAGAAAAAAAAAGAGAAAAAGAGAAAAAATATATGTGTTTATGAATAATTGATCACGAGTGGGCTCTTTAATACTCGAGTTATTAAGTTCTTAGGGGACTTTGTGCCTAGTGACCTAAGGCTTTTTATAGTCTGGGATCCACTGACCTAACGCTCGCTACATGGGTATTATTGTATAAGTCTTTTGTGGACCTCACTCATTGCACGGTCAAATAAGCATATTTTTGTTGTTTTTATGTTGTGAATAAAATCATGAATCCATATGAAAACTCCGATATAAGAATTGAAGTGTTATGTCATTTTGAGTCTAGCTTTTTATTCTATTTATAACCTCACGATTGCTTTGATGAGTAGTGAGTCATGATTATTAATCTAGTCGCGATAGTATATCTGTAAGCATTTGCATACATGCATGATTCTGGCTTGTAGGTTGATTTGTAGGGCTTGATTGATCTTTGTGCGAATATCTGCATTTGTTGAGATGTTGCTTGTTGATTGATTTAGTTATTCTATGGGGATCGTTGCATTCATATAGTTTGCATTCATGCATTTTATTCTTTGTTCTTTGAGTCTATTTATGCTTAAGGACAAGCATCGGTTCAAGTTTGGGGGTATGTTGAGTGGCATTTATGACAATTTATAACGCTTCGTAAAGCTTTAAATTGATGATTTGTACTCAAGTTGTTAGTGTTTTTAACGTGTTTTTGTGGTGTTTTTGCATTTCAGGCATTTATCAGGAATACATGTGAATTAGCATTGTTTTGATGCTAATATGGTGTTAGGAGGATGTCTAGAATAAAATCTCGTGAAAGACCAACTCAAATCAGCAAGGAAAAGAAGAAGTCAGAATTTTCTCCAGGGAGTCAGCGCGCCCGGGCTGTGATAGCGCGCGGCTGCGCCTAAAGAGCAGAGACACAGCGCAACCGCGCTGATCAAGCGCGCGGCCGCGCCATGCCGAGATAAAAGAATCCTGATTCTCTTGTGATTCTGATTGAAGGACTTCTAATCTGCATGGGCTGCTATTTTAATATAAATTATGCTCATTTTTCATAACAAGACGTACCAGAGCTTAAAGAGAAGGCGTAAGAAGACCGAAGAGCACAATTCAACCAAGGCGAAGAAGATCTAGTTTATACTTGTGATTCTTTGTTTCAAGTTGTAACTTTGGATGCTAGTTTTCTTATTCGTCAACCTATACTCTTGTTTCGTACTTGGTTTATTATTTATTCAATATAAAGACTACATTTATTATACCATGCTTTCATCAGAACCCACGTTGATGATGAGTCCGATTATGGGCTAATCGTTATCGTGGGGTTCTAACGGATTTATTTATGGATTTCTTTAGTTAATTCGTTTTGATGCCTTAGTGTGTGGTGATTGTATGATAACCTAGTATTGGGTGTGTTTATTCGTCTTATGAGCGTCGCGAACTTATAAGATAGCGTGTTAATTCTTAATGAAGCGAAAGTGAATTTAAGGGTTTAGAACTTGCCATGGTAGCATAGGTTCATGTATTTGATATGCATGATTCGTAGGTAATTTTAACCATCTTACTTGCCCTATGTAATCACGATAGATAACTTGTGCATCAAACCGTTACGTTGTCAAATTCTATAGACATATAGGGTCTCAATATAATTAGTGTCTATTCAGGTTCTATCTCTTTTGTGGATGTCTGGTAGTATGGTATTCGTACAACGAAAGTTGGTGTTTATCAGTTTCGTGTTATCTGAGTAGTATCATCACCATTGCATGCTAAGGTTAAGAACGAAAAGGCTATTGAATGAAGTATTTAATGAAGTTAGAATCCCATGTTAGTGTTATATAGTATTCAACTCTCTTTTAATTCTCTTAGTTAATATTCTTTAGTATAATCTCTTAAGTTAATCTTAGTTATAAATAACCCCACTTTGTGATTCATCTTAGCATTGGATAATAACCATACCATTGTTGCATAGATACATTGATTAAAGTTAATTTAAACCTGTCCCTGTAGGAACGAACTAAAAATTATTCTATATTACTTGTGAATGCGTATACTTGCGTGAACTTTAGCGCGTGCTTAGAGATTAACAATGCTCCCCCTGAATCAGTGTTCCCATGTTTCTTGAGATGAATCACTTTTTGTAGTCTCTGGATTTAAGTTATGTTGCTCCCCCTCAACATACGCTTCAGTTTCGGAAGAATTTCCACTATTCTGTGGAATCTCAGAGCTTTGAGTGATATCAGGACTTACTGTATCAGAGTCAGGATTTAAAAGTTCAGCATAAGGTACTTCATTTTCAAATCTGAACTTGTCATGGACATCTGCATCTTCTAGACCTGTTATCTTCTTGTCATCAGAAGATACATGTATAGATTCCATGACTGTTCTTGTTCTCAGATTGTAAACTCTGAAGGCTTTTGTAGTCAACGGATAACCTACAAATATTCCTTCATCAGCTTTCAGATCGAACTTGGTCAGTTGCTCCAGATGAGTTTTGAGAACAAAACACTTACAACCAAAAAAATGAAATAACTTAAAATTTGGCTTCTTTCCCTTCACCATCTCAAATGGTGTTTTACCATGCTTGTTGATCAATGTTGCATTTTGTGTAAAGCAAGCAGTTTGCACAGCCTCAACCCAGAAATAGGTAGGCAATCTTGCTTCCTCTAGCTTGGTTCTCGCAGCTTCTATTATAGTTCTATTCTTTCTTTCAACAACTACATTTTGTTGTGGAGTTCCAGGAGCATAAAATTCTTGTTTTATCCCCTTGAGTCTGCAGAACTCTTCCATAGAGCTATTCTTGAATTCAATTCCATTATCACTTCTGATGATCTTCACTTTGTATGTTGATCCTTTCTCCAGCTCCCTTACATGATCAAGAAGAATGGATGAAGATTCATCCTTGGTGTGCAGAAAATACACCCATGTGTATCTTGTGTATTCATCAATAATAACGAGTGCATACCTCTTCTTGGAAATAGACATAACATTCACTGGACCAAAGAGATCAACATGAAGTAGATGATATGGTTCAAGAATTGAGGATTCAGTTTTACTCTTGAAAGAAGTTTTCATTTGCTTGGATTCTAACATGAATCACATAAGTCATCAGGAGTAAACACTGTATTGGGCAATCCTCTTACAAGATCTTTCCTCACAAGTTCATTGATATTGTTAAAGTTCAGGTGAGAAAGTCTTTTATGCCAGTTCCAGCTGTCTTCCACAGATGCTCTACTTAGTAGACAAACTTTTGAATTATCAAAACTTGTGGAGACCCTGGCTTCATACAAAGTACCATGTCTCACACCAGTCAATGTGATCTTGCCATCAGACTTACTAATGGTGCTTCGATCAACCATCCCTGTTTTGTATCCACCACTGCTGGTGTTAGAGGATGAAGATCCACCTTTCTGGAATTTGTTGTAGTTGGACTTGTACTTGAACTTGGGATTTCTCTTGAATCTGACATTGGAGAATCTCTTGACAATCTGGGCCATTGACTCATCTTCCAATTGCTCCAGCTCTTCCAAGGAGTAAAAGTCGTCACCTGATTGATTTGTAGTAGGAGGATTATATTCTGCTACTATCACATTTTCCTCAGCCTTGGAAGACTGTACCATTCTCTCTGACTGTTGAGATTGTTGTTGTTGTTGTTGACCTTCAGCTACTAGAGCAGTAGACATGTTGACCACTCTACCTTTTCCGTAGACTTCCTTCTGCTGAATCTGCTCCAACTCATAGGTTTTTAACACACCATAGAGCCTCTCCAAAGAAATCTCACTCATATCACTCGCTTCTCTTATGGCAGTGATTCTATGTTCAAGATGAGTTGGCAGTGTTAAAAGGAACTTTTTGTTGATCTCCCTGAATGAGTAATATTTACCATTTATGTTCAGGTTGTTGATCAATGCATTGTACCTCTCAAAACACTTTAGTAATTCCTTCTCCTGGATTTGATTTAAAATGTTCATACTCAGAGGTTAGGATCTCTAACTTGTTCTCCCTAACTTCCTCTGTGCCTTCATTAATCACCTCAATAGTTTCCCAGATGTGTTTGGAATTTTTACAGTTCGTCACATGTCTGTTCATCAAGGGATCAAGGGAATCAACTAAAATTAATTGAAGGCTGGCATCCAAGGAGGCTTCTTCCATTTCAGCAGTAATAAAATCCTCAGGCTCTTTTGCATAGGTTCTAGCTTTGGTAATTACAGCATCATCTTCTATCACCTCTGCTTCAATAACCATCGGAATTTTTGGACCCTTCTTTAACAAGTTCAGATATTTGGGATTTGCAACTTGTAAAAACAAGAGCATCTTCTTCTTCCACATAATATAATTTTCTTTATCAAATAGTGGAATTTTAACGGTTCCAACTTTTTGTGAAGTCATTATGAATTTTTGAATAAATAAAAATTCAAGGAGTTGAAAAATCATAAAAGTCTAGGATCTTGATTTGTTCGTTAATCAGAAGGCTCTGATACCAATTGTTAGGTCCCAATGTGTTTGTAGAAGGGGGTTGAATACAAACTATACCGTTTAATCGAATTTAGTGGGGAATAAAAATTGAAACAAAATTCAAGTTAAATAAAAATATTATTAAACTTGAAAGGTGTTACAACAACGGTATCGATTACAAGGGATTAATCTCAAATTAATTATCACAAATTTAGAATAAATTCGACATGAACTTTTTCTATTTTTGCAATAAAAAGAATCAAATGCTAAACGCAATTTGAGATTAAGTTCTAGGGATTTTGATCCGCTAGATAGTTACACAAGAACAAGAGAATGATTTCTAGTTGTTTGGATTTAACTTTAAAAAACTAGAAATGAATGATCTTGAATTCAGCAGAGAGATGAAATGTTTTTCTGCGGCTGCTGTGTTCTTTTCTGTTCTTGAGTTGTTTTGTGTTGAATGTCTTCTGCTGCTTCTGTCTTTTATATTTCAATCAACAGAATCCACTTGAACTAGCATGACTATTAGAGAATTGGCATGACTATCGGTGAGACAATCCGTTGAGCTAGCAAGACAATCTGTTGAACCACCATGACTTTCGGTGAGACAATTGAATAAACTAGCAAGACTATCAAAATGAACTGGCAAGACAATCCTCCTTCCAGTAGAACTTTCGGTGAGACAATCAGGAATGGCCTGGCATGACAATCGGTATGACAATCCAGATTGTCATGCCAGTTCAATCTCAATTGTCTTACTGAATTAAAACTGATTTTAATTTAATTATAATTCAGAAAATTCTTAATATTAATTCAGAATTAATTAATCAATTAATTCAATTAATCAATAAATTAATCTTTGCAGATTTAATTTATTTTCTTAATTAAATTATATGACTTAATTAATTAATAGAGAATTAATACTACTCTTGAACATCAACCATTCTTCTGAAAATCTTCTGAAAATCACTGTCAATTATGAATCAATTCCACCACTTCAATGTTGACACTCGATGTACTGTCTGGTTCATGAGTGACTAACTTTCGTGACGTTTCTTCATGTCTTGACTTTGATAACTTGATTTTCTTCAGATTAAATCTCTGTAATTATCTGATACCCTGACAAGATCTCTGTCACTTGATTAAATCCACAGTCTTGATTTATATCACTGAGGCTTGATCAATTTCTTGAACTTCTTCCAGTGAATTAATTCCTCAAGTCTGTAGATGAACCTTGTTTCTGAATCCTTTGACAGATGTTACTTTGAGAGATCTCTTTGACGGTAGATCCACTATTTACTTGTTACATTCTTATTTGAGTTGAGTTAAATCCTCGAATAAACAAATAGGCTATGACATATGCCTTTCACCCTATGAGGTGGACTTTAGGGAAGAAGAGCTCATCATTAAACAAGAAATTACAGATGAGGATGAGAGCAAGAAATTGTGCTAATTTAGCACAAACCTTGTGCTAATTTAGCAATTGGGCTAGACTATAAGGCTAGTTCTTCTCAAAAGAAAATCAAATTGATAAAGGAAAAGAAAGTGTGAACAAGAAAGTTCTTGTTGCGCTTCAAAATGTGAATGCACTCTTGTTCAAAGCCCGTGAGGTGAATTTCAGTGAAGAAGAGCTCATCATCAAGCAAGAAATTACAGATGAGGATGAAAGCAAGAGAAGTGTCAAAATAACTATCAACACTAAAAGTGAGAAGAAGTTTGCGACTAGTCCAGTTATCAAGACACCTAAAACTTAAGCAAAGAAAGAAAACATAGGGAAGAAAAAGAAAAATAGGAATGGAAATATTGGAGTCAACAAAAGCAACAATTATGCTTATGTTGCAGATGCCCCTAGAAAACAATGTCAAAAATGTGGCTCAACAAATCACCTAACTCATCTTTGTAAATATACTGTTAGAGAGCCAAAGTATGGGGCATGCAAGTAAAATGAAGCACAAAATGATGACCCTTATTCTTTTTGTGACAAGTTTGATTGCATACCCTACAACATAAAGGTCCTGACTAGCTGTCATAGACTAAGAAAAGTTTTAAAAGGAATCAATCTTGGATCTGAGGTCAAAAATGGAAATGCTAATCAACCTTAGAAAATTGTTTCTTTTGATAACTCAAGCTCTACTCTTGCTAACTCTACAAAGAAGAAGAATGTGCCCAACATCGATTGGGTAGCTAAGAACACTTAAAACTCATTGTGTGCAGGGCAAGAAAACTAAAGTCATGTGGATCATTGACAATGAATGTTCCAGACACATGACAGGTGATAAAGCCCTGCTATCACAGGTTGAGAAGATGGATGGTCCTTTGGTGACCTTTGGAGACAATAACAAGGGATGCACAATGGGATATGGTAATTTAATATGTGGAAATGTTATCATTCAAGATGTAGCAATGTTTAAAGGACTTGAGGTTAATCTTCTAAGTGTCAGCCAATTCACAGACAAAGGATTCAAAGTTGAATTTGACAGAGAAGACTATATAATCTCAAAGAAGAACACCGGTGAAGTTACTCTCAAAGGAGTAAGGAATAGAATCCTGTTTGTTGCAGACATGAACTCAGCAAGCAAGGACAAAGTGTTTTGCTTCTACACCAAGGCATCAAGTAAACAATGCAGACTCTGGCACAAAAAACTCTCTCACCTAAACTTCAAAGAAATGAACACTCTTCTGAAAACAGAATTAGTGAGAGATATGCTAGCATTGGAGTTTTTCCAAGATGAAGTCTGTGAAGCTTGTCAGAAAGGAAAAATTAAAAGATCAAGTCACAAAAGTAAAATTGTGAACTCTATAAATGCTCCTCAACAACTTATCCATATGAATTTGTTTGGTCATGTGAATGTCATGTCCTTTTCTAAGAAGAGATATGCACTGGTAATGGTGGATGACTACTCAAGATACACTTGGGTGGAATTTATGCATTCTAAAGATTAAACTCCACACATTATCATTGAGCACATAAAGAAGATTGAGAAATAGGCTGAAGATGACAATTATGTGAAAAGATTGAGAAGTGACAATGGTACTGAGTTCAGAAATTCTATTTTATAAGATTTCTGTAAAGGCAAGGGTATCACTCAAGAGTTCTCAGCTCCAAAAACACCTCAACAAAATGGTGTGGTTGAAATAAAGAACAAAACTCTAGTTGAAGTAGCAAGAATAATGTTTCCGGATGCTAAACTGCCGATAAGCTTTTGGGAAGAAGCTGTTAACACAGCATGTTACACTCAAAACTAATACTTGATAAACAACAGCATTGGCAAGTCACCTTAATCAATCATGTCTTAGAAGAAACTTAAGTGAAACATCTTCATTTGTTTGGAAGCAAATGATTTGTGTTAAAAGACAACTCTGAATACGTTGTCAAATTTGACTCTAAATTTTTTAAAACTATCTTTCTTGGTTATTCATTGGAAATGAATGCTTATAGGGTCTATGTGCTATAACAAAGAAAAATTATGGAGAGCACATATGTGATTTTTGATGATGACAAGTATCCTGGTTTGGAATGTCTTGATGAAAGTGAAGCTGAAGCCTTAAATTTTGAAAATCTCAACCTTGATAGTGATCTGAAGATGATTGAAAGAATGCAGACAATGGAGAAGAAGAATCTGGTGTTCTAGTAATTTATGTGAATGAGGATTCATCTCAAGACAGAAACTCACCTGAATTTGACAACACAAACTTAGGGGGAGAAATAGATGATAGTTCTGCAAGTCATGCCAATAATGAAGAAAATGAGGACACCTCTAGTCATAAAAATCAACACACCAGAAAATGGGAAAATAGTCACATCAGAGATACTATTATTGGTGATCCCAGTACCGGCGTGAGAATTAGAAGTGCCACTGCAAATGAATGTATACATGCATGCTTCTTATCTTAAATTGAGCCTAAGAAAACTGAAGAAGCTCTACTTGATCCTAATTGGATAACTGCTATGCAAGAGAGCTAAATCAATTTGAAAGAAACAAAGTCTAGGAGTTGGTTCCTGCACCAAGAAATATATGCATCATTGGAACAAATTGGGTGTACATGAATAAAATGGATGAAAATGGTGTTGTTACCAAAAACAAAGTAAGACTTGTTGCTAAAGGCTACTCACAAGAATAAGGAATTGATTATGATGAAACTTTTGCTACAGTTGCAAGACTTGAAGCAATAAGAATCTTTCTTGCATTTACTGCACACTTAGATTTCAAAGTGTAACAAATGGATATGAAAAGTGCATTCCCTAATGGTGAATGAAGAATAAGTGTATGTTTAACAGCCTCCTGGCTTTGAAGATCCAAAATTTTAAGCTTTTGTTTATAGACTACTAAAGGATCTCTTTGTTTTGAAGCAATCACCAAGAGTATGGTATGACGCCTTGTTAGAAATCTTGATCAAGAATGAATTCACTAGAGGCACAATTGATAAAACTCTCTTTTACAAGCAATATGGTGATGACATTATCCTATTTTAAATCTATGTGGATGATATCATTTTTGGTTATACTAATGAGAAGCTTTGTCAAAGATTCTCAAAAGTCATGCAAAGTAAATATGAGATGAGCATGATGGGTGAATAAAGCTATTTTCTTCTCAAGTTAGTCAAAGAAATGATGGAATTTTCATCAGTCAAACTATGTATGTCAAAGATCTTTCGAAGAAATTTGGTATGGTGGATTGCTCACCTACATCTACTCCAATATCTAAAGCTACCAAATTGGATAAAAATAAGAAAGGAAAAAGTGTATACATTTCAAGTTATAGGGAAATGATTGGATTTCTACTTTATTTGACTGCAAGTAGACCAGATATCATGTTCGCTACATGTCTGTGTGTAAGATTTCAAGAAAATCCTAAAGAATCACACTTTATGGTTTTCAAGAGGATTTTCAGATATTTAAATGGTACTCCAAACTTGGGATTATGGTATCCTAAAGGAACTGGTTTTGAAGCTGTTAGATACACAAATACAGATTTTTCTGGATGCAGGGTGGACAGAAAGAGTACTAGAGAAAGCTATCAATTCCATGGTCAAAGACTTTTATCCACAACTGAGGTTGAATAAAATGTTGTTGGAAGTTGTTGTGCTCAAGTGCTTTGGATTAGAAACCAACTAATGGATTATGGACTAGTATTACAGAAGATTCCTATCATGTGTGACAATATTAATGCAATATCTATTGTTACTAATCCTATTAATCATTCCAGAATAAAGCACATTGATATAAGGTACCATTTCATTAGAGAACATGCTACTAATGGTACCATTGAGCTCATTTATGTTCTAGCAGAAAATTAGTTAGTTGACATTTTCACTAAACTTTTGGATGAAGCAACATTCACAAGACTTGTAAGTGAAATTGGTATGCTAAATTTTTCATCCTAAGGCAAGAACTCAGCCAACATGTTGCAGCAAATTAATTCTTAATGAATCAAAAAAAAAATTTTATTAAGAATTTTTTGAAATATGATTTATAAATATTTCAGAAATCTCTGTATATTTATTTTTCTAAAATAAACTTAACTTGGAATTTTTCTAATTTTAAGAAAAACTGTCCAAATGTTAATTCATATTGATTATATGTGAAATTGATATAAGACGAAATCAACATAAAATAAAAGTATATAGAGAGAAGTTCTCGATAAGTCTTTTCTGAATTCGTGATAGACTTCTCGATAAGTCTTTTTTAACTTCTTAATAGAGTTCTCGATAAGTCTTTTTATGACTTCGCGATAAGTCTTGTAGAGAGATTGATATACCTATCGATGTTGAGTTCTTTAAAATGCAAATCTAGACTTCTCGACAACTCAGACTGGGATAATTTATTTCAATAAATAATATTTAGTAAAATACTTTTGACATAAAATCAACTTTAATTCATATTGTTTTTCATAATATAAATTAAAATAAATTAGTACTAGTGGGAAAAATGGGTATTTGTATAACATATCGATATGTCACTATCTAGTTCTCATTAAGAGTCAAGAAAATGACATCTGGATGTGAGTTCTCTATACTCCAGATGTGACTTCTCGATACAAATTTTGACCGTTTCTAATTCTCTTATCATGAAGTACATCTCTATACTATAAATACCCAGACATCTCGATATTACCCCTCTTTACTCTTTCGAGATCTCAAGTGACCTAATTACTGAAAGAGATATGTCCTAAGTCCAATCACGTATGAGGATTTAGGAATAACTTTTATGTAATCTGTTTTGATTTCATTGATAATTAATAAAAGACTTATTTTGTTTTTATTACAGGCTCTATCTATTTAAATGTTTAAATAAGATATACCATAGTTTAGAGTAAAGCTTTTTATGGATTATGATGAGATCATAATAGTGAGACCTAAAAGATGATAACTCTAAACTTAAATAGTTCCCGGTCATAGGATTACTAACTGGTAATTAATAATCCGCAAAGATTGGTACATACTATGCTTGCTCCCTTCAGGAGGATGTCTGTTCTCATAGGCATTTATGTGGTGACACTATAGCTAGTATGTAGGTGCTTATTATAGAATAAGTTCACTGAACATGACTCGCACAGCTGAACAACTGATGGAGTTCACTCACGTGTCAGCAATTGTTCACATAGTGATAGTTGTACAAGTATCCTTAGACTTAAGGTCATCATAGTCATCTTGTGTACACTGAACTATGCTTTGGTTTAGTTCTTAGTCTCCAGGGACAATTATTAGGGCTCTACTGGGTATAGGAATTTGTACACGAAGATAGTGTATGATCAATAAAGGATCTACCCCTTCCAGTGAAGGAAGAGAATGTTCTAAGCTGATCCACTTATGCTAGTTCAGGAATCTCTGGCCAGAGTGAATGAAATTAGAAAGGAGTTTCTAATTTACATAGAACTGAGCATAGTGAATGGGGGTTTAATTATTATTAAATAGTTAAGAAAAGAAATAATGATTAAAATAGTTTTAATTATTATTAAAGCATTTTATGAAGATAAAATATGGGGGTTAATATATATAAAGATATATTATAAAACCCTAGGAGAGTCCTATAAATAGAATGAGATGGATGGCTAAAAAACACAACACACACAATTTTGGTTTTGTGAAAACCCTAGCCTCCATCTTCTTCTTCTCTCTCTCTCTCCCAAAAACTCCATTTTTATAAAAGCTTAGTTTTATAAAAAGGTTCATCGAAGCGGATCGTTCTTGGTGGATACCGGTAGAGTGCTTCACACACTGAGGAGTAACTGCTAGCACTCCAATTTTATAAAGCTTCGATTCACGAGGTATGATTTCGATTCCTCAACTTTTCCCTTTTATATGTTTTTATATATGTGCGGTATATGGTTTTTACGGAATAAATATTATTTCACGCTTCCGCTCATCCGTAAATTCCTTCATTGGCATCAGAGCTAGGTTCTGCATATAGAGATTCATATAAAAAATTTCAGATTTTTTATGCATGTATGGATTTATTATGATTTTTGCAAGTTTATTTGGATTTAATTATGAATTAATTCGAAATAATTTTTGCATGAGATTTTGACTACTGATCTGGGTTCTACAAGTGTTGTAGACCATCTAGGTATTTTTTTTTCATAATTTTGTGATGTGTAGATTATTTGTTATGATTTTTTTTTAAATTGTTTTAATTAAAATTCATGAAATAATTATGCATGTGAATAATTATGATTAAAATTTGCACAAGGACCCATGGCTGATCTGGTATTTTTCTGCTACTCCCTGATTTGAGAAATCATATTATTTTGATTTTTGTTAATTTATTAATTAAATGTTAATTAATTTATTAATAATAAAATTAAAATAATAAATTAATAAGGAGTTATTAAGGGAGGGAGTAAAGGGAAAGGGGTTGCAATTTTTTTTTGTAACAGCCGGATGGAAGCAGACAGTCACGGCAGGGAGTAGAAACAAAACATTTTTTTTTTTGAAAAACCTCCTATCGGCTGCTGCAGGCGCGTGCAGCGCACGCGGGGCGGGGGGTGTGTGTGTGTTGCGCATTCCGTGAATGCGTTACACACTGTTCCGCATTTACGGAATGCGTTACACGCGTAAATGGCTCAACAGTGTTGTAACGCATTACGTACATGCGTTACAGCCCGTATATCCACATTAAATTTGATTTTTTGGGAGTTTCGTAACTCCGTTTTGGGCGTGCAATATATCGTTGGATTCATTTTTCCGAGACGGATCTAATGGAGTGGTGAAATATTTTTTATATAAAAGTTTTGAACTATTTATATTCCCGAAAATGTTTTAAAGCATGTTTTAATTGTTTCAATTGCTTTTAAATGCTATAATAAATCTATACATCATTATATCAATGTGTGACATGATATTACTAGCATGCTTACTTGTTTATTTATTTTTATATATGAGATATATGCCTATATTTACCATGTGATGATAGATTTAGGTGAATTTAAATCAATATAAGGCGTGCTCTAGAAAATCTAGAATAGGAATCGTTTCTTGCCTTGACAATAATATTATGAATACAATCATGAGATTCTTGTGTTTATGAAACACGTAATTAAATATGAATTTTCAATTTTGAGAGAAAGGATGATTCTTTCAACAACAGATTTCTATCTGTAAGAAAAGGGTTATTAAGTGACGCCTCTTGACAATGCTCCACCCGATCTGGGAATCATCTGATTATCGATTAATTGATTTGAAATATTTAATTTAAAAGGAAGAATCTCTTTATAATATGACTATGATTGTAATGTAATATAATCCCTATAAAATTAAATAATATCAAGTAGTAATTGGCCAATGACACAACGGGCTTGTGTCGGTCATAGCCTTCCAACATGATAGAAAGTGGTTCTTATTTTTTAAATCATTGTAGTTTCGTGCTACAGCCGAGGGCTTTGTTTTCGAAATAAGAAATACTTGTCTATTACATAGAGATGTGTACATTGAATTAGAATCTAAAGGTCGTTACGTGCCACAACCGTGGGCCGTTGGAGACTGATTCAATTGTACGGAATGTTGGGTTAGACTTGACTTAGAATATTGAGTTTGTCGTGCCACAGCCATGACTCAAGTATTCAAGAGGCTAAAGTTTGATTAGGGAATAACATAAGATGAAATTGACAAGAGTTGTCTGCCTATTGAACATTACATGGCGGTTCGTGCCAGAGCCGAGGTTGTGTGATGGAATGTAGGATCCCTATTCCCACTGGCATTATGAATACTTAATTTTTCACGTAGGGGGGTTGAATAAATTAGATAAACTAGTGGGAGCCACTTATGAATAAAGACCCGATTTATATAGTGTTTTGAAATAAAATTGAATATTTGCTAAGTGTTGTTATGTGTTTATCATTTACAGATTTACTATATACGTTATGTCTTCTGCACTATCACTCCGGAGTATACTAGATGCTCATAAGTTGACTGGTTCTAATTTTGGTGACTGGCTTCGAAACTTGAGAATTGTTCTCAGGGTGGAGAAGCTAGAATATGTGCTTGACTCACCTAAGCCTACCGAACCTGCTAACGATGCACATAATGATGAACATGTTGTGTATCGTAAGTGGATAGATGATGCAAATGTTGCTCAATGCATCATGCTAGCTTCCATGAACATTGAGCTACAGAAGCAGCATGAGCATATGGATGCTCACACTATCCTTATGCATCTACAAGAGTTATATGATGTGGCAGGGAGGACAACTCGATATGAGATATCGAAGGAGCTGTTCGGTTGTAGGATGTCTGAGGGATCATCCGTGAATGACCATTGAGGGATCATCCGTGAATGACCATGTACTAAAGATGATCAATTTGATTGAACGTCTTGGACAACTTGGTTTTGCCATGGATGGGGAGCTGAGCCAAGACTTGGTCTTGCAATCACTTCCGGGTTCGTTTTCGCAGTTTGTTAAGAACTTTCACATGAATAAGCTGGATGTCAGCCTGGCTGAACTCCACAACATGTTGAAGACTGCGGAATCGAATTTTCCCCCTAAGAAGAGTTCTGTTCTTCTAAGTGGTGAAGGTTCCAATCCTAAGATAAGGAAGAGGAACCCTTCCAAGAAGAAGAAAGTAGGTGAAGAAAAGCCGGTTCCACCAAAAGCTGAAGACCCCAAGAGCAAAGTTGTTTGCTTTCACTATAACAAGGTGGGGCACTGGAAGAGGAACTGCAAGGTTTACCTTGCAGAGTTGAAGAAGAAGAAGGGGAGTGAGACTACCGCTTCTGATTCAGGTATGTTCATGATAGAAATGAATATGTCATTAAGTCAAAAATTTTACTTGGATATTAGATACCGCCTGTGGTTCTTACATCTGCAATTCGTTGCAGGGACTAAGGAGAAGTAGGACTTTTGAGGAAGAGGAGGTGATTCTACTGATGGAAATGGAGCAAGAGTTGCTGCTGAAGATGTAGGATCATTTCATTTACATATGCCTACGGGCAAGACTATTGTTTGAAATAATTGTTATTTTGTTTCCTCGATTGTAAGGAATATTGTTTCTATTCCTATGTTGGATTTGGATAGTTTTTCATTTTATTATTAAGAATAATGAATGTTCTATCCTTAGAGATAATATTCTTTATTGACGTGGTATTTTAAATAATGGTCTGTATGTATGTGACATAATTTACTTCAGATTGAACAAACTAATAAAAGAAAAGGGATGATGAAAATCTCACTTTCTTTTGGCACTGCAGACTTGGTCATATTAGTGAAAATAGACTGCGGACATTGCATAAGGAAGGGTTACTTGACCCCTTTTGATTTTGAATCATATCCTACATGCGAGTCTTGTCTATTGGGTAAAATGACCAAATCTCCATTTAGTGGACATGGAGAGAGGGCTGCAGATTTGCTAGGATTGGTACACACAGATGTATGTGGACCAATGTCTACGCAAGCCATGGGTGGATTTTCATACTTCATTACTTTCATAGATGATAGATCTAGATTCGGATATGTGTTTGATGAAACACAAGTCTGATGCCTTTGAAAAGTTCAAAGAGTATAAGTATGAAGTGGAGAAACAAACCAAAAATGGTATTATAACTCTTCGATCAGATCGAGGTGGTGAATACTTGAATGGAGAGTTTCTGGATTATCTCAAAGAAAAGGGTATAGTCTCCCAGTGGACTCCTCCAGATTGGTATCTGAAAGGAGAAATCGAATTTTGTTAGACATGGTTCGGTCCATGATGAGCTATGCGAATCTTCCAGTATTCTTATGGGGTTATGCATTGGAAACCTCAGCATATTTACTGAATAAGGTGCCTTCCAAATCTGTTCCTCAAACTCTATATGAGATATGGAAAGAAAGGAAACCGAGTTTTAAACACGTTAAGATTTGGGGATGTCCAGCTTATGTCAAGAAAGTTGACCCAGATAAGCTGGAATCTTGATCCGTAAAATGTAATTTTGTGGGATATCCTAAAGAGATTTTGGGGTATTACTTTTGCACCGATCATCGGGTATTTGTCTCCAGACATGCTACCTTCTTGGAAAAGCATTTTATCATTGAAGGAAACAGTGGGAGCAAAATTGAACTTGATGAAGTTCAAGAAGCACAAACTACTACGAATCAAGTGGAAACACCTGTTCAGACTGAACAACCTTCTGTGGAACAGCCCATTCGTAGGTCAGGGATAGTATCTCGCCAACCTGAGAGGTATTATGGCCTTGTCATTGAGAATGACAATGAGTTGTCGATGATGACGACCCTATGACCTATAATGAGGCTATGAGTAGTGTTGACTCAGAGAAATGGCAAAGTGCCATGAAATCCGAAATGGAATCTATGTATTCGGTATACAAAAGAAAGATTAGAGCAGATGGCCAGGTGGAGACCCTTAAAGCCAGGCTTGTGGCAAAAGGATTCAAACAAAGGCAATGGATTGACTTTGATGAAACCTTTTACCTGTAGCCCTGTTAAAATCAGTTCGGATTTTGGTTGCGATTGCTGCTTACTACGACTATGAGATCTGATAAATGGCCAGATGGTTTTCTTTCCAAGGGAAATGAAAACCTAGTGTGTAAGCTGCTGCGAACCATATGTGGTTTAAAGCAAGCTTCTCGTAGATGGAACATCCGTTTTGATGAGACAATCAAAGAGTTTGGTTTTATTAATAACGTAGATGAACCATGTGTCTACAAAAGGGTTAGTGGGAGCGCGGTAACATTTCTTGTATTGTATTGAAAGAGAGTTGACATAAATAACAACATAGCAGACCCACTCACAAAGCCACTTTCTGAAAGTCACTTTGATCGTCATAAAGACAAGATGGGTATTAGATACCAGAGTGATTGGCTTTAGTACAAGTGGGAGATTGAAAGAGATATGTCCTAAGTCCAATCACGTATGAGGATTTAGGAATAACTTTTATGTAATCTGTTTTGATTTCATTGATAATTAATAAAAGACTTGTTCTGTTTTTATTACGGGCTCTATCTATTTAAATGTTTAAATAAGATATACCATAGTTTAGAGTAAAGCTTTTTATGGATTATGATGAGATCATAATAGTGAGACCTAAAAGATGATAACTCTAAACTTAAATAGTTCCCGGTCATAGGATTACTAACTGGTAATTAATAATCCGCAAAGATTGGTACATACTATGTTTGCTCCCTTCAGGAGGATGTCTGTTCTCATAGGCATTTGTGTGGTGACACTATAGCTAGTATATAGGTGCTTATTATAGAATAAGTTCACTGAACATGACTCGTACAGCTGAACAACTGATGGAGTTCACTCACGTGGCAGCAGTTGTTTACATAGTGATAGTTGTACAAGTATCCTTAGACTTAAGGTCATCATAGTCATCTTGTGTACACTGAACTATGCTTTGGTTTAGTTCTTAGTCTCCAGGGATAATTATTAGGGCTCTATTGGGTATAGGAATTTGTACACGATGATAGTGTATGATCAATAAAGGATCTACCCCTTCCAGTGAAGAAGAGAATGTTCTAAGCTGCTCCACTTATGCTAGTTCAGGAATCTCTGGCCAGAGTGAATGAAATTAGAAAGGAGTTTCTAATTTACATAGAACTGAGCATAGTGAATGGGAAAGCAAATGATTAAATTAGATAGGCTTAACACAAGATCCATGCCTTGTATTTAATCAGGACATTGGAGGGTAGAAGGAGTTAATTGTACGATAACTATTCACTGACAGGTTCTTGGTATTCTAGGCAGTGAATTCATATTATCCGGATAGTCGCGATATGTTGAGAAGCATCACTCACGATGTAGAATAAATATAATTAATCAGTTAATTATATTTAGTGAATTTTAATATTCATATAAATAATTAATAAAAGTTTATTATTATTTATTTCTACTACCGGCATAATATTGAACCTACAGGGTCACACCATAAAAGAATATTTTCTTTGATGAAAAATGAGAGAGAGAATTATTTTCTAAATAGTTAAGAAAAGAAATAATGATTAAAATAGTTTTAATTATTATTAAAGCATTTTATGAAGATAAAATATGGGGGTTAATATATATAAAGATATATTATAAAACCCTAGGAGAGTCCTATAAATAGAATGAGATGGATGGCTAAAAAACACAACACACACAATTTTGGTTTTGTGAAAACCCTAGCCTCCATCTTCTTCTTCTCTCTCTCTCTCCCACAAACTCCATTTTTATAAAAGCTTAGTTTTATAAAAAGGTTCATCGAAGCGGATCGTTCTTGGTGGATACCGGTAGAGTGCTTCACACACTGAGGAGCAACTGCTAGCACTCCAATTTTATAAAGCTTCGATTCACGAGGTATGATTTCGATTCCTCAGCTTTTCCCTTTTATATGTTTTCTATATGTGCGGTATATGGTTTTTACGGAATAAATGTTATTTCACGCTTCCGCTCATCCGTAAATTCCTTCAATTACAACAAATTTTCAGCATTTCACATCTTTACGAGCCTTCTTCCTCTCAAAACACTTACCCACTCATTTTCTCAAGTTTACAAATGGCATCCAGCACCAACACCACAAGAGCAGTAATCCCCAAGGATGGAGCTAACTTTTTGGCTTTTGTTGACCCAACACCCGACACCTGATAATTATAAGTGTTTTTTGAAGTTTGTTACTGATTTATACCTTGCAAGAGCTCTAACTGTAGATCCAATTTTATATTTGGATGTCTTAAACGAGTCTTGGGGAAGTGCTATGCTTGCCACTCACATAGATGACAAACAGGTGATACATATGGTGGTGACATGCAGCATGAAGGGAGTAGATGTGGAATTCAATAATTAAGACTTGAACAAGGCGTTAGGAATCTCCACAGAGAACCAAGTTGAAGCTCCTAGCTCACAGGAGATCTCAAAATTCATGGACTTCATCAACTACAGTGAAAAGATTAATTTAGCCAGGACGAATAAGAAGAATATGAGAATGAAGTGGTACTTTGTGTTTGACACAATAATAAGGGCCTTCATATGCAGGAAGACAGGCTTTGACAATATCTCAAGTGTGGTCCAAAAGCTAGTCTACTCAATGGCTTATGAAAAGCACCTTGATGTTGGAAGCCTCATACTTGGAGAGCTAAGCATCGGTCTAACAATGCCTATGGTAAGTAGGGGTAAGGAATTTTTATTCCATAGGTTTATTATATACGCCTTAAATTATAAAGTGAATGACATTCATCTCACTCCAGGTATTGATGCTAGTCAAATAGGCATCTGTAAGTCAGTGTCCAAACTTCTATTTGGACATTTGTAGAACTGGATACAAGGCTGAGAGACAGAGAACAAAGAAGAGAAAGGGAGAAGGCTGAGAGGGAAGAGAGTGTTATTAGAAAGGCTAATGGGATGGAGATATTTGAGAAGAGATCAAATGAGCTGAAAGCTAGAGGATTGAGCAGAGTTTCTGAAAATGGTGTGTTTCTAAATATCAAGACTCTCAAATTTTCAAGGTTCAGAATTCAATATCTTGACAATTACTCAGTAAATGAATGGCTAAAGCTTGTGGAAGCACTCAGAGGTAATGAGATCATTGAAGAACTAGAAGGTCTTGTAAGACTCAAGGACTTGATTAGGTCTCAACAAGGTTATGAAGATTTTAGCTGATTTTGTAAAATCAACTCTCAGCGTACCTGTTAAGTGACATTTATGTATAAAAGATCATACTTTGTATTTCTATTTGTTTTTCAGTTTAACTTGGGATTAGTCTTGTTATCAGGCATGAATTTATGACGTGATCTTCTAAAAAATTGGGGAGATTGTTGTGCAAGAAATGCCTTAACATAACAAGATTAAGTCACACTGACAATTCTAAGATTTAGTTGACTTGTAATTTTATGTAATCTGTAATGGTATTTCTTGAGTCTGTAAAAATGTTTAAATAGACTATACTGGAGTGTTTTTCAGTAAACAACCAACAAGCTAGGAATAAATCTCTTTAAGAAGATCAAGCGTGATCATGCCTCAGAATGAAGATAAACTGTTTTGTGAAGAATAAAGCTATAGATTGAAAAATGTTCCAAGTCAAATTTCAAAAAGTCACAGATAAAGGAATGTCAAGAAGTATATCGAGAAGTCAATATGGCCATAGAAAAGTCACTCCACTTATCGAGAAGGTCATTTTACTTGTAGACAAGTCAATTTAGCTTATAGAGAAGTGAAGATGTCAATAATTCAGTTTAACATGTAGGGAAGTGGAGATATCGATAAGTCAAAATACATGTATAGAAGTGGAGATATCGACAAGTCAAAACGCCTGTAGAGAAGTGGAGATATCGATGAGTCAAAATATATGTAGAGAAGTGGAGATATCGATAAGTTATAATGCTTGTAGAAAACTGGAGATATCAAAAAGTCAAAATACAAGTAGAGAAGTGAAGATATCAATAAGCCATTTACACATGTAGAGAAGTGGAGATATTGAAAAGCCATTCTACATCTTGACACATACATCTCTCCACACTTTGAAGATCTGGATAAAAGCTTCAATTACAGAATGCATCAACCATGAAGATTCAAGATTATCTGTCAACAAACCATTTTATCATTAAAATGGAAAGTCTACAAATGCAGCTTGAAGAGTGCATGATCAGGGGCCAAGATGAACTAGACGAAAGAGGGTCACAGACCTAGAAGATTGTATAGAAATAGACAAAAGGACTTTAGAAAATATGTTGGTCTATTTTACTGCAATTTTTGTAAACTGTGCATATTGATTTATAAAAATGTCACGAGTTCTTAGTTCAAGAGTAACAAACAGACCTAGGATTTGTTGTATTCTCTCAAGTAGTAGCTGAGTTCTTAAACATTTAGGAACACAGATTAGTAGCACAACATATTTGGTTTTTAATATAAAGATCAAGTAAGTTTTGATAATTGTTTATGTGTCTTTTAGAGTAAATTATTTATCACTGCAAATATTACTTAATCAGTTAAGTTCAAGAGTAAGCCAAACAAATAAATTGATTTTGAGCAAGATAAATCAAGAATCACACATTCCCCCCTATGTGTACATTTCATACCTAAAAGACTTCAATATGGATTAGAATTATTGATCTTATTGTTAATTTTGAATAGTAATACTGTTAAAAAAGGTAACGTGGAAAATAACATGAATAATTAAGTAATTTCAGCAAGTACCGACCGACCGACTACCAAAATTTTAATATTTCATCTATTATAATACAGTATGAATAGCCTAGAACCTGTGCGATACACGGAATTCTTCTAACATGATTTGATTTTTTAAATACAAATTGATATGGAATTTTTAATATGCTCAATTTATTTATTAAAACTCTTTTATGGTATGATTTGCTAATAATTATACATATAAATTTGATATTTTTATCTGTTGGCATTTAAATTTGAAATATAATGTCACTAATTGAAATATATGGTATTACTATTATTTATATGTATTTTTATGAAATATAATTATTTTTAATTTATACGATAAATTTTAACAAATAACATATGAATCACATTCAATTTGATTTTAATTTTGTTTATCCCGACACTCATTATACTGGCCAAATGTAACTACTTTTATTTAGTTTGATTTTAATTTTGTATAAATTCGGATCAATAGTATACTTTTGTTTAACACATATTAATAGCATATAATTATTTTGATTTGGTTGGTCGAATTTGATTTTAATTTTAATTTTGTTTTACTGTGGATCAGCTCTATAATTTTTTAGCATAGATGAATTATACATATTATTTGTTTAAACTCAACCGCTATTATATCGATCGATACCAGTTCAATATTATAATTCTTTTAGGCAAATCAATAATAATTATTATTTTATTTTAGCCCGAAATCCATTATGCTTATTAAATCCAAATATTTAAACTTAGTTTGATTATAAATTTATTTTAACCTTGACCATCTGTATAATTATGTTTTAGTCATGATAAATAATGTATATTAATTTATCTTATTTCAAGGTCGGTACACCGCTAAACGAATTATCTTTATTAAATTTTGAAAAAAGTAGCATGAATAACATAGATGACTAGCTGAGCAAACATAAAATGTTTCTATTATGACATGTCATAGCTAACTTTCTTGACTGTAATAATAAAATTTATATTTACTGACATGGACATGGACATACAACAACGATGTATATATAAGTTTATATATGTGTGTATAACCTATGCGGATCACCTCTCATTCAGGAGTCCAACCATAACCAAGCATCAAGGTGAATCATATCACAACATAATCGTAAAGGATACCCAATTTTGTCCCCAATCATATGTACATTAACACAACTCAGTCCCCGAAAAGGTCCTATCTGGCATGTTCTATTATATGTATCATGCATGTGTACAGAGCAACAAAAGCCTTGGATTGGTACTGTTCTCACACCTTTGGTGCTGGCAAGAGGTTTAAAACTATATATTTGAGGGTATAAAACACCAACTCTTGTTAAAGAGGGGATAACTATCCTCTTGGTCACAGGTTCGAACCCCACGGGAGGATAATTTATGATTATGCCTCCTGAGTCATAGCCTGTCGCTTAAATGCGGTTTACCTTGGTTCACATATTTTGCAGGCAATTGCGTGAGCCCGTAGGGTTTACCCAGTGCGCACCCGAAGGGTAGCGGCTGCGGGTTACCTACGATAAAAAAACACCAACTCTTGGTACCATGCATTAATCATGTCTTGAGATCCCTATGTTTAATATATTCCTTGTATAGTTGTTTCTCTCATTACCTTTTCTCTGCCGCCTCTTATCGTCATTTGAATTTGCTCTTACCACGTTAAGAATTAAACCTCACTCACAATCAATTTTTAGAATGGGTCAAAGATACTATTATTTAAATATTTTCTCATATTTTTATTTAATTTAATATTTGACTTTTGTATTCAAACACTTTTGTATAAAATCTGTTAAAAAATATAAAAAAATGTTACGAATTAAATATATTTTTCTTAAGTTTTCAAAAAAAATTAGATCACAAAATTCACTAGGAGGAAAACATGATCTTTTTAAAATACATATATCAAATGTCGACCGCAATTTCTTCAGTAAAAAATAATTTATAACCAACAATCGAATTTCAAAATGATTAATTTTAAAAAGAATTAATCGAAAATTTAACCATGACTATGTTTAATATTTTCAAGATTTTCTGGCAGTACTTAAATATAAATGTTAGGATCCTAGCGCTTACCACTACGTCAAAAGCAGCTACTTGTGCAGATGGCGCAACTATAACCTTTATAGTGTAGCAGCCAGCGCCGCGTTTCGATATAGGGAGATGTTGGACACCCCAACAACAACCCCCCAGCATCTGCCAGCACTACCAAGTCCCCGTATGAGAAATGGTTGTCCCCATCTGAGACCATGGATGCACAACATGCCTTTGGCATAAATCTCATAAATATGCCCGACAGTGGGAATCGAACCCGTGACCTGCTCTGATATCAATTGTTAGGCCCTAAATCAACTGTAAGGGGGGGTGAATACAGTTAAATAATCAAATCGAAATAACGAGCTCAACAGATGAAAACAATTTTTATATTAAATGAATAAAAACTGATTACAATACTCTCTCAAAGGATGAACAGATATCCTTGAGAGCTGCTAGGTTATGAGTATGATATATCAATGCTAAACACCTATAGTGTTAACCTAACATGTGCTTATATACTGTACAACTACAATCAATCTAGAAGATATGTTACAAGTAATAAGGAATCCTAATACATATCCAACTATTGATTGCTACAAATAAGTAAAGTTCTTCACCGACATATCTTTGCAAGTATATCTTCCTGTGATATCTCCTGATTTTCAGCTTGACAGATACTGGTATGAACATATACTGATGACAAGTACTGATCAGTAAATACTAATGTCAAATACTGATGATGTCATCTTTGTCAAACTCTGATATCAAGTGTTAATGGTAAACTCTGATAGTTAAATACTGATATCATCAATTTCATCTAACAATAAACAACACAATATTGACACCAAACTTGAGTTGGACATATTGTGTCTCAAAACTCATATTAGATGCTAATATCTATATAAATTCTGAAAATGTATCCCTTGATGCTTCATCAATTTACCTTAGAAAGGTAAGATTTTCATGTCGTCACCACTCACCGTACTCTTTATAGTACACCACGTGTAGTTTATCACAAATTGTAACAATCGAAGAAAGAAAAGCAATAGATTTTTCCTCAACCTGGCTGGGGCAGAATATAGTTGAGCAAGTACAAGTAGAACAGTACCTATAATGGAGTTGGACATGACAGACCTCCGGAAAACACATGTAGAATGGGTGTGTAATATATGTAGAATAGGTGTCGCACGTACATATTTAGTATAATTGTTGCTTATATAAAATATACAGTATATTTTATCTAGTCATTTGCACCTAATGTTGTGTTATCGCCTAGTCTGTGTATATATCAGAGTCAGAACCTTTTCGTTAAGTCAATTGTTAGTATTTAACGTCCTTGTCATTACTCGCTACTAGAATTGTGCACTTGAGACCCCATTAACTAGAATGAAAGAATTTATATATGGCTCTCAGTTATGTGACCACTTTGATATTTAACCCTAAGCAATCTCGTGTATTATATAAACCCAAGTACAATACCGATTGACCGATTATCAAATTTTTTCGGCGTGCAATGCACGAACAAATGTAAACTTATTTGAAATAGTTAAAAAAATCAAATTAAAGTTCAAACAAATAAAAAAATTAGCGATTCGTTTGATTTTATTTCAGCTCTATCTTGAGTTCTATAAATCAGATTTTGACGAATTTACAGCCCACGCGAAGCTCTTGAATTAATGTTTAATTTAGTGAAGTTTAAAAAAATCCAACAAATAATATCCAGAAATCCAGAAAAAAAGAAGAATAATTACCTATTTTGCGTTATTATTTTATTCAGTTTAGGATGTCTACTTCTTTTTTGTTTATTTCATTCAAAATTGGGATATTCTATTCAATCGATAATATCAACTTATCATTAGTTATATAATATTTTTTTTTTATTTTAGAACTAACGGCTATGATCAATTTGTTTAAAGATCTAATGGACATTATTAGATTGGTAGTACATGGACCATAACTACCAAAAAACTGGATAAGATCCCCCTTACACATGTTATATAATAAAGATATAATTTATAATTAGATATAAGTAATTATATAAATTAGTACAACATTTGAATCTGATCAATAACCTATGTAATTCTAGATTAAAATATTCTAATTGAAATGCATAACTGAGTCAGATTTATATTTTTCAGAACCTATTTACCGTGTCATTTTGTGAACTTATTTATTTTAAAACCTAATTATTATAAATAGTTATTATAATATAATGAAAGTTATATTCGGCTATAATTATTCAGACATGTTTATTCTTTTAATAAATATAATTAATAAAATATTATAATAGAAATAATATAATAATAATTATTTAAAATAACCATGCATCGCATGAGTTTTAGGCTAGTAAATATTTAAATATATGCTATCAAATAATAATTTATTACTCGATATAATGGGCTCGAGATAAACAAAATAATATACACTTTTGATCCGGCTAAAAAATTATCCGATTGATCAGAGCTAAAATAATCTACACAATTATATGCATCCGATGAACGAAGAATTCGAAAAAAATATCTAATCTCAATCAATATTACTTTGAGCCATGAACAATATTGGAGAAGAAATCCTCAAAAAACATGTAAATAAATAAAATAACTTAAAATCAAATTATGAGAACAATTAATAATTTGAAAGACTAAATAAAAAGATGATTTTCAAATTGAGAGAATAATCACATAAAACAATACAAATTTCTATTGAACAAATTACAATATCACAAAACCTGCAACGCCCCCAAATTCGGGGTCAGAGGATTTGGTCGTCACACTGAAACATCAACCCAAAATAATTTGTTATTTAATAAACAATCACTAGAAATTGAAATATAGCATATGCGACCCAAACTAAACCAAGATCTTTTTAGGTTACAGCTCTAGAAAAAAGAAATCAAAACTCCATAAACAAATTTTCTTTCTTTTAAAACGTTTTTCAACAATTTTCAAACTCAAACCTTAACCCACTAGTATAACTTCGAAAAGAAGTATACTAGGCCAAACTATGTGATAATATAACTAAAATAAATAGAAAACAACTTTATACAATAGAACTTACTCTATTTTGCATACCCTAAAACAACCATCTTCATAATTGCATCTTTCTTTGTCTTTCTCAAATTATACAGCTAAACATCGCAATTTATTTCTCACTGGATGGTTAAATTTAAAATAGACAAGTATGAGCGAAAGAAATGCTCAGCAAGTTCAGTATAACTTAGTTATGGTGTTTTGATGTAAAATCGACACCTGCAATGGAGCATAACATTTATAACAATAATTGTTCAACCAAAAAATTAGTTAAGGAATCCGATTATTATTTCGTCAACTGTATTCAAAACTATTTTGATATATTTCAACTCTTTTTTCATTAAACATTTTGATATTTGAGCAAAATACTTCAGCAATAATTTGAATTTCATTAAGGATCAGAACTTGTAAAAAGAATTTACGAAAATATCGTAAACAACAATATGAAACAGTGATTATGGACTGAATCATAAAGTTTATATCAACTTTATTCAAAACAACAATCTTGATATTAATACTCATTTTGATGTCAATGTTAACTTAGATATTAATACTAATTTTGATGTTAATAACGTCCTATACTAAAGTCAACAACAACTTAGATATTAATAACAATTTTTTTATATTAACAGCAAGTTAAATATCAATATCAATTTTTGAAGTAAACCACGCAACAACAATTAAATCCTCTATTTTATGATTATCAACAACAGTTTAGATGTCCATGTCAATTTAGGTGTTAACACCAAATTTAGATTTCAACCACAATTTATATTGGAACCAATTATACACTATGATGTTCCTAATGATCAGTCCCGAAACAACACCGATATCCAGCAGCCTATAATGAACGTCAACTTTCTTTCAAAAAAATGTCGTCCATATTAGGATTATATTTTATTATAGTTATTAAATAAGTATCAATTTGTCTCATCACTTAGCCATTATCACGCATAATATAGGTGCGCTAAAAAAATATTGTTACCTATTATTCTTGGTTTTATACTTACGATAATTTATTTAGATTGCTTATTTTGTTTTATTAAATTTGGTAAAATAACCTGAATATTATATTTATCATTTAAATAAAAGTTCCTTTATTATTTTTATATTTAATATATTCTATTGTTTTATTGTAATCGTTATGGATTAAAAACTAGGGTATATTAATTGCTGTATTTATTACTAAGGTTCGGGAGCTCAAGGCCTTTGATGGTTGCTCTCGTGTTTCGTAGCTTAATCCTGCCTTTGAGAGATACCTACGTATCTCTGTAATCTAGAGAATCAAACCAAAAATGTAGTTCTGATTGGTGGGGGTGAGACCCCTTATATAGATGTTGGGAGTCCATGAATTGGACTTGGGTTAGGAGACTTGGTAGTCAAGTCTCAGAATTAGAATGGACTTTGGAGTCTCAAGTGGTAGGAAACTGATTCCTTATCTTTTAGGTCCCTTGGAGGCTAATCTACTAGGATTAATGTCTTTATTGGGACTCTTCTTAACAGCTGATTTTTCCCTTATTAATTAATTACGAAATTAATTAATATTCAGGGTTTTGGGCCTTCTTTGTTCCATCAGGCCTGATCTGGTCCATCATGCCTGATCAATGTGTTAACCTTTTTGGCCTGAATGTCATACATCTTCTTATCAGGCCTTGTAGCCCAAATCATGTGCAATTAATGCAATATCTAGTTACGTAATCAGGATTTATTTATTCCCTATCATTTGCCCCCCAACTTTTGGGAAACCATAAAAGATTTCACAGAAGTTAAGTTCACTCGTTCCCTTATAGGGTATCGTTTTGGTGTAAGGTGTGGAGCGACCTACACATTTATAACGATTTGCCTTGTACACGGCTTCAGGGTTGTTTTAAAAACTTCCCTATTATTTTCTTACCTTTTTCCCTCTTTTAGGAATTTTCTGGTATTTTTCAGGAATCTTCCCTTAATTTTCGGGATTTTTTCTTAATTTCTGGAACTTTCCGAATTTTTCTGCAATTTTTCAAAAACGTTTTCCAATTTTCAGCCCTTTTTCGACCAGGATTCTAGTCGAAAATTCGACCTGGATCCTAGTCAAATTTTGGGCCAGCTTTTTAATCCTGGTCGAAGAATTTCGACTAGGATTCTAGTCGAAAATTCGACCTGGATTTTGATCGGAATTTCGGTCCTTGTTTGATTCCTGTTCGTGATGTTTCGACTAGGAATCACGACCAGGGTTTCGACCTGGATCCTAGTCGAACACACGACCTGGATCTTGGTCGAATTTTTGGTCTTTTTTGACTCCTGTTCGTAATGTTTCGACTAGAAATCACGACCAAGGTTTCGACCTGGATCCTAGTCGAACTCACGACCTGGATCTTGGTCGAATTTTTTGTCCTTTTTTTTTACTCTTGTTCGTAATGTTTCGACTAGGAATCATGATCAGGGTTTCGACCTGGATCCTGGTCCTTTTGATGGGTGCTTTTCTGGTTCCTGTTCGAAGGTTTGCGAATAGAATTCACGACCTCAACCTCGATCTCGATCCTGGTCTATTTGACGGTTGTTTTTCTGGCACCTGTTCGAAGGTTTTCGAACAAAATTTACGACCTCAACCTCGATCTCGATCCTGGTCTATTTGATGTTTGTTTTTCTGGCTCATGTTCGAAGGTTTTCGAACAGAATTTACGACCTCAACCTCGATCTCGATCCTGGTCTATTTGATGGTTATTTTTCCAAATCCTATTTGGATTTGGGCCTTGATTTGGGCCTGTATTTTTCTAAATCCTAATTGGATTTGGGCCTCTATTTTTCCAAATCCTAATTGGATTTGGGCATCGATTTGGGCCTTCATTTATACATTTCCTTTAGAATTGTTTAGAATGCCCGAAAATATTCTGGAATGTTCTAGATTCTGGGCTTTTTTCTTTTGGGCTTCCAACTTTCTGGGCTTTTTGTCCCTTCATCTTCGTTTCCTTCCTTATATAAAGGAGTACACTTTATATAAAGAGTTTTGTCCCTTCATCTTCGTTTCCTTCCTTATATATGGGTTTTTTTTCAATTTAACCACTTTTTTTGTTCGAGGTGGTTACCTTTGTTGAATAAAAAGGCGATGCATTGTCTGTATCGTATAAAATAATTTTCTTGACTTCCAAATTAGTTCATTCTTCGAGCTAATTTGGATTATTTAGAAGTGTTGGATGTGTGCTAGACTCAGTAAATAGAATTCCATGTCTTATAATATTACAAATCAGTGGGTCAAAATGTTATTCGGGGACTCTTACTCTTGACTGGTCAACATGGTTGGAGGTGTACGACCATGGAGATGTGAAAAATATTTGTATCCATTGTGTTGTGCAAGACATGCTTGTACATAACAAGACTAAGTCACTATGACAACCCTAAGATTTAGTTGTATGATAATCTTTTGTATTTTGTGATTGTACCTCTTAAGTCTGTAAAAATGTTAAAAAGATTAGACTGGAAGATTTTTCTATGAACAACCATCAAGCTAAGGAATATACTCTGGGAGAAGATCAATCATGATCGTGCCTCAGAGAGAAGTGTAGAAGTTTAGAATTGAATAATGTTATTTTTGAAAAAATGTTCTAAGTCACATATCGATAAGTCACAGGTCAAGATGTATAGAGATGTCTGTCGAGAAGTCAAAAATGACTTGTAGAGAAGTCACTCTACTTGTAGAGATGTCACTCTACTTGTAGAGAAGTCCAAAGAGATATCGACAAGTCAATCTACTTGTAGAGAACTGAAGATAGCAACAAGTCAAAATTATATGTAGAGAAGTGGAGATATCAACAAGTCAAAAGTCTATATAGAGAACTGGATATATCAACAAGCCAAACTGTATGTAGAGAATTGAAGATATCGACAAGTCAATTTACTTGTAGAGAACTGGAGATATCGACATGTCATAATACTTGTAGAGAAGTGGAGATATCGATAAGTCGTTCTACATATCGATATGTGACTTCTCTATACAGTAAAATAAATCTTAACAACAGCCTCAAAATTCAAAATACAGATAACTTGAAAATCCAAGATTATCAGTAAATAAACCATTCTATCATTGAATTGGAAAGTTTACAAATGCAGCTCGAAGAGTTCAAGATCAAAGGTCAGATGAACTGGACAAATGAGGGTCACAAACCTGGAAGATTACATGTAGATATGCTGCACTCAAAATGGAAACAGACAAATAGACTTTAAAATATATGTTAGTCCATTTTAGTGTAATCTTTGTAAGTTGTGCAAACATGTCACGGGTCCTTTATTTTAGATGTAACAAAACAGATCTAGAAATCTTGTATTATCTCAAGGGAAGTAGTTGAGTTCTTATTATTCAAGAGCACGTATTTGTAGCACAACAAATTTGATTTAAATATAAATCAACTGAATTTTGATAAATTGTTTGTGTCTGTTACATTAAGTTATTTGTCACTACAAATTTATATCTAGCTATTGAAGTTCCAAAGCCTAAACACAGTATGATTTTCAAGATAGTAAAATCAAGAAAACACATTCACCCCCCCCCCCCCCCGTGTTGCACTTCATACCTAACAAGTGGAACCAGAACAAAATCTGAAAGTAAACAGATTGGATCTTGAAAGTATGAGTGCACAGACACTTAACAGTATCAAGATTCCTGTCTTTGACAAAGTGAAATACACCCTATGAAATAAAAAGATGATGTTGTTCATCAGGATGGCTAATCCACTGTATCTTAAAATTCTCAAGCATGGACCCTTCATTCCTATGATGAGGGTACTTGAAGCAACTGATGGTGATATGGTCATTCCTAGTCATTTTGCTCCTAAGGATCCATCTACATATAACTAACCAGAAAGGGAGAAAGTTTCACTTGACAGTAGCTTGCAACTCATTCTTATTTAATCTCTTGATAATATCCTGTACAACAACATTATTAACTGTGAGTCAACCATGCAGATATGGAAAAAGATAGAGATTCTGTATGAAAGTACTGAGGAAGTGAGGTCAAACCAAATAAGGATTCTGGCCTCACAATATAAGGGTTTCACTAAACCTAAAGAAGGCATTACTGAGGTTTTTGAAAGGTTCACAAATTGATAAACGATTTACAGCTGCATGACAAGTATTATGAAACTGAGGAGGTCAACCTAATATTTTTGCTCACTCTTCCTGACCATCTAGAACAAAAGATTTCTGCAACAAGGGAAGGGAGAGATCTATGGAGAATAATTTTGGAGGTTTTTATTTGTCATTCTTAAAACCTATGAGCTGAAGATGATGTAGAAAAAATCATTAAAGTTGAGTCAAGGACATGTTGTAGATGTGTCAAGTGCCTTGATAGCTAATGACAAGAAAATAACTGAAGATGAAACTAAATCACAGACTCAAGTTATGCAACCTGTTGAGCAGAAGAACAAACAAGTCATTCTGGAGTTGGAAGATGATTAGTATTACATTCTTGATAGGTTGGATGAAATGGACCAGTCTATGGCCTACCTGGCACATAAGTTTTCAAATATAAAAGTCAAGAAGCCTAGGTACTCTGTAAATTTTAAAAGCTCAAAATAATTTTAAAATATTATTTGGCTTAATTATAAATAATTTTCTTTTATTTTACTATTCATAAATAAAATTAATCGATTAAATGAATTAATCGATCAATTAAATGAATAAATAATTAACTAAAATCATTATAAATAATTAAATTAAATTTAGATTTTTGAAAAAAATAAAGAAAATATTTTTTGGGAAATAAATTAATTTAGTTAATTATTTAAAATAATTAATCAAATTAAATTTTGAATTAAAATCTATTTTTTTTGAAATTATAATAAAATTTTGAATTATTTGTTAAATAGAAATCTGACAAAGAGATTTTAGATCGCATAATTAGGTTAAAATGGATCCAAGCCGGGTCATACAGGGATGGTAAACGGGTCACGAAGAATCATCTGGGTCGGGTTGAACACCGACCAGATTCAGGGATGAGCCCAGTTTTTCGGCGAAGTTCTCCGACTCCGGTGAGTCCATTCCCCTGCCAAATCACAGCCGAATGAGCTCGATTTTAACCTCTAATCGATCATAAATCAACCCATGTACTGCAAGTCATCTGATTACAGCTAAAACCCTACCAAAACATCTCGGAACTTCAAGTTCCGATAAAAAATCGAGCTTATGGCCGAGCTTTTCCGGCGAATAGCAATTACCAGAAAATTTGAACCCAAACTCAACAACCTTTATTAAAAACGAAGATTATTCTTACACCAATATAGCCATACTATCATTAATAACAAAAGATTAAGAATTACTTGAAAAATCCAAAAATAAAAATAATAAAAACCAAGAACTCAAGTAAACGATTCCTGGAATCAAACACTACAATTTTATATACTTATCGAATGTAAATAAAGAGTTAAAGCTATATATAACCATAGATTTCATCAAAAATCATCATAGAGAAAAGCCCGAAATTCGATTAAGAACCCTAAAATTGAGATTGAAAGTTTACCAATTTTTGGAACGTTTAGATGGCATAATATGATAAAGCTTATCAAGAGTTTCAGATTGACTATAAACACGACATGAATTGCTTTCCAGGACATCTCAATATCATGGTTTGATTCCAAGAACAGTTCTTGAAACCCTAACCCTAATTTCCGAAAAATTTCTGAAATTTTTATAATTTTTTTATTTTTATATAAATTATTAATAATTAATGTTAGATATATTTGATAATGTCATGTGTAATATAATTTGTGTTTAGTTTTTAGATCTTACCTAACAGGACAAATCAGTACTTAACTGGAGATCAGCACTTATACTGAAGACAAAACTTAAGATATCAGAACTTAAGTTATCAGAACTTAAGTTATCAGAACTTAAGTTATCAGAAGATATTTATCAGGAGATAATATCAGGACTTAAGATGACTTTCAGATAAGGCAGACGGCTGATTGAAAGGAAAGAAGATCGAGACTAAGACAGGAAGAAATATGCATGAAGAAAAAATTCTATGAAGAATAGAATACTTGGAAGAAAAGATAACTAGTTGATATATTTTAGGAAGCAGAATTATATTCCATATCAATTAGAATTTATCTTGTAACTGTGTAGTATATAAACACAGGCATAGTGTTTACACTATAAGTGTTATCATTATCGAAGTTATTATTCTTTGTAACCCTAGCAGCTCTCGTGATAATTTGTTCATCACTGAGAGAGGACAGTTCCATATTGTAACAGAGTTTATTGTGTTGAATAAAATCTATTTTATGTTACTTGAGTTCTTATATTCGATTTGATTATAGTAAACATTGTATTCAACCCCCTTCTACAGTGTGTGTGACCTAACAAGTGGTATCAGAGCAGATCTGTTAACACACAAACAGTTTAAGATCCAAAAACAATCATGTCTGAAGAAGAAACTCCAACCAAGCCTACCAAAACTGAAGATCCTCTAAAAACTATAACCCATAGTCGATATGAGACTATAAGAGTTCCCATATTGAGACCTTCTGAGTATCCCATATGGAAAGTGAAGATGGCTATGTTTCTGGAAGCAACATATCCAGAATATCTCGACAGGATTTATGAAGGACCACATATGCCAACCAAACTCTCTGTGAAAGTTGCAGGTCAGCCAGCAAAGTCTGTACCAAAGGAGAAAAGTGATTACACTGCTGAAGATATCTCATCGATTGCAAAGGATGCAAAGGTAAGACACTTGCTACATAGTGCCATTGATAATGTCATATCAAACAGGGTAATTCAATGCAAAACTGCAAAAGAGATATGGGATGCTTTGGAAACAAGGTGTCAGGGAACTGATTCAATCAAGAAGAACAAGAAGACTATACTCACTCAAGAGTATGACCACTTTGACTCAAAGCCTGATGAGTCATTAACTGATTTATATGACAGATTTGTCAAACTCTTGAATGATTTGTCACTAGTTGACAAAGAGTATGGTATTGAAGATTCAAATCTTAAATTCCTGTTAGCTCTTCCTGAAAGATGGGATTTGAAGGCCACAATAATAAGAGACAACTATAATCTTGATGAAACAACTCTTGATGAAATTTATGGGATGCTCAAGACTCATGAACTTGAGATGGAATAAAGAAGCAAGAGGAATGGAAGAAAGTCAAGGACAGTTGCTTATGTGGCTGAGGAGGAAAATCCCAAAGTTGCTGCCTCAAAGAAAGGCAGGGGCAAGGCTCTCATCACAAAGTCTGATACTGAGTCATCAAGTTCTGATAGTGATGATGACTCAGAAACTGAAAGTATACCTGAGATGGACCCTGATGAGGAGATGATGAAGCTGTGTGCTCTTATGGTGAAAGGAATCACAAAGATTGCATACAGGAAATTCAGGAGAGGAAAGAAGTTTCCCAGGAAAGGTGCAAGTTCCGATAAGAAAGGTTTCAGAAAATCTGAAGGCAAAGGAGGAAAGTCTGACATAGGAGATTACTCAAATGTTAAATGCTACAACTGTGGTGAGAAAGGCCACATATCTTCTGATTGCAGAAAAGGGAAAAGTGACAAAGGCAAGGCTCTTATCACAAAGAAGAAAATCTGGTCAGATGCTTCAGATTCTGAGGATGAGGAAAACTATGCCTTGATGGCAAATGCTGAAAGCAGTTCTGATACTGCTGACTTAAAGGTACCTCAAACTACTTATGCCTTTCATACTGATGATATTACTGAGTTGAGAAGATATCTTAAAACCATGTTCATTAGTTATGTTAAATATATTTGATAATGTCATGTGTAATATGATTTGTGTTTAGTTTTCAGATCTTACTTAAACAGGACAAATATGTACTTAACTGGAAATCAGCACTTATACTGAAGACAAAACTTAAGATTCAGAAGATATTTATCAGGAGATAATATCAGGACTTAAGATGACTTTCAGATAAGGAAGGCGGCTGATTGAAAGAAAAGAAGATCGAGACTAAGACAGAAAGAATTGTGCATGAAGAATAAATTCTATGAAGAATAGAATACTTGAAAGAAAAGATAACTAGTTGATATATTTTAGGAAGCAGAATTATATTCCATATCAATTAGAAGATTATCTTGTAACTGTGCAGTATATAAACACAGACATAGAGTTTACACTATAAGAGTTACGATTATCGAAGTTATTATTCTTGATAACTCTAGCAGCTCTCGTGATAATTTGTTCAACACTGAGAGATGACAGTTCCATATTGTAACAGAGTTTATTGTGTTGAATAAAATCTGTTTTCTGTTACTTGAGTTCTTATATTCGATTTGATTGTACTAAACACTGTATTCAACCCCCTTCTACATTGTGAGTGACCTAACAAGTGGTATCAGAGCCATCTGTTAACACACAAACATTTTAAGATCCAAAATCAATCATGTCTAAAGAAGAAACTCCAACCAAGCCCACCAAAACTAAAGAACCTCCAAAAACCATAACCCATAGTCGATATAAGACTATAAGAGTTCCCATATTGAAACCTTCTGAGTATTCCATATGGAAAGTGAAGATGGCTATGTTTCTGGAAGCTACAGATCCAGAATATCTCGACAGGATTTATGAAAGACCACATATGCCAACCAAACTCTCTGTTAGGTCACCCACACTGTAGAAGTGGGTTGAATACAGTGTATAGCACAATCAAATCGAATTCAAATAACACAAGTAACAGAAAACAGACTTTATTCAAAGTAATAAACTCTGTTACAATATGGAACTGTCCTCTCTTAGTGATGAACAAATATCACGAGAGCTGCTAGGGTTACAATGAATAATATTCTCGATAATGATAACACTTATAGTGTAAACCCTATGTATGTGTTTATATACTACACAGTTACAAGATAATTGCTAATTGATACGGAATATAATTCTGCTTCTTAAAATATATCAATCAGATATCTTTTCTTTCAAGTATTCTATTCTTCATAGAATTCCTTCTTAATGCATATCTCTTCTTATATTTGTCTCGATCTTCTTTCTTCAATCAGCCGCCTTCCTTATCTGAACGTTTCCTTTAAGTCCTGATTTTATCTCCTGATAAATATCTCCTGAACCTTAAGTACTGATGACTTAAGTTCTGACTTCAGTATAAGTGCTGATTTCAGTTAAATACTGATTTGTCCTGTTTAAGTAAGATCTGAAAACTAAACATAAATCATATTAGTCATGACATTATCAAATATATCTAACAATCTCCCCCAACTTGTAAATTAGCATAATATACAAGTTTAACAGATATTTGATGATGTCAAAAACATTAAGTACAAATGCATAAGAATTTAACTAGATAACTACAACTTACAGTCCTTAAAGCTTTACCAACTTTAACTTCTGATAACAACTTCATTCTATATACATATCAGAATTTGAGCAGTTGTAGATCTTGACTTGGCCTCATTTTCTGATCTCTCTAATGTCAGGAGTTGTTCTGAGATAGTTCTTTAACAAACATCTCTCAGCATATCTGAGTTCATCAATCATCCTCCTTTTAGCATCTTTAAGCTCTGCAGAATCTTCACCAGTTTGGAAGATAGCAGCCCTGAGATCATTTATTCTAGCTTTCCTTATGTCCTGATCCAGTCTGATCAAATACGCCTTGTCAGACTCAAGATTGAATTCTACAGCCTTATAACGCAGAAAGGTAGTTATAATCTTAGCAGAGTTAGGCTTCATCTCAACAATATCGCCCTTGTGATCTCTGTACTTTGAAAGATATGTGCTGTTAGACGTTACAGAGTAAAGCCTTTTCTGTCTCTGAATTTGAGTCTTCAAATAGTTTGCAGCACTTTCTGTTATTCTGTCATTCACTTAAAGTAAGAATAATACATGTTCCAATTCTTCAAAATACTTCAGTTGAATAGCATTTTCCCTTATATGGTAAACCCTACCATCTGTCATGAAGTACAACAAGATGTGTTATTTCAAGTAAGTATGGTATACCATTTGTACAGATTCTAGTTGATTCAATCTTTCAGGAGTTGCTCCAACACCTGGTTCAATTAAGGAAGTTGGATCGTTGGTTGTGTTCTGTATTCTTCTTTCATCAGCACTACCCAATCCAGATTTATCTCTTGCTTCCTTTCCAGTAACCACTCTTGCTTCAAAACCACTTGCAACAGTCTTCAAAGGTTGAGTCTGTTTGGCTTTAGTGAAACCTGGTAGGAGTATCTTTGAAGGTTTAACATGAGCAATGTCAGAGGTTTCCTTTTCCTTATCTTCTGATATCAAGTCAACTTGAGCTATGTCAGAGGTTACTTGCTTCTTTGTAATATCAGAACTAATTATATCTCGACTCTGAACAACTGGAGCCATGTCAGAGGTTGTTTTAGAAATCTTTCTTGAAGTCAGAGTAAGATCAGCATCTTCAACAGTAATTTCTTCATTCACATGAGGCACATAAACCTTTACAGGTTCACCAACTTTTTCTTTGCCCTTAGACCTTGGATCTATCTGCAATTGTGATTTAGCTTTGGTTGCTTCAAGATTTGTCCTTTCTTTTATCATAATGCCTTTGGCCTTAGGAAGTTTCTTTTTACCAACAGAAGCTTCAGATTTAGAATTGACTTTTTCTGACTTAAGTCTAGCTTCTTCTTCCATCAGACTCTCAAGGTCCATTCCTGGATTTTCTTTCAGAAATAACTATCTTGAAATTTCTTCATCAAGATCCAAAAGTTCATCAGAACTTATCCTTTTACCAGTATCAGAAGTAATTCTTTTTCCAGTATCAGAACTTGTCCTATGACTTATAGTTTCAGCTCTTCTTGATGAGAGACTTCTACCTTGACCATGACCTCCACCCATTCCAGAGTTTCCCTGGTCATCTTTTCCATCATCCTTCCCCTTCAGTATCTTAACAGTTTTGCATTTGGACTTAATTACCTTCTCCCCCTTTTTGGCATCAGCAGGTAAGAGAAGAGAGACAAGCAATTCCACTGAGGATCGGATTTCATCGAGTTGAGATTGCTGAGAAGCTTGATTTTTCAAAATTTCATCAATCTGAGACTGTTGCTTCTCTTGGGTCTTCTCAATATAAGCAACTCTGTCAAAGGTAGGTTTGAAAAAGTTTTTCTTGTCCAGCTTGACAAGTGTATCTTGCTGCATTAAGAGTTCTTGAACCCTGTTCAACTTATCTTGAGTGATAGACTGTTGACCTTGAAGGTGCCGTGTAGTAAGTGTAGTAACTCTTAGCAGTGTCTTGAAATCATCATTAGTTAGCATCTCATCAGCTTTTACCAAGTGCTCAGCAAGAATTTTTTCAGATGGAACAAAGGTAACTGTGTTCCACTCCTTAGTCCACTCATGTCCTCTAGGAGTTTCACTCCAAGGTACTGGTGCATCTCCTCGAACAAACTTTTTGACTAATTCAGATTTAGGAATAGTTTGTTGAGGTGCATGTCCTGAAGCACCAGCTTCATCAGCATCTGCATTTGTAGTAGCAGCATCAGTATCATCAGCATTTGCAGCATCATAACTTACAGATTCAACATCCTCTGATAAAAGAACAGTATGAAAGGCTATGGAGGCTTCAACATCATCCTCTAAGTGCTGATCTTCTTCGTAGTTCTGATCAACATCCATAGTCTGATGCTCACCTATATTCTGATCTTCAATGACTAGATGCAGAGAAGGTGTTGTAGACAATTCTGGAGTTTCATTAGCATCGGTAATTGGTGTTGTTGATGGATTAATTGGAGCAGTTGGAGCTTCTAAGTAGAGAACCTCAGGCACAATTAGGTTATGAATATCAATCTCAGCACTTGTGCCTGGGTCTGCAGTAGATACTGGGTCATGTACAGGAGACACATGTGGTGTAGTTGCTTTATCTGTAGCAGCTTCCTGAGGTGGTGACAATGGAGATGGAGAAGCAGTAGCTTTAGCAAATTCTGGCTCTTTTGAGATCAGAGATTCCTGATCTCCTTCCTTAGCTTCTTCATCCTCATCCTCTGAAACTAGCCTATTAGCTCTCTGTTTCTTTCTTTTCTTTGAAGATGGAGATTCCTTGGGAGTTTCAACATAAGACATTCTTCTAAGCCTATTGAGAAGCTTAGATCCCCCAATTCCAGTATCCTTCTGAGAAGAGACCTTCTCAGCTTCTTCAACAACAGGTTCTGATGCAGGAACCTGTTCCTCACTGTCTGACTCATCTCTCAGAACAATCCTCCTTCTCTTCTTTGGTGGCTGAGGTACAGTCTTTGTCCTCTTGGGCTTGGAAGATGAAGGCTTCACAGTATGTGCTGATGATGAAGGTTGAGTTATCTGTGAAGGTTTGAGATGTGGTCTGATAGAGTGTTGAGTAGGTTGAGATGTATGTGTGGTATGTTCTGATGGTTGTTGTGTGGTCTGGGATGTAGTGGTGGGTTGAACATCAGGATAAACAGATCTATAGGTTAGAGGATCAGCATTTACCAAGATCTGTTTTACAGACTGAGGTATCTGTAAGGATCTAACCACCGGTTTCTTAAGGTCAGCATTTACCAAATCATTAAAAGCTCGTTTTTCAAGTTTAAAGGGTGGAAATAAAGAACTGGCTGGTTGAGGTTCATTAGCACAACAGAAAGTAAATATAAGCTGACAGAATCTAGCAAAGTATACTACATTTCTATCCTCTGTCATCCTATCCCCTATAAAGCCTAGCACAACACTTGCATAATCAAAATGAGTTTGGTGAATAATAGCATACCCGATGTGCTGACTCATAATAGGAATGGCATCAAAGTTGGAACACTTATTGCCGAATGCTTTAGTGATGCAGTCGAAGAAAAAGCTCCATTCCTTTCTGATATATGCTCTTTTCAACTGTCCAAGCTTAGCCAAACTCTTCTCATACCCCAAATTGGCCATGAGCTGCTGTAGAACTGGTTCCTCCGCTGTTAAGAAAATGCAGCCTTCTGGTAAATGTAGAGCTTTTCGAACTGCTCCAGGAGTTACCACATGCTCAACATCATTTACTTCGAAAATAATGATTGGAGTACCAGTTGCACCACCATTATCAAAATGCCCAGTACGCCAGAACGTCAGAACTTGTTGGCTGGAAAGCACTTGAGGTTGGGTCAATGCATACCCAATTTCACTGTGTGCGAGAAGATCTTGCACAAAGTGCAAATCAGATGGAGCTTCATCATGGTTTAAGATTGCAGCATAGTTGTTGGGTACAAACTTTGCTCTATCTATAATCAAATCCTTAGGTGCCATGAGAAAAATTGAGAAATAATGTTTGCCTGTAAGGTGTTTGACAAAATGTCCGTATAAAAAAAACGTCAGGAGATGAGAGAGAATAGAAGTAGAGATATAAAGTGTGAAAGTAAATAAAAGATTTTACAATCTTCTCTCTCTTTTACTTATACACAGTGGAAAAAGTAACCGTTGGACACCTGTCAGACATGCAGCAATAAAGAATAATTAATGGGCACAGGAAAACAGTAATCATTACTTATCACGTGCAGTTTTTCAAGGAAAAACCGTTCCACTTACCAAGTAATCCCATTAATTAAGGTAGTTCAGTTTTAATTTAAAATTTAAACTGTTCCAACTTAAAAATTATTTTTACTGCGAGACCAATATTCTGTATAAATACACTAAGTGAGAGAATGACCAAAAATAAATAAATCAAGTAAACAGGTACTGCCACGTCAGAATCAGAACTTGATTTGTATCAGAGATAAAATGGTCATCAGAATATGGATAAATCAGGATATAAAAACACATCAAAATACCAAACAACTCAGAGACAAAATCTTGCAAAAATAGAAAATTTCATTAATATATTGAGAAAATACATTCATGAAATTGAAATTACAGCACAAAATTACAAGATTGTCCTAAGCTACAAATCCTATTTCTTCTTCCTACTTTCTACAAAAAGAACAGCGAGACGAATGATTCGCTCCTGCTGTCGAAGAGCTTCCAACCGTTCTTCTTCCAGTCGCTCGACATAGCGATGGTAATCCATATAGAAGAACAAGAGGTCTGTCAGAACCTCTTGGGGAACAGAGTCCCAAACCTCATCAGGAATGGCAGTTACATGCCATTTCTGCTGCCATTCTGGACAGCTCATGGTGAGAGAGAAAGTATCATAGTTCAGAGCTAAGTTGTAATTAACCATGATTGTGATGAGTGAAGAAGAAATGAGTTTGAGAGTTTGGGTGTAAATGAGAGATGTACTGGCTGGAATGAAGTGTAGGTTTATATAGGCAATAGAATGCCAGGAGACGCAAGGAAAATTGAATGCTGACAGGTAGAAATAATTCTACCTCGTCTCCCTAGACTGAGGAGAATAAAAACAGTCATTGGAAGTGTAAAACAGGGTTTAATGCGCACAAGAAACAAGTAAACATTACTGTGCATGGACATGTACCACTAACCCTAAGTGTATTGACTGTTAATATCTCACTCGAACATATTCTGATTTAAAATAAGACTGTTTCAGATTTTAACCACAAATAAGTCAAGTACAGGATCATAATTTAATATCAGCACTTAGACTTATATCAGAACTTAACAGTCATCAAAACATGATTTCTTAGCTCGAAAAGTGAATGCCTATCTCTGTAATTCTTCACACAGATTCTGATTTTGGTTCTTCAGAACTTAATCATCAGAACTTTCATCAGAACCTGTCCTTAGATTGTATGAAATCTGACACATAAATTGTTCATCTAAAACATCATTTATCTCCACAGTAATTTTCACCATTCATATGGAGTGTACGTGTGTGCAATCAGCTAAATATCAGATAAAGATTAAAGTCTGATTCACTTCAGTACATCTTAGAAATAAGGCATAACTAAGAATTTTGCTCAAAATCTATCAAAATTCTGAAGCCTACTATTGAATGAGTTCATGCATGAGTCCACCTCAACTGTTTTGTTCTTATTTTATGCATCTTTTGAAATTCCATTTTACAGTGGCTTCTCAGTGTAAGTGAGTCACGACTGCTTATCAGAATTTATGCTATTACCAGAGTATTTCTCCAGTAATCATAGAGTGTGAAAAGTCACCAAGAAAAATAGTTATTTGCTTTTCTGATGCATATTACTTAATACCAGCAATGCACTTGGGTCGTTCCTTCCACATTTTTACTCTAGATCTCAAAGGAGTACCTGATTTTTATTCCTCGTTCTTTTCCTTTTTCTTTTGATAAGTGAGGTTTATCAGCACTTAGTACATTCACCAGATTTACTAACATCAGAACTTAACAGATGAGAAGCATTATTCTAGTTTTTGACTTAGTAATAAGATAGACAAAGTAAATTGAACTAAGCTCAATATCAGAATTTGCTTGTGTTAAGAGATTTCCACATAAATAATTACTTCAAATATGGGATCTTTAGTATATTAAAGACTACCTGGTCAGCATCTAGCACAATTATCCTCATTGGATTGACTAATCACAGAAATATTCATATCACCTTCAGAGTTTAGAAGTACACATCAGACAACAATCAGTACTTAAGCAAATTTCAATTAAGCACAGAATACACAAAGACAGTAATATCTGTAAATACTGATTCATAAAGTCTGATGCATCAGAACAAAAGCTAAGCAGATTTAGAGAAAGAACCTGAAATCATTCCAAGTTCATTTACCAATCTTGTAAAAGTAGCTTCACACAGTGGTTTTGTGAAGATATCTGCTAGTTGTTGATCTGTTGGAACAAAGTGCAATTCCACAGTACCTTCATCCATATGTTCCCTTATGAAGTGGTACCTAATGTTGATGTGCTTTGTCATTGAGTGTTGAACTGGATTACCTGTCATAATAATAGCACTTTGATAATCACAGTAAATAGGGATTTTAAAATATGTTAACCCAAAATCCAGTAACTGATTCTTCATCCAAAGAATCTGTGCACAACAGCTTCCTGCAGCAATGTACTCTGCTTCTGCAGTTGATGTGGAATTGACTTTTATTTCTTGCTAAACCAAGAAACCAATCTGCCTCCAAGAAATTGGCAGCTTCCACTTGTGCTCTTCCTGTCAATTTTGCAACCTGTAAAATCTGCATCTGAGTAACCTATTAGTTTAAAATCTGATTCTCTGGGATACCACAATCCCAGATCAGTTGTTCCCTTAAGATACTTGAAAATTCTTTTCACAGCTGTTAAGTGAGGTTCTCTTGGATCTGCTTGAAATCTTGCACAAAGACAGGTAGCATACATGATATCAGGTCTACTAGCAGTTAGATAGAGTAAGGAGCCAATTATACCTCTGTATTTAGTAATATCTACTGATTTACCAGTATCCTTATCTAGTTTTGTTGCTGTGGCCATGGGAGTGGATGCACTTGAACAATCCTGCATTCCAAATTTCTTCAGCAAATTTTTGGTGTATTTGGTTTGACAAATAAAAGTGCCTTCTTCATTCTGCTTGACTTGAAGGCCCGGAAAATAGCTAAGTTCCCCCATCATACTCATTTGATATCTTGACTGCATCAGTTTGACAAACTTCTTACAAAGTCTGTCATTTGTAGAACCAAAGATGATATCATCAACATATATCTGAACCAGAAGTAAGTCCTTTCCATGGTTGAGGTAGAGTCCTTTCCATGGTTGAGGTAGAACAGTGTTTTGTCTATAGTTCCTCTGTTAAATCCACTTTCCAGAAGAAACTGAGCTAAAGTCTCATACCATGCTCTAGGAGCTTGCTTAAGGCCATAAAGTGCTTTATCAAGCCTGTAGACATGATTTGGATATTTAGGATCTACAAAGCCTGGAGGTTGTTCAACATACACTTCCTCCTCCAATTCTCCATTGAGAAAAACACTTTTCACATCCATTTGAAAGACAGTAAACTTTTTGTGAGCAGCATAAGCCAAAAATATTCTTATGGCTTCTAATCTTGTAACTGGTGCAAAAGTTTTATCATAATCAATTCCCTCTTGTTGAGAATATCCTTTTGCAACCAACCTTGCTTTATTCCTTGTAATTATGCCATCACTATCAGTTTTTCTGAACACCCACTTTGTACCAACAACAGATCCGTTCTTTGGTCTTGGCACTAGGGTCCATACTTTGTTTCTTTCAAATTCATTTAACTCTTCCTGCATTGGTTGCACCCAATCAGTATCTTGAAGAGCTTCTTCCACTTTCTTTGGTTCGGTCTGAGAAAGAAAAGAATTGTAAAGACATTCACTTGAAGTGGCTGTTCTAGTTCTGACACCTGCATCAGGATTTCCAATTATTAAGTCAGGTGTATGTGATTTAGTCCACTTCCTTGCAGATGGAAGGTTTTCTCTAGAACTGGATGCTCCCCCATGATCCATGCTATCTTCATCAACATTTTCTGATGCTCCCCCTGAAACTATGCTCTCTGAGTCAGATCCTTCAAAATTTAAGTTTTCAGAACTATCAGAACTTGACTTATCAGAACTTGATGAATCAGAACTTGAAGAGCCAGTTGTACGTTCTGATGCTTCTTGAGATATGGTTGTATCTTCAGTATGCTCCCCCTACACAGGTGCATTCTCCTTTGACATAGTCACCACAGTTTCAATGATATCAGAGTTTAATCCATCAGAGTTTGTAGTATCAGGACTTAGACTATCAGGGTTTTCAGTATCAAAATTTAATTCTTCATTTTCAAATCTCAGCTGATGATGATCATTGAAATCTTCAAGTCCAGTAATCTTCTTATCATCAAAAGATACATTGATGGATTCCATGACCACCCTTGTTCTCAAGTTGTAGACTCTGAAGGCTTTTGTGGAAAGTGGATATCCAACAAAGATTCCTTCATCAGCTTTTAGATCAAATTTGGATAGCTATTCAGGATGAGTCTTAAGAACAAAGCACTTGCATCCAAATACATGAAAATACTTCAGATTTGGCTTCTTTTTCTTCACCATCTCATATGGTGTCTTTCCTTGCTTGTTAATGAGTGTTGCATTCTGAGTAAAACAAGCAGTCTGCACAGCTTCAGCCCAGAAATAGGTTGGAAGCTTTGCTTCATCAAGCATAGTTCGTGCAGCTTCAATAAGAGTTCTATTCTTTCTTTCAACAACTCCATTTTTCTGTGGAGTTCCAGGAGCAGAAAATTCCTGCTTGATTCCATGGTTTTTGCAGAACTCTTCCATTGTCAAATTCTTGAATTCAGTGCCATTATCACTTCTTATTATCTTCACAGAATCTTTGACCAATTTATCCAGTTGCTTGACATGATCAATCAAGATAGATGCAGTTTCACTTTTTGTGTGCAAGAAATACACCTATGTGTATCTGGTGAACTCATCTACTATGACCATAACATATTTCTTCTTTGCAATAGACATGACATTCACTGGACCAAATAGATCAACATGTAGTAGGTGATAAGGCTCAAGAATTGATGATTCAGTCTTGCTCTTGAATTAAGATTTCCTTTGTTTAGCTTTCTGACAAGAATCACAAAGGCCATCAGGAGCAAATACTGAGTTTGGCCGTCCTCTCACAAGATCTTTCTTGACTAGTTCATTTATATTGTTGAAATTTAAATGAGAGAGTTTCTTGTGCCAGTTCCAGCTTTCTTCAATTGATGCTCTACTCATCAGATAGATTGCAGAATCATCAGTACTTGTTGAAAGCTTGGCTTCATAAATGTTACCATGCCTGTATTTTTTCAGAACAACTTTGCCTGTAGATTTACTTACAACTTCACAGTGTTCTTCAAAGAAATCCACATGATAACCTCTGTCACAAATTTGACTAACACTCAACAGATTGTGTTTAAGTCCTGAGACCAGAGCTACTTCTTTAATGATGACATTTCCAAGATTGATATTGCCATATCCCAATGTTTGTCCAATGTTGCCATCTCCATAAGAAACACTTGGGCCAGCCTTCTCCACAAAGTCTGATAGCAGGGCTTTATTTCCAGTCATATGTCCTGAACATCCACTGTCCAGAACTAGAATGTTTTTCCTGTTGCCCTGCAATCACAAAGACCACTAATGATTAGTTTTAAGGACCCAGACTTGCTTGGATCCTTTGGCCTTATTAAGTTTGTTAACATTTGCAGCGGATTTTGCATCAGAGTTTATGTTAACTTTTTTCTTATCAGCATTTATACTATCAGACTTTATATCAGAACTTATACTAGAAGGAACAATGCTAACTTTCTTTAAAGAAGGTTTTATTCGATAATAATCATAGTACAAACTATGATATTCCTTACAAGTATAAATGGAATGCCATAAACTACCACAATGAAAACAAGGATTTTGTGGCTTATATCTAACAGACTGACTCTTAACTCCGGACTTTGAAGGTAAGGAGTTTATGTTCTTATTCATCCTGCAAAAGGAAGCCAGATGATTAGAACTTCCACAATTATGACATGTTTTTTAGGAGCATTAGGAACAGGTTTATAATCATTGCTTTTATTCACACCTTCCTTTCCATTCCTATTTTCCTAGGTGATTTTACCTTGTTTGCATTCTTAACATCTTTCAGCTTATGCTTAAGCTGCTTTTTTGTCATTAAGCCTATGTTAACTTCAGTTGTCTTTTCCTGTTTTAGTTTGTCAAAAGTTAATTCCTCTTTAACTTCCGATTTCTCAGTTTCAGACTTTACAGCTAAAAACTTAACAGGTTTTAATTTTGACTTTTGTTTAACAACTATAGGCTTAATATCTACAGTTCCTTTATCATTCTTATCATCTACATAACCTAAGCCCTCTTTCCAGTTTCCACTACTTAACAAATTATGAGTTGTTCTGCCAGAGTTAGTCCAAGTCCTGATAATCTCTCTTTCCTTTTCTAACTCAGTTTTTAGAGATTCATTCATTTTAAGTACTTCATCCCTAACATAGAAAGCATCATCTCTATCTCTCTGAGTTTGATGGAACATGACTAACTCTTTTTCTAGATAATCATTCCTTTTCTTACAGGCAAGATTTTCAGAAGTTAATCTTTCACATGTTAAAGTTTGATCTCTATAGATAATGAAGATGGTTTTAAGATAGCTTCTCAACTCATTAATGTCATCAGTATGAAAGGCATAAGTAGTTTGAGGTACCTTTAACTCAGCAGTATCAGAACTGCTATCAGCATTTACCATCAAGGCATAGTTCTCCTCACTTTCAGAATCTGAAGTGTCTGTCCAGCTTTTCTTCTTTGTGACAAGAGCCTTGCCTCTATCACTCTTCACTCTCTTGCAATCAGGAGATATGTGGCCTTTCTCACCATAGTTGTAGCATTTGACATTTGTTTTATCTCCTCTGTCAGACTTTCCTCTTTTGCCTTCAGACTTTCTGAAATTCTTCTTATCAGAACTTGCACCTTTCCTGAAAAACTTCTTTCCCTTCCTGAACTTCCTGTATGCAATCCTTGTGATTCCTTTCACCATAAGAGCACACAACTTCATCATCTCCTCATCAGCATCCATCTCAGGTGAGCTTTCAGTTTCCGAGTCACCATCACTATCAGAACTTGATGACTCAGTATCAGACTTTGTGAAGAGTGCTTTACCCTTGCCTTTCCTTGAGGTCGCTGCCTTGGGAGATTCTTCAGCCTTAAGAGCAACTGTCCTTGACTTTCCTCCTTTCCTCTTGCTTCTTTGTTCCATCTCAAGTTCATGAGTCTTGAGCATCCCATAAATTTCATCAAGAGTTATTTCTTCAAGATTATAGTTGTCTCTTACAGTTGTTGCCTTCAAATCTCAGCTTTCAGGAAGAGCTAACAGGAATTTAAGGTTTGAATCTTCAAGATCATACTCCTTATCAACCAGTGACAAATCATTCAAGAGTTTGACAAATCTGTCATATAAATCAGTCAATGACTCATTGGGCTTTGAGTCAAAGTGTTCATACTCTTGAGTGAGTATTATCTTCCTGTTCTTCTTAATCGAATCAGTTCCCTGACACCTTGTTTCCAAGGCATCCCATATCTCCTTTGCAGTCTTGCAGTTTATTACCCTATTTGACATTACATTATCAATGGCACTATGCAGCAAGTGTCGTACCTTAGCATCCTTAGCAATTGAAGCGATATTTTCAGCAGTGTAATCACTCTTCTCCTTTGGTACAGACTTTGCTGCTTCACCTGCAACTGCAATAGCGATTTTGGTTGGCTTGTGAGGTCCTTCATTGATTCTGTCAAGATATTCTGGATCTGTACCTTCCAGAAACATAGTCATCCTCACCTTCCATATGGGATATTCAGATGGTTTCAGTATGGGAACTCTAATGGTCTCATACCGACTATGGATTTGAGTCTTTGGAGGTTCTTCAGTTTTGGTGGGCTTGGTTGGAGTTTCTGCTTCAGACATGATTATTTTTGGATCTTAAACTGTTTGTGTGTTAACAAATAGGCTCTGATACCACTTGTTAGGTCACACACACTGTAGAAGGAGGTTGAATACAGTGTATAGCACAATCAAATCGAATTCAAATAACACAAGTAACAGAAAACAGACTTTATTCAAAGTAATAAACTCTGTTACAATATGGAACTGTCCTCTCTCAGTGATGAACAAATATCATGAGAGCTGCTAGGGTTACAATGAATAATATTCTCGATATTGATAACACTTATAGTGTAAACCCTATGTTTGTGTTTATATACTACACAGTTACAAGATAATTGCTAATTGATATGGAATATAATTCTGCTTCCTAAAATATATCAATCAGATATCTTTTCTTCCAAGTATTCTATTCTTCATAGAATTCCTTCTTCATGCATATCTCTTCTTACATTTGTCTCGATCTTCTTTCTTCAATCAGCCGCCTTCCTTATCTGAACATTTCCTTTAAGTCCTGATATTTTCTCCTGATAAATATCTCCTGAACCTTAAGTACTGATGACTTAAGTTCTGACTTCAGTATAAGTGCTGATTTCAGTTAAGTACTGATTTGTCCTGTTTAAGTAAGATCTGAAAACTAAACATAAATCATATTAGTCATGACATTATCAAATATATCTAACACTCTCTGTGGAAGTTGCAGGTTAGCCAGCAAAGTTTGTACCAAAGGAGAAAAGTGATTACACTGCTGAAGATATCTCATCGATTACAAAGGATGCAAAGGTAAGACACTTGTTGCATAGTGCCATTGATAATGTCATGTCAAACAGGGTAATTCAATGCAAGACCGCAAAAGATATATGGGATGATTTGGAAACAAGGTGTCAGGGAACTGATTCAATCAAGAAGAACAGGAAGACAGTACTTACTCAAGAGTATGAGCACTTTGACTCAAAACCTGATGAGTCATTAACTGATTTATATGACAGATTTGTCAAACTCTTGAATGATTTGTCACTAGTTGACAAAGAGTATGATATTGAAGATTCAAATCTTAAATTCCTGTTAGCTCTTCCTGAAAGATGGGATTTGAAGGCCACAATAATAAGAGACAACTATAATCTTGACGAAACAACTCTTGATGAAATTTATGGGATGCTCAAGACTCATGAACTTGAGATGGAACAAAAAAGCAAGAGGAATGGAAGAAAGTCAAGGACAGTTGCTTTTGTGGCTGAGGAGGAAATTCCCAAAGAAGCTGCCTCAAGGAAAGGCAGGGGAAAGGCTCTCATCACAAAGTCTGATACTAAGTCATCAAGTTCTGATAGTGATGATGACTCAGAAACTGAAAGTATACCTGAGAAGGACCCTGATGAGGATATGATGAAGCTGTGTGCTCTTATGGTGAAAGGGATCACAAAGATTGCATACAGGAAATTCAGGAGAGGAAAGAAGTTTTCCAGGAAAGGTGCAAGTTCTGATAAGAAAGGTTTCAGAAGATCTGAAGGCAAAGGAGGAAAGTCTAACAGAGGAGATTACTCAAATGTTAAATGCTACAACTGTGGTGAGAAAGGCCATATATCTCCAGATTACAGAAAAGGGAAAAGTGACAAAGGCAAGGCTCTTGTCACAAAGAAGAAAAGCTGGTCAGATGCTTCAGATTCTGAGGATGAGGAAAACTATGCCTTGATGGCAAATGCTGATAGCAGTTCTGATACTGCTGACTTAAAGGTACCTCAAACTACTTATGCCTTTCATACTGATGATATTACTGAGTTAAGAAGATATCTTAAGACCATGTTCATTAGTTATAAAGATCAAACTTTAACATGTGAAAGATTAACTTCTGAAAATCTTGCTTATAAAAAGAGGAATGATTATTTAGAAAAAGAGTTAGTCATGTTCCATCAAACTCAGAAAGATAGAGATCATGCCTTGTATGTTAGGGATGAAGTGTTAAAAATGAATGAATCTCTAAAAACTGAGTTAGAAAAGGAAAGAGAGATTATCAGGACTTGGACTAACTCTGGTAAAGCAACTCAGGATATTCTTAGTAGTGCAAACTGGAAAGAGGGCTTAGGTTATGGAGACGATAAGAACAATAAGGGAACTGTAGAAACTAAGCCTATAGTTGTTAAACAAAAACCAAAGGTAAATCCTGTTAAGTTTGTAACTGCAAAGTATGATATTGAGAAATCAGAAGTTAAGGAGAAAGTAATTTCTGACAAACCTAAACAGGATAAGACAATTGAAGTTAACATAATGACTAAGAAGCAGCTTAAGCATAAGCTGAAAGATGTTAAGAATGTAAACAAGGTAAAGCCACCTAGGAAAAATAGGAATGGAAAGGAAGGTGTGAACAAAAGTAACAATTATAAGCCTGTTCCTAATGCTCCTAGAAAAACATGTCATAACTGTGGAAATTCTAACCATCTGGCTTCTTTTTGCAGGAAGAATAAGAATATAAACTCCTTACCTTCAAAATTAGGAGTTAAGAGTCAGTCTGTTAGATATAAGCCACAAAATCCTTGTTTTCGTTGTGGTAGTTTATGGCATTCCATTTATACTTATAAGGAATATCATAGTTTGTACTATGATTATTATCAAATAAAACCTTCTGTAAAGAAAGTTAGCACTATTCCTTCTAGTATAAGTTCTGATGCAAAGTCTGATATTGCAAATACTGAGAAGAAAACTGTTAATATAAACTCTGATGCTAAATCCGCTGCAAATGTTAACAAACTTAAAAGGCCAAGGGATCCAAGCAAGTCTGGGTCCTTAAAACTAATCATTAGTGGTCTGTGTGATTACAGGGCAACAGGAATAATATCCTAGTTCTGGACAGTGGATGTTCAGGACACATGACTGGAAATAAAGCCCTGCTACCAGATTTTATGGAGAAAGCTGGCCCAGGTGTTTCTTATGGAGATGGCAACATTGGAAAAACTCTGGGATATGGAAATATCAATCTTGGGAATGTCATCGTTGAAAAAGTAGCTCTGGTCTCAGGATTTAAACACAATCTGTTGAGTGTGAGTCAAATCTGTGACAGAGGTTATCATGTGGATTTCTTTGAAAAACACTGTGAAGTTGCAAGCAAATCTACAGGAAAAGTTGTTCTAAAAGGATACAGGCATGGTAACATTTATGAAGCCAAGCTTTCAACAAGTACTGATGGTTCTGCAATTTGTCTGTTAAGTAGAGCATTAATTGAAGAAAGCTGGGATTGGCACAAGAAACTCTCTCATTTAAATTTTAACAATATAAATAAACTAGTCAAGAAAGATCTTGTGAGAGGACTGCCAAAGTCAGTATTTGCTCCTGATTGCCTTTGTAATTCATGTCAGAAGGCAAAACAAAGAAAATCTTCATTCAAGAGCAAGACTGAATCTTCAATTCTTGAGCCTTATCACCTACTACATGTTGATCTATTTGGTCCACTGAATGTCTTGTCTATTGCAAAGAAGAAATATGCAATGGTCAGAGTGGATTTCTTGCACACAAAAAATGAAACTACATCTATCTTGATTGATCATGTCAAGCAACTGGATAAATTGGTCAAAGATTCTGTGAAGATCATAAGAAGTGATAATGGCACTAAGTTCAAGAATTTAATCATGGAAGAGTTCTGCAAAGACCATGGAATAAAGCAGTAATTTTATGCTCCAGGAACTCCACAGCAAAATGGAGTTATTGAAAGAAAGAATAGAACTCTTATTGAAGCTGCACGAACTATGCTTGATGAAGCTAAGTTGCCAACCTACTTTTGGGCTGAAGCTGTGCAGACTGTTTGTTTTACTCAGAATGCAACACTCATTAACAAGCATGAAAAGTCACCATATGAGATGGTGAAGAAAATGAAGCCAAATCTGAAGTATTTTCATGTATTTGGATGTAAGTGTTTTGTTCTTAAGACTCATCCCGAACAACTATCCAAATTTGATCTAAAAGCTGATGAAGGAATTTTTGTTGGATATCCACTTTCTACAAAAGCCTTCAGAGTCTACAATTTAAGAACAAGGGTTGTCATGGAATCTATCAATGTCTCTTTTGATGATAAAAAGACTACTGTACTTGAAGATTTCAATGATCATGATCAGCTGAGATTTGAAAATGAAGTTTTAAATTCTGATTCGGTAAATCCTGATACTGCAAATTCTGATGGATTAAACTCTGATGTTATTGAAACTGTGATGACTACGCCTAAAGAGAATGCACCTGTGCAGGGGGGCATACTGAAGATCTAACCACATCTCAAGAAGCATCAGAACCTACAACAGGCTCTTCAAGTTCTGATGGGCCAAGTTCTGATAATTCTGGAAACTCATGTTTTGATATTTTTGGAAACTCAAATAATGAAGGATCCAACTCAGAGAGTATAATTTCAGGGGGAGCATCAGAAAATGTTGATGAAGACAGCATGGATCATGGGGGAGCATCCAGTTCTAGAGAAAACCTTCCATCTGCAAGGAAGTGGACTAAAGCACATACACCTGACTTAATTATTGGAAATCCTGATGCAGGTGTCAGAACTAGAACAACTACATCAAATGAATGTATCTATCATTCTTTTCTTTCTCAGACTGAACCAAAGAAAGTGGAAGAAGCTCTTCAAGATGCTGATTGGGTACAAGCAATGCAAGAAGAGTTAAATTTATTTGAAAGAAATAAAGTCTGGACCCTAGTGCCAACACCAAGGAACAGGTCTGCTGTTGGTACAAAGTGGGTGTTCAGAAACAAAACTGACAGTGATGGCATAATTACAAGGAACAAAGTGAGACTGGTTGCAAAAGGATACTCTCAACAGGAGGGAATTGATTATGATGAAACATTTGTACCAATTGCTAGATTGGAAGCCATAAGAATATTTTTGGCTTATGCTGCTCACAAGAAGTTTAAAGTCTTTCAAATGGATGTGAAAAGTGCTTTCTCAATGGAGAATTGGAAGAAGAGGTATATGTTGAACAACCTTCAGGCTTTGTAGATCCCAAATTTCCCAATCATGTCTACAGGCTTGATAAAGCACTTTATGGCCTTAAGCAAGCTCCAAGAGCATGGTATTAGACATTAGCTCAGTTTCTTCTGGAAAGTGGATTTAACAGAGGGACTATTGATAAAACATTGTTCTACCTCAACCCTGGAAAGGACTTACTTTTGGTGCAAATATATGTTGATGATATCATTTTTGGTTCTACAAATTACAGACTTTGTAAGAAGTTTGCCAAGCTGATGCAGTCAAGATATCAAATGAGTATGATGGGAGAACTTAACTATTTTCTGGGCCTTCAAGTCAAACAGAATGAAGAAAGAACTTTTATTTGCCAATCTAAGTACACCAGAAATTTGTTGAAGAAATTTGGAATGCAAGATTGTTTAAGTGCATCCACTCCTATGGCCACTGCAACAAAGTTGGATAAGGATACTGGTCAATCAGTAGATATTACTGATTACAGAGGTATGATTGGTTCACTACTCTATCTAACTGCAAGTAGACCTGATATCATGTATGCTACCTGTCTTTGTGCAAGATTTCAAGCAGATCCAAGTGAACCTCACTTAACAGCTGTGAAATGAATTTTCAAGTACCTTAAGGGTATAGCTGATCTGGGATTATGGTATCCTAGAGAATCAGACTTAAAGCTAATAGGTTACTCAGATACAGATTTTGCAGGAAGCAAAATTGACAGGAAAAGCACAAGTGGAAGCTGCCAATTTCCTGGAGGCGGATTGGTTTCTTGGTTTAGCAAGAAATAGAAGTCAATTTCCACATCAACTGCAGAAGCAGAATACATTGCTGTAGGAAGTTGTTGTGCACATATTCTTTGGATGAAGAATCAGTTACTGGATTATGGGTTAGAATTTTCTAAAATCCCTATTTAATGTGATAATCAAAGTGCTATTGCTATGAAAGGTAATCCAGTTCAACACTCAATGACAAAGCACATCAGCATTAGGCACCACTTCATAAGGGAACATGTGGATGAAGGTACAGTGGAATTGCATTTTGTTCCAACAGATCAACAACTAGCAGATATCTTCACAAAACCACTGTGTGAAGCTACTTTTACAAGATTGGTAAATGAACTTGGAATGGTTTCAGGTTCTTTCTCTAAATCTTCTTAGTTTATGTTCTGATACATCAGACTTTATGATCAGTATTTACAGATATTACTATCTTTGTGTATTCTCTGCTTAAATTGAAATTTGCTTAAGTGCTGATTGTTGTCTGATGTGCATTTCTAAACTCTGATAGTGATATGAATGTTTCTGTGACTATTCAATCCAATGAGGATAACTGTGCTAGATGCTGACCTAGTAGTCTTTAATATACTAAAGATCCCATGTTTGAAGTAATTGTTTATGTGGAAATCTTTTAACACAAGCAAATTCTGATATTGAGCTTAGTTAAGTTTACTTTGTGTATCTTATTACTAAGTCAAAAACTAGAATAAATGCTTCTTATCTGTTAAGTTCTGATGTTAGGCTTCAGAATAATGACATATTTTAAGTAAAGTTCTTAGTTATGCCTTATTTCTAAGATGTACTGAAGTGAATCAGACTTTACTCTTTGTCTGATATTTAGCTTAATGCACACACTTACACTCCATATGAATGATGAAAATTACTATGGTGATAAATATTGTTTTAGATGAACAGTTTATGTGTAATATTGCATAAATTCTGAGGACAAGTTCTGATGGAAGTTCTGTTGATTAAGTTCTGATGAAACCATGTCAGTATTTGTGTGAAGAATTACAGGTATACACATTCACTTTTCGAGTTAAGGAGCCATATTTTCATGACTTTTAAATCTTGATAATAATCAAGTTCTGATGCTGACGTGACAGTATTTATTTACTTGGTTTATTTTTGGTCATAACCTGAACGATAATATTTTTACAGAATATTGGTTTATGTGAGATAAAACAGTCATAATCATCATGGGTTAGTGGTTAACGTGTATGTCCTGAAAAAATGCATGTGCACGGTAATTATTGCTTATTTTACATGCCCATTAACTTTTTTTTTCTAACCGTTCACTGACTGTTCACATGGTGCCAGGTGTAAAGTAAATCCCATACTTCAAAAATACAACTGTTGAGTGGAGAAAGTATATATACGAGAGATAAAATATTTTCTAATCTTTTACTTACTTTTCTATTCTCTCTCTCTCTCTCTCTCTCCCCCTCTCTCTTATTTTTTGAAGCTGTTTTTCTCTCAGGACTTTCTACAAACACTTTGCAAACATTCTCTTATTCACTTAATTTCTTACAGAGATGGCACCAAAATACGTAATTTTTGATGGAGCTAAGTTTGTTCCTAATAACTTCTCCGCTATTCTTAGCAAGTCAGAAGCCCCATCAGAAGTTCACTTCACTAAGGACTTTCTTGCTAGTTCTGATATTGGGTACGCTCTGACCGAACCTGATGCAGTCTCTGGTACTCAAGTGTTGGAGTTTTGGAGAAGCAGAGTATATGATGATGGTGGTGCTCAAGGGTCCCCAAGTATTATTTTTTCATCAGGGGAGGATGAGCATGTCGTGACATTGGCTATAGTTCAACAAGCACTGCAGCTGCCTAAGAACTGTGTTTATTCTACCATTGAAGAGCCAGTTCTTCAAAACATGATGGCAAGTTTGGGGTATGAGAGGACATTGGCAAAGCTGGGTTAGTTGAAGAGATCTTACATAAGGAGGGAATGGAGTTTCTTCTTTGACTGCATAACCAAGGCTTTTGCAAACAAATGTTCTAATTTCGATGCAATCCCCATATTCAGCCAACAAATCGGGTATGCTCTCATAAATCAAACTGATTTTGATTATGCAAGTGCTGTCTTTGGTTTTATTGGGGATAGAATGACAGAAGACAGAAATACTGTTTACTTTGCTAGATTCTGTTAGCTTATCTATAGTTTTTGTTGTGATGATAAGCCCCAATCAGCTACTGAATTAATTCTATCATTCAGACTAGCTAAAAGAGCTTTTAATGACTTATTATCTACTGATAATAAGAAGGTTGTGTTAAGACCCCTCCTAGTTCCTTTATCTGTCAAACAAGCCTTAATAACCTACGATCCAGTTAAATACACTGAACTATATCCTGATGTTCAACCATCAGAACCTCATCCATCAGCACCCACCACCTCTACACAAACACCTCAAACTTCTCAACCTCATCCTTCAGATCCTACAGTGAAGCCTTCATCTTCCAAACCCAAGAGGACTAAGAAAGTACCTCAGTCTCAACAGAAGAGGAGGAGAATGATTCTGAGAGATGAATCAGATGCTGAGGAACAGGTTACCATATCAGAACCTGTTGTTGTAGAAGCTAAGAAGGTTTCTTCTCAGAAAGATGCTGTAACTGGGAGTTCTAGTCCCCTCAAAAGGCTTAGAAAATTAAAATCAGATGAAAAAGCTCCTACAGTGTCTCTACCTTTGAAAAAGTTAAAGAAACAGAGAGCTCACAGGGACATAGTTGAGTCAGATTTAGAGGATGTAATGGAAGAAGCTAAGGAAGGGGATCAGGAATCTCTGATCTCAACAGTACCAATTGTTATTGAATCACTTCCTTCTGCACAAAAAGAAACTGCTCAAGACAGCATACCTACACCTCCTATGTCACCTATAGTTGATCTAGTACATATTAAAGAACCAGGTACAAATGCTGAAATTGATATTTATAACCTGATTGTGCCTGAGGTTTTGTACTTAGAAGCTCCACCAATTCACTTCACTCCACCAACAACATCAATTTTGGATGTTGATCAGAACCTGGCTGCAGATCAGAATTTAGAGGAAGATGTTGAAGCCTCCATAGCCTCACATACTGCTGTTTTATCTGAGGATGCTGATACTGCAGGATCTACAAGTTCTGATGCTGCCACTGAAGAAACTACTGGTGAAGCTGCTGCTAATTTAGATGCTGATGCAGCTGGTCCATCAGGACATGCACCTTAACAAACAGTTAATAAAGTTGATTTAGTTAAGAAGTTTGTTACAGGGGAAGCACCAGTACCTTGGAATGAAACTCCTAGAGGAAAGGAGTGGACTAAGGAATGGAACACAGTTAGTTTTGTTCCTTCTGAAAAGATTCTTGCTGAGCATCTGGCAAAAGCTGATGAAATGCTGATAAATGAGGATTTCAAGACACAGCTGAGAGTTACTGCATTGAGTACTAGGCACCTTCAAGGTCAACACTCGACAACTCATGCCAAGGTGAATAAAATTCAAGAAACTCTGATCCAGCAAGATATGAATGTGAAACTTGAAAAGAACAGATTTTTCAAGCCAGCCTTTGACAGAATTGCCTACATTGAGAAAACTCAGGAGAAGCAACAAACACAAATTGAAGAAATTCTGAAGAATCAAGCTTCTCACCAAAATCAACTCAATGAGATCCAATCCTCAGTGGAATTGCTTGTCTCTCTTCTTTTACCTGCTGATGCCAAAAAGGGGGAGAAAGTGATTAAGTCCAAATGCAAATCTATTCAGACACTGAAAGGAAAGGATGATGGAAATGATGACCAGGGAAAATCTAGCAAGGGTAGAGGTCAAGGTCAAGGCAGAGGACTTTAATCAAGTAAAGCTAGAATTACAAGTCAATGAACAAGTTCTGATACTGGGAGAAGAATAAGTTTTGATACTGGTAAAAGGATAAGTTCTGGTGAACATCTGGAACTTGATGAAGAAATTTCAAAGCAGTTATTTCTTAAAGAAAATCCAGGAATGGACTTTGAGAGTCTAAAGGAAGAAGAAGCTAGACTCAAAGCAGAAGGTGTCAAGACAAAATCTAAAGCTTCTATTGTTGAAAAGAAATTTCCAAAACCTAAGGGTATTGTGATAAAGGAAAGAACAAATTCTGAGGCAACCAAAGCCAAATCACAAATGGAAATTGATCCAAGGTCCAAGGGCAAAGAAAAAGTTGATGAACCTGTAAAGGTTTATATGCTAGTCATGGAAGAAGAAATAACTGATTATGAAGAAGTTGCTAATCTTACTCTGATGCATAAGAAAATTTTTCAAACAACCTCTGACATGGCTCATATTGTTCAGAGTCAAGATATAGTAAGTTATGATATGACAGTGAAGCAAGCAACCTCTGACATAGCTCAAGTTGGCTTGATATCAGAAGATAAGGAAAAGGAAACCTCTGACATTGCTCATGTTAAACCTTCAAAGATACTCCCTCCAGGATTCACCAAAGCTAAACAGGCTCAACCTTTGAAGATTACAACAAGTGGTTTTGAAGCAAGAGTTGTTACAGGAAAGGAAGCAAGAGATAAATCTGGATTGGGTAGTTCTAAGGAAAGAAGAGTACACAACACTACCAATGATCCAACTTCCTTAAGTGAACCAGGTGTTGGAGCAACTCCTGAAAGATTGAATCGACTTGAATCTGTACAAATGGTTTACCATACCTTCTTGAAAGAACATATCTTGTTATATTTTATGACAGATGGAAGGGTATACCATATTAGGCAGAATGCTATACCACTGAAGTATTTTGAGGATTTGGAACATGTTCTATTCCTACTTCAAGTGAGAAACAGATTAACAGATAGTGCTGCAGGTTATTTAAAGTCATAAATTCAAAGACAGAAGAAGCTTTACTCTGTAAAGACTGACAGCACATAATGTCCTAAGTACAGAGATCACAAAGGTGATATTGTCGAAATGAAGCCTAACTCTGCTAAGATTATAACTACTTTTTTGGGTTATAAGGCTGTGGAATTCAATCTAGAGTCTGACAAGGCATATCTGATTAGACTAGATCAGGAGATAAGAAAAGCTAAGATAAATGATCTCATAGCAGCTATTTTTCAAACTGGAGAAGATACAGCTGAATTGATAAATGCTAAAAGGAGGATGGTCAATGAACTTGAATATGCTGAGAGATTTCTTTTGAAGAACTATCTCATAACAACTCCTGATATCAAAGAGATCAGAAATTGAAGCCAAGTCAAAGATCTACAACTGTTTAAATTCTGAAGTATGTATAGACTGAAGCTGTTATCAGAAGTTAAAGATGGTAAAGCTGAAAGGACTGTAAGTTGTAGTTATCTAATCAAATTCTCATGCATTTGTACTTAATGTTTTTGACATCATCAAATATCTGTTGAACTTGTATATTATGTTAATTTACAAGTTGGGGGAGATTGTTAGATATATTTGATAATGTCATGTGTAATATGATTTGTGTTTAGTTTTCAGATCTTACCTAACAGGACAAATCAGTACTTAACTGGAGATCAGCACTTATACTGAAGACAGAACTTAAGATATCAGAACTTAAGTTATCATAACTTAAGTTATCAGAAGATATTTATCAGGAGATAATATCAGGACTTAAGATGACTTTCAGATAAGGCAGGAGGTTGATTGAAAGGAAAGAAGATCGAGACTAAGACTGAAAGAAATATGCATGAAGAAAGAATTCTATGAAGAATAGAATACTTGGAAGAAAAATAACTAGTTGATAAATTTTAGGAAGCAGAATTATATTCCATATCAATTACAATTTATCTTGTAACTGTGTAGTATATAAACACAGGTATAGGGTTTACACTATAATGTTATCATTATTGAAGTTATTATTCTTTGTAACCCTAGCAGCTCTCGTGATAATTTGTTTATCACTGAGAGAGGACAGTTCCATATTGTAACAGAGTTTATTGTGTTGAATAAAATCTGTTTTCTATTACTTGAGTTCTTATATTCGATTTGATTGTAGTAAACATTGTATTCAACCCCCTTCTACAGTGTGTGACCTAACAATTAAAATCTATTTATAATTACATAAAATACCTCTAAAATCATTTGGGGCCTAATTATATCATTTAATATAAATAATTAGCCCGAAATTAATAATTAACGGGGAAGAATATTATTTTCAAATAAATACAAAAATTATGCCAAGATTCCCCCAAAATTATGAATATTCCAAAAATGCGAAAATAATGAATACAAATTTTGATTTTATAAAAATGATAATACAAATTTTGTGGGCTTAACGTCCCGGTCGGGTAGGGGTAAGAAAAAACCCGCACAAACCGGAAAAACCGCCCGCATTGCACCAATCCGCATCGCGAAATGTGGTTTTTAAATTTCGTGGTGCGGTTGTTGTCTAAAATTCTAAAAAATCGTGCGGTGCGATGCGGGTTGCGGTTTTAATATTCTAAAATGCGGTTCAAATCACACCAAACCGCAATATTTAATATATATGTCCTATCTCTTGTAGTAGTAGTAGTAGTATGACATGTTAGTTTTATAAAAATAACTAGTGCTGGAATAATTGGAACAATAGTTTTGTTCATTTATTTTTTTAACCGACTTAGTTGTTTTTATCTTTTTTTTAAGGCCGTATTTGCTAAGAAATATTTGTTTAATAATTTCATCTTTTATATCATGTTTTGCATTTGTCTAAGTTTTCGCAATAATTCAAATTTCTTATTTATCGGAGGTGTAAATCGCGGTGGACCGTATCACACCACACCGCATTTTCGTGGTGTGGTTTATGCGGTTTTCAAATTTTGTGTTGCGGGTGAGGTTTAAAAAATTGACCAAAATGCGTATGAGGGTTGGTCCGCGGTTTTTGGAAAAAACCGCACCTCCCGCACCGCGATCACCCCTACAGTCGGGTCTCGGTCCAATAACTACTCATAAACCGAAATACTTTATAAATCACCAATAAACCCCAAAAACAATAATAAAACATGTCGATGCACATAAAACGATACAGAACATGACATACGAGATACATGCTAACATAATTAATTTCATATAGCAATTAAGTGCATACAATTGCATTTTAACATGTAATAAATATTTGAAAAATAATCTGGGTTATACGGGACCGCAGATAATATCTATTGCTTGTTATATCATGGCCATAAATATTTATAAATTAAATTAATTACATAATATCTCATTTAACATGTAACAAATTAGTCATTAAATATTATTTTGAATATTTTCAAAACTTGCCCTATAACATGGTAAACAAGGATAAAGTATTAACGCAGATAAAATATCCACTCAATCCACAAGATAGCAAAACGAACTCAATTGACCGATATCAATAAAATGGTCGAATTTTAAATAAAGTTTGAAAATAGTAAAAGTAATTAAATAATTTCACAATAACTGGCAGGGATCGATACAGCCTATCAATTAACATATTAAATCATAAAAAGACACATCATCATCATTAGAAATAAAATATCCACAATTTTATTCCTTCTCAATCGGAAAATCACATAAAAATATTTAAAAAATACTAATAATAATTTCTGAAAGTACGGGATATTACAAAACCCATCTCAACAATCAAATTTTTTATAATTTTGACAATGAAAACAACTTTAAGAAGATGAAATTAAGAAATACGAAAAAATAAAAGGGCTAGCATACCTTAGTCATGTAACGGGTTGGGTTGTGCTTACAAATGGGAAGAATATAAATAGATGATTATCAGAGGTTGCTGAGATGATCATCCAAAGTACGTTTCTCGTGAAACATTTATGGTCTAGAAAGCGGAGAAGATTGCGACTAAGATTGAGATTGAGAAATAGATATAGCAGCATAAAGAGAATGCAAGAAATGGGAAATCGCAGACTTTGAAAATGAGCAAGAATTGTTGTTCTTCTCTAGAGACTTGGGAGTGGTGTGCTGCTAATCATTTTATCATTGGAAACGGATACTTCATCTTCTACCATTACCATAACCACCAAATAAACAACACAGACCCACCGCGATGAGATGATATATATGTATCGATAATGAGATGATATATATATGTGTGTGTGTGCTCATTTCTAAGTTTTATTAAAAAGGACTGCATAACTTGAAGTTTGGCCATTCGGTCAATATTTTATTATTTGAAACAATTATTGGCAGTCTAAAATACCTTGAAACAGTTTAGCAATTTTTCTAGATTGAAGATTTGTAACCTTACAAGAGGATGCATCATGTATTACGTTAAAATTCGAGAACAAAATTTTCTTTTGTGATTTCACTTCTAAAATTTTATAAAAGATAGTAATACATTTAAGTTGAAACAGCAGACCCCCTATCTAAAGACTTAGCAACTGACAATCCAATAATTCGAAATCACCTTTTAAAAATATCTTGATTTTCACTCAAGCTCTAGAAAGATGAAGATTGAATATTTATAACCAACAATGAGAAACTCAACAACAATAACATATGCAATAAATATATTACATTTATATCTAAATACAAAGGTAACATAAACATATTTTTTTATTATTTATTTGTAAAATACTTAATAAAAAATATATAATGTACCTCTCACACCTTAGTGGACCTGTGCTATTGAATATCTCGTGAGGCGTGACACGGTGTGAGGGTTTTGCGGATTTTTAAAAATACTAGAGAGATTTGTAAGTTGCGTCAATCTATTTATAAATTGAAGCATGTCTCGAAGAGGTTTACAATTTTTAATAGACTAAATATAGGTAACTTAGAGATAACATTATGTCATATATATTTGATAGTTGTCAAAATATGTTATCATAATCTATCTCAGAGAAGATAATCAGAGTTTAATTATCAGAGTTTATTGTAGAAGATGTCAGAATCGGTTATCAGTATTATGTTAGAGTTTAAAAACTATCATAGTTTGATGTCAAACTTGAGCTGCTACAAATCAGGAGGTGATTGATTTTGTTTAAATAGATAAGATTTACAAAGTTTATCCATTCCGGGATTTTAGTATTTAGTAGTTATCAATTACAAGATCTATCATATAAATATGTTATTCATGGAAATCATATATTTGCAATTGATAGTGCAACTATGTAGTATATAAACACAGTTTAGGTTTACACTGTACATGTTGCTTATCATTATATCATTCATATAATCTATCAGCCATCAAAGATATTTGTTCATCCTGGGAAAGAGTTCATTATATTTTATTATCAGTGTTTATAAATTAATAAAAAATGTTCTTCATATTTGTGTTGATAATCGATTTGATTGTGTAATACTGTATTCAAACCCCATTCTATAGTATATTTAAGGCCTAACAATTGGTATCAGGGCATATTGTTAACACACATATAGTTTAAGAGATGACAATAATCATGACAACGGGAAAATCCACACTGAACACAACAACCATGTCAAACACAAGCATATATGAATTTATCAGGGTTCCTATTCTGAGGGGTAAGTGAACACCCTACGTAGAAGGTGAAGATGGATATGTTCTTGGAGGTTACAGATCATGATTACCTTGACATTATTTATTATGGACCGCACATGCCTACAAAGTTGGCTCCTACAGTTGGGAACACTTCTAAGAAGGTGATTCCTAAGGAGAAGAAGGATTACACTGCTAAAGATAATGCATCTTTCAAGAAGGATGCAAAAGTGAGGCAGCTCCTGCATAGCAGTTTGTATAATATATGTCCAATAGGGTTGTTGGATGTAAAATTGCAAAGAGATTTGGGATACATTAAAGGTCAGGTTTTAAGGGACAAAGGCCATCATGAAAAACATGAAGAAAAATACTAACTCAATATATGAACACTTTGACTTAAAAGTTAATGAGTTATTGACTGATTCGTAGGGGTGATCGCGGTTCGGTTCGGTTCAGGTTAGAGGTCAAACCTAAATCAAACCATATGTTGCGGTTTTTAAAATTTTCAAACCAATTAGCGACCATTAACCCATCTAACCCGAACCAGTGCGGTTTTAGATGGTTTGGTTTCGCGGATTAATCGTTTTCTGACCGGTGATATAATGATTATCATAAACTTTTGATATTACTCAAAAATAAAATAAAATTCTGAATGCATTATTAGCCTGCAAATTATGATATACTAATTAAATAGTGACAAATAGTAGTCCCTCGATAATAATGACCAAAAACTTGCGGTACTTGAATAACAAGTGCAAATAAATAATTAAGAATGTTAAAACAACGGAATGGCAGTATATTTGTAGAACTAAAAGTTTTTTTAAAATAATTATAACTTTGGTAGAGTTCCAAAAAGGAGTAATATATAACTACTAATCTAATATATATTTATAATATATATGCGGTATGGTTTGACAACGGTTTGGTTTAAAATAAAACCGGAACCAAATCACGAACCTCGCTTTATTAAATTAGGTGAACCGAAATCGCGAACCTCGTTTCGATTTCGGTTCAGATCGGATTAAAACTATTTGATAAAACAATTAATATATATATATAAAAAGTTTATACAATAGGACCTACTTTACTCCTGCATACCCTGAACCAAACATCTTCATAATTGTTTTTTCACTTCTCTTTCTGAACTACACGGCTAAACCTCGCAAGTTATTCTTTACTGGAAGGTTAAATTTTAAAACAGACAAGTATGAGACAAAGAATGCCCAACAAGTATATTAAAAGCATAATTATAAAGCCTCGAAACAATTTTGGGGTTTTCAAATAAAACAGTTTTGATAATTTGCCATTCTTTTTGTTAAAACATTCCGGTAATTAAGCAACAAAGACTTTAACAATAATTTTAATCTCGACGAGAATCAAAATTCATAAAATAGAAAAAAACTGAACAGTAAAATCTTTAATAACTGAAAGAATATGAATCACAACACTGTAACAATATTTTGTTTGAGAATTAAGAATTTTGTCCTTTATGATTATCAATAAATGGTTGGAATCTCTCAAGACGCATATGCTGCCATCGATGATCAGTAGCGAAGCAACACCGGCATGCCGAAGCATATCCAAAAATACGGATACCCAAAAAGGCAATTATTGACCTATTATTATATTAAAAATATCCAAAAACGATCAAAAAAAAATAACCCAATTCGACTCAAAAACTAAAATAAAGAAATAACAAAATAATCAACCTTTGTTGATGATTTTATATCAAATTAAAGGGATCTTCAAGAAATTTGATTTGATTATCATAGCTTCAAAAACAGTAAAGTAATTCTCCTAGACTTGCTTGTTGAAGATCAAGTACAAATTGAACCAACACAACCTTATCAGGTTTTTCTGATATTATCTGTAACTATTATGATTTGTTATAAAAATTTATAATACTATTTTGGCTATTAATAATTACAGAAAAATAACACCCCATGACTCAATAAGCAATGTTTTGATCTTGTAATTCACACAAGTACCCAAAAAATTAATTTACGGGGAATACGTTTGTTAAAATATTAGCTTCAAATAAATAAAAAAATTATACTAAAAATTTTGAATATTCAAAAAATACAAAAATAATGATTATTTGATAGATCCTTCATTTTATAAAAATCAAATTCTGAAAGTTGTGGGCTTTGACGTCCCAGTCAGGTCCTGGTCCGATATTTATTTGAAAATTGAAATATTTCCTAAATTAACAATAAACCCCGAAAATAATAATAAAATACACCAAGTCACACATAACGAGATAAAACAGGTAACACATAACAAAATAGTCGTTAAATACTATTTTTGAATATTTTCACAACTCACCTGCTTTCAGGATAAACCCGGATAAAATACCATATATATGTTTGACGCAGTTAAAATATCCACTTGCTTCCCAAAATATTAAAATGAACTCAATTTACCAATATTGATAAAATGATCAGCTTTTATATAAAAAATTTGAAAATAGTAAAAAAATTAAATACTTTCACAATAACAATAGGGATTACAGAACTATCAATTAGCATATTCATCCATTTAATGACACGTACTCATCAAACGAGAACAAAATATCTACAATTTTATTTCTTTCATATCTGAAAACTCACAAAAAATACTCAAACAATAATAATAAATTTTGAAATACAAGATATTACACATAGAGAGTATACATTGTGAAACATTAATTTATAGACCGTTGATTGGATAAAAAGCACTTCACCTTGGAATAATATGATAATCCCTCTGTTCCTTTTTTGCTATCACATTTAAAAAACATATCCCTAAATAATTGTCTCACAACAATTTTTTATAAACAAATAATAGTTTTTATTAAAAATGAATATAACACATAGAGCTGGCAATTTCGTATACGACACTAGAATGAAAGGATATTAATGGATATGTGTTCAACTTTTCGGTACACGAACACGAAAGTACACGACGTGATAGAACATGAAATCTAAACGGGTACTGTGGCGCCCTCCAAACCCGGGTCAGAAGTTTGGGGTCCACAACACAAACACAACATATAAACCTGTATATAAGATATTATTTGCAATGACCCTTCTTTACATAACCACGGATCGCAACAGGTTAAAGTATGAAAATAAGCCACAACTTTAACTTTTATTACAACGTACAAAATCCCAACTAATTTAACTTACAACTGATAATAAAATTATTCTTACAATCTTACAATCTCACTACCGCCATAAGCTCCTGCTAGCTCGATCCAACTCAATCTGGAATCCTAGCTCGTACATTGAACTGGGAAACCTTGCTATCAACCGTATCCTTCTTAACTGTAGAGTACATAGAAAATATTCGCAAGAGTGAGCTAACTAGCTCAGCAAGTCATAATAACGATAACTGAGGTTAAACAATGATCAAGGGATGCAATTCAGATGAATCAAGTTTCTTTTTAACTAATCATTAGAATTGGATATTCATTTTAAGTTTTAAAACCAAGGTTAGGCTGCTGATCAGTCACGCACTAACCCCGAGCAAAGCACACAACACTGCTCTAATTACTGGATCCAAGGCACACATGGGCCTAATTCGACCACGAATCTGGTCTGACCACGAATCTGGTTCACCTAAGAAAACTATCCAATTCTAAAATAATTCAGTGTAATAAACAATGTAATTCAATAAGCAAGATCATAATCAAGAATGATAAAGCATTTGTACAAAAGCGTAATGCGATTCATGAGTGTTATAAGGGTATATCAAGGTATGTACGAGAAACGGTTTTCAGCCTGTAAAAGGATCAGGTATTAGACAAATAATTGTTTTTCAAGGTATAGTTCTTTGATGTTATAAAGAATGGTTGGAGTATAAAAGTTTCTGTGTTTTCAAACAATTTTGTTTCAGTGTTTGGTGTTTGGTAGTTATACATTTTGGGAGTAGTATCATATTTGTGTGATTTGGTATCTGAGGGTCAACAAATGATGGTTTACAAAGAATAAGGCTTATGACTCAAGATCAAGAAAATCAGGATTCAAGGTTTAATAGTTTAAAGCACTTGCAATATAAAACAAGAGTTATTTTGAATAATAGTGACATGTTATAAAACAGTTCGAAAACATTGGTAATATATCTTGAAGAAAAGATCAGAAATACTTGTCTTACAGGGCTTTGTAACCATTACTGACCGACTATGAGCCGACCCTGCCGCTCAGGCTTTATCGTCCCATCTCTAGTTCATATTAGATTCGACTTTGACACTCAAGTTTTTCTGTAGAAACTCTACTGAGCTCGTCGACTGACTACTAGTTCATCTCTAGTCCATCGTCCACTTTCAAGTTTCTGATTATAACCTACAGGGTTGATACCCTATGTTAGATGTCTAGGTATGCTTGACATATCCTCGATACTAATTCTTATCCAATGATATTCAAACCCGACTCGTAATTATGAATATTATAACAACACACGTAGCAAATAGGGTTCACAATCTCGAAGATCGGTTCGGTGTTCGTTTTCGGAAAATATATATACTCTTTATTTTACGAAATCAGGGTTATCGATTGGGCAAAATATCTCATTACATCGTACAACCAAGTTTCGTATATAAAATATACACATATACATATATAGTTTCTTGACGTCCCGATATTCATCGGATATGTTCCTGTATTTACGGAGTTCGATTTTCTGGAAATCGAACAGCGTTCCCTTTGTTTATCGGACTACCCGTCGACACATCATCGACATCAAAACACAACAATCCACAATAATCCAGGATCACAATCCTACCGAATCACAACCAAAATAAGCAATCCAGTTATGCATCTCAATCCTCGATACAATCGCTACGTTTTAATTAAATATCTTCATTCTGAAAATAACTTTACAGCTTAATTTTATTTGTTTCATAAAAATAGGACTCAGATCAAAATCATCACTGTCCACCGTCCGCTCGTCGAAATTCATCGCAGACGGCGACAAAATTTTATGGGTACCCGATTAATTCTCGGGTTTCCATCACGAAATTCCGCCGATTGATAAAAATCATTTTCCCGCACGAATGATTTATTTCACAAAACTTTAGTCAAATAAATCCTGCAGGAATTAGAAAAAAAAATAACATCAAGAACAATAGAACCAAAATAACAACACCAACACCACAGAATCACGCGCCTACGCGCTGCAGTAAAAGAGGAGGGGTCGCCTCGCCGGAAAATCCGGCGGCAACCGGAACCAAATCGACCCACAGATATAGTCGAGCATAACGCACACATACAAGAGCATATACATACGACACATGTATATATATGCACCAACAACAGAAACAGATCAGAGAAATCACCGAACTAGCCGGGAACAGAACAGGGGATTGGAAAATAACCAGGCAGCGGCCGGAAAGAAAACAAACAGCAATACAATGACTCCCAGGGAAGCCACAGACGGAAAACAAGGGAGAATAACCGGAACAAAAGAAGAGAAGATCGAAGGGAGGGGTTGCAGAGAGATTTGTGACAGAGAGAGAAATGAGGGAAAAATGGGGAGGAACAGGGGGTGGGTTTTTGTTATATTTTATTTTATTTTATTTTATTTTTCTTTCTGCTGAACCAATAATCAAGTAGCACGTCTCAGGAATTTTACCACACTAATTGTTATTCTGCCACGTAACCCTCTAGATAAATATAAGTCCCCTACAGTTTAGTTTCATCCCGCCTTTGCAACTGAAACGAACAATTGACGGTTGAAAGTTCACCCGAAAATCACCAGAATAGCTTTAAAATATCATAAATAATTCAAAGTTATTAAAAATAGATTCTTCATAAATTTTAAACCATCTTTGAATTGCAACTAATACCCGCAATTTCACAATTAAGAATCGAGCTGCACTTAAAACAAATTCAGAAAATCACGAAAATAGTCTTAAAATATTATAAATATCCTGAAGTTTATAAAAACATAAATTTCGTAATTTTAAAATAATTTCTGAAATACAATTTATACCCGCTTCTATCAATTTAACGAATCGACGTGCGGGTAAAATTAATCCTGAAAATTCCCAATATAATTTACAAATTCTAGGAATATTCCAAACTTAAATAAATATGAGTTTCATAATTTTTTGAAGAATTTTAGAATTAAATATGGATTTTACAAATAAAAGTATTCAGAAAATCATTTAAAGATAAATAATTAGTAAAAGATTGATTTCTCAATTTTATAAAATCCTAAAAATAATAATATAATTATAAAATCATAAAAACAATTTTAGAGATACTCCAAGTATTTATGCAAATAAATTTGCACCAAATTCACTTTTGAAAATGACCACAATCCAATGCGACTCCATAATTAATCACACGAACACCCCGGTACATTATAATTCACACATCAATAATCAAACAATACATAGCGGTCAAAACCAATACACATATTTTATTTATTTAATAATTTCCACAATTACACATTTAAATTATATAAAAATACACGAGTCGTTATATCTTTCTCCTTAAAAAGATCCTGTCCTCAGAATCTGGTTTAGCTAAATAAGTGAGGATATTTATCAAACATATCTGACTCTAGTTTCCAAGTAGAATCTTTTACTCGAGGATTTCAAACATGCTTGCTATAGATATACACTCATTTCCAATAACTTGCCTTTAACGATCAAGAATTTAGATCGATTACTATATGCAGAATAAGCTTAGACAAGATCCCATTGGCCCCTAACCAATCGCTTAATTCGAATCAAATACTTTTCGCTTTAACTTTGACAGGCCAAACACATTATATGTACACACTGTTACGACAGTAACATCAATTCATGAACAACTTTATCTATATTTATCCATACTTCGAGAATGGTTCACTACTTTTAGGACTTAACATGTCCCTTCTACTTAGACTTATCCAGTCTCTTTCAAGATGAAACTTGTACTAACACTACTGGTCCTATTTCTATGCTCATATTCTCTCTCGATATAATTTTTCCTTCTTTCTTTGTCTACTCCGAGCTGTTTTAATCAATATCCCTACGCTCTTGGTGTGCTGAATTAACTTAGAATTTAACAACTTTCTTTCTCCTACTTTATCTCAATAAAAATGGGGACCTATACTTGCGTTCACATGAGGCTTGATAAAATGGCATTCCAAAGATGATATTGATGATAAATGATCATTCCAGTGTTTCCTTAAAACTCAATCTCTCAATATATCTTATATTTCCTGAATCACTTCCGTACTTTGACTCTCCGTTTAAGAATGATAGGCGGTGCTCATTTTCAACTTGGGTTTTTAAACATTTAAATATCTCTTACTCTTTTCCATCAGTTAAGGCTGAAAAGTAATCTCATATATTTACGTATTATTAACTTTAAATATTTAAACTCCAGACTTCACTCTTTCCAATTCGTTTATTAACTCCTCGGTGCTCCTAATTACATCCAATCCTTTCTGTCGACATAAGGCATTTGTTACCATACAACTTTGCTTAGGTAGTTGTTAATGGATTACTTCAGAATCTTTTGTTAACCTTAGTCAAAATTTCATTCTTGAAAACTCAACGTATAGTTGCTTTCCTTCTGATCTTTGGGGAAAAATCCTTGGGCATTCCACGCAGACCTTCTTATTCTTTGAGTAACTGAGGATGTTATCAATAAATACAGTTTGCTTATCCAAGTACTCCTTATACACCACGTTCTTTAATTCCTTATAGCCACCTGATACACTTGTCATTTCACATAATATCACTAGAGCTTGCAATGCTCTTAACTCACTTTAATCGCAATCTCTGATATTTTCTCAGGTCAGATCTTAAGTTAATCCTCGAGATATAATATATTGCTTGAATTAGGTCTCGTAAGTAGTCAATTCTTTTATAGGGTCTCACTTCTTCTTATTCGTTGAACTCCCGCTAATCAGTACATAATCTTATAATTTTATTCTTTTTCTCCAACAACATCACTTATACATTTTATGATTTGCTTCTTGTAAAACCACTCCTTGGTCTGCCTTGTTTATTAGGTTTCCGATACTTCGCTTTAATTCTTTGGCATGTCTAACACTTCCCAATCTATTTTGAAATCCGCTTCTTATACCTGGTTATCACTATTTTTCTTTAAATTTCCATATATCTTGGCGTCTCTTCAATAACTTAAATACTTAATATTGTGAATTCCCTGTGGGATCTCATTTCTTAATTCTTCTACTTGTAGCATCCAAGTGCTGGAAGAAAATCTGGAGATATCATGATCGTTCTCCTGGGCGCATAAATTTCCTTTTTCTAACTACTAACATCGTGATCCATTATCTTCTCTTGACATCTTATCTTTCCCTTCACAACTTCAACTGAAAGGTCACACTATCCATCTTTCTTCTTTTTGGATTATGAACTTTAGCTTCCAGTTCTAACTTCCAGAATCCTATAGTTAATTCTTCCGGTATAGTCTCTATGTTCGTTCTTTCCTTTTTGCTTATCGCTTGCCACTAAATTTGCTTTTTCTCGTGAATACCTACTTCAAACTCTTATGGTCCGTATAGATCTTACACCTTTCTTCATACATATCATGTCTCCGAATCTTTCAAAACAAATATTATTACTGTTAGTCCTAATGATGAGTAGGATACTTCTGCTCATAAGGTTTCGGTTTTCTGGATGCATATACAATAACTTTATTGTGTTACATCAACACACATCCTATTCCCTTATGAGAAGTGTCACTATAAACTACAAAATCTCCTTGATACTTTCAAAGTGATAAGGCAGGTTTTGTTGTAATCATTCCCTCCTTTAACTTCGCAAAACTTTCTTCAAACTCCTCTATTTCCTATAAACGTCCCGCTTTTCCTAGTAAGCTTCGTCAAAGGTATCGCAATCTTCAAGAATCTTAAACAAATTTCCGATAATAACCTTCCAATAGTAAAACTTCTTGCTTTTGTTGGTGCTTTTGGTCTTTCTTTATTCATAGTAACCTTAATTTCTGCTGGATCTCCTTTGGTCTCCTCCTTACTGACTATTTATACTTTTTACTCTTAAAACTTTCACCTTGTACACTTTTCATACAACTTCTTTATTCTTCTACTTCTCAGCTATCATTAAATACTTTGCATGGTTCTCCTTTGACTTTAAGGAACATAAATACAACTTATTCGGATCTTCCTTCAAGATTTTGTTCATCAATTTTAAATATTACTGGTATATTGATTAATCCAAGTGACCTTACTAGAATTTTATAACAACAGTACTTAATTCTGAAAATTATCTTTGACATGTCCATAGGTTTAATCTTCAATTGGTGAAATACCAAGTCTTAAATCAATCTTATAAAAGTATTTTGCTTCTTTCATTTGATCAAACAAATCATTGGTTCAAGGCAACATATACTTGCTTTTTAATGGTAAACTTAGCGAGCTTCATTTCTCTATTGGGAGGAAATATTGATAACTCATCTGGAAACATATCTTGAAACTCCTTAATTGCTATAAAATCTTCAAATTTTGTTTGCTTCCGACTTTTATTTATCTCATAATCACCATAGTGCTCACATCTTGATCACCATAATCATCGTTAAGAAATTCTTAACCCTCCTTTTCCTTTATGCCTCATATATTCTCATTTAACGTCTTCAGGACTATCTCTTTATCACGACGGTTCGTCTGGGCATCATGCTTCCATAGTTAATCCATTCTTTAGAATATTATCAAATCCTCACATCTTATTGTCATAAATCTCACTTTCACCATTGGTACTCATTTACTTAACAAATACATGTTCTTGAGTTTGCTAGTCCTTTAATCATAATCTTATCAGTTCAATGTGGTACATCATCTTATTAACAATACCTTGGGGAATAAATAACCAAGTTGCTTCCACATCTTTCAATACTTTAATGTATAAGGTATTCACAATAATCATCCCTGTCATCACGTCCGTATTCTGAATAACATATTTCGCAGACAAATCGTAAACTCATGCTCTTAGAGATGTATTCCTTATTGAAGTAGATTTCCTTGACTCTTAGTGCATCCCTGAATGGGGCTAGTGATTTGCAATTCTCGTCATATGCCCTTGCTTGCTTTCCATGCGTGAGAGGTAGATGGAACTTTGCCCGCTTGATCCCTAATACGTTGATTTCTGTTGGAAAAACTCTTGCAAAGAACGACAGTACAATGAAACAACTAGAAGGATTCACAATTCAACAAAAATTTGAGTTGAAAAGAAAGAAGAAAAAAGGATTTGAATATGAATGAGACAACCACATTGGTATTTAAGATGGTCAGTCTTTCATACCATTTAGCATACAGCACATGATTAGGTGGCGTCCCACCCGACTCTTCATCTTTCTGACAAAGTGTCTCATCATAATACTGTTTGTCCCAAATCAGAAAGCAAAACTTTGAGGAAAACAATTAAATTTGATAGGAATGCAATATCCTCCTTTTCGATATCATCATAAGGAGTTTATTAAGAAAAGAATTTCATATATTTTTAGGAATTAAAAAGGGATATACGCTGCAATATTGAAAACAAAAACGACACCATTGGTCACCATCCACATTTCACTTGTATTCATCTTTCGAGCTTGTTCGATCATATTCCCATTGTTCCATATAATAATTTTAGAAAGTACGCTGAAATGTCTTCACAAATTAAGTATTATGATAGATTCTTAGTTGTTAAGTCTTGTATCCCTGACATCACACCTACACGTATAATACTTTAACAATTCAATCATAATGGCGTTCTTATCTGATAACTTTGGGCTTCCTCTTTTAATTTATAATAACCACGAACCATTCGACATAACGATCCTTTTTTTTAATAATATTTTTCTTTTAGAGAGGTCTGGAAATCTTTCCAATCTTCTTCGATCACGCTCTGGCTTCTGTTAAATCAATGAATTCTTCAAACTCTGATAGTCCTAGTAATTGAATGTATAGTTACTCTGTATGCTGATTCTATTGTAAATTTTATCAAATAATATGTGCATCTTATTGTTAGGAATAATCAACTCTTTTATAATCGCGGGTTACTTTAACCTCTGAGTTAACAATACTAAGTCTAAAACAAACATCCTTCCAGGTGATCTGGGTCTTTTAACAAACAAGAAACTCAATTAGTAACTTGACAACCAAGGTTTAAAACTGATTTTATTAAAACAGCTTTTGAAAATTTGTTAAAAAAAATCTCTTTCGAGAGTTTGTTTAAGAAAATTTTGAAAATCGCACACTTGGTTGTCCTTACTATATGAGTTGGTTGTTGTCCTTCTTACCTAAAACAAGGTACCAAATTAAAGAAATAATCACACAGGAGTCCGTTCACTTCAATCTACCTTTTCTCCTTTATCGTGTCCATATGCCTTCCTTAATCAACGAAAACTTCAATTGTCATTGCATATTATCCTATTTGTAGCTTCTCATCAAGGCTTCCATACTGGTAATACTCCCGACATTATCGTTGCAGTAGTTAATAGTACAGGCTATCCAATAATCAATAAATTGGCTGATGTCACATCACCTTGTTACTATACATGGTCATAACACCATTAATTATCTTCAAGAAAGCTCCAGAACCATAATCTACTCTAACTCTCTTTTCAATACTTATCTAATTCATTCCACAAGCTAGCCATGGGTGGCCTAATCCCTAACGGCTTCTTTTAATCTGGTAACAACTATCCTTCGGAATACCTGAATCTTCTTTTTAGACTTCTTCTCATCTTTATTTATATCTCAAGTACTTACCATTCACCAAGTTTTAAACCGAGGGTATAGAACAGGGTGTAGGGTAAACTGAAGAGATACACATACAGCCGAATGTCTAGTAAAACTAGAATACACAGATGGAGGTTCTTAAATAGGTAGTCTCATATCAAGAGGTAGTAGCATAACGTAGAATAACTTGAAGAGGTGCAACTATCATAACAGAAGGTAGTACCATTAATACTGAAGGAAGAACAAGGTGCAAATCCAATCTGAGAGAAGATGACGATCCTCGAACGGAAAGCTCCAAACGATTAAATGACACCGGGAAATCAAAATCTGCCATTGCCGTTATCTGGAAATCACGTCACAAGCTGAGAATCCCGAATCGCAATACGAACCGTGCCGGAGACCTACTATACCATCGCACTCAACCTCACAACGTCCTATCTTTCTATTTCCTATTCCTAATCTTAACCCTCTACCCAATCCCGACAATTTAGGCTTGTTTCAGTGACTTATAACCTGTAGCTCTGATACCAACCGGTAGCGCCCTCCAAACCCGGGTCAGAAGTTTGGGGTCCACAACACAAACACAACATATAAACCTGTATATAAGATATTATTTGCAATGACCCTTCTTTACATAACCACGGATCGCAACAGGTTAAAGTATGAAAACAAGCCACAACTTTAACTTTTATTACAACGTACCAAATCCTAACTAATTTAACTTACAACTGATAATAAAATTATTCTTACAATCTTACAATCTCACTACCGCCATAAGCTCCTGCTAGCTCGATCCAACTCAATCTGGAATCCTAGCTCGTACATTGAACTGGGAAACCTCGCTATCAACCGTATCCTTCTTAACTGTAGAGTACATAGAAAATATTCGCAAGAGTGAGCTAACTAGCTCAGCAAGTCATAATAACGATAACTGAGGTTAAACAATGATCAAGGGATGCAATTCAGATGAATCAAGTTTCTTTTTAACTAATCATTAGAATTGGATATTCATTTTAAGTTTTAAAACAAAGGTTAGGCTGTTGATCAGTCACGCACTAACCCCGAGCAAAGCACACAACACTGCTTTAATTACTGGATCCAAGGCACACATGGGCCTAATTCGACCACGAATCCGGTCCACCTAAGAAAAATATCCAATTCTAAAATAATACAGTGTAATAAACATTGTAATTCAATAAGCAAGATCATAATCAACATTGATAAAGCATTTGTACAAAAGCGTAATGTGATTCATGAGTTTTATAAGGGTATATCAATGTATGTACGAGAAACGGTTTTCATCCTGTAAAAGGATCAGGTATTAGACAAATAATGGTTTTTCAAGATATAGTTCTTTGATGTTATAAATAATGGTTGGAGTGTAAAAGTTTCTGTGTTTTCAAACAATTTTGTTTCAGTGTTTGGTGTTTGGTACTTATACATTTGGGGAGTAGTATCATATTTGTGTGATTTGGTATCTGACGGTCAACAAAGGATGGTTTACAAAGAATAAGGCTTATGACTCAAGATCAAGAAAATCAGGATTCAAGGTTTAATAGTTTAAAGCACTTGCAAAATAAAACAGGAGTTATTTTGAATAATAGCGACATGTTATGAAATAGTTCGAAAACATTGGTAATATATCTTGAAGAAAAGTTCAGAAATACTTGCCTTACAGGGCTTTATAACCATTACTGACCGACTCTGAGCCGACCCTGCCGCTCAGGCTTTATCGTCCCATCACTAGTTCATATTAGATTCGACTTTGATACTCAGGTTTTTCTGTAGAAACTCTACTGAGCTCGTCGACTGACTACTAGTTCATCTCTAGTCCATCGTCCTCTTTCAGGTTTCTGATTATAACCTACAGGGTTGAAATACCCTATATTAGATGTCTAGGTATGCTTGACATATCCTCGATACTAATTCTTATCCAACGATATTCAAACCCGACTCGTAATTATGAATATTATAACAACACACGTAGCAAATAGGGTTCACAATCTCGAAGATCGGTTCGGTGTTCGTTTTCGGAAAATGTATATACTCTTTATTTTATGAAATCAGGGTTATCGATTTGGAAAAATATCTCATTACATCGTACAACCAAGTTTCGTATATAAAATATACACATATACATATATAGTTTCTCGACGTCCCGATATTCATCGGATATGTTCCTGTATTTACGGAGTTCGATTTTCTGGAAATCGAACAGCGTTCCCTTTGTTTATCGGACTACCCGTCGACACATCATCGACGTCAATACACAACAATCCACAATAATCCAGAATCACAATCCTATCGAATCACAACCAAAACAAGCAATCCAGTTATGCATCTCAATCCTCGATACAACCGCTACGTTTTAATTAAATATCTTCATTCTGAAAATAACTTTACAGCTTAATTTCATTTGTTTCATTAAAATAGGACTCAGATCAAAATCATCATTGTCCACCTTCCGCTCGTCAAAATTCATCGCGGACGGCTACAAAATTTCATGGGTACCCGATTAATTCTCGGGTTTCCATCGCGAAATTCTGCCGATTAATTAAAATCATTTTCCCGCACGAATGATTTATTTCACAAAACTTTAGTCAAATAAATCATGCAGAAATGAGAAAAAAAAATAACATCAGGAACAATAGAACCAAAATAACAACACCAACACCACAGAATCACGCGCCTACGCGCTGCAGTAAAAGAGGAGGGGTCGCCTCACCAGAAAATCCGGCGGCAACCGGAACCAAATCGACCCACAGATATGTCGAGCATAACGCACACATATAAGAGCATATACATACGACACATGTATATATATACACCAACAACAGAAACAGATCAGAGAAAGCACCGAACTAGCCAGGAACAGAATAGGGGATCGGAAAATAACCAGGCAGCGGCCGGAAAGAAAACAAACAGCAATACAATGACTCCCAGGGAAGCCACAGACGGGAAACAAGGGAGAATAACCGGAACAAAAGAAGAGAAGATCGAAGGGAGGGGTTGCAGAGAGATTTGTGACAGAGAGAGAAGTGAGGGGAAAATGGGGAGGAAAAGGGGTGGGTTTTTGTTATATTTTATTTTATTTTATTTTTCTTTCTGCAGAACCAATAATCAAGCAACACATCTCAGGAATTTTACCACAGTAATTGTTATTCTGCCACGTAACGCTCTAGATAAATATAAGTCCCCTACAGTTTAGTTTCATCCCGCCTTTGCAACTGAAACGAACAATTGACGGTTGAAAGTTCACCCGAAAATCACCAGAATAGCTTTAAAATATCATAAATAATTCAAAGTTATTAAAAATAGATTCTTCATAATTTTTAAACTATTTTTGAATTGTAACTAATACCCGCAATTTCACAATTAACGAACCGAGCTGCACTTAAAACAAATTCAGAATATCACGAAAATAGTCTTAAAATGTTATAAATATCCCGAATTTATAAAAACATAAATTTCGTAATTTTAAAATAATTTCTGAAATACAATTTATACCCGCTTTTATCAATTAAACGAATCGACGCGCGGGTAAAATTAATCCTGAAAATTCCCAAAATAATTTTAAAATTCTCGGAATATTCCAAACTTCAATAAATATGAGTTTCATAATTTTTTGAAGAATTTTAGAATTAAATATGGATTTTATAAATAAAAGTAATCAGAAAATCATTTAAAGATAAATATTTAGTAAAAGATTGATTTCTCAATTTTATAAAATCCTAAAAATAATAATATAATTATAAAATCATAAAAACAATTTTAGAGACACTCCAAGTATTTATGCAAATAAATTTGCACCAAATTCACTTTTGAAAATGACCACAATCCAATGCGACTCCATAATTAATCACACGAACACCCCGGTATATTATAATTCACACATCAATAATCAAACAACACATAGCGGTTAAAACCAATACACATATTTTATTTATTTAATAATTTCCATAATTACACATTTAAATTATATAAAAATACACGAGTCGTTATAGGTACGGATATGTGTTTACTCTTGGGTACACGACACGACACAAAAGTACACGAAATAGATAATTTTATTAATAAATATTTTAATATATATAATATATTTATAAATTTATTAATATAAATTATACATAGTTATATTATGTTATATGTATATATACATATAATTCATATATATTTATAAAGTATCCAAAATTATTACATTCTATATATATGTAAAATTATATCAAAAAATAAAATATTTTTATATATTTGTTCATTTATTTATATTTATATACGAAATGTACATGAAACGATGGATTACGGATATGTGTTTACCCTTTAGTACACGAATGCTAAAAATATCGGATATGTGTTTACCCTTTAGTATACGAAAATGAAAATACACGACACGAAAGTATACGAAACGATATGAATTTCCGATATAATCAGGTTGGGAAACAAAGACATTCCAAGCGATCCAAACTGCACCTGCACCCCTGAAAGCAGCAATATCATAATTGAACTTATCACATAAAAACCATTGTTACTCCGGTGTTTAGAAATCCCAATTCCATAAACTGAGATTGGAGGAGAGGCACCCCAGCTATCTATATGTCGGATACCAACTATAAACATGCCAAAATAATAAACCCTCAGAGAACGAACAATCTTTGATTGTGAAAGGTGAGCTCTTGCAATAATTTCCACCACCCCAGATTAGGTACGTGCTTTCCAGATCCCCAAAAATATCAATAAAATTATTCTCAACAGATCTAACAGTGAACCTAAACATAACTTAACAAAAACATAACAAAACACACCAAAAGTAGAGATAAAACAAACACTCCAAACGGGAAGACACACAAATACCCAAAAAATGAGTTTTATTAAAGGAAAATCAACGAAAACAAAATAAAAAGGGGTTGGGGATTTCCACCGGAGAAAACACAGTTAAAACTCCTCGTCTAACTTGAGAAAGTTAAAGATAAAGAATGGGAGAAGACTCTTTAAACCCCAGGAGAGGACGCTCTTGCGTGGGGAATTGTCTCACTTATTTCAATACATTTTTCAATAAGTCTTTCCATGTCAACCCCTATATTTCTAGTTGCAATGTATAAGTTTATAACTAATACACACACATCTAACTCATTTAATTTAATAATTAGAGGTAAATATGAAAACAATATAATTTTATTTTTCCTAATCTGTGTGTGTTTTCCTAATGTGATAACTAGAAAGGATAGGGGGTATTGTTCAATTTGGATCAACCTTATACGAATTCATGAATTTATGTTTGGACACTTTTATTACTAACATTGTATACCATAAACTCTTTTATCAATGAAAAGAAAAGAAATGAAAATTTTGGATAAAGGTCCCCATAAACCGATTGTTAAGCCTTTTCGCAAAGCTGGTGTTGATCATGATGAGGAAATATTTGAGAGAGTGTATGCAAAGGGTGTGCGGGATAGTGCCATCAAAGGCAATCTTCATGAGCTTCTAAGTTCAATCTAGCACCGCCTATGCAAGTCAAGTGGCCGGTGTTGAGAATTATCGACCCTACTATGGATCAGGGAAACCAATTAGAATAGTGCTGCTGGAGTTTATTGGGTGGGTAGTATTATGATTATTTTTATGATGGTCTCTTTTGTGGGAATGCTAATTCAATCTTTGATGTAGTCGTGAGGCATGACATGCTTTAATTTAATTTTAAGTCTTGGATTTTCAAACAAGAAAATGGAATAAATTGTGAATATTTGATTTTTTTCAACTTCTTCTCAAAACATTTTATAAGGAAGAAAAGAAAAGATTTTAAAATTTTGGAGAGAAAATTCTTATATATATGTCCAAAATCTTTTCCCCATTTTTAAAAGATTTAGAGAGGAAGAAAAATAACTCATTTTATGTTCTTTCTTTTCTTTCATCGTGTTTGGAATACAACGTAATGGAGTTTAAAACACTCTTCATTTAAAATAAGTGGCATTTTAACTTTCCGAACGTACTTTAATTTGTTAAGAAATGTGATGTGTACACATTATTTTTTAATTTCATTTTTGAAATAATATAAAATAATATGTACTTATCAAAACCATTCATACTAAAATGATTTTAGTTTAAAATAAAGTACATGAAATGAAATTTACTTCTCTATTTTTCATAAATAAGAAAACCTAAAAAATCATTCATAGTTTTTGTTCTCAAAATTTCCTGACTTTTTTAAAAAGTTCTAATTAAATATAAAAATATTTAACTGGTTCAAATTTTAAAACATGATTAATCTTTATAAATTTTTTAAAATAATATATTTTATAATAAATAAAGTTAATATATTAAATATTATTAATATAATAAAACTTTTTATGATTTTTATTCACTTTAATGTATTTCAGATTTGTTGATTAATCCCCTAGGTACCTAAACTGGTTTGTTCCGATGATTTTGCGCTACAGACTTATAGGGTGCATATTATTCCCTGTTTATCTTGCCTGGACATATTTGGAGAGCATGATGTTTACTGTTAGAAGCATCCAGGTTTTTAAGTATCGTAATGACATGGTGTTAGATATTGAGTGCAGTAAATATAACACGGGGGGTGAATGTGTTTCTTGGATTTCACTTGACATTTAAACTGTTTGGCTTATAGATGAACAAAGTAGATGAGAATTATAGAGATATAATGTTTAATAGTAAACACACAAAACATAATATCCAAAAACTCACTTAATTGTATTAATAGAGTTTGTTTTGCTACAAATATGTGTTCTTAGAAATAAGAACTCAGCTATAAATCTTGAGAGAGAATACAAGAGTTTTCTAGATCTGTTTGTTACTTCTAAACTAAGGACCCGTGCATGCTTTATAAACCAACAACACGGGATTACAAAACTTTCACTAAAATGTACTAGCACAGTTTCCAAAGCTATCTTGTCTATTTCCTTTTCTGGTGTTAGCATATTTGTGTAGAATCTTGTAGGTTTGTGACCATCCTTTGTCCAGTAAATCTTGGCCCTTGATCTTGTATTTTTCAAGCTGCTTTTGTAGTCTTTCCAATTCAGTGAATGAATTGTTCGTTTACTGATAATCTTAAATCTTGAACTTGTCTGCATTCTGTATTATGAGTTAGGTTTATCGAGGTCTCCTTTTGTCCTGTAGAGAAGTGACATATCGATAAGCAAAATGACTTATCGATATCTCGAGTTCTCGACATATGTAAATGACTTATCGAGGTCTCTAGTTCTCGACATGTAGAATAGCTTGTCGACATCTCTAGTTCTCGATATAAGCTTTTTGACTTGTCGACATCTTGAGTTCTCTACATGAGGATTTGGCTTGTCGATATCAATAGATCTCTACATGAAGAAATGGCTTGTCGATATCTCCAGTTCTCTATATAGGAAATTTGACTTGCCGATATCTGAGATTTCTACATGTAGATTGACTTATCGATATCTCTTGGGAATTCTCGATAAGTCATTTTGGACTTCTCGACAGACTTCTCAATATCCCTTGATCGATGACTTATCAATATCTGACTTAGAACATTTTTCCTAGAACAGTTTTATTCAAATGCAAGCTGCTACACTTTTATCCAAGGCATGATCAGGATTTGATCTTCTTCCAGAGTTTATTCCTTAGCTTGAAGGTTGTTTACTGAAAAATCCCCCAGTCTAATCTACTAAACATTAAGGAATACAATTACAAAATACAAATATAGATTATCATACAACTTATCCTTAGGGCTGTCAATATGACGTAGTCTTGTTATATACAGGCGTGTCTTGCAAAACAATCTCCCCCAATTTATGAGAAGATTACTTGTCATAAATTCATGCCTGATAACAAGACTAACCCCAAGATAAAATCAATTACAATAAGATTGATAGATTGACAAATACAAATTTTATACATCTTGCAGTTACATCAGTACAGAGTTACAAAGCTTAGGTGAGTTTCTCATAACGAGATTCTTTTCTAATGAGGCCCTTGAGTTTGACTAATACTTCAAGCTCTTCAATAATCTATGTCCCTCTTAGAGCTTCCACTACTTTGAATCATTCATCTATTGAATAACCATTGAGAAGATGAATCCTGAATCTTGAAACTCTGCCCATCTTAATATTCAGAAAATGTCCATCTTTAGAAACTCGCCCAACCCCCTTGCCTTTAGCTCATTTGATCTTCTTTCAAACATCTCAATCTCTTTAGCATATTTCCTTTCCCTTTTCTCTCTTTCAGCTTTTTCCCTTGCATGCCTAATATCCCTTTCTCTCAACCTCTCAGCCAATACTGCCTTCCACATCCTTGTACTAGAATCCCTTGCAATTTATCAAACTAATCACTCTCTCTAATTCTGCAGTTGAAGATGTTTCAGTGACTTCTCTATTCGGCAAAATGAAGGTGTCATCCTTGTAGTAAATTCTGACTACTTTCAAAGAAATAACACAAAGTTTGACTATCTCCTCAGCTAATTGTTGGTGATAATCATCATCTATTATGCTCTTAGAAACTGGTAGAAAGTTATTCTGATTGAAGTAGTTCCAGATAGCACCAGCATCAGCTAGAATTTCTTCTTTTTTTCTTCCTGCTGTCTTGAAGTGAGTTCTAGTTGGAGGTTTGAATGAGGGTGGTTTAGATATTTTCTTGAGTGAGGTTTGTCTAGCTGTTATGGATATTTTGAGTAGGGAATGTATAGTTGGATTGCATAGGTACTTAGGATTTGAGGTTTGAATAGATTGAATGTTTGTTTGGCTAGGTTTAGGGGTTTGAGTTGGTAGAGTTTTTGGCATTTGGATTTCTGGGGCATTCTGAATCTTTTCTCCCCATTCTCCATCCTTTCTTCTTTTCTTTCCATCATCCATTCCTTTCTTCTCCTCCTTTCCTTTCTTCTTATCATCCACTTTATTGCCACTTTCCTTGCTAGACTGACTTGGATTTGAGCCAGAAGATTTATGTTCATCTTTATTCTGCTCATCATCATCCAAATCATCTTTTGTATTGATTTTTGTTTTAGGCAGCATGCTTCAGCATTTTTCAGATATTTAGCAATAATCTTCAAAGCTTCCACGTCTTCAACATTCTTATTTTTCTTTGACTTTAAATTTGTCTCTATGATCATCAGTAATTTCTTGTTCCCCATGAAACAGTGCTTTAGAATCTGAAAATGTTTGCAATGTTTGGTGTTATGACATATGTAGGTCACTCCCTTGCTTGGTTGAAGGTAGGCTTCTAGAAATGCAGCCATTTGACCCTTTTTGAGTTCATTGAGCAAGAGAGTGTCCTCTGAAATCACCTTGTTCACCTTGTTGATAAAGATTTCCAGCTCAGATGCTCTTCTTGATTGTAAATAAGAGAGAAACACCTGCATGCATATGTCCACACCTGAGTCATTCACATTGGCAACAATTCTTTTCTCCTTGAAGTTTCCCTAAATCACCATCACCATCCACATAAAATTTATGTTTCTATCCAAAGCCTATTTGTATGTAAAGTGATTGTTGTTTAGAGAGATTCTGAGGGCTTTAAGGAGTTCATCAAATTCCTTGTCAAAACAAGGTCCCTCAGCTGCCTTCAAGAGTCTGTCCATACCAACATCATCTTTATTTTGATAGTAGCTTGGATGAATGATTTTAGCTGAGACTCCATCTCCCCCTTATGCTTGATAGCAGGCACAATATGTGTAGGTAGAGGGATTTGGATCTTTATAACTTGAGATGTTTCCTGAAGAGGGATGTTTAATGCACCCATAATAGCTGCCATAGATACTGAATTCTGCATCTGTAGATATTTATGGGAGTCTACTAAGGACTTGATATCCTGTCGCTGGCTGTGTACAAGGGAAGTTAGCTGAGATACTTGAGCAGATAGAGAGTCATTTGAGGTTTAGAGATTTGAGACTTGTGTTTGTAGATTTTGGATTTGAAGGTTGGTTGAGGTGGAAGGTATAGGTTATGAACTTCATGTAGATAAATTGACAAAAGAATTCTGAACAACATTCTTGATCTCCTCTATTACCAAAGCTGATGGTTCATACCTAGCCTTGTACAATTGATCCAGCTTGACCTTGGAGTCATTATTTTGATTTATTTGCTTCAAGATCACCTCAAGCAAGGCTATGAAAGATTCCCTCAGTTTTGTAACACTTTCTTCAACTAGTGCAAGAGAGAGAGCTTGAAGCTTATCTGAAAACTTATTGAACTTTGACTTCATGTCTGAGAAGGTAGACATCAATTCATCAATCCTATTATTTACACAGCTTGATGCTTGTCTAGAGTGTTTTCCACAGCTCTTCCAATATGATAAAAGGCCTTGAGTTGAGCTTTGTACACTTCATTTATAGAATCATAAATCTCTTGAGGAGTGAGGACCTTGACATTGCTTTCCAGAATGGTGACATATTCAGTTCTGAATTTAGTGAAGAACTCATTCATGTTTACTGTGAAGTTTTTTGACAACCATGTATCCATATTACCATCTGCTTCATCTACAATCTTCTCTTGTTACTCTTCAACTTCCTCCTTGTATGATAGCAGAATGGCCTAATAGTCTTGGTTAGACATGTTAGTGGTAAGAAGTTGTTGGGTTATGTTGGCTAGGCCTGCAAGATGATCAACCAAAAGATCATTGACTGTGATTGGTTGGGCTTGAACATCTTGTAGCCATTAAACAATGAGGTGTTCAGGTTGGTGTGTAGTGTTTGAAGTTAATGGTTGGTTGAAAGTGTTTGAAGTGGATGGGATAGAGATGGGAACTGTTCTTGTAACAGGTGTCACAATTTGACTCACGGTAGGAACTGTGGTTGTGATAGTGTGTTGTTCACTAGTAGAGTGAACCTCCATTTGAATTGCAGGAGATTTGACCAGTTAACTTTCATGTACCATGGCCTCAAACCCTTGTTCCTCTTGCAAAGAACTAGTACCTGAATGTGCTAAACTTGCCTCCTCAATGACTGGATCACTAGCAATTGTACTCCCAGCTTCAATTGACAAAGCAATTTCAACCAGGGTTGTGAGGGGAGTTGTTCCTGCTTAAGAAACCTTCAATTGAATTGGAGAGGATTTGAGTAGCTCCCCCTCAAGAGGACTACCCTCAAACCTAGCAGTCTGTGAAGACTTTGGTGCACATGAAGGTGCAATAGGAACCTGCACAGGGTCTTCAGTACAAACTGATGAAACCCCTGTGTTTTTTATGGTGTCATCAAGATCTACCTCAATATGTAGCCTCTCACTATATAATGATTATTTCTGAGTGGTAACCATAGTTTCTTGAACTGTTTCACATGATGTTGGCAAGGCTTGAAAAGTGGATTCAAGCCTTTCATAATATGAATAAGAAATTTGTGAGATGGGATGAGTGAGTTTAGGATAGATTTTTGGCAGCTCCCTATGAATGAATGAGGGAGTTTCAATTGATGTGCTCTCACTGTGTGTGCCATCCAAATGTCTTCTTTAACCTCTTGAGAGTGCTCAAGAGGTAGTGCAAACTCTATATAGGATGCACTTAGGAGAATGCTTTGTTCAATAGTAACACCTTGTTGAGAAGGTGCCCCTAGATTCTGTTTTTGCCCCATTGTTACAACTGCATCTTTTTGAGAAGATGCAGAGGTGGCCATTTGAGTGGTCAACTCAACCTTCCTTAACTTCTTTGGCTTTCTAACTAGGGTTGACTCAATATTTGTTTGGTCCTCGCCACTCTCAATAACAACAACCATAGGTGTTTTCTTTCTCTTCTTTTTACTAACTCCATTCTTTTGAGAGGATGAAGTAGTTGGTTTCCTAGCATCTAATGGTTTAGAAGAAAGGGTCTCAGTTGTGGAAGGCCCCTATGTGCTATCTTGTTTTTGTACTTCTACAGGTGCAGAGACCATAGTTGTACTAGTTATAGCACTTGATCTCATGTCAGGCATAGGTTAAGGGTAGGTTTTAAATCTCTCAAACATGAAGTCAGTGACATTTAGAGCCACCTTTACCTGATTCTTTGTAGTTTAGTGAACCAAGTAAAACTTTGGACACCTGTTTACAAATGCATATTTGATTTCTATCTATACCATCAATCATATGAATATCAACCACTTTATTGTTTAAAATGGACATTATAAATCTAGGAAAGAAAATTTCTCTGCCTCTACTTACCAGACGCATGGTTACCCTTGTGCTGAGTTATTCCAGGATCAACATGCCAACATTAAGGTGCCTTTTGTATGCAATGAAATGTACCAGCTTCTGCACCACACTAGAGATGTTGTCATATCCAGTCTTTCTGCATGTGAAAGCTCTAATGATGGAGTCAAAGATGAAGGACCATTCTCCCCTTAGATTCTTCTTGTTCAGCCTGACCATATCAATCTTCTCACTGTAGTTTATGAAGTCCATAAACTCATCCAACTCCTGTGTTGTTAGAACCTCCACAATATTTTCTGTGGGAATGCCCAAGGCCTGGTTAACATCATCAGCATTGAACTCTATAGGAACACCATGAATTGTGCAGTTAACCACCAAGGAGACGGCTTGATTCTCATGAACAATTGTGTTCACAATAGTTGAATTCCAAAACTCGTTGAGCACATCCAAATAGAGCACATGATTGGCATTTAAAGCTCATGCAAGATAAGAAGCAGACAGAAATTTGACAAAACACTTGAAAGTATCAGGTGCTTGGTTTGCATCCACGAATGCCAAATAGTTGGTTCCTTCTTTGGGGATAATAGCTCTAACATTGTTGGCAGCCATTTGAAAGAGTTGAGTTTGAGTGGGTAAGAGATTTGAGAAAGAAAGAGTTTGAAACGGGTGAGAGCAGTGAAAATTTGCAGAAATTAGGTCAATTGAGATCTCGAAAGCGTAAAGAGGGGTTATGTCGAGATGTCTAGGTATTTATAAGCTAGAGATGTGACTTATCGAGAAGTAAGAAATAAACGGTTGATATTTGCTTATCAAGAAGTCACGTGAATTAGAAAACTCATGTCGAGATGTCATTATCCTGACTCCTGTCGAGAACTAGATAGTGACTTATCGAGCTGTAGAATAAATACCTAGTTTGTCCTAATTGGACTAAATTATTCCAATTATATTGAGTAAATCAACATAAAATTAGAATTGATTTTTTATCAAAAGTATTTTACTGAAATAATTTATTGAATTAAATAACTCCAGTTCTGAGTTATTGATAAGTCTAAAATTTATACTTGTATAGAACTCCATATTGATACTTATATCGAGATCTCTACAATACTTGCCGAGAAGTCATAAAGAGGCTTGTCGAGAAGTCCATTAAGAAGTCATGAAAAAAGACTTATCGAGAATTCTATCGAGAAGTCTCAGAATGACTTGTTCGAGAAGTCATTTAGAAATATCGAGAACTCAGTTCTCTACATACTTTTATTCTTTTTCAGTTCTATTTTATATTAATTTCACATATTAAAAATGTGAATTAACAATTAGACAGTTTTTCTTAGAATTTGAAAGTTTCCCAGTTAAGTTTAAATTTTTAAGAAATAAATATACAGGGAATTCTGAAATATTTATAAATCATATTTCAGTTATTTTCTAATTAAATCAAATTAATTTTAATTTATTAGGAATTAATCTGCTGCAACACATTAGCTGAGTTCTTGGCTTTAGGATGAAGAATTTAACATACCAATTTCACCTACAAGTCTAGTGAAAGTTGCTTCATCCAAAGGTTTAGTGAAAATGTCAGCTTATTGTTTTTCTATTGGAACAAAAATAAGCTCAATAGTACAATTTGCAACATGTTCTCTAATAAAATGGTATCTTACATCAACGTGCTTAGTTCTAGAATGATTAACTGGATTAGTAACAATATATACGGCACTATTATTGTCACATATAATTAGAATTTTATGTAACACTAGGCCATAGTCCATTATTTGTTTTCTAATCCAAAGCACTTGAGCACAACAACTTCCAACAGCTATGTAATCAGCTTTAGCTGTGGAAGTGGACGCAGAATGTTGTTTCTTACTGTACCAAGATACAAGTCTTTGACCAAGGACTTGATAGCTTCCACTTGTACCCTTTATGTCTACCCTGTATCCAGCAAAATCTGAATCTGTGTATCCAACATCTTGAAAACCAGTTCCCTTAGGATACCACAATCCCAAGTTTGTTGTCCCATTCAAATATCTGAAAATTCTCTTGACAGCCATCAAATGTGATTCTTTAGGATTTGCTTGAAATCTAGCGCATTGACATGTTACAAACATGATGTCTGGTCTACTAGTAGTTAAGTACAGCAAAGATCCAATCATTCCTCTATAACCTGAAATGTCTAAACTTTTTCCTTTCTTATCTTCATCCAACTTGGTAGTTGTAGACATAGGTGTTGATGCAGGTGAGCAGTCAACCATTCCAAATTTCTTCAACAAATCTTTGGCATACTTAGTTTGACTGATAAAGATTCCATAACTTCTTTGGCTAACTTGAAGACCAAGGAAGTAACTTAGTTCTCCCATCATGCTCATCTCATATTCACTCTGCACGAGTCTTAAAAATCTTTGACATAACTTTTCATTTGTAGAACCAAAAATGACATCATCCATATAGATTTTAACTAAAAATAATCTCATCACCATACTGCTTGTAGAATAGAGTTTTATCAACTGTCCCCCTAGTGAATCCATGTTTTAGTAAAAACTCTGACAGTGTGCCATACCATACTCTAGGTGCTTGCTTCAATCCATAAAGTGCCTTCAACAGTTTATACACGAAGTTTGGAAATTCTAGATCTTCAAATCCATCTGGCTGTTGCACATAGACTTCTTCTTCCAATTCACCATTAAGGAATGTACTTTTCACATCCATTTGATACACCTTAAAATTTGAGTGTGCAGCAAATGCATGAAAATTTCTTTTTACTTCAAGTCTTGCAACTGGAGCAAAAGTTTCATCATAATCAATTCCTTCTTCTTGTGAGTAGTCTTTGGCAATCATTCTTACTTTGTTCCTTGTCACAATTCCAATTTCATCCATTTTGTTCCTCTACACCCATTTTGTTCTAATGACACTTCTGTTCTTTGGTGCAGGAACCAATTCCCAAACTTTATTCCTTTCAAATTGATTTATCTCTTCTTGCGAGTAGTTATCCAGTCAGGATTAAGTAGAGCTTCCTCAGTTTTCTTTGGCTCAATTTGAGACAGAAAGCATGCAAGCATTCATTTGCAGTAGCACTCCTAGTCCTTACTCCAGCATTTAGATCACCAATTATAGCATCTATTATGTGACTCATATCCCATTTCTGGTGTGATCTTATTGACTAGAGTTGCCTGCATTTTCTTCATTATTGGCATGACTTGCAGAACCATCATATTTTCCTCCTCCTGAGTTTGTGCCATCAAATTCAGGTGTGTTTTTACTTTGAGATGAATTCTCATCTTCACAATTCACCGGTTCATTTGATTCTCCCTTCATTCTATTATTTGTGTTAATCTCAGCTTCATCTTCAGAACCACTGTCAATATTTAGATTTTCAAATTTTAGGGCTTCAGCTTCATTTTCATCAAGGCATTCCAAGATTAGACACTTGTCATCATCAAAGGTCACATATGTGCTTTCCATAATTTTCTTTTGCTCAAGCATATAAACTCTGTAGGCAGTCTTTTCCACTGAATATCCCAGAAAAATAGATTCAAATACTTTAAAGTCAAATTTTCCAACATATTCAGAGTTGTCTTTGAGCACAAAACATTTGCTTCCAAACACATGCAGATGCTTTACAGTAGGCTTTCTTTTTGATAGAATTGAGTAAGGTGACTTGCCAAGGTTTTTGTTGATTAGATATCTATTTTGAGCATGGCATGTAGTGTTGACAGCTTCTTCCCAAAAACTTGTTGGCAAATTAGCATCTTGCAGCTTTAACTAGATTTTTATTTTTCCTTTCAACCACACCATTTTGCTGAGGTGTTCTTGCAGCTGAGAACTCTTGACAATGCCCTTATCTTTGTAGAGTTCACTTAAAGCCGTATTCCTGAATTTTGTGCCATTATCACTTCTCAATCTTTTAACACAATTTTGATACTCAGCCTGCTTCTCAATTTTTTTATGTGTTCATTGATGATGTGTGGAATTTCATCCTTTGAATACATAAATTCCACCCAAATATATCTTGAGTAGTCATCCACCATCACCAATGCATATTTCTTTCTGGCTATAGACAAGACATTAACTGGTCCAAACAAATCCATGTGAATAAGCTACAATGGAGCACTTATTGAATTTACGGTCTTGCTCTTATGACAGGACCTCTTCATTTTTCCTTTTTGACAAGCCTCACAAACTTCATCTTGAACAAATTCCAGAGTTGGCATATCTCTCACTAGTTCCTTTTTCATCAAGGTATTGATTGCTTTGTAATTCAGGTGAGGGCGCTTCTTGTGCCAAAATTTGCTTTGCTCAATGGATGACTTGGTGTAGAAGCGGCATATTACACCCTTGTTTGCTGAATTCAAGTATGAAACAAGCAGGCTCCCTTTCCTTGCTCCTTTTAGAGAAATTTCACCAGTTTTCTTGCTAGTAATTAAGCAATCTTCTTTGTCAAAAAATTACTTTGAAGCCTTAATCTGTAAACTGGCTGACACTGAGAAGATTTACTTCAAGACCAGCAACTAGTGCTACATCATCAATGACGACATTTTCAGAAATCAACTTGCCATATCCCATTGTTAATCCTTTTTTTTGTCTCCAAAAGTCACCAATGGGCTGGCCATCTCCTCAAATTGTGATAGCAGGGATTTATCACCTGTCATATGCCTGGAACATCCACTGTCAATGATCCATATGAACTTATTCTTCTTGCCCTGCATTTAATAAGGATTAAGTGTGTTTAGCTACTCGAGCAGTGTTGGGCACTTTCTTCTTTTTCACAGAAGTTGCAGAAGTGGAATTTGAATTTTTAAAAAGAACAGCATTCATAGTTTGATCAACATTTTCCTTTTTAATCTCAGATCTAAGATTGACTTTCTTAAGATCTTTTCTCAATTTATGATAGCTTGTCATAACCTTCATATTGCAAGGAATACAATTAAACTTATCATCATAGGAATAGGGATCTTCAGCCAATGCCTCATTATACTTGCATGCTCTAACTTTTGGCTCACTAACAGCCTTTCTACAAAGCCGAGTTAGATGATTGGTTGAGCCACATTTCTGACATTGCTTCCTTGGAGCATCTACAATATAGGCATAATTGTTGCTCTTGTTTACATCTATTTTTCCATTTCTTTCTTCTTTTTCCCAATGTTTTCAGTTTTGATCTCCTTTGTTGGTGTCTTGGTAGCTTGATTCACTACAAGCTTCTTCTCACATTCAATGATTGGAGTGGATTCTGCATTTTTCTTCTCCTTGTCTTCATCTGCAATTTCTTGCTTGATTTCCAACTCCACTTCACTGAAATTTACTTCACAAGTTTTAAACAAAGGTGCATTTACTCTTTTCAGCATCACAGGAACATCTTAGTTCTCAATTTCTTTCCCTTTGTCAGCTTCAATTTTCTTCTGAGAGTTCAAGGCCTCATAGTCCAAACCAATAGCTATTTTAGCACATGGCTTGTTTTTCTCATGATACTGACCAATCAACTGAGATGCATTCTTGAATGATTTGAGCTTCAAATTATTTTTCTCAATTTTTTCTCTTAACACTGCTTCCACTTCTCCAGCACACTTCAGCTTGTCCTTGAGGTACTCATTTTCTTATTTGACTATTTCAAGACCAACAAGCTGTAGTTCTAGCTCCTGTTTCTCAATCTCAAGCTTCTCATTTATTTTAGACAACATACTCACTTCCTCAGTAGCTGCCATCATGCTTGTGTGGATATGAAACATCTCTACACTCATTTTCTCAATAGTTTCTTTATATTGAGTGGCATTTAATTCAATTATAGTTAGAATAGGTACCTCTGATTTGGATGCAGATGATTCTCCTTGCTCTAGAGCCATGAAAGCATAATTTCCATATTCTTCACAGTCATCCTCATCATCTGTATCATCCCAACATTTTCTTTCTGCAATATAAGCCTTTCCCTGTTGCTTTCTCAAGAGTGATTCATATATACTTTGCTTCCAACTCTAAAAAATCTTTATATTTCTTCACTTTCTTTGGCTTTCTACATCCAGTGGCAAAGTGACCTAGTTCATCACAGTTATAGTACCTTATCTTTGATCTGTCAATAGACCCTGACTTGTTGCCACTTTTTCCAGCTGAGTTGAAGTGAGTTTTTCCTTTCCAATTGCTGTTGTTGTTGGATATCTGACCCTTACTCTTGAAGTACTTTTTATTCTTAACCCTAATGTTAGAGAATTTCCTTGCAAGGTAAGCCATTGACTGGTCCATCTCATCCAGTTCATCAAGGGTGTAGAATTCATCCTTCTCTAGCTCTAATATGATCAGGAGGGGTGAGAAAGAATTTAAGGTTGACCTCTTCAGCTTCATAATACTTGTCATGAAGCTGTAAATCATTTATCATCTTATTGAACCTTTCAAAAACTTCAGTTATACTTTCATTAGATTTAGCCATAAAACCCTCATACTGTGACACCAAAATCCTTCTTTGATTAGATTTGACCTCTTCTGTTCCCTCAAACATTATTTCTATTTTCTCCAAAATATGTTTAGCTAACTCACATTTAATAATTTTATTGTATGTTACATTATCAAGAGACTCAATAAATATGAGCTGTAAGCTGCTATCCAGTGAACCCTTTCCTTTTCAGGCTTTATGTAGGTTGAGGGATCTTTAGGTGCAAAATGTGCTGGTATGACCATGTCTCCATCTGTAGGTTCAGGAACCTTTCTATAGGAATGAAAGTTCCATTCTTGAGAATCTGAATGTACATGTGGTTGGCCATCCTTATTGTAAAATCCGTAAGTTTATATTTAATTTATTTATTAGATATTAGATTTTATTTCGTTTAGATAAATATTTATTTAGAATGTTCTGGAAACTTTTTGTGCAAGTTAGTTGATTTGTGAAAATATTTGTTATTTGTGGAAATAAGTGTGAGAATACATTAGAAAGTCGAAATCTTTTTAATTTAGATATTTGTGTGTGTCAAATATTTTATTTTAGGAATTTACTTGGAGAGAGTATGTAACGCCCCCAAATTCGAGGTCAGAGGATTTGGTCGTCACTATAAAACCTCAATCCAAATTAACCTGTTAAATCAATAATCAAATACCAATGGTTGAATATTTAACATCTATGACCCCAAACTAATCCAAGATCTTTTAAGGTTACAGTTCTAGAAATAAGAATCCCAAATTCCATAAATCGATTTTCACTTTCTTTTAACAGATACCTCTTTTGAGAGAGGTCAAAAGAAGTTATGTAAAGAGAAGGTATTGCCAAGGTCTTAATACTTGTCTTCTATTTGAATTCTTCTGTTGATTCATCATCCAATTCTAGACACTTCTTCATGTTCCAAGGATATCGATAATCTTCATTTTCGTCGAATCGTAGTAGTCTCGGAAGATTCCACAATAGAACTTTGTAACTTCCAGTAGTTTTGTCCATCTCAACACCACCATCTCAAACGAATGCACCTATCTTAACTTACTCGTTGGTACTATATCCAATAGTCCAACAAGAACTCGATATGAGCTCAAACGTCCTCACATAGCTATACACACCCCTACACACTCTCGTTTCCAGTATACTATAACCTCAGCTCTGATACCAACCTGTAACGCCCCCAAATCCGGGGTCAGAGGATTTGGTCGTCACTATAAAATCTCAATCCAAATTAGCCTGTTAAATCAATAATCAAATAGCAATGGTTGAATATTTAACATCTATGACCCCAAACTAATCCAAGATCTTTTAAGGTTACAGTTCTAGAAACAAGAATCCCAAATTCCATAAATAGATTTTCACTTTCTTTTAAAACTCTTGTTAGATATATTTGATAATGTCATGTGTAATATGATTTGTGTTTAGTTTTCAGATCTTACCTAACAGGACAAATCAGTACTTAACTGGAAATCAGCACTTATACTGAAGACATAATTTAAGATATCAGAACTTAAGTTATCAAAAGATATTTATCAGGAGATAATATCATGACTTAAGATGACTTTCAGATAAGGCAGGTGGCTGATTGAAAGGAAAGAAGATCGAGACTAAGACAGAAAGAAATATGCATGAAGAAAGAATTCTATGAAGAATAGAATACTTGGAAGAAAAGGTAACTGGTTTATATATTTTAGGAAGCAGAATTATATTCCATATCAATTAGAATTTATCTTGTAATTGTGTAGTATATAAATACAGGCATAGGGTTTACACTATAAGTGTTATCATTATCGAAGTTCTTATTCTTTATAACCCTAGCAGCTCTCGTGATAATTTGTTCATCACTGAGAGAGGACAGTTCCATATTGTAACAGAGTTTATTGTGTTGAATAAAATCTGTTTTCTGTTACTTGAGTTCTTATATTCGATTTGATTGTAGTAAACACTGTATTCAACCCCCTTCTACAGTGTGTGTGACCTAACAAGTGGTATCATAGCAGATCTGTTAACACACAAACAATTTAAGATCCAAAAACAATCATGTCTGAAGAAGAAACTCCAACCAAGCCCACCAAAACAGAAGAACCTCCAAAAACCATAACTCATAGTCGATATGAGACTATAAGAGTTCCCATGTTGAAACCTTCTGAGTATTCCATATGGAAAGTGAAGATGACTATGTTTCTGGAAGCTACAGATCCAGAATATCTTGACAGGATTTATGAAGGACCACATATGCCAACCAAACTCTCTGTGGAAGTTGCAGGTCAGCCAGCAAAGTCTGTACCAAAGGAGAAAAGTGATTACACTGCTGAAGATATCTCATCAATTGTGAAGGATGCAAAGGTAAGACACTTGCTGCATAGTGACATTGATAATGTCATGTCAAATAGGGTAATTCAATGCAAAACTGCAAAAGAGATATGGGATGCTTTGGAAACAAGGTGTCAGGGAACTGATTCAATCAAGAAGAACAGGATTACTATACTCAGTCAAGAGTATGAGCACTTTGACTCAAACCCTGATGAGTCATTAACTGATTTATATGACAAATTTGTCAAACTCTTGAATGATTTGTAACTAGTTGACAAAGAGTATGATATTGAAGATTCAAATCTTAAATTCCTGTTAGCTCTTCCTGAAAGATGGGATTTGAAGGCCACAATAATAAGAGACAACTATAATCTTGATAAAACAAATCTTGATGAAATTTATGGGATGCTTAAGACTCATGAACTTGAGATGGAACAAAGAAGCAAGAGGAATGGAAGAAAGTCAAGGACAGTTGCTTTTGTGGCTGAGGAGGAAAGTCCCAAAGTTGCTGCCTCAAAGAAAGGCAAGGGCAAGGCTCTTATCATAAAGTCTGATATTGAGTCATCAAGTTCTGATAGTGATAATGACTCAGAAACTGAAAGTATACCTGAGATGGACCCTGATGAGGAGATGATGAAGCTGTGTGCTCGTATGGTGAAAGGAATCACAAAGATTGCATACAAGAAATTCAAGAGAGGAAAGAAGTTTTCCAGGACGGGTGCAAGTTCTGATAAGAAAGGTTTCAAAAAATCTGAAGGCAAAGAAGGAAAGTCTGACAGAGGAGATTACTCAAATGTTAAATGCTACAACTGTGGTGAGAAAGGCCACATATCTCCTGATTGCAGACAAGGGAAGAGTGACAAAGGCAAGGCTCTTGTCACAAAGAAGAAAAGCTCGTCAGATGCTTCAGATTCTAAGGATGAGGAAAACTATGCCTTGATGGCAAATGCTGATAGCAGTTCTGATATTGCTAACTTAAAGGTACCTCAAACTACTTATGCCTTTCATACTGATGATATTACTGAGTTGAGAAGATATCTTAAAACCATGTTCATTAGTTATAAAGATCAAACTTTAACATGTGAAAGACTAACTTCTGAAAATCTTGCTTATAAAAAGAGGAATGATTATTTTAAAAAAGAGTTAGTCATGTTCCATCAAACTCAGAAAGATAGAGATGATGCCTTTTATGTTAGGGATGAAGTGCTAAAAATGAATGAATCTCTAAAAACTGAGTTAGAAAAGGAAAGAGAAATTATCAGGACTTGGACTAACTCTGGTAAAGCAACTCAGGATATTCTTAGTAGTGGAAACTGGAAAGAGGGCTTAGGCTATGGAGATGATAAAAACAGTAAGGAAACTGTAGAAACTGAGCCTATAGTTGTTAAACAAAAACCAAAGGTAAATCCTGTTAAGTTTGTAACTGCAAAGTCTGAAATTGAGAAATCAGAAGTTAAGGAGAAAGTAACTTCTGACAAACCTAAACAGGATATGCCAACTGAAGTTAACATAGGCTTAATGACTAAGAAGCAGCTTAAGCATAAGCTGAAAGATGTTAAGAATGTAAACAAGGTAAAGCCACCTAGGAAAAATAGGAATGGAAAGGAAGGTGTGAACAAAAGTAACAATTATAAGCCCGTTCCTAATGCTCCTAGAAAAACATGTCATAACTGTGGAAATTCTAACCATCTGGCTTCTTTTTGCAGGAAGAATAAGAATATAAACTCCTTACCCTCTAAGTCAGGAGCTAAGAGTCAGTCTTTTAGATATAAGCCACAAAATCCTTGTTTTCATTGTGGTAGTTTATGGCATTCCATTTATACTTGTAAGGAATATCATAGTTTGTACTATGATTATTATCAAATAAAACCTTCTGTAAAGAAAGTTAGCATTATTCCTTCTAGTGTAAGTTCTGACGTAAAGTCCGATATTGTAAATTCTGATAAGAAAACTGTTAACATAAACTCTGATGCTAAATTCGCTGCAAATGTTAACAAACTAAAAAAGGCCAAAGGATCCAAGCAAGTCTGGGTCCTTAAAACTAATCATTAGTGGTCTTTGTGATTGCAGGGCAACAGGAAAAATATCCTAATTCTGGACAGTGGATGTTCAGGACATATGACTAGAAATAAAGCCCTGCTATCAGACTTTGTGGAGAAAGCTGGCCCAGGTGTTTCTTATGGAGATGGCAATATTGGAAAAACTCTGGGATATGACAATATCAATCTTGGGAATGTCATCATTGAAAAAGTAGCTCTGGTCTTAGGACTTAAACACAATATGCTAAGTGTGAGTCAAATCTGTGACAGAGGTTGTCATGTGGATTTTTTTGAAGAACACTGTGAAGTTGTAAGCAAATCTACAGGCAAAGTTGTTCTGAAAGGATACAGGTGTAACACCCCCAAATCCGGGGTCGGGGATCCGGGTCGTCACGGTCTTTCTTTCCACAATATCACTTACCTTAATTAATAATAAATAACCTCATGTTGTGACCCCACACTAACACACACCACACCCCGTTATAGTCTCAGAGATGAAATTGAAATAAAAACAAGTCCTTGAATCCATAATTTAAAAGTTATTACAACCCAAAATGATTACTTGATAAGTTTACAATTAATTGCCATTATCGGCCACAAGTTATAGTTTACATAATTGATTCCCAAAAGTAGAAGGTCTGATCTACAGATAGATCTACCTCTGCAGCTATAGCAGCTATGATCTCAACGGGAAGGCGCGGGGCGCTTCCCACGCTCTTGCGCTGGGTCTGCTTGAGTCTAGCCATCTTTCCTAACTGTTGTTGTGTGATGAAGAAATGAAGTAAGAGTGAGCATTACAGCTCGTAAGATAATATATAGTGTAAACAATAATGCAAGTATCTAAATGGATAACTTACTAGAATCCTTTATCAAGTGTAAGATAATTACTTACTAGATATAAGCAAAAACAAGGGATGAAGTTACCAAATACTTCACTATCCTTATATCATTTATAAAACTACTTGAACTACCACTGTTCAAAGTATAATGAGTTTTCAACAGTTCATCACATAGATGAGACTACAAGATAAGATTTGAATAGATTAAATCTTTGAAATATTATTGAATGAAATGAAGTTACGAGATACTTCATTAAGTCCCGATATATATCCACATATATATCTCTTATACATTTCCTGAAAACCTCTGTCATGTAAAGTAAGAACAAAGTTTGTAACATCCAATGAATTTTTGGAAAGGAAAAGAATTGTGGCATAAACCCGATATCTTGCTGATCAGGCAAAGATACCAATAAGTAACCTTTTCTACTGTAGATGGATGAATTCCTCACCGGTCATCACCCTGGCCGCATTCGGACCTCGCGCTAGACCGTTACCCAGCCACTCACGCGTGGATGGACTGTCACCCAGCCTCTTACACCTTCATAGACCATACCCCGGCCTGTGGCTTATGCCGACTCAATCAGATGGACTTACTTCCCGAACATTGGGCAAGTAATCAAATTGTTGTCTCAAAACAGCAACCACGTTGCGAATATAAAATACACCATAGAGCCGGATCCCTCAGGTTTTGAGCAAGTATTTAAATCCCCTTGAAAGGAAGATCTTAAATATAAAAATGAGTTTTAGGATCCGCTCTAACTTTTAAAAATTATTTTGAAGACTCGAAAATATTTTTAAGAATGTTTGGAGTAATGTCGATTTAATAAAATAAATCAGTCCCAATATATTAGAAAATATCTTAATATTATTATTTAAATAATATTCCCATAAGGATAATCCTTATAAAAATAATTGAAGTAAAAGTTTTAAAACTCATACTTGAAATGAATAATAAATAACCAAAGATATACTTATAGGAAAGTACGATCTTTATTTGAATAATCGAAAATAAGTTTGATTTTATTCTTTCGGAGGTATAAGTCCTCAAATGAATATTCAAAATAATATTCATTAAATAAAATAAACGGAGTCTTAAGTTCTCGAATGAATATTCAAAATAATATTCATTAAATAAAGTAAGCGGAGTCATAAGTCCTCGAATGAATATTCAAAATAATAATCATTAAATAAAATAAAGTTATCGAATAAACCTTATTCGATTAATAGTTTTGAAAACTATATCAATATATATATATATAAATATATATAATATACTCGGGAACATCGACTCCCAGTTTTAGAAAATGTTCACCTTTGGGTCCCCTATACTAAGGGTATACGCAACTACTGCTTATCTCTAGCATAGGTATTATGCAACTTATAAGCAATTGAATCAACAATTAGAAATCAAGATTACGAAAACAGGCATGCATATATACCATAACACATGCTCCAATATATCGCAAGATTTGCTAATAACAATCATGCATTTATCACAAGATAATGCATATACATATATACATCACCACAACAGTATAACGGGTAGAAAACTTGCCTGAGCAAATGGGGGTGACAAATGGCTTGGGATGAGTTTGGTAACCTATAAACAACATATAAGTTAGAATTAAACCAAAGTCGCTTATGAATCTATATTTAACCAATTAGACTCTAACACTCGCTTTGCGCTCAACGATTCCCTTAAGTCGCTCGATTACCCTCGGCTCCACCATTTTTAATAAATTAACCATTAAGGGTTTTAAGGCGATTCTTTCGTGAGTGCCTTACCAACTGCCTAATACACTTTACATAAATTATTCATACTCCAATTAGTCCTTTAAGGTCTTTAACCTATGTTCCAAAATAAGGCGAGGGGTAATGGTTCGTTCGCGAAACGCCGTTACTTAAAACGGTCGTTTCTCCTAAACCGTACATCGGAATCAAACGAACCACATATCAAAACGAAGCTCGTAACATGAACTATATAATCATGGCAATGGTCAAAACCTAACAGTGAGTCCTCGGGTCCTGATGTTAAGAACAAAACAGTCTAAAGTAAATCGGACATTACGACGGCTATGTTTACGCGATTACCAATTTTTATCCTACTCTAAATCAACCACCAATCAACCACAATTCAACCATACAACCAAACTCCATACCTAAAATGCTACAGCAGCCCCAACAACTCAATTTTTCCAAATTTATACTACTTCCCAACATGAACTAAAAGCTTTACTTAAGTTCTTTAACTAATCATCAAGATTTATAACTCCAAAATCATAATAAAACCAACCAATCTTTAAATACACAACAATCAAGCCTCTCATGAACTATAATACTCATATTAAGCTCTTAACATTCAATAACAAAGCTAGGTTAAGAGATTATACCTTCCTTGTGAGTAGGAGTAACTAATTAGCTTGGAATCACCCATGAAAGTCCTTACCCAAGCTTAATCTAAAAAAAAACTCAAGAACAAAATTTTAACTTCTTGAAAAACACTATTCACCCTCTTCTTCCATGAATTTTAGGAAGAGATTGTGAAGGAAATTGAAGCTTAAACTTATAGGATATCTATATCTATACACAAGGAACCTTAGATAATTACCTCACTAATTAACAAGGCTTGGATCTTGGATTTTGGATTTTTCTTTCTTGAAATATGAAAAGAGGCCGAGAGCTTTTCTTGAAGAAAAGTGAAGTCAACTTGTGTTTTGGTGAAATGATTTGTTGGTTGGTTGTTTTTGGCTTTTGTTTTTATTATTTACCTTTTAACCATGGTGATTTTTGTGTGGTTCTTAATCAACCAACAACACACTTCTCTTTGGTCATGCTTAGGTCATCATGTTATGTCATCCTCCCACACTTGTCCTCTTCTTGTTGGTGAGACGACATCACTCTCCACTAACCCTTTGATTAACTCCTAATTACTTGGCTAATGACCGCGGATCTGTTATACGGTTCGCTTAACTTTCGTTTTTGTTTATCGTTTGAGGGATCATACCCCTGATCTTATTACTTGGGTTTCCTTAACCTTTCTCAATATATTATATTCCTTTTATGATCCTCTCTTATAATCCTTTAATTTAAATCCTTTTTATCCTGTTACCTTATACTCAATTCTTTCATTATCTGGTGGATTTTCGGGAAAAATCAAAGTGTTCGAATTTGGATTCTGACGATCTTTACATACACTTATATATCATATAGAGTACTAATAAGATCTCAGAATAACAATAAAAGAACCCCTACATAGTGTGGCATGAAAAGTTTTCTTATTCAGCAATAACAGCAAAAACACTATTCATAAGGGTTACAAAAAAATTCAAAATTTTGGGGTTATTACAGTCTCCCCTCCTTAAAAGGATTCCGTCCCGGAATCAAATAGAAAACAAATGGGGGTACTTTTCTAGCATTGCGCTCTCTAGTTCCCAAGTTGATTCTTCCACATTATGATTCTGCCATAGCACTCTGACTAGCTTGATTACTTTGTTCCGAAGCACCTGCTCCTTCTTATCCATAATCTTTACTGGTCTTTCCACGTAAGTCAGATCTGGTTGCATATCCACATGCTCGTACTCCACTATGTGTCTGGCATCCCGATGATACTTCCTTAGCATTGACACATAGAACACATTATGAACTTGTTGTAGGTTCGGGGGTAAGGCTAGCTCGTAAGCCAACTTCCCAATCCGTCTTAGTATCTCAAAAGGTCCAATGTATCTTGGGCTTAGTTTCCCTTTCTTTTCGAACCTCATTAACCCCTTCCAATGGGATACTTTTAGTAGTACTAAGTCCCCTACTTCATACTCCTTGTCCTTTCGGGCTAGGTCTGCATATTTCTTCTGTCTGTCTTGGGCTGCTACCAGCCGTCCTCTGATGAGATCCACTATGTCTTTGGTCCTTTGGACCACTTCGGGTCCGAGCATCTTCTAGTCTCCTACTTCATCCCAGTATAAGGGAGATCAACACCTTCTTCCGTACAGGGCCTCAAAAGGCGGCATTCCGATGCTAGCATGAAAGCTATTGTTATAAGAAAACTCGATCAACGGCAAGTGATCATCCCAACTTCCTTTAAAGTCTATTGCACAGACTCTCAACATATCCTCTAGTGTCTGGATGGTCCTTTCACTCTGCCCATCTGTCTGGGGATGGTAAGCGGTACTCATATTTAACTTGGTCCCCGCACATTCTTGAAAGCTCCTCCAAAATCTGAAGTTTAACCTGGGGTCTCGGTCTGAGATAATGGACGCTGGGACTCCATATCGCATCACTATTTCCTTAAGGTAAATGTCCACCAGTCTATCGACTGTGTATCTCTCATTGATAGGAATGAAATGAGCTGACTTTGTCAGTCGGTCTATAATCACCCATATGGCATCATGGTTGGCTTTCGTCCTTGGTAAACCGACAACAAAATCCATGGCTATCTGTTCCCATTTCCATTCGGGAATCTCCAGGGGTCGTAAAAGTCCACTGGGTCTCTGGTGCTCTGCCTTTACTCTTTGGCAAGTCAAACATTTGCTTACCCATTCTGCTACGTCCCTCTTCATGTTGGGCCACCAGTAATACTCCTTCAAATCCCTATACATCTTGGTGCTTCCCGGGTGAATGGAATATCTTGAACTATGGCTTTCATCCAAAATCTCGTCTTTAAGCTCTTGAACGTTCGGAACCCAAATCCGGTAGGAGTACCTCATTATCCCTTTATCATCTTTCTCAGTATGGATCTCTTCTCCAGTCATTGACTCTCTGCCTTCGTTCATTACTTTCTCTTGGCACAATCTGATCTTTTCCAATAACTCTGGCTGCATCGAGATCTCAAACAGTTTTTCAGTTCCGGTTCCGGTTACCTTTACTTCTATTTCCATTCTCTCGAAATCCTTTATCAATTCTTCTGAAGTCATTATCATTCTGAGTCTTTCCTTTCTACTAAGGGCATCATCCACCACATTGGCTTTCCCCGAATGATAAAGAATCTCACAATCATAGTCCTTGATTAGCTCTAACCATCTCCTCTGGCGCATGTTGAGCTCTTTCTGCGTAAATATGTACTTGAGGTTCTTATGGTCTGTGAAAATCTCGCACTTCTCTCCATACAAGTAGTGCCTCCAAATTTTTAGGGCAAAAACTATTGCCGCGAGCTCAAGGTCATGAGTAGGATATCTAATCTCGTATTCCTTCAGTTGTCTCGACGCATACGCAATCACCTTACCGTGCTGCATAAGCACACACCCTAATCCTTTGTGCGACGCGTCACTATATATCACAAAATCTCCTTTTCCATCTGGCAATGCCAACACCGGGGCCATTACCAACCTTTTCTTTAATTCCTGAAAACTGCTCTCGCATTTTTCCGTCCATACAAACTTCTCTGTCTTACGAGTAAGTCGTGTCAAAGGGGTTGCGATCTTCGCAAAGTCCTGTACAAATCTACGATAGTAGCCGACCAATCCTCTGAAACTTCTTACCTCTGTGGGTGTGGTTGGCCTTTCCCAATTTGAGACCGCCTCTATCTTGGAGGGGTCGACCAATACTCCTTCTTTATTGATCACATGTCCTAAAAACTGTACTTCATTCCGCCAGAATTCACACTTCGAGAATTTGGCAAATAACTGCTCCTCTCTAAGTATTCCTAGAGCTATCCTCAAATGCTCTGCATGTTCTGCCTCAGTCCCTGAGTAGATTAAAATATCATCGATAAAAACTATTACACACTTTTCCAAGTGCTTCTTAAATACTATGTTCATTAAATTCATGAAAGCTGCTGGGGCATTGGTTAATCCAAAGGACATTACCAAGAACTCATAGTACCCATACCTGGTATGGAACGCGGTCTTGGGAATATCTTCGGGTTTAATCTTTAGTTGGTGATATCCAGTTCTCAGGTCAATCTTGGAAAAATAAATAGCATCCTTTAGCTAGTCGAACAGATCGTCTATTCTAGGTAACGGGTACCTGTTCTTTATGGTTAGCTTGTTCAACTCTCGATAGTCGATGCACAGCCTCATGCTCCCATCCTTCTTCTTAACAAATAACACTGGTGCTCCCCACGGAGACACACTGGGTCTTATCATACCCTTATCCAAGAGTTCCTGTAATTGAGTAGCTAATTCCTTCATTTCTAATGGGGCTAACCGGTAAGGTGCCTTTGAAACTGGCGCCGTCCCTGAGGCCAACTCAATAGCAAATTCAATCACTCTATCGGGTGGTAATCCTGGAAGGTCTTGTGGGAATACATCTTCAAATTCGTTGACTACCAGAATATCTTGTAAGTTGGGCACCTCCTTCTGCGTGTCCACCACATAGGCTAGGTAAGCCTCATTTCCTTTTCGTAGCATCCTTTTGGCCTGGTCCATAGTCAAAAATTTATGCGTCTACCTCTTTCCTCTAAATATGACTTCTTTCTTTCCTGGGATATTCAACTTAACTTTCTTCCCCTTACAGTCTATCTGAGCATCATTGCTAGATAGCCAGTCCACTCCCAAAATTACATCAAACTCCCCTAATTTAAAAGGAATCAGATCAACACTAAAAGATTGTTCCCCTGTGCCTAACTCACAGGCGGGGTGAATCTGGTTAACAGGAATAACTTCATGATTGGCTATTTCTACTTGTAAGGGTTCTATCAAGGGTTCATCCTTAAGTCTTAATTTACGCGCAAAGTCCTTTGATATAAAAGATTTAGTTGCTCCCGAATCAAATAAAACATTTGCATTGACTGAATTTAGAGAAAGGGTATCTGCTATCACATCTGAGTCTTTCATAGCATCCTGGACTGTCATGTTGAAAGTCCTCGCAGTAGGTGGCTTATTAGAAGCAGCCCTTCTTGCTCCTGAAGCTGCTGGTTTATTCCCTGAGCATTCCCTCCTCATGTGGCCTGGTCTTCCACACTGATAACATATGGTGGTCGGGCTGACACTAGGGGATTGCGAAGTACACTTGTTAGAATAGTGACCCTCTCGACCACACTTAAAGCAGGTTACTGGATTCCCCTTACACTCCCCAGAATGCATCCTACCATAAGTGTTACAGGCTGGTAATGGGGGTCGAGACTGGTTGGATAGGACCTTCCTGACTTCTGGCCGCTCTGGCTCACATTCACACCCATTGGCCGCTTAAACCCAGTACTCTTTCCCGGTAGGGACACTACTCCTCGATTAAATCTAGTTGGGAAGCTCCCTCCTGCGGAACCTCCACCCATGCTCATACTTTTTCTCTTTATTCCCTTCTTCTCTCTTTCCTTCTGCATCTGTTCACTTCCGGCTTCTACAATTGTTGCCTTTTGCACCAGAGTGGCATAATCAGTAAGCTCAAGGATTGCCACCCTATTCTGAATCCACGGTTTCAGTCCCTACTGAAACCTCCTAGCTTTCTTTTCCTCGGTGCTCACAAACTCCGGCACAAACCTTGATAACTCAGTAAATTTCGCTTCGTACTCTGCTACAGATAAGTTATTCTGCTTTAGCTCTAAGAACTTGAGCTCCATCTGGTTCTCCATAAACCTCGGGAAATACTTTCCCAAAAATAACTGACTAAACCTCTCCCACGTTATGATAGCATATGTCTCCATGTTTTTCTTGGCCTCCCACCAGTAGTTGGCCTCTCCTTTCAGAAGATAGGTAGGAAATACAGTCTTCTGTGCCTCATCGGTACTCAGAATCTCAAAGGATTTCTCCATTTCCTTTAGTCATGCCCTTGCCTCAACTGGGTCGGCTGATCCGTGGAACTCAGGGGGCTTAAGGGACTTGAAAGCCCTGAAAGAGTTTGCCACAGCATTGTTGTTTCCTTGAGGGGGTGGGTTGGGTTGACGTTCCAAGTTCTGCCTTAGTAGTTGCATGAACTGTCCCATGGGATCCATGCCTGGGTTTGGTACTGGTTGCTCAACCTCAGTTTCTCCTTCTTCAGCCTCTATCTCAAATCCCTCAACATCATATGTTTCCTCCTCCTCTTCATACAGGGAGTCATCCTGTTCAATATAATCCTCGTATTCCTCTTCACTGTGTTCCTGGTTCCTACGATCCTGGTTATGGCTTCCCTGGTCCTCAGATCCAGGGTTCGCCCTAGTTCCAATCTTTCTTGGCGACATGATACTGATAAGGGAAATTCAACGTTAGGTCATAATCATACACAAAATTGTGCCTTGCACAATTTTTAATGGGGAGAATGTATCTCGCAATTCTATTATTTTATGACAGTTCTAATAAGAAGTGCAGTAATAATAATGATAAAAACAGTGATCTCGTCACTAAGGAACTGAACTGAAAGGAAACAAATATATACATAATACGAGAGATACATAGTTTGATCTGGTCAAAAGTACAACAGTGCTACAGCCATCTGCCCAAAAGTGATACACAAGAGTCTATCTGTCTAGTCAGAAAAAGGGATGCTATATACAAGTCAACTATCCCGGAAAATTGGCTCTTACTATGGCCTCGACTAACTAGACAACTAGACTATCCCATCGTCGGTCCTGAATCACACACCGGAGCAGGTCAGCTCCCATACCCTTTCCATCACACGACGGAAGATATAGTCGGCCTGTCGCCTGGAGATCCTACCATGCCTGTCCCCCTGGAGCGATCGGAGTCTCGCTCGGGACATGAGCTCTATCCCCGTCAGCTCCCTCCTCAAGAATCGGGGTATAGTAGCCCTAGTCTCATAAGCTCGGGCACGCCTACCCGCCCTCTCCGCATCCAACTCCCTCCTGACCTCATCCAGCCGGGCCTCAGCAACAGCCACTCGGGTCCTCAGTACATCCTGAACATAGCCGTGAGCTAACAAAGACTGCCTATAGGCAGGGTCGAGAGGTGGTGAATCCGGAGGTGCCTCCTCGGTCTGCCTAGGCTGGGGAGTATGGGTCTCTGAGCTGTCATCATAGGGGCTCCAAGATAGTGGTGGAGGGGTAGGAGCTCTGACCACCGGGAGTGTGGGTAAAGGGGTACCAGTATACTCCACTATAGCTCCGACATGCTCCTCAACTATTGGGACCTCATCCGGGTCCTCCTCATCTGAAATAGCAATAACCTCTGTCTCTGACTCCTTTGAGGGGTCCTCCTCATCCTCCTCCATCTCAGGCTCCTCCTGATCCTCGGCATCTAGCAGTGCCTCGTCATGCTCACGCTCGAACATCTCAGGGTCCTCTATCTCATGTGCCTACACATTAAACGAGCTAAGTTACTATCATGATACTTATAAGGGTTCCCGTAAGGGTTTTAACTGTCAGTGCTACTTTAAGTAGTCCGACTATGAACTTGGAAAGAGTTCTTATTATCTTTGTGAGTTTATTATTATATCGTTGCATCATCTCTGAGGTTTATAACGCTTAGCTCTGATACCATTTCTGTAACACCCCCAGATCCGGGGTCGGGGATCCGGGTCGTCACGGTCTTTCTTTCCACAATATCACTTAACTTAATTAATAATAAATAATCTCATGCTGTGACCCCACACTAACACACACCACAACCCGTTATAGTCTCAGAGATGAAATTGAAATAAGTACAAGTCCTTGAATCCACAATTTAAAAGTTATTACAACCCAAAATGATTACTTGATAAGTTTACAATTAATTGCCATTATCTGCCACAAGTTATAGTTATACATAATTGATTCCCAAAAGTAGAAGGTCTGATCTACAGATAGATCTACCTCTGCAGCTATAGCAGCTATGATCTCAACGGGAAGGCGCGGGGCGCTTCCCACGCTCTTGCGCTGGGTCTGCTTGAGTCTGGCCATCTTTCCTAACTGTTGTTGTGTGATGAAGAAATGAAGCAAGAGTGAGCATTACAGCTCGCAAGATAATATATAGTGTAAACAATAATGCAAGTATCTAAATGGATAACTTACTAGAATCCTTTATCAAGTGTAAGATAATTACTTACTGGATATAAGAAAATACAAGGGATGAAGTTACCAAATACTTCACTATACTTATATCATTTATAAAACTACTTGAACTACCATTGTTCAAAGTATAATGAGTTTTCAACAGTTCATCACATAGATGAGACTACAAGATAAGATTTGAATAGATTAAATCTTTGAAATATTATTGAATGAAATGAAGTTACGAGATACTTCATTAAGTCCCGATATATATCCACATATATATCTCTTATACATTTCCTGAAAACCTCTGTCATGTAAAGTATGAACAGAGTTTGTAACATCCAATGAATTTTTGGAAAGGAAAAGAATTGTGGCATAAACCCGGTATCTTGCTGATCAGGCAAAGATACCAATAAGTAACCTTTTCTACTGTAGATGGATGAATTCCTCGCCGGTCATCACCATGGCCGCATTCGGACCTCGCGCTAGACCGTTACCCGGCCACTCACGCGTGGATGGACTGTCACCCAGCCTCTTACACCTTCATAGAACGTACCCCGGCCTGTCGCTTATGCCGACTCAATCAGATGGACTTACTTCCCGAACATTGGGCAAGTAATCAAATTGTTGTCTCAAAACAGCAACCACGTTGCGAATATAAAATACACCACAGAGCCGGATCCCCCAGGTTTTGAGCGAGTATTTAAATCCCTTTGAAAGAAAGATCTTAAATATAAAAATGAGTTTTGGGATTCGCTCTAACTTTTAAAAATCATTTTGAAGACTCGAAAACATTTTTAAGAATGTTTGGAGTAATGCCGATTTAATAAAATAAATCAGTCCCAATATATTAGAAAATATCTGAATATTATTATTTAAATAATATTCCTATAAGGATAATCCTTATAAAAATAATTGAAGTAAAAGTTTTAAAACTCATACTTGAAATGAATAATAAATAACCAAAGATATACTTATACGAAAGTACGATCTTTATTTGAATAATCGAAAAAATAAGTTTGATTATCGAAACATTATTCTTTAATAAAATAAAGAATATAATTTAATAAATAATCGGAGGCATAAGTCCTCAAATGAATATTCAAAATAATATTCATTAAATAAAATAAACGGAGTCTTAAGTCCTCGAATGAATATTCAAAATAATATTCATTAAATAAAGTAAGCGGAGTCATAAGTCCTCGAATGAATATTCAAAATAATAATCATTAAATAAAATAAAGTTATCGAATAAACCTTATTCGATTAATAGTTTTGAAAACTATATCAATATATATATATATAAATATATATAATATACTCGGGAACATCGACTCCCGGTTTTAGAAAATGTTCACCTTTGGGTCCCCTATACTAAGGGTATACGCAACTGCTGCTTATCTCTAGCATAGGTATTATGCAAATTATAAGAAATTGAATCAACAATTAGAAATCAAGATTACGAAAAAAGGCATGCATATATACCATAACACATGCTCCAATATATCGCAAGATTTGCTAATAACAATCATGCATTTATCACAAGATAATGCATATACATATATACATCACCACAACAGTATAACGAGTAGAAAACTTGCCTGAGCAACTGGGGGTGACAAATGGCTTGGGACGAGTCTGGTAACCTATAAACAACGAGTAGAAAACTTGCCTAAGCAACTGGGGGTGACAAATGGCTTGGGACGAGTCTGGTAACCTATAAACAACTTATAAGTTGGAATTAAACCAAAGTCGCTTATGAATCTATACTTTAACCAATTAGACTCTAACACTCGCTTTGCGCTCAACGATTCCCTTAAGTCGCTCGAGTACCCCCGGCTCCACCATTTTTAATAAATTAACCATTAAGGGTTTTAAGGCGATTCTTTCGCGAGTGCCTTATCAACTGCCTAATACACTTTACATAAATGATTCATACTCCAATTAGTCCTTTAAGGTCTTTAACTTATGTTCCAAAGTAAGGCGAGGGGTAATGGTTCGTTCGCGAAACGCCGTTACTTAAAACGGTCGTTTCTCCTAAACCGTACATCGGAATCAAATGAACCACATATCAAAACGAAGCTCGTAACATGAACTATCTAATCATGGCAATGATCAAAACCTAACAGTGAGTCCTAGGGTCCAGATGTTAAGAACAAATCAGTTTAAAGTAAATCGGACATTACGACGGCTATATTTACGCGATTACCAATTTTTATCCTACTCTAAATCAACCACCAATCAACCACAATTCAACCATACAACCAACTCCATACCTACAATGCTAAAGCAGCCCCAACAACTCAATTTTTCCAAATTTATACTTCTTCCCAACATGAACTAAAAGCTTTACTTAAGTTCTTTAACTAATCATCAAGATTTACAACTCCAAAAACATAATAAAACCAACCAATCTCTAAATACACAACAATCAAGCCTCTCATGAACTATAATACTCATATTAAGCTCTTAACATTCAATAACAAAGCTAGGTTAAGATATTATACCTTCCTTGTGAGTAGGAGTAACTAATTAGCTTGGAATCACCCTTGAAAGTCCTTACCCAAGCTTAATCTAAACAAAAACTCAAGAACAAAATTTTAAGTTCTTGAAAAACACTATTCACCCTCTTCTTCCATGAATTTTAGGAAGAGATTGTGAATGAAATTGAAGCTTAAACTTATAGGATATCTATATCTATACACAAGGAACCTTAGATAATTACCTCACTAATTAACAAGGCTTGGATCTTGGATTTTGGATTTTTCTTTCTTGAAATATGAAAAGAGGCCGAGAGCTTTTCTTGAAGAAAAGTGAAGTCAACTTGTGTTTTGGTGAAATGATTTGTTGGTTGGTTGTTTTTGGCTTTTGTTTTAATTATTTACCTTTTAATCATGGTGATTTTTGTGTGGTTCTTAATCAACCAACAACACACTTCTCTTTGGTCATGCTTAGGTCATTATGTTATGTCATCCTCCCACACTTGTCCTCTTCTTGTTGGTGAGATGACATCACTCTCCACTAACCCTTTGATTAACTCCTAATTACTTGGCTAATGACCGTTGATCTGTTATACGGTTCGCTTAACTTTCGTTTTCGTTTATCGTTTGAGGGATCATACCCGGGATCTTATTACTTGGGTTTCCTTAACCTTTCTCAATACATTATATTCCTTTTATGATCCTCTCTTATAATCCTTTAATTTAAATCTTTTTTATCCTGTTACCTTATACTCAATTCTTTCGGTATCTGGTGGATTTTCGGGAAAAATCAAAGTGTTCGAATTTGGATTCTGACGATCTTTTCATACACTTATATATCATATAGAGTACTAATAAGATCTCAGAATAACAATAAAAGAACCTCTACATAGTGTGGCATGAAAAGTTTTCTTATTCAGCAATAACAGCAAAAACATTATTCATAAGGGTTACAAAAAAATTCAAAATTTTGGGGTTATTATAACAGGCATGGTAACATTTATGAAGCCAAGCTTTCAACAAGTACTGATGGTTCTGCAATCTATCTATTAAGTAGAGCATCTTGAAGAAAGCTGGGATTGGCACAAGAAACTCTCTCATTTAAATTTTAACAAGATAAATGAACTGGTCAAGAAAGATCTTGTGAGAGGACTGCCAAAATCAGTATTTGCTCCTGATGGCCTTTGTGATTCATGTCAGTAGGCAAAACAAAGAAAATCTTCATTCAAGAGCAAGACTGAATCATCAATTCTTGAGCCTTATCACCTAATACATGTTGATCTATTTGGTCCAGTTAATGTCATGTCTATTATAAAGAAGAAATATGCTATGGTCATAGTGGATGAGTTCACCAGATACACATGGGTGTATTTCTTGCACACAAAAAGTGATACTTCATCTATCTTGATTGATCATGTCAAGCAACTGGATAAATTGGTCAAAGATTCCGTGAAGATCATAAGAAGTGATAATGGCACTGAGTTCAAGAATTTGATCATGGAAGAGTTCTGCAAAGACCATGGAATAAAGCAGGAATTTTTTGCTCCTGGAACTCCACAGCAAAATGGAGCTGTAGAAAGAAAGGATGGAACTCTTATTGAAGCTGCACGAACTATGCTTGATGAAGCAAAGTTGCCAACCTACTTTTGGGCTGAAGCTGTGCAGACTGCTTGTTTTACTCAGAATGCAACACTTATCAACAAGCATGGGAAAACACCATATGTGATGGTGAAGAAAAAGAAGCCAAATCTAAAGTATTTTCATGTAATTGGATGCAAGTGTTTTGTTCTTAAGACTCATCCTGAATAGCTATCCAAATTTGATCTAAAAGATGATGAAGGAATTTTTGTAGGATATCCACTTTTTACAAAAGCCTTCATAGTCTACAATTTAAAAATAAGGGTTGTCATGGAATCTATCAATGTCTCTTTTGATGATAAGAAGATTACTGGACTTGAAGATTTGAATGATCATGATCAGCTGAGATTCGAAAATGAAGTTTTAAATTCTGATTCTGTAAATCCTGATAGTCTAAATCCTGATACTGCAAACTCTGATAAATTAAACTCTGATGGTATTGAAAATGTGGTAACTACGCCTAAAGAAAATGCACATGTGCAGGGGGAGCATACTGAAGATCCAACCACATCTCAAGAAGCATCAGAATCTACAACAGGCTCTTCAAGTTCTGATTCGTCAAGTTCTGATGGGCCAAGTTCTGATAATTGTGGAAACTCGTTTTCTGATATTTCTGGAAACTCAAATTTTGAAGGATCCAACTCAGAGAGCATACTTTCAGGGGAGCATCAGGAAAAGTTGATGGAGACAGCATGGATCATGGGGGAGCATCCAGTTCTAGAGAAAATCTTCCATCTGCAAGAAAGTGGACTAAAGCACATACACCTGACTTAATTATTGGAAATCCTGATGCAGGTGTTAGAACTAGAACAGCTACATCAAATGAATGTCTCTATCATTCTTTTCTTTCTTAGACTGAACCAAAGAAAGTGGAAGAAGCTCTCCAAGATGCTGATTGGGTGCAAGCAATGCAGGAAGAGTTACATTAATTTGAAAGAAATAAAGTCTGGACCCTAGTGCCAAGACCAAAGAACAGGTCTGTTGTTGGTACAAAGTGGATGTTCAGAAACAAAATTGACAGTGATGGCATAATTACAAGGAACAAAGCAAGGCTTGTTGCATAAGGATACTCTCAACAAGAGGGAATTGATTATGATGAAACATTTGCACCAGTTGCTAGATTGGAAGCCATAAGGATACTTTTGGCTTATGTTGCTCACAAGAAGTTTAAAGTCTTTCAAATGGATGTGAAAGGTGCTTTTCTCAATGGATAATTGGAAGAAGAGGTATATGTTGAACAACCTCCAGGCTTTGTAGATCCCAAATTTCCCAATCATGTCTACAGGCTTGATAAAGCACTTTATGGCCTTAAGCAAGCTCCAAGAGCATGGTATGAACTTTAGCTCAGTTTCTTCTGGATAGTGGATTTAACAGAGGGACTATTGACAAAACACTGTTGTACCTCAACCATGGAAAGGACTTACTTTTGGTGCAAATATATGTTGATGATATCATTGTTGGTTCTACAAATGACAGACTTTGTAAGAAGTTTGCCAAGCTGATGCAGTCAAGATATCAAATGAGTATGATGGGAGAACTTAACTATTTTCTGGGCCTTCAAGTCAAGCAGAATGAAGAAGGAACTTTTATTTGTCAATCTAAGTACACCAGAAATTTGTTGAAGAAATTTGGAATGCAAGATTGTTCAAGTGCATCCACTCCCATGGCCACTGCAACAAAGTTGGATAAGGATACTGGTAAATCAGTAGATATTACTGATTACAGAGGTATGATTGGTTCACTACTCTATCTAACTGCAAGTAGACCTGATATCATGTATGCTACCTGTCTTTGTGCAAGATTTCAAGCAGATCCAAGAGAACCTCACTTAACAGCTGTGAAAAGAATTTTCAAGTACCTTAAGGGTGCAGCTGATTTGGGATTGTGGTATCCTAGAGAATCAGACTTTAAGCTAATAGGTTACTCAGATGTAGATTTTACAGGATGCAAAATTGACAGGAAAGCACAAGTGGAAGCTGCCAATTTCTTGGAGGCAGATTGGTTTCTTGGTTTAGCAAGAAACAAAAGTCAATTTCCACATCAACTGCAGAAGCAGAATACATTGCTGCAGGAAGTTGTTGTGCACAGATTCTTTGGATGAAGAATCAGTTACTGGATTATGGGTTAGAATTTTCTAAAATCCCTATTTACTGTGATAATCAAACTGCTATTTCTATGACAGGTAATCCAGTTCAACACTCAATGACAAAGCAATTCAACGTTAGGTACCACTTCATAAGGGAACATGTGGATGAAGATACAGTGGAATTGCATTTTGTTCCAATAGATCAACAACTAGCAGATATCTTCACAAAACCACTGTGTGAAGCTACTTTTACAAGATTGGTAAATGAACTTGGAATGGTTTCAGGTTCTTTCTCTAAATCTGCTTAGTTTATGTTCTGATACATCAGACTTTATTATCAGTATTTACAGATATTACTATCTTTGTATATTCTGTGCTTAAACTGAAATTTGCTTAAGTGCTGATTATTGTCTGATTTGAATTTCTAAACTCTGATAGTGATATGAATGTTTCTGTGACTATTCAATCCAATGAGGATAACTGTGCTAGATGCTGACCTAGTAGTCTTTAATATACTAAAGATCCCATGCTTGAAGTAATTGTTTATGTGGAAATCTCTTAACACCAGCAAATTCTAATATTGAGCTTAGTTAAGTTTACTTTGTGTATCTTATTACTAAGTCAAAAACTAAAATAAATGCTTTTTATCTGTTAAGTTCTGATGTTAGTAAATCTGATGGATGTACTAAGTGCTGATAAGCCTAACTTATCAAAAGAAAAAGAAAAGAAATAAATATCAGGTACTGTTAAGTCCCAATGTGTTTGTAGAAGGGGGGTTGAATACAAACTATACCGTTTAATCGAATTTAGTGCGGAATAAAAATTGAAACAAAATTCAAGTTAAATAAAAATATTATTAAACTTGAAAGGTGTTACAACAACGGTATCGATTACAAGGGATTAATCTCAAATTAATTATCACAAATCTAGAATAAATTCGACATGAACTTTTTCTATTTTTACAATAATAAATCAAATGCTAAACACAATTTGAGATTAAGTTCTAGGGATTTTGATCCGCTAGATAGTTACACAAGAACAAGAGAATGATTTCTAGTTGTTTGGATTTAACTTTAAAACTAGAAATGAATGATCTTGAATTCAGCAGAGAGAGGGATGAAATGTTTTTCTGTGGCTGTTGTGTTCTTGAATTGGTTGATGTTGTTCTGTTGTTTTTAATGAATCTGCTGCTTCTGTCTTTAAGTAATTCAATCAACAGAACTGAAATGAACTGGCAAGACAATCGGCATGACAATCACTTATACTAGGAAGACAGTCGGTATGACTATCTCCTGAACTAGCATGACAATCAAACTGAACTGGCAAGACAATCCTCCTTCCAGTATAACTTTCGGTGAGACAATCCTAAATGGCCTGGAATGACAATCGGTATGACAATCCAGATTGTCATGCCAGTTCAATCTCAATTGTCTTACTGAATTAAACTGATTTTAATTCAATTATAATTCATAAAATTCTTAATATTAATTCAGAATTAATTAATCAATTAATTCAATTAATCAATAAATTAATTTTTGCAGATTTAATTTATTTTCTTAATTAAATTATATGACTTAATTAATTAATAGATAATTAATACTACTCTTGAACAACAACCAATCTTCTGAAAATCACTGTCAATTATGAATCAATTCCACCATTTCAGTGTTGACACTCGATGTGCTGTCTGGTTCATGAGTGACTAACTTTCGTGAAGTTTCTTCATGTCTTGACTTTGATAACTTGATTTTCTTCAGATTAAATCCCTGTAATTAATTGATACCCTGACAAGATCTCTGTCACTTGATTAAATCCACAATCTTTATTTATATTACTGAGGCTTGATCAATTTCTTGAGCTTCTTCCAGTGAATTAATTCCTCAAGTCTGTAGATGAACATTGTTTCTGAATCCTTTGACAGATGTTACTTTGTGAGATCTCTTTGACGGTAGATCCACTATTTACTTGTTACATTCTTATTTGAGTTGAGTTAAATCCTCGAATAAACAAATAGGCTATGACATATGCCTTTCAATCTCCCCCTATTTGTTTGTTAGACAATAACAACAAATACCTAGAGGATAACTCAACTAACAAATAAGAAAAAGATATAAACAGAAATGCAAAGTAAATAGCAGAAAAGTTCTGGATAATATTTAACATTTTCCAGATTCCAAATAGATGGTCCTCTAGACTGAACATATCTTCAAGTAGTTTCATCTTCTTTTGTACAACCACATTTCCTGTTGAGAAGCGCATATCTCTCTGCTTCTCCCCCTATGAGAATCAACTGCTTAAAGAAGATCACCTTCGTTTACCACATCTCCCGTACAATAGGATCCGCAGATAAAAACCAATGGTACTCCCTTTTTGGAAAACAGCTTCTTCCCTTACTAGGAAATCACCTTGTGTTTACCACCTCTCCCGTACAATAGGATCCGTAGTTACAAACAACAATGGTGTAGTGTAGTGTACATATGTAGGATCTTTTTCTTCCTCCCTGCTATTTCTCCCCCTTAATTGAGGAATCCTCCAAACTATTACTTAAGCTTTTATCTCCCCCTTTGAGAAGGAATGTATGACGTTGTCTGAAGGAGTTCGCATATATCACTTGGCTGGAAAAGAAATAACAAGTAGTTTCATCTTTCTTCCTCACTGTGAGTGTGTGATTCTATTTAGTGTACCTCACATGTGTTTCACTCTTCTCTCCACTCGTGTTTACACTCATTCTCACAAGTGTATCACTCCTCTCATAGCTCCAACATTCAGTTGTACCTGCAAGGAAAATCACCTTAGCCATCCTTAAGGAGGTCACAGGTGGTGCAATGGGAGTTTGCAAATCCCCATCCTCGTTAGACTCGTTAGATGAATCTGAGTCATAATCTACAAGTTGCTAGTTTCCCTTTTATGGTTCCAGATTTGAATTCTTGGAAGGTAAACAATGATCCAACGAATTTATCATAAAGATCAAAGTTCCCTTCTAATGTCTGTGAAGACATTTCCTTGTAACTCATCAGGTAATATCTGAATCATTGTCAACAAGTTGCCGATCTGCACCTATGTCAGATCAACTATCCGCAGATGCATCAAGGGGATTTAAGCCTGGGGAGGTAGACACTGACCACTGACATATGTCTATTGGATCAGTATCCTCTCCTAACACCTGTAAAGGCAATTGGTCCATTAAAGAACCTTGAACAATCGAATCTGACCTTAAAATGGTTGAAACTCTTATTTTCGTCAACTCATCCTTTGTGTGTGTAACATTTCCTTGTGCATCAAGAATTGTTTATATTTGAAGTGGTGACACTACATCGAATACCCTGGTCGACAGGAAAATTTCAATAGACGCACCCTGTTGAGAGGATGAATCTAGTAACAGTTTTTGTGCCTTTTCAGCCATTACATCTTTTTGAGAAGATGTATGGGGGCAAGCAGTTGTCTCGGTTTAAATACTACTCATCTATGTAGGAGACAGAGCTGCTGGGTTGACTTCAGAACCTTCCTTATGTGGTGGACCAAGGCACTATCTCCCTCACACTTATTTATACTTCATTTTAGTGGTAAGAGAGTGTTGGTTGGTTCTAGAACCATGTTTGTCTTTACAGTCTGGGATAGAAGTTGTGTTTTTTCAACCTTATGACTGTCAATGAAAGAAAGCCATTGGAGACTGAACCTGTATCACAGAACATATGGCAATATAGAGATAAAATGTACTTAAAATCTATAAGGAATGAAAATTATACATTTTAATCTTGTGAGAGAAATGATGTACTGTAACATTATCATTATATCGCTTCACATATAAAACAATATGTTTGTGCCTAGTGATAAGAGAGTTATTAATATGACGACTCTACTAGTTCATATTAAATTGTAACTTCAGTTAGAGTGTCATAACATGTCCTTGACGATTGCTTGAGTAGTGCACTAGTTCATACCAACCTGAAGTGAGATTGTGAAGAAGAGATTGCATAGTCCAATAGTTCTGCAACTGCAAAGTCCATGAACTGTGGTGCATTGACTTCCTCTTTTGACTCACCAACCAGGAGTACACTTGTACACATCTACTAGAGTCCAATTCCAAGTGTAATGTGCATCAGGTGCCTGATATGTCTTAATATCCTCAAGACTCGTCATTGGTGCTATATGATAGATACTGCTTCCTGATAATAACCTAGCACAATATACACATTTACAATGATAACATTTCCAGCTTGCAAACAGCCATATCCCTGAGTTAAACCTTTGATGTTATCTCCAAAGGTAACCACTGGGCCAGCTTTCTCAACCACATTTGATAGCACGACTCTATCTCCGGTCATATGCCTTGACGATCCACTGTCAAGAATCCACACTACCGGTTCCACCTATTTACTGCCCTGCATTACAAATGGATTAAACCTTCTTCGGAACCCAAACTTGGTTGGGCCCGGCATACTTGTAGAATTGACCTTTGTCAGGCAAAACAACATTCTTAACTTTAATGTTCTCAACTTTCTTAATGACTGGACATTTGACCTTGTAAACAGCCTTAACAAATTTCTGTTTAGGCTTAGGCACAAATGTCTCCTTTTTAGCCTTAGAAGGACTAGCAGTCTTAGACCTATCATGCTTCCTATTATTCACATGTTTACGAGGAGTAGTCTTATCACTAGAAACATGCTTACCATTAAAATAAGCATACATCAAATTAAAATCACAAGACATACAATTAGGAACACCACATACTTTATGAGAGGGATTAACAACAGGCAAAATATGCATGGTAGATATGGTATTCTTGTTATCCAACTCATGTGTGTCTGAGTTAGTCTCAGTTGCTTTCACAACTTTAACTGGAACTTTCGACACACTTGACTTGGAAACAACCTTCTCATTAGCAAGAACTTCAGCACGTATTTCTTCTTGAATAATAAAGGAGGTCTCATCAAATGGTTCAGCAATTGATCCTTTATAGAGGGGTTTATCAACACCCTTAAGCACATGTGGTACTTCCCTATCTTTAGCACAGACATGAGGAGGGGAGTTTATGCCTAATTCTCCAATAGCAGCATTGTAATCAAAACCTATTCCAGATGTTTGATTAACAGCTTGCTTACTGTAGAACTCTTTAGCCTTCGAACAAGAATTAAAGTAAGCTTTAACCTTAGTCTCAAGACCGGTGATCTTGTCTTTGAGAATAGTTTCGAGTTGTCTATAACAGTTAACTTTATTCTCTAGAAAAGATACTTGTTCTTTTAACTTATCTTGATTAATGTGCACAAGTTTTAATTCATTGACCTCTTTCTCAAGGTCTTTGATCTGTTGACTTAACAGTTCATTATCACGACGAGCACAATCTAAGGAACCTCCTAGATGATAAACTAATTCAGCATCAGTAAATTTTACCTCTTTTCTTGACGATGAAGTATTTCCATCAATAGCCATAAGAGCAAGATTCTCATCTTCTTCATCTTCACTATCAGTATCATCCCAGCTTCTTCCCTTTTCCAGATAAGCCCTTTCAGAGTTACTCTTCTGATTTGAATCATAAGAGTTCTTCCTTACTTACTTTGGCTTCCTACATTCTGTGGCAAAGTGTCCCAACTCATTGCAGTTATAGCATCTAATGGTGCTTCAATCAACCATCCCTGTTTTGTATCCACCACTACTGGTATTAGAGGATGAAGATCCACCTTTCTGGAATTTGTTGTAGTTGGACTTGTACTTGAACTTGCGATTTCTCTTGAATCTGACATTGGAGAATCTCTTGACAATCTGGGCCATTGACTCATCTTCCAATTGCTCCAGCTCTTCCAAGGAGTAAAAATCATCACCTGATTGATTTGTAGTAGGAGGATCATATTCTGCTACTATCACATTTTCCTCAGCCTTGGAAGACTGTACCATTCTCTCTGACTGTTGAGATTGTTGTTGTTGTTGTTGACCTTCAGCTACTAGAGCAGTAGACGTTCTGACCACTCTACCTTTCCCGTAGACTTCCTTCTGCTGAATCTGCTCCAACTCATAGGTTTTTAACACACCATAGAGCCTCTTCAAAGAAATCTCACTCAAATCTCTCACTTCTCTTATGGCAGTGATTATATGTTCAAGATGAGTTGGCAGTGTTAAAAGGAACTTTTTGTTGATCTCCCTGAATGAGTATGTTCAGGTTGTTGATCAATGCATTGTACCTCTCAAACACTTCAGTAATTCCTTCTCCTGGATTGGATTTAAAATGTTCATACTCAGAGGTTAGGATCTCTAACTTATTCTCCCCAACTTCCTCTGTGCCTTCATTAATTACCTCAATAGTTTCCCAAATATGTTTGAAATTTTTACAGTTCATCACATGTCTGTTCATCAAGGGATCAAGTGAATCAACTAAAATTAATTGAAGGCTGGCATCCAAGGAGGCTTCTTCCATTTCAGCAGGAGTAAAATCCTCAGGCTCTTTTGTATAGGTTCTAGCTTTGGTAATTACAACATCATCTTCTATCACCTTTGGTTCAATAACCAACGGAATTTTTGGACCCTTCTTTAACAAGTTCGGATATTTGGGATTTGCAACTAGTAAAAACAAGAGCATCTTCTTCTTCCACATAATATAATTTTCTTTATCAAATAGTTGAATTTTAACCGTTCCAACTTTTTGTGAAGTCATTATGAATTTTTGAATAAATAAAAATTCAAGGAGTTGAAAAATCACAAAAGTCTAGGATCTTGATTTGTTCGTTAATCAGAAGGCTCTGATACCAATTGTTAGGTCCCAATGTGTTTGTAGAAGGGGGGTTGAATACAAACTATACCGTTTAATCAAATTTAGTGCGGAATAAAAATTGAAACAAAATTCAAGTTATATAAAAATATTATTAAACTTGAAAGGTGTTAGAACAACGGTATCAATTACAAGGGATTAATCTGTCACGCCCCCAACTTAAACAGCAAATTAAATATAACTATTACAACATTTTTAAAAGAAGAATACACAACCAACTCCAAGATCTTATAGTTTAGGGTTTGGAACAGCCCAACACTACCAACTATTACTTCTGATTTTAAATACCGAGTCCTCACACAAACTATTATTACTTATTCTACCTGAGCTCGAACATAAGCATCAGCATCACAGGTCTTACGGGTAGTCTGCTTGAATCTAACCATAGCTGCTAGCTGTAATATCAGGGTAAAGCAAGAAGTGAGCCAAATGCTCAACAATTGCTAACAGTACGATACAAAACATAAATCGAGATATAAATTAAAGAATGTCAATGGGAAGACATAATTTGAGATAACGAGAGATAAAACATTGGGTAATGGCATCATTTTTACTTGTATCAAAACAAATTTCAAAAAAATCATGTCTTAATCAAAATCATTTTAGGACGCTACGGATTACAGCCGGTGGTCAGCCGCGAAGTAATCCCGAACCTCGCTGGGTTCTAAAACATTAATGGGAATCCCTAGGCAACTTTTAAGCCTAATATAAGTGTGGAAAGGACTCGCGTCTCAGTCCAGATCCACCATTCAAAGAAAACATTTATCCCCCTTTAGGACTGAAAACCCATATTTTATTCATTTTAAAAAAAAACTGATGTCGAATTAAGACAAAATCTCTTTTTACAGTAAACATCTTTATCAAGGGATTATATATCAACTCGAAATACGGGAAAATATGGTATTAAATCTCAGGGCCACGATTCACAAAACTATACTCTATTAAAGTAACTGAATGGTTTTCATATATCAAAGTTTGGACAAGGGAATTTAGTGAGGCTATTGGATATCATGAAGGGAAATTCCAAATTGGGCTTAAAGTAATGGTTTCTCATCAAGGTTCAAGTGCTGGATCTTCAAGGATGTAAGCTTCATGAATACTAAGGGTGTTAAGGTATGAAAATATGATTTTTAGCTCAGGATATATCAGAATTGTCAAACTTTAGGATAGGAAAGAGGGGTATCAATCAATGAGGGATCACTTTGATAAGTATCTGACTTTCAGGGTTCAAGGTATGGTTCTATAGGGGTTCAAGTATCAGGATGAGATATCAATACTTAGGAATCATCAGCATGTTAATCAAGAGAATTAACTAAGAGTGGTAACTACCATTTCCTTTATCATGGCATTCAAATTAGTTTAGTATACTATCATGAATAAGACTTTTGAACTACTTGCAATACGTACTCGAGGGTTCATGGAATTTCTATATGATTCAAAGATAAACGTAAGATACGTTTGATTTAATATATCAAATGACAGGGATAGTTGTAGCAATGTATGAATTATTAGCAGTAAATACGAAGGTCAAGTTGAATCACTTGCCTTGAGAAAGGCTGGTCTGGTCTGACTGGTAGGAGCAACTGGAGCTTCACTCGACCTTTATGGCAAGTTTTCCCTCGTCTCGAGATCCTACATAAATAATAATCCTCATTATAATATATTCTCACTAACTTAACCTATTTACAACCCGAAATTAAACACGGATGGCACTTAGGCCTATATGCACCTAATTTTATATTCACTTTTAAATTACGAAAGTACACACATAGCCACATAATCACATATCATATATTAATACCAATAACAACATATATACCATAATGCAACACTAGGCTTGGATGATCTCGACTCACAACTTAAGTCACTTGGTCGCTAAACTAGACAAGGTCTTCTAATTTTGGCTTCCTAACTCGATGTGCCTTTCCTAAACTATCCAAAACCTATTGACCCTCACTTGTGCCTTTTGCTCTACTGACCTTATACTATCTTACAACTATGGTGGTCGACCTAATACTCACTTCTAAGTGTTCTAAAACTATGTGATAAGTGAAAGTGCTCACTGGTGCAAATTTCAGAATGACAACTATGGTTTCTTGAGTGCATTAGACACTCTTAAACTACAAGTTTTCCTTCAAAACATTTACACAAGACTCTCTTGACCTAAGGGCATCTCAAAAACTTGATGTGGCTCAAGGGCCTGGCTTGGGCCTTCTTGGGCATAAGCTAAAAGTCCAAGGTTCCCCTGTTTTTCTGGGCAGAAAACGCCCTGACTTGAATTAACTTGTGACACATGGTTCTAACTCATATCCTATGAACTATGGTTGGAAAAACTTCTCTGACACTCCCTCTAACTAAGTCCCAACAGGGCCTAATGAGGGCCTACCCATGACATGGTCAAATCTCCCTATTTCTAAGTTGCAACAAAAATGTCCCCTACTGGACAGATTTTGTTATTCTACTTGTGCACCTAACCAAATAACATGCAAACCTCCAACCAACACCTAAAACCTTTTATATACTCCCAATACAAACTTCTGGTGGCTTGGGCCTCAAAGTGCACATCAATGACATGATCAAAACTCACTCTAAACCTCAGGGTTCTAAACTGATTTTCTGCAGAAACTATAACTCTCCTTTCTCCAAGGTTTTAACTTGACAAACTCAACTACCAACATCCCAATACTCAAACCAAGACTTAAACATGGTAATCTACTGAACTAACTCCCTTATTCTCAAAATAACCTTGGGTGAGATCATCCTTACCTAAGGTACAATTATGGCAAAACAAAAAAAACTACACTTCACAAATAACAAATCTTCAAGCTTTTGAAACAACAAGATATGCATTTTTATAAAAGATAACCATGAATTATTACCATACAACAAGAAGCATAAATCAATATTAACACATTATTCCTACTGAAATTAAGGCTCACTAACAAAATCTTTCCAAATGATCAAAATCTTACAACATTCTAAGAGAAATCCACATGCATGCATGTCTTCGGGTTTTGCAAACCAAAACAACACATTTTCTACATATATTCTATCATAAAATTGACATGCAAGCCTAGCATTAGCTATACCTAGATGATCACTTAGCATGCAAAGAGTTTTATCAAATTTTCACCACAAAATTCAAGTCATTATCACATAAACATGCAAAAATTGATTTAAGCAACAAGAATAGTCTTAAGGACCATTCATTTGGCTCCCATATGGTCATGGCCGAATGAAATGGATGGGAATGGCCATTTAATCTTCAAGAGTTTCCCTCTCAAGACTTGGCACTTCTCCATTCCTTGTAGTCCTCTCAAAAACAACCCTAAACTCACAAGAATCAAGGTTGTACTTTGAGTTTCAACTAGAACCTTAACATGCAACTTCAAAACTTAAACTTTCTATTCAAAACTCTTTGAAATATGAATGATCATGGTATGGGAAATAACATTTACTTGTATAAAGAGTAGAAGCTTGGTTGAGGAATGAAGAAAAATGGGGAGGGGTGGTTCTCGGCTAAAAGCTGAGAGTGAGGGGGGAAGGAGGGCCGAGAGGAGGGAGAAGGGAGGGAGGAGAGAGTGAGGTGTGGGTGGATTATGAAAATGATCATGACACTTTGCTTGTTTTCTGGTATTTGATTTGACAAAATTTGAGTGGAAAGGAGAATTGACAAGACTATCCCTCCACTTATACTTGGTTCATTTTGCATGCAAGGGTGAAGAAGGAAATTGGCCAGAAAAATAAGAGTTAGTGGGGTTGGAATTGTCCTCTTTGTCCTTGAAAAGAATGAGAGGGTGGTTTGCATGCCAGGGCTTTCTTGTAATTTGCTAAATATGACAACTAAAATTTATAATGATTTATTTTTATAAAATAAAATACAAGTTCAAAAATTATAAAATTTATACCATAAAATAACTTGGATTTTTAGAGACTTTATAAAATCATTTTCAAAATTTGTGAACAAAATACCATTTAAAAGAAAATTTTTCCAAGGCTTAGAATATTCCTTATAAATCAAAAATAAAGAAATTAAATAAACTCTTGCTTCGAAAAATCATATACTACATAAAGCAAATTTATAATGCAGAAATTTTCACTCACACAAACGTACAATCATTGAATATATTTCATTCGGCTTTAATATTATACCAAATCCACAAATAATATTACACGAAAATACCGGTTGTAACATCCTCTCCCCCTTAAGGAATTCTGTCCCCAGAATCTAAGAGAACAGATGAGGATACCGGGAACGCATAACAGACTCTAACTCCCAAGTCGATTCTTCGACCTTAGGGTTCCTTCAAAGCACTTTTACTAACTTTACTGACTTATTTCTAAGGCTTTTCTCTTGCCAGTCAAGTATTTTAACCGGTTGCTCCACAAATGACAGGTCTGCCTGAATTTCTACAGCTTCATATTCGATCACATGGCTAGCGTCAGGATTGTACTTCTTAAGCAATGACACATGGAACACATTATGCACATGCTGATACTGAGGTGGTAAGGCCAACTCGTAGGCCACCTTTCCCACTTGACTCAAAATCTCAAAAGGACCTATGTATCTAGGTGGTATCTAGGTGCTAACTTCCCTTTCTTGCCAAATCTCATCAACCCTTTTCTAGGTGACACCTTCAGCAACACAGCTTCGCCAATTTGGAATTGAACATCCTTATACGCTGGATCCGCATACTTCCTCTGTCTATCTTGAGCAGCAAGTAACCTTTTCTGAATTAACTTGACCGAGTCATGCAATTGTTGTACCAATTCCGAGCCGAGAATTCTTCCTTCTCCTACTTCATCCCAACTTGTTGGTGATCTACATTTCCGCCCGTACAAAGCTTCGTATGGTGGCATGCCAATACTGGAATGATAGCTGTTGTTGTAAGAGAATTCAATCAACGGCAAATGGTCATCCCAACTTCCTGCAAAATCGATTGCACAACTGCGCAACATGTCTTCAATTGTTTGAATTGTCCTTTCACTCTGGCCATCAGTCTGTGGGTGGTACGCCGTGCTCATATTCAACTTCGTGCCAAGACATTCCTGAAATTACTTCCAGAATCTCGCGTTAAATCGGGGATCTCTGTCTGAAACTATTGATACGGGTACTCCATGCCTTAGTACGATTTCGCGCACATACAGATGAACCAACTTGTTAAATGACGACTTCTCGTTTATTGGAAGGAAATGCGCCGACTTCGTAAGATGATCAATTATAACCCATATTGCTTCATGCCTGGATTTCGTTCGCGGTAGTCCTACTATAAAGTCCATAGCGATATTTTCCCATTTCCATTCTGGAATCTTCAGGGGCCGAATTAATCCGCTTGGTCGTTGATGTTCTGCCTTCACTTTCTAACAAGTATAGCACTTCGTAACCCATTCTGCCATGTCTCGCTTCATATTTGGCCACCAAAAGTTCTTCTTTAAGTCTCGATACATCTTGGTGCTTCCCGGGTGGATTGAAAATTTCGAATTGTGGGCTTCATGGAGGATCTCATTCTTTAATTCAGGTACATGAGGAATCCATATTCTGGAAGAGAACCTTAGTATCCCTTGCTCATCCCTTCGAGTATTAATCTCCTCTCCAGATAACTGATTCTTCTCTTTCTCCATTACTTCTTCTTGACATTTCTTTATCTTTTCTACTAGTGTTGGCTGAAAGGTCATTGCACGACAAACTTCCTCAACTTTTCCGCAAGCACAAAGTTCCAGTTCAAATCTCTCGATTTCTTCAGATAACTCTTTTGATGTTATCATCATATTCAGTCTCTCCTTCCTACTCAGAGCATCGGCCACTACATTCGCCTTTCCGGGATGGTAATTTATCGAACAGTCATAGTCCTTGATCAATTCCAGCCATCTCCTCTGCCTCATATTGAGCTCTTTCTGAGTAAAAATGTACTTTAAACTCTTGTGATCCGTGTAGATTTCACACTTCTCTCCGTAGAGGTAATGTCTCCAAATCTTAAGTGCGAACACTATGGCGGCTAGTTCCAAGTCATGCGTCGGGTACTTTAACTCATGCGGTTTCAACTGTCTTGACGCATATGCGATCACTTTACTGTGTTGTATCAACACACAACCCAAACCCTTATGTGAAGCGTCGCTGAATATTACAAAGTTCCCTTGATCATCTGGTAGTACTAACACCGGAGCTGTTACCAACTTCTACTTTAACTCTTGAAAGCTATCCTCACATTCTGCACTCCATTTAAACTTTTGATTCTTTCTGGTTAACTTGGTCAATGGCGTGGCGATTTTTGAAAAATCCTTGACAAACCTTCTGTAGTATCCTGCCAATCCTAGAAAACTTCGCACTTCCGTAGGAGTCTTTGGCCTCTCCCAACTAATAACTGCCTCAATCTTTGCCGGATCCACTTTAACTCCTTCATTTTCAATGACATGCCCCAAAAATTGAACTTCCTTTAACCAACACTCACATTTGGTAAACTTGGCATACAACTTCTCTTGCCGAAGTATCTCCAATGCTATCCAGAGGTGCTGCTTATGTTCTTCTTCCGACTTAGAATAAATAAGGATGTCATCAATGAATACCATGACAAATTTGTCCAAATACTTCTTAAATACTCGATTCATCAGATCCATAAATGCGGTTGGAGCATTGGTCAGTCCAAACGGCATTACTAGGAATTCATAATGCCCATATCTGGTCCTGAATGCGGTCTTGGGAATATCCTCTTCTTTGATCTTTAATTGATGGTATCCCGATCTCAAGTCAATCTTTGAAAAGCATTTTGCTCCCTTCAACTGGTCAAAAAGGTCATCTATTCTTGGTAGCGGGTAGCGGTTCTTGATCGTTACCTTATTCAACTCCCGATAATCTATGCATAGTCACATACTCCCATCTTTCTTCTTTACAAACAGAACAGGTGCTCCCCATTGCGACGTACTTGGTTGTATCACTCCTTTATCCAACAATTCTTGCAGCTGGCTCGCCAACTCTTTCATTTCCGCTGGTGCCATCCTATATGGGGCCTTTGAAACTGGTTCCGTACCTGGAGCAAGGTTGATCTCGAACTCGATTTGTCGATCTGGTGGTAAGCCTGGTAGTTCGTCGGGAAACACATCCGGGAACTCGTTAACTACAGGGATATCTTCCATGTTGGGGCTGCCTTTTTCCGAATCTACTACATAAGCTAGGAACGACTCACAACCTTTTCTAAGTAGCTTCTTAGCCTGAACAATTGTAAGAAATAGTTGTTCTTGCCTCTACCCCTTAAATACTACCTTCTCTCCACTCTTTGTCTTTAAATACACTTTCTTGGTCTTATAATTAATCTGAGCGCTATTCTCCCCTAACCAATCCATTCCTAAAATTATATCAAAGTCTCCCAACTTGAAGAGTATCAAGTCGGCTGAAAACTTATACCCCGAAATATCAATCTCACACTTTGGACAAAATTGATTCACAGGAATCTTTTCTTGGTTCGCAATTACCACATTTACTACCTCACTCATAATCATTTTCTCACATTGAAGCTTATCAACAAAAGATTCTGATATGAAAGATCTTGTTGCTCCCGAATCAATCAATACTTTAGCTTTGACATTATTGAGTAAAAGTGTACCTGCTATCACCTCAGAATTCTGAACAGCATCCTTCATCTTCAGATCAAATGTCCTTGCTGTTGCTTGCGGGGTTGGTGCGGGTGTGGAGGTAATGCCAATACCTCAGCTGGCACGCTTGCACTGGTACTTGCCACGTTCATTAAAGCTTTGACTGGTCCGGTTGCCTTGCACTCCCTAGCTATGTGTCCAGTCTTCCCACACTTATAACACGTAACTCCTGGCTTAGGCATCTTGCACTCATTTGCCAAATGTCCCTTCTGATTGCACCTATAACATGTCATGCTCAGCTTATTACACACTCCGGGGTGCCTTCTTCCGCAGTGCTTGCATTCTGTCCTCTGGAACCTGTTTTCTCCAACTTGCCCTTGGCTTGCCTGATTGTTCCCCTTCGACTCTTGCCTTTTACCCAAATTTCCTTTCTTTTGAAAATTTCCGCCCTTCTGGAATCCGATCCTCTTTACATTCCGATCTTGTGAACTTCCCACTTCAGACTTTTCTCCATAAAATGGAACCTTCCTCTTCTTGTTATCCCTCTTCTTCCTTGACTGCATCCCATTATTCTCAATCAGAGCAGCTTTCTGTATTACTCCCGCATAAGTTTCAAGCTCAAACATAGCCACTCTATCTCTGATCCAAGGCTCCAATCCTTGCTGAAATTTCTTTGCTTTTTCCTCCTCAGTGCTGGTATACTTTGTCACAAACCTTGACAACTCAGTGAACTTCTTCTCATACTCCAATACAGTCATATTCCCTTGCTTCAACTCAAGAAATTTAATCTCCATCTGATTCTGCATGTACTTAGGGTAATACTTGTCCAGAAATAACTTCTTAAATATCTCCCAATAAACCTACTGAGTGACTTCCATAGCTTTTACTGATTCCCACCAATAGATGACTTCTCCCTTCAAGAAGTAAGTAGCATACGGCATCTTCTGATCGTCTCCTAACTGTACCAACTCAAAAGCCCTTTCCATCTCCTTGATCCATGTGTTAGCTATCACTGGAACAGTGGTATCATGAAATGCAGGTGGATTCACATTCTGAAAAGCCTTGAAAGTGACAATTTTTCTAGGTGGTACTGGTGGTTCAGGTGGTTGGTGTGGCTCACGGTTATCTTGGTTTTCAATTCGTTGTTGAAGAGTTAGTTATTGTTGAGCTATAGCATTGGTCTGCTCTTGCAAGGTTTCCAGTAATCGAAGAATGTTTGGGTCTGTGGTGGATGTGGTTGTTAGGTTCTTCTTTTTGGGAGGCATGATCCTGAAATAAGAGTTGTGTCAAAACAGATATGAATGATAAAATGATTCGAGGGTATCGCATGGCATTCTCATTTACATATGGGGTCAAGTTTCCAAATTAAGCAGATATGATGATAAAAACGTAAAATAACAGTTGAGAGCAAATGGAACAATAGCACATAATTATTGAAATTTTAAAGGTCATAATACATAGGATTAGGACAAGGTCTGATTCTAGGAATAACAGGCTTATTTAAAGGAAACAACGGAAACAACTGGGGATTCCACAGAGTCTGATAGTACAACAACATGAAAGGTAAATGGAAAGAACTAAGGCTCCACTCCATCTGAACGGGGCTTGGTACTCTTTTCCTCTCGAAGCGTCTTCACAATGCTCTGGAGCTCATCCGCCACCATCTGAATGACATACTGGCTGGTGCGGTCCCGGTGCGCTGGCATCTCCTCAAGCTTAGTGTTGACGTACAGAACCAAGGTCTCAAGTCTCGCAGTCATCTGCTCCTTGGGCTTCCCTTCGTATTTTCGGCTGTCCGGTTACACGTTCTTCAGTCGGTCTATCAGTCGGTCGTACTTGCCCTGAAGCATGTCGAACTCGCGCCTCAACTCAGCATACACTGTGAAAGCAATAGTGTCGTCCGACCCAGAGGATGACGAGGAATGCGCCCTTTGCTGACAACCAATAAGAGGAGTATTAATAATAAATTTACTTATCCTACTCTCTCGCATATTATCTATAACCTACACACATATATAACCTATTTGGGCTGTCCAGGGACTCTAAACCGTAGCTCTGATACCAAAACCTGTCACGCCCCCAACTTAAACAGTAAATTAAATATAACTATTACAACATTTTTAAAAGAAGAATACACAACCAACTCCAAGATCTTACAATTTAGGGTTTGGAACAGCCCAACACTACCAACTATTACTTCTAATTTTAAATACTGAGTCCTCACACAAACTATTATTACTTATTCTACCTGAGCTCGAACATAAGCATCAGCATCACAGGTCTTACGGGCAGTCTGCTTGAATCTAACCATAGCTGCTAGCTGTAATATCAGGGTAAAGCAAGAAGTGAGTCAAATGCTCAACAAGTGCTAACAGTACGATACAAAACATAAATCAAGATATAAATTAAAGAATGTCAATGGGAAGACATAATATGAGATAACAAGAGATAAAACATTGGGTAATGGCATCATTTTTACTTGTATCAAAACAAATTTCAAAAAAATCATGTCTTAATCAAAATCATTTTAGGACGCTACGGATTACAGCCGGTGATCAGCCGCGAAGTAATCCCGAACCTCGCTGGGTTCTAAAACATTAATGGGAATTCCTAGGCAACTTTTAAGCCTAATATAAGTGTGGAAATGACTCGCGTCTCAGTCCAGATCCACCATTCAAAGAAAACATTTATCCCCCTTTGGGACTGAAAACCCACATTTTATTCATTTAAAAAAAACTGATGTCGAATTAAGACAAAATCTCTTTTTACAGTAAACATCTTTATCAAGGGATTATATATCAACTCGAAATACGGGAAAATATGGTATTAAATCTCAGGGCCACGATTCACAAAACTATACTCTATTAAAGTAACTGAATGGTTTTCATATATCAAAGTTTGGACAAGGGAATTTAATGAGGCTATTGGATATCATGAAGGGAAATTCCAAATTGGGCTTAAATCAATAGTTTCTCATCAAGGTTCAAGTGCTGGATCTTCAAGGATGTAAGCTTCATGAATACTAAGGGTGTTAAGGTATGAAGATATGATTTTTAGCTCAGGATATATCAGAATTGTCAAATTTTAGGATAGGAAAGAGGGGTATCAATCAATGAGGGATCACTTTGATAAGTATCTGACTTTCAGGGTTCAAGGTATGGTTCTATAGGGGTTCAAGTATCAGGATGAGATATCAATACTTAGGAATAATCAGCATGTTAATCAAGAGAATCAACTAAGAGTGGTAACTACCCTTTCCTTTATCATGGCATTCAAATTAGTTTAGTATACTATCATGAATAAGACTTTTGAACTACTTGCAATACGTACTCGAGGGTTCATGGCATTTCTATATGATTCAAAGATAAACGTAAGATACGCTTGATTTAATATATCAAATGACAGGGATAGTTGTAACAATGTATGAATTATTAGCAGTAAATACGAAGGTCAAGTTGAATCACTTGCCTTGAGAAAGGCTGGTCTGGTCTGACTGGTAGGAGCAACTGGAGCTTCACTCGACCTTTATGGCAAGTTTTCCCTCGTCTCGAGATCCTACATAAATAATAATCCTCATTATAATATATTCTCACTAACTTAACCTATTTACAACCCGAAATTAAACACGGATGGCACTTAGGCCTATATGCACCTAATTTTATATTCACTTTTAAATTACGAAAGTACACACATAGCCACATAATCACATATCATATATTAATACCAATAACACCATATATACCATAATGTAACACTAGGCTTGGATGATCTCGACTCACAACTTAAGTCACTTGGTCGCTAAACTAGACAAGGTCTTCTAATTTTGACTTCCTAACTCGATGTGCCTTTCCTAAACTATCCAAAACCTATTGACCCTCACTTGTGCCTTTTTCTCTACTGACCATATACTATCTTACAACTATGGTGGTCGACCTAATAATCACTTCTAAGTGTTCTAAAACTATGTGATAAGTGAAAGTGCTCACTGGTGCAAATTTCAGAATGACAACTATGGTTTCTTGAGTGCATTAGACACTCTTAAACTACAATTTTTCCTTCAAAACTTTTACACAAGACTCTCCTGACCTAAGGGCATCTCACAAACTTGATGTGGCTCAAGGGCCTGGCTTGGGCCTTCTTGGGCCTAAGCTAAAAGTCCAAGGTTCCCCTGTTTTTCTGGGCAGAAAACGCCCTGACTTGAATTAACTTGTGACACATGGTTCTAACTCATATCCTATGAACTATGGTTGGAAAAACTTCTCTGACACTCCCTCTAACTAAGGCCCAACAGGGCCTAATGAGGGCCTACCCATGACATGGTCAAATCTCCCTATTTCTAAGTTGCAACAAAACTGTCCCCTACTGGACAGATTTTGTTATTCTACTTGTGCACCTAACCAAATGACATGCAAACCGCCAACCAATACCTAAAACCTTTTATATACTCCCAATACTAACTTCTGGTGGCTTGGGCCTCAAAGTGCACATCAATGACATGATCAAAACTCACTCTAAACCTCAGGGTTCTAAACTGATTTTCTGCAGAAACTATAACTCTCCTTTCTCCAAGGTTTTGACTTGACAAACTCAACTACCAACATCCCAATACTCAAACCAAGACTTAAACATGGTAATCTACTGAACTAACTCCCTTATTCTCAAAATAACCTTGGGTGAGATCATCCTTACCTAAGGTACAATTATGGAAAAATAAAAGAAACTACACTTCACAAATTACAAATCTTCATGCTTTTGAAACAACAAGATATGCATTTTTATAAAAGATAACAATGAATTATTACCATGCAACAAGAAGTATAAATCAATATTAACACATTATTCCTACTGAAATTAAGGCTCACTAACAAAATCTTTCCAAATGATCAAAATCTTACAACATTCTAAGAGAAATCCACATGCATGCATGTCTTCGGGTTTTGCACACCAAAATAACACATTTTCTACATATATTCTATCATAAAATTGACATGCAAGCCTAGCATAAGCTATACCTAGATGATCACTTAGCATGCAAAGAGTTTTATCAAATTTTCACCACAAAATTCAAGTCATTATCACATAAACATGCAAAAATTGATTTAAGCAACAAGAATAGTCTTAAGGACCATTCATTCGGCTCCCATATGGTCATGGCCGAATGAAATGGATGGGAATGGCCATTTAATCTTCAAGAGTTTCCCTCTCAAGACTTGGCACTTCTCCATTCCTTGTAGTCTCTCAAAAATAACCCTAAACTCACAAGAATCAAGGTTGTACTTTGAGTTTCAACTAGAACCTTAACATGCAACTTCAAAACTTAAACTTTCTATTCAAAACTCTTTGAAATATGAATGATCATGGTAAGGGAAATAACATTTACTTGTATAAAGAGTAGAAGATTGGTTGAGGAATGAAGAAAAATGGGGAGGGGTGGTTCTCGGCTAAAAGCCGAGAGTGAGGGGGGAAGGAGGGCCGAGAGGAGGGAGAAGGGAGGGAGGAGAGAGTGAGGTGTGGGTGGAGTATGAAAATGATCATGACACTTTGCTTGTTTTATGGTATTTGATTTGACAAAATTTGAGTGGAAAGGAGAATTGACAAGACTATCCCTCCACTTATACTTGGTTCATTTTGCATGCAAGGGTGAAGAAGGAAATTTGGCTAGAAAAATAAGAGTTAGTGGGGTTGGAATTGTCCTCTTTGTCCTTGAAAAGAATGAGAGGGTGGTTTGCATGCAAAGGCTTTGTTGTAATTTGCTAAATATGACAACTAAAATTTATAATGATTTATTTTTATAAAATAAAATACAAGTTCAAAAATTATAAAATTTATACCATAAAATAACTTGGATTTTTAGAGACTTTATAAAATCATTTTCAAAATTTGTGAACAAAATACCTTTAAAAAGAAAAAAATTTCAAGGCTTAGAATATTCCTTATAAATCAAAAATAAAGAAATTAAATAAACTCTTGCTTCGAAAAATCATATACTACGTAAAGCAAATTTATAATGCAGAAATTTTCACTCACACAAACGTACAATCATTGAATATATTTCATTCGGCTTTAATATTATACAAAGTACACAAATAATATTACACGAAAATACCGGTTGTAACATAATCTCAAATTAATTATCACAAATCTAGAATAAATTCGACATGAACTTTTTCTATTTTTACAATAAAAAAAATCAAATGCTAAACGCAATTTGAGATTAAGTTCTAGGGATTTTGATCCGCTAGATAGTTACACAAGAACAAGAGAATGATTTCTAGTTGTTTGGATTTAACTTTAAAACTAGAAATGAATGATCTTGAATTCAGCAGAGAGAGATGAAATGTTTTTCTGTGGCTGCTGTGTTTTTGAATTGGTTGATGTTGTTCTGTTATTTTTAATGAATCTGCTGCTTCTGTCTTTAAGTAATTCAATCAACAGAACTGAAATAAACTGGCAAGATAATCGACATGACAATCACTTGTACTAGGAAGACAGTCGGTATGACTATCTCGTGAACTAGCATGACAATCAAACTGAACTGGCAAGACAATCCTCCTTCCAGTATAACTTTCGGTGAGACAATCCTAAATGGCCTGGCATGACAATCGGTATGACAATCCAGATTGTCATGCCAGTTCAATCTCAATTGTCTTACTGAATTAAACTGATTTTAATTCAATTATAATTCAGAAAATTCTTAATATTAATTCAGAATTAATTAATCAATTAATTCAATTAATCAATAAATTAATCTTTGCAGATTTAATTTATTTTTTTAATTAAATTATATGACTTAATTAATTAATAGGGAATTAATACTACTCTTGAACAACAACCATTCTTCTGAAAATCTTCTGAAAATCACTGTCAATTATGAATCAATTCCACCACTTCAATGTTGACACTCGATGTACTGTCTGGTTCATGAGTGACTAACTTTCATGACGTTTCTTCATGTCTTGACTTTGATAACTTGATTTTCTTCAGATTAAATCCCTGTAATTAATTGATACCCTGACAAGATCTCTATCACTTGATTAAATCCATAATCTTGATTTATATCACTGAGGCTTGATCAATTTCTTGAGGTTCTTCCAGTGAATTAATTCCTCAAGTCTGTAGATGAACATTGTTTCTGAATCCTTTGACAGATGTTTTTTTGTGAGATCTCTTTGACGGTAGATCCACTATTTACTTGTTACATTCTTATTTGAGTTCAGTTAAATCCTCGAATAAACAAATAGGCTATGACATATGCCTTTCAGGTACTCCTTTGAGATCTAGAGTAAAAATATGGAAGGAAAGACCCAAGTGCATTGCTGGTATTAAGTAATATACATTAGAAAAGCAAAATAAAATTTTATTGGTGACTTTTCACACTCTATGATTACTGGAGAAATACTCTGATAACAGCATAAATTCTGATAAGCAGTCGTGACTCACTTACACTGAGAAGCCACTGTAAAATGGAATTTCAAAAGATGCATAAAATGAGCACAAAACAGTTGAGGTTGACTCATGCATGAACTCATTCTAAAGTAGACTTCAGAATAATGACAGATTTTGAGCAAAGTTCTTAGTTATGCCTTATTTCTAAGATGTACTGAAGTGAATCAGACTTTACTCTTTGTCTGATATTTAGCTTAATGCACACACTTACACTCCATATGAATGATGAAAATTACTGTGGTGATAAATGTTGTTTTAGATGAACAGTTTATGTGTCAGATTGCATAAATTCTGAGGACAAGTTCTGATGGAAGTTCTGATGATTAAGTTCTAATGAAACCATATCAGTATTTGTGTGAAGAATTACAGGAATACACATTTACTTTTCGAGTTAAGAAGCCATATTCTGATGACTTTTCAATCCTGATAATAATCAAGTTTTGATGCTGATGAGGCAGTATTTATTTACTTGGTTTATTTTTGGTCATTACTCGAATGATTATATTTTTATAGAATATTGGTTTATATGAGATAAAATAGTCATAATAATTATGGGTTAGTGGTTAACATGTATGTCCTGAAAAACTACATGTGCACGGTAATTGTTGCTTATTTTACGTGCCCATTAACTCTTGTTCTAACCGTTTACTGACTGTTCACATGGTGCCAGGTGTAAAGTGTATCCCATGCTTCAAAAATACAACTATTGAGTGGAGAAAGTATATATACGAGAGATAAAAGATTTTCTAATCTTTTACTTACTTTTCTATTCTAAATCTCTTTTACTTTCTCTCTCTCTCTCTCTCTTATTTTCTAAAGTTATTTTTCTCTCAGGATTTTTTACAAACACTTTGTAAACATACTCTTATTCACTTAATTTCTTACAGAGATGGCACCAAAAGATGTAATTTTCAATGGGACTAAGCTTGTTCCTAATAACTTCTCCGTTATTCTTAACAAGTCAGAAGCCCCATCAGAACTTCACTTCATTCAGGACTTTCTTACTAGTTCTGATATTGGGTACGCTCTGACCGAACCGAATGAAGTCTCTGGTTCTCAAGTGCTGGAGTTCTGGAGAAGCGGAGTATATGATGAAGGTGGTGCTCAAGGGTCCCCAAGTATTATTTTTTCATCAGGGGAGGATAAGCATGTCATGACATTGGCTACGATTCGACAAGCACTGCAGCTGCCTGAGAACTGTGTTTATTCTACTGTTGAAGAGCTAGTTCTTCAAAACATGATGGCAAGTCTGGGGTATGAGAGGACATTGGCAAAGCTGGGTCAGTTGAAGAGATCTTACGCAAGGAGGGAATGGAGTTTCTTCTTTGACTGCATAACCAAGGCTTTTGCAAACAAATGTTCTAATTTCGATGCAATCCCCATATTCAGCCAACAAATCGGGTATGCTCTCATAAATCAAACTGATTTTGATTATGCAAGCGTTGTCTTAGGTTTTATTGGGGATAGAATGACAGAAGACAGAAATACTGTTTACTTTGCTAGATTCTGTCAGCTTATCTAGAGTTTTTGTTGTGATGATAAGCCCCAATCAGCTAGTGAATTAATTTCATCATTCAGACTAGCTAAAAGAGCTTTTAATGACTTATTGTCTACTGATAATAAGAAGGTTGTGTTAAGACCCCTCCTAGTTCCTTTATCTGTTAAACAAACCTTAATAACCTATGATCCATTTAAATACACTGAACTATATCCTGATTTTCAACCATCAGAACCTCATCCATCAGCACCTACCACCTCTACATAAACACCTCAAACTTCTCAACCTCAACCTTCAAATCCTACAGTGAAGCCTTCATCTTCCAAACCCAAGAGGACTAAGAAAGTACCTCAGACTCAACAGAAGAGAAGGAGAATTATTCTGCGAGATGAATCAGATGCTGAGGAATAGGTTCCCATATCAGAACCTGTTGTTGTAGAAGCTGAGAAGGTTTCTGATAGGGATAAATAAATTATGATAGTATAATTTATTTACTGCAAGGTGTGGGCTGCTAGGCCCAATAAAAAGATATATGATACTCAGACCAGAAAGGTTAAGCCTGATGGACCAGATCAGGCCTGATGAAATAAAGAAGGCCCAAAAGCCCTGATTATTAATTAATTTCGTAATTAATTAATAAGGGAAAAATCAGCTATTGAGAAGAGTCCCGATAAGGATATAAATCCTTATAGATTAGCCTCAAGGGGACCTGAAAGGATAAGGAATCAGTTTCCTACTATCTAGGACTCCAAAGTCCATTCTAATTATGAGACTTGCCCACCAAGTCTCCTATACCAAGTCCAATTCATGGACTCCCAACATCTATATAAGGGGTCTCACCCCCACCAATCAGAACTACGTTTTTTGACTTGATCCTTGGCAATCAGCAAGGTACGTAGGCATCTTGTTAAGGCAGATTGAGTCACGAAACACAAGAGCAGTCAAAATCGAGCCTTGAAGCTAATGTTCCTTATTATTAAACACAGCAATTATATATATTAGTTTTTATCCATAACATTTGGCGCCGTCTGTGGGAAAGCACAACAACAACCATGGCGAGAACACGGAGAACAATTAGAGCTCTAGAGGAAGGAACACTATCAGAGACAACCCAGGTGATTTCGTCAACCGTGGAGGTTCCTCCCCATTCAACTTATGCATCTACTCAGGGGAAGCCCAGATAGGGGCAACTCAACCTCAGCCACAAGGGACAACTCCCCCGACTATTCAAGGTACGAATCCTCAAGTTCAACAAGTACCTATACCTGTGAATTCTCGACCCGTCGGGTATGAATATTCAACTATTGTTACTACTAACCCCCCTTATGGGATGCCCCTTCACCCTGAGGTTGGAGGAAGCGGATATGCTGGGCGAAGCGAAGCACGAGGGCAGTCGCCCCCTATATACGAGGTTTGGGTCCTATCCCTGAGGATCGGGAATTTTCTGGTCCTTACATTGAGAGAGACTCCGAATCTTCGGATGATGAAGTGGCCCCGAGAAGGAGGCGTCCTGGAAAAGAGCCAATGGTCGATGGAAGGCAACCCCCCCAAAGCACCCCAGAGGCGAATCCCCAAGAAGTGCAGGAAAGGATCAGGGCTCATGAGGCTGAAATCCAAAGGCTGAGGCGTGATTTGGAGGCTCACCAGGCCACCAGACCCCAGATACCTCCTAGGGGGAGAAATCCTCCTCCTGTCATAGACCTGGATGGTCCGGTACGAAGAAGGGCTGTTGTCCCAAGAACTGATCCAAGCAATCTCCTTCCCCTTGGAGATCCTGATGATCCAACTCCACCCTTCACAGAAGAGATAATGAATGCCCATATCTCGAGGAAATTCAAGATGCCCACTATCAAAGCCTATGATGGCACGGGAGACCCCGCTAATCATGTTAGGACATTCTCTAATGCACTGCTGCTGCAACTCGTGAATGATGCTATAAAGTGTCGGGCCTTCCCTTAAACCCTGTCGGGTATGGCTCAAAGATGGTATAGTCGCCTGCCCCCAAATTCTATTGGATCGTTCAGAGAGTTAAGTCAGGCTTTTATTAAGCAATTCATTAGTGGAAAAGTCCATGAGAAAAGTTCAGCATCTCTTATGAGTCTTGTGCAGGGAGCTAAGGAATCCTTGAGAGATTACCTGAATCGTTTCACAAAGGAGGCTTTAAAAGTCCCGGACCTTGATGATAAGGTAGCCATGATAGCACTGCAACAAGGAACTAGGGACGAGTTTTTTAAGATGTCTTTGGCCAAACATCCCCCTGAAAGCATGTTGCAGCTCCAAGAGAGGGCAGGGAAGTATATCAAGGTTGAAGAAAGTATGAGGAAGACCGTAGTAAGTAATGAGCCCACTGGAGGCAAGAAGCGGAAAGCTGATTTAGAATATATTGCAAAGGACAAATATCCTAGAACCGAACAAAACCCTGATTCAACCCCCAAGAAGGGAGGACCTGGGCAAAAGTTCACTGAATACGCTAAGCTGAATGCTCCTAGAAGTCAGATTTTGATGGAGATTGAGAAAGACAGAGATATTCGCTGGCCTAAGCCCTTGAAGGCTGATCCCGCCAAGCTAGATAAGAGCAAGTATTGCAGGTTTCACAAAGATGTTGGCCATGACACCGATGAGTGTAGGCAATTGAAAGATGAAATTGAGTTTTTGATTCGAAAAGGAAGATTGAACAAGTATACTGGAGATGGAGGGGACATAAATAATAATAGAAGGAAGAACTTTGAAGATCGTAGGAGGGACCAAGACAATCAGGGGCGAAATCCCCAACCCAGAGGGCCGGTTATAAATGCGATTTTTGGAGGACCGCGACGCCCTCGAGGACCTGTGATAAACACGATCTTTGGAGGTCCAACTGCTGCTAGATTGTCCAAAAATTCCAGAAAGGCATATACTAGAGAGGTTATGCATATTGTTGGAGAAGCCCCGAAGAGGGTCAGTATAACGACTCGTACATTTTTGTAATATTTAAATGTGTAATTATTAAATAATTAAATAAGTTATGTGTATGGGATCTGTCAGTTGAATATTCTTTTTGTTAATATTTTATTAATTATGTGTGATTATGGGTGTTCGAGGATCGTTGGTGTAATTAGTTGTGGCGTTGTGTTATTTGTTTTATGGTTAAAAGTGGTTATATTCAAGATTTATTTTCATAAATATTTGGGTTGTCTCTAAAATTATTTTTATCGCTTTAAAATATTATTTATTATTTTTAGGAATTTATGAAATTTAGAAATTAATATATTATTGTTTATTTATCTTTAAATGATTTTCTGATTTCATTTAATAGATAAAAGCGGGAATAAACTCCATTGTAATAATTATTTTAAAACTTACGAAAATTTTATTTAACTAGCTTTAGTTAGTTCGGAAATTTCAAAATTCTAGTTGGGATTTATTTCAGATTATATTAGTCGTGTATATCGTTAAACTCATTTGCGGGTCGGATAATACTTTTGTTGCGGGATTTATAAACGAAAAAAAAAACACACAAACAAACAGCAAATAGGGGGCAAGGGTTTGTTAATCGGGTTTAACCCGATCTCCTCCTCAGTTCATTAGCTCTACTGATGCTATTCAATCTCTCAATTGTTTTCTCTCTCACGCAAATCTCTTCCTCTCCTCTATTCCTTTCGATCCCTGTTCGCGGTCTCATTTTTCGGGCCCCTGTTTCCCGGCCGTCGCTGCCGTTTTCTCTACCGCCACCATCAGTTTGTTCCTTCCCTCTCCATTTTTCTCCCGTCTCCCTCTCTTCCTCTTTCCTCTTTCTCGATTTCCATTCTTCTTCCCTGTTTATGTGGCTGTTGTGCAAGTGTGTGTATGTTTACCGTGCGTGTGTGTGTTTGTATCTGTGTGTATTGTGTTCTCCGATTCTGATTTTGCTCTGTCGCCGCCGGGTTGTTTTCCGGCTGGGTGATGGGCGCGTGTTCTTCACGCAGCTGGTTTTAATGCCCTGTGTTGCCTTAGTTCGAACGGTGCTAATTACAATTTTATTGTTTAAATTTCTCTTTGCAGGAAAAAAATTATTTGATTGATTCGTGAAATAAAATAATTTTGGTACGAGAATTATATTATTAATTGATGGAATTTACGTAGAATGCCCGATATTTATGGGAACCCGTAAATTTTATCGCCGTCGGCGATGAGCTTCGGCGAGCCGACGGTGGACTATGATGATTCGATCTGAGTCCTACAATTTAAAATACAAAATACGATCTAAGGTGCGAATTGCAAATAAAATACTATTAAACCATAAAAACACGACTAATAATTAATAATTATATTTAATTGGTAACTGAGAATTTTGTACTGATATTGATGACTGAAATCGGTGGTTGGGTTTAAATTGCGATTGATTGTAGTTGTGTTTGTTTGGACGTCAGGATGTTCGACGGGTAGTCCGATAAATAAAGGGGTGCTGCCCGATTTTCGGAAAATTAAATTACGGAAATACGAGGCCGTACCCAATGGCTATCGGAACGTCGATCGATTATATGTAACTATTTTGTACAAAACATGATTATGTGTTGCGATGGAATACTTTTCGAAACCGATAACCCTAATTTCGTAAAAGGACAAATATACCTATATTACGAACACGAGCACTGAACCGGCTTTTGAAGACGTGAACCCTAATTGATACGTGTATTATTATATTGAAAATGTTACGAGTTGGGTTTGTTAACATATGGGTAGATTGTTAGCAAGGATAGTCAAGCTTATTCGGACGTCTAATTTAGGGTATTTTGGTTCCTGTAGATTCCAGTTGAAATCCTTAGCATCCCGGTCAGTGCAAAGCCAGTCAGAAATTAGTGTTAAAGCGTATTAAGGCAAGTACCCCTGATCATATCTTTATGGTTCAGTATATATGAATATAATGTTGTCTTATTCTCGTACTGGAACAGAATGATTTAAGTTACGTATTCCCTGGGTTTCAAATTATTTTATTAACTTGTGTTTTGGGGGAAAAGTAACTTCTGAAAATACCTATCTCTAAGCTTTGAATAAAATGGAAATGTTTTGGGAAAATGTGTTGTGTTATAATTGTTTTAACAAGAGATAGGTAAGTGAATTGGAAAACTGGATAAAAATGATCAGATAATTGGATGAGTGTGCGCAGAAGGCCCGTAACGGCCTGGAAGTTAGCGTAAGAGGCGAAGTGGTTGCGCACCCTATTATAACCACCAGCCCAGCGTGACAGAGACCTAGCTAGTCTCTGAGTTCCGGAACAAGTTTCATATGATAGCCTGATCAGCTGTCTCACCAGGAATCATCCAATGCATGTATATCTGAGCAAGCGATTTTGAGGTTCCCGGAAAGGGACAAGTTTTATGGTTCCCGTAAAGGAACAATTAGTTTTATAGGTCCTGCGATGGGACAAATGATTTGGAAATGTAAGTAGCATGCTAAATTTAATCCTGCTATTTACACAGCACTATTAATAAAATGTTTAGAGAGCATGCTAGCTATTAAAGATCCAGTTTTAACAGTTTATCAGTTTTTATCTATTTACACTTGTTTTACTTGTTTTCCACTATCAAGTTGTAATTTCTGTTCCTACAATTGTTTATTATAAACTGTTTTAGTTAGTAATCATATAGTGGTACTGCTGAGCGGTTGATCGCTCACTCTTGCAAATGTGTTTGTATATTTTCGCATTGCAGATGCTTAGGGGATGTTGCTGTTTTGCTAAGGGCCAGTTTCCAACTCCTCCTGTGTCGAGCTTCTCTGAATAGGTAGTGTCTGGGAAGTGTGGTCTGTGAGTTGCTATAGAATAATAGTCACAGATGGCAGGTTGTTTTTAATAAGATGGTTTGTAATAAGTATGTAACCTAAGTTATACTTGAACCTGGAAAAGGTCTTGTGGAAGAGTTGTTTATATTGAAATAAAGTAAGTAGTTGTCTTATAATTATAGTTTCATTTTGTTAGTGACGTCAACTCCTAACCCGGGGTTGAGGCCGTTACAGGTTGGTATCAGAGCTACAGGTTTGAGTCCCTGATTTAGGTTAGGAGTAGAGTCGGAAAGGGGTAATATTGGTATATAGGGAGTGAATTAGCAACTCACATCTAAAAGAGCAAGTTTAAGAGTCTAGTTGAGGGTTCGAAGGCGTAACCCTGGCATATTTTGAGAATTTTGGAACTGCCCTAATCTTTAGTGTGTTTTCCCTGGTATATGTACCATTGGTAGTAGCCAATAAGGATTCCTAGATAGTTTTCCACGAGAACGAATTCGACCATGTGAATTTAGTTAGTGTTATATTATAGGTGTTGTTGCATGCCGATAGTGTCGTGTTGTTATTACTGTTGTTATTTTATTATTGCAATTGTTGCTGATTTTGTTAAATCTAGCCACTCATTACAGTCGGACCCCAACTCAATGAGGGTGGGAATATTTTATTGCGGCAGTATTCTCTTGGCACATGAAAATGTTGCTACCCGGGGGCAATTCTTTTAAACTAAAATCATTTGCTATATTTCAGGAGGATGCCGCCCAAGAAGAATATCCCACCCAATTCCTCTAGCAGAGCTTCTGAAGGGGGCCCAGTTATGGGTGAGTTTCTAGATTTGCTGCGCCAACAGTCTAATCAAATGGCTCAGCAGCAAGAACAATTTCAGCAGCAGCAGCAGCTATTTCTACAACAACAGCAACAACAACAGCAGTTCATACAGCAGCAGCAACAACAAATTCAACAACAACAGCTGCAGCTTCAGCAGCAACCTCAGCAAAGAGAAGTGAACCAAACTGTGAGTTTTAAATCTTTTCAGTCGGTAAAGCCTCCAGAATTTAAGGGCGAGGTGGACCCAGTTGCTGCTAGGATTTGGCTAAAGGAAATAGAGAAAGCTTTCACCCTTACGCAAGTAAGTGATAATCTTAGATCAGACTATGCGAGCTATTTTCTCAAGGGTGAAGCGAATTATTGGTGGGAATCCACCCGTGCTGTGGAAGGAGAAGGCCCTGTCTTGTGGGCCAGGTTTATAGAGTTGTTCTTGGAAAAATATTTTCCGGACTGTTTGCAGAACCAGTTAGAAGTTGAGTTTTTGGAATTGAAGCAGGATGAAAAGAGTGTGGCTGAGTATGAGGGAAAGTTTACGGAATTGGCCCGATTGGTGCCTGTGTATGTAAATACTGAAGCTCAGAAAGCAAAGAGGTTCCAGCAGGGACTGAAGCCAGAAATTCGCAGTGGGGTTGTAGCCTTGCAGCTCAAGACATATTCCTCCGTAGTTCAGGCCGCGCTGGTAATTGAAAGTGACCAGAAGTTGGCTGCCAAGGAAAAGGGCGATAAAAAGCGGAAATCTGAAAGCATCACTGGTGAAACGAATCCAGGGGGGTCCGGTCAGAGGTTTCAGAAGAGGTTTGGCCAGAACAGAAATCAAAGATTTAGAAGACAGAATTTTTCTCAGGTTAGGCCTGCTACCACCTCAGTTGCCTCCACTCCAGCTCAGTCATCAAATTCCGTAAGAGATTGTAAGGTATGTGGGAAGAGACATAGTGGCCCGTGCAAAAGGGATGTTCAGTGCTTCAAATGTCATCAAAAGGGTCATTACGCATCTGAATGTAATATAGAGAAACCCGCAGTTACTTGCTACAACTGTGGGAAGGTGGGACATGTTGCTCGGTATTGTAAGGCAGCTACTCAAGGTACTGCATCTCAAGGACCGGCATCCAGCACAGCTAAAGCCAGAACTTTCAAAATGACAAAAAAGTCCAATGCTCAGGACTCGGACGTAGTGGCAGGTACGCTCTCTCTCAACTCCGTACCTGTTAAAGTTTTATTTGATTCAGGAGCATCTAAGTCTTTTATATCAAAGAATTGTGTGGTTAAGATGGACTTAATGTTAGAAGATTTGGTTAAACCTTTGACTATAGAAGTAGCCAATCAGGATAGAGTTTCAGTGAGTCAGTTTTGCCCTAAATGTCAATTGGAAATCCACGGATACTCTTTTTCGGCTGATCTAATACCCTTCGAGCTAGGAGAGTTCGACGTGATTTTGGGAATGGATTGGTTGTCCCAGTATAAGGCTAACATTGATTGTAAGAAGAAAAAAATTTTGATGGTTACTGAGGATAATATTAAGGTGACTTATCAAGGACAAAGGCAAGAAAAGAAATTTCTCTCGATACTCCAGACGAAGAAATTGTTAAGACAAGGATGTGAAGCTTACTTAGCACATGTGGTGGACGTGGAGAAGGAAGTACTTGATTTAGATAAAATTCCAATAGTAAGGGAATTCCCAGACGTTTTTCCAAATGAATTGCCCGGATTGCCACCAGATCGTGAAATTGAGTTTTCCATAGACTTAGTTTCCGGAGCAGAATCAGTTTCAAAGGCACCCTATCGCATGGCTCCAGTGGAAATGAAAGAACTAGCTAAGCAACTCCAGGAATTATTGGACAAAGGCGTGATTAGGCCAAGTGTATCCCCGTGGGGTGCTCCAGTGTTATTCGTAAAGAAGAAGGATGGAAGTATGAGATTGTGTATTGATTATCGGGAATTAAACAAGTTAACCATTAAAAACAAGTATCCCCTGCCAAGAATAGATGACCTGTTTGACCAACTTAAGGGAGCGTGTTGTTTCTCGAAGATTGACTTGAGATCAGGCTACCATCAGTTAAAGATTAAGCCTGAAGACATACCAAAGACTGCATTCAGGACCCGATACGGACATTATGAGTTCTTAGTAATGTCGTTTGGATTGACCAATGCACCAGCTGCCTTCATGGATTTAATGAATCGGGTGTATAAAGAATACTTGGATAAGTTTGTGATTGTATTTATTGATGACATCCTCATTTATTCGAAGACTAGAGAAGATCATGCTAATCATTTGAAGATTTCCCTGCAAAGGCTAAGAGAGAAGCAGTTGTACGCAAAGTTTTCGAAGTGTGAATTTTGGTTGGAGGAAGTTCAATTCTTAGGTCACGTAGTAGGAAAAGATGGCATTAAAGTGGATCCCGTAAAGATTGAAGCTATATCCAAATGGGAACAACCAAAGACTCCAACAGAAGTCAGAAGCTTTCTTGGGTTAGCAGGTTATTATCGAAGATTTGTAAAGGATTTCGCCAAGATTGCAACTCCATTGACCAAGTTGACCCGGAAGAATGAGAAGTTTAATTGGACAGAGAAGTGCGAGGAAAGCTTCCAAGAATTGAAAAAGAGGTTAGTAACAGCTCCAGTATTAGCATTGCCAGATGAGACAGGAAACTTCGTGATCTATAGTGATGCTTCCTTGAAAGGTTTGGGTTGTGTATTAATGCAACATGATAAAGTCATTGCCTACGCTTCCAGATAGTTAAAGCCTCATGAGCAAAAGTATCCAGTGCATGATTTGGAATTAGCCGCAATCGTGTTTGCGTTGAAGCTGTGGAGACATTACTTATACGGAGAAAAATGCGAAATTTATACAGATCACAAAAGTTTAAAGTATATATTCACTCAAAAGGATCTAAACATGCGACAACGGAGATGGCTAGCACTGATTAAGGATTACGATTGTTCTATTAATTACCACCCAGGCAAGGCCAACGTAGTGGCAGATGCCCTAAGCAGGAAGGAAAGATTGAATGCAATCAAAATTTCCGAGGACCTCGCCAGAGAATTGGAGAAGCTGGAAATTGAGGTTCGAGTAACAGACAAAAATCAAGGACAATTGTATGAGATCACTTTTCGGCCAGAATTGATGGACAAGATCCAGAAGTGTCAGGAAGAAATGATGAATCGAGAGTTAGATAGTTTAACTGGAGAAGAACTCTGCACACAAAAGGATAGCAAGGGTATGTATAGGTTTTCCTCGAGGATATGGATTCCCAATGTAACTGAACTAAGGAATGCGATATTGCGGGAAGCTCATAATTCCAAGTTTTCCATTCACCCGGGAAGCACTAAAATGTATCAAGATTTGAAGATGCATTTTTGGTGGCCAGGAATGAAAAAGGAAATTGCAAGTTGGGTTAACAAATGCCATGTATTCCAGACAGTGAAGGCGGAACATCAAAGACCAAGTGGATTGTTACAACCGTTGGATGTTCCACAGTGGAAATGGGAAAAACTCGCGATGGATTTTGTAGTAGGACTACCAAAGACGAAATCGAACCATGATGCAATTTGGGTAATTATTGATAGATTGACCAAGTCTGCACATTTTCTCCCGATCAATGAAAAGTATCCTTTGGACAGGCTAGTTAAATTATATTTGGATGAAATTGTTACCAAGCATGGAGTTCCTGTTTCAATTGTATCTGATCGAGATCCAAGATTTAATTCCAGATTTTGGATGAAATTTTAGGAGTGTTTAGGGACTAAATTGAAAATGAGTACCGCCTACCATCCCCAGACAGATGGCCAAAGTGAAAGAACCATTCAGACGATAGAAGACATGTTAAGGGTTTGTGCTTTGGATTTTAAAGGAAATTGGGACGAACACTTGCCACTGATTGAGTTTTCTTATAATAACAGTTATCATGCCAGTATAAGAATGCCGCCCTACGAAGCCCTGTATGGACGTAAATGTAGGTCCCCTCTTTATTGGGATGAAGTAGGAGAAAAGAAATTATTAGGCCCTGAATTGGTTCAACAGACTAAGGCTGCAATTATATTAATTCGAAAAAGGTTAGAAGCAGCTCAAGATAGACAGAAAAAAAATGCAGACCTTCATCGAAAAGACGTGGAGATGGAAATAGGATCGTTGGTATTGCTAAAAGTGTCGCCCTGGAAAGGATTGGTAGATTTGGACAAAAAGGTAAGTTAAGTCCTAGATATATTGGACCTTTTGAAATACTGAGGAAAGTTGGTAAGGTTGCCTATGAGTTGGCATTGCCACCGCAATTATAACATATCCACAATGTATTCCATGTGTCCATGCTGAAGCGTTATATCCCTGATTCAAATCAAGTTATTGAATATGAACCAATCGATCTTCAACCAGATTTATCCTACGAGGAACGGCCGATCCAGATCCTAGATCGTAAAGAGCGAGTTCTTAGAAATAAGTCTATTCCAATAGTTAAAGTACTGTGGCGGAATCCTCGAGTAGAAGAGTCCACTTGGGAATTAGAGTCAGATATGCTTGACAAACATCCTCATTTGTTTAATTAGATCAGATTCTGAGGACATAATCTTTTTAAGGGGGAAAGAATATAACGACTCGTACATTTTTGTAATATTTAAATGTGTAATTATTAAATAATTAAATAAGTTATGTGTATGGGATCTGTCAGTTGAATATTCTTTTTGTTAATATTTTATTAATTATGTGTGATTATGGGTGTTCGAGGATCGTTGGTGTAATTAGTTGTGGCGTTGTGTTATTTGTTTTATGGTTAAAAGTGATTATATTCAAGATTTATTTTCATAAATATTTGGGTTGTCTCTAAAATTATTTTTATCGCTTTAAAATATTATTTATTATTTTTAGGAATTTATGAAATTTAGAAATTAATATATTATTGTTTATTTATCTTTAAATGATTTTCTGATTTCATTTAATAGATAAAAGCGGGAATAAACTCCATTGTAATAATTATTTTAAAACTTACGAAAATTTTATTTAACTAGCTTTAGTTAGTTCGGAAATTTCAAAATTCTAGTTGGGATTTATTTCAGATTATATTAGTCGTGTATATCGTTAAACTCATTTGCGGGTCGGATAATACTTTTGTTGCGGGATTTATAAACGAAAAAAAAAAAAAACACACAAACAAACAGCAAATAGGGGGCAAGGGTTTGTTAATCGGGTTTAACCCGATCTCCTCCTCAGTTCATTAGCTCTACTGATGCTATTCAATCTCTCAATTGTTTTCTCTCTCACGCAAATCTCTTCCTCTCCTCTATTCCTTTCGATCCCTGTTCGCGGTCTCATTTTTCGGGCCCCTGTTTCCCGGCCGTCGCTGCCGTTTTCTCTACCGCCACCATCAGTTTGTTCCTTCCCTCTCCGTTTTTCTCCCGTCTCCCTCTCTTCCTCTTTCCTCTTTCTCGATTTCCATTCTTCTTCCCTGTTTATGTGGCTGTTGTGCAAGTGTGTGTATGTTTACCGTGCGTGTGTGTGTTTGTATCTGTGTGTATTGTGTTCTCCGATTCTGATTTTGCTCTGTCGCCGCCGGGTTGTTTTCCGGCTGGGTGATGGGCGCGTGTTCTTCACGCAGCTGGTTTTAATGCCTTGTGTTGCCTTAGTTCGAACGGTGCTAATTACAATTTTATTGTTTAAATTTCTCTTTGCAGGAAAAAAATTATTTGATTGATTCGTGAAATAAAATAATTTTGGTACGAGAATTATATTATTAATTGATGGAATTTACGTAGGATGCCCGATATTTATGGGAACCCGTAAATTTTATCGCCGTCGGCGATGAGCTTCGGCGAGCCGACGGTGGACTATGATGATTCGATCTGAGTCCTACAATTTAAAATACAAAATACGATCTAAGGTGCGAATTGCGAATAAAATACTATTAAACCATAAAAACACGGCTAATAATTAATAATTATATTTAATTGGTAACTGAGAATTTTGTACTGATATTGATGACTGAAATCGGTGGTTGGGTTTAAATTGCGATTGATTGTAGTTGTGTTTATTTGGACGTCGGGATGTTCGACGGGTAGTCCGATAAATAAAGGGGTGCTGCCCGATTTTCGGAAAATTAAATTACGGAAATACGAGGCCGTACCCAATGGCTATCAGAACGTCGATCGATTATATGTAACTATTTTGTACAAAACATGATTATGTGTTGCGATGGAATACTTTTCGAAACCGATAACCCTAATTTCGTAAAAGGACAAATATACCTATATTACGAACACGAGCACTGAACCGGCTTTTGAAGACGTGAACCCTAATTGATACGTGTATTATTATATTGAAAATGTTACGAGTTGGGTTTGTTAACATATGGGTAGATTGTTAGCAAGGATAGTCAAGCTTATTCGGACGTCTAATTTAGGGTATTTTGGTTCCTGTAGATTCCAGTTGAAATCCTTAGCATCCCGGTCAGTGCAAAGCCAGTCAGAAATTAGTGTTAAAGCGTATTAAGGCAAGTACCCCTGATCATATCTTTATGGTTCAGTATATATGAATATAATGTTGTCTTATTCTCGTACTGGAACAGAATGATTTAAGTTACGTATTCCCTGGGTTTCAAATTATTTTATTAACTTGTGTTTTGGGGGAAAAGTAACTTCTGAAAATACCTATCTCTAAGCTTTGAATAAAATGGAAATGTTTTGGGAAAATGTGCTGTGTTATAATTGTTTTAACAAGAGATAGGTAAGTGAATTGGAAAACTGGATAAAAATGATCAGATAATTGGATGAGTGTGCGCAGAAGGCCCGTAACGGCCTGGAAGTTAGCGTAAGAGGCGAAGTGGTTGCGCACCCTATTATAACCACCAGTCCAGCGTGACAGAGACCTAGCTAGTCTCTGAGTTCCGGAACAAGTTTCATATGATAGCCTGATCAGCTGTCTCACCAGGAATCATCCAATGCATGTATATCTGAGCAAGCGATTTTGAGGTTCCCGGAAAGGGACAAGTTTTATGGTTCCCGTAAAGGAACAATTAGTTTTATAGGTCCTGCGATGGGACAAATGATTTGGAAATGTAAGTAGCATGCTAAATTTAATCCTGCTATTTACACAGCACTATTAATAAAATGTTTAGAGAGCATGCTAGCTATTAAAGATCCAGTTTTAACAGTTTATCAGTTTTTATCTATTTACACTTGTTTTACTTGTTTTCCACTATCAAGTTGTAATTTCTGTTCCTACAATTGTTTATTATAAACTGTTTTAGTTAGTAATCATATAGTGGTACTGCTGAGCGGTTGATCGCTCACTCTTGCAAATGTGTTTGTATATTTTCGCATTGCAGATGCTTAGGGGATGTTGCTGTTTTGCTAAGGGCCAGTTTCCAACTCCTCCTGTGTCGAGCTTCTCTGAATAGGTAGTGTCTGGGAAGTGTGGTCTGTGAGTTGCTATAGAATAATAGTCACAGATGGCAGGTTGTTTTTAATAAGATGGTTTGTAATAAGTATGTAACCTAAGTTATACTTGAACCTGGAAAAGGTCTTGTGGAAGAGTTGTTTATATTGAAATAAAGTAAGTAGTTGTCTTATAATTATAGTTTCATTTTGTTAGTGACGTCAACTCCTAACCCGGGGTTGAGGCCGTTACAGGTTGGTATCAGAGCTACAGGTTTGAGTCCCTGATTTAGGTTAGGAGTAGAGTCGGAAAGGGGTAATATTGGTATATAGGGAGTGAATTAGCAACTCACATCTAAAAGAGCAAGTTTAAGAGTCTAGTTGAGGGTTCGAAGGCGTAACCCTGGCATATTTTGAGAATTTTGGAACTGCCCTAATCTTTAGTGTGTTTTCCCTGGTATATGTACCATTGGTAGTAGCCAATAAGGATTCCTAGATAGTTTTCCACGAGAACGAATTCGACCATGTGAATTTAGTTAGTGTTATATTATAGGTGTTGTTGCATGCCGATAGTGTCGTGTTGTTATTACTGTTGTTATTTTATTATTGCAATTGTTGCTGATTTTGTTAAATCTAGCCACTCATTACAGTCGGACCCCAACTCAATGAGGGTGGGAATATTTTATTGCGGCAGTATTCTCTTGGCACATGAAAATGTTGCTACCCGGGGGCAATTCTTTTAAACTAAAATCATTTGCTATATTTCAGGAGGATGCCGCCCAAGAAGAATATCCCACCCAATTCCTCTAGCAGAGCTTCTGAAGGGGGCCCAGTTATGGGTGAGTTTCTAGATTTGCTGCGCCAACAGTCTAATCAAATGGCTCAGCAGCAAGAACAATTTCAGCAGCAGCAGCAGCTATTTCTACAACAACAGCAACAACAACAGCAGTTCATACAGCAGCAGCAACAACAAATTCAACAACAACAGCTGCAGCTTCAGCAGCAACCTCAGCAAAGAGAAGTGAACCAAACTGTGAGTTTTAAATCTTTTCAGTCGGTAAAGCCTCCAGAATTTAAGGGCGAGGTGGACCCAGTTGCTGCTAGGATTTGGCTAAAGGAAATAGAGAAAGCTTTCACCCTTACGCAAGTAAGTGATAATCTTAGATCAGACTATGCGAGCTATTTTCTCAAGGGTGAAGCGAATTATTGGTGGGAATCCACCCGTGCTGTGGAAGGAGAAGGCCCTGTCTTGTGGGCCAGGTTTATAGAGTTGTTCTTGGAAAAATATTTTCCGGACTGTTTGCAGAACCAGTTAGAAGTTGAGTTTTTGGAATTGAAGCAGGATGAAAAGAGTGTGGCTGAGTATGAGGGAAAGTTTACGGAATTGGCCCGATTGGTGCCTGTGTATGTAAATACTGAAGCTCAGAAAGCAAAGAGGTTCCAGCAGGGACTGAAGCCAGAAATTCGCAGTGGGGTTGTAGCCTTGCAGCTCAAGACATATTCCTCCGTAGTTCAGGCCGCGCTGGTAATTGAAAGTGACCAGAAGTTGGCTGCCAAGGAAAAGGGCGATAAAAAGCGGAAATCTGAAAGCATCACTGGTGAAACGAATCCAGGGGGGTCCGGTCAGAGGTTTCAGAAGAGGTTTGGCCAGAACAGAAATCAAAGATTTAGAAGACAGAATTTTTCTCAGGTTAGGCCTGCTACCACCTCAGTTGCCTCCACTCCAGCTCAGTCATCAAATTCCGTAAGAGATTGTAAGGTATGTGGGAAGAGACATAGTGGCCCGTGCAAAAGGGATGTTCAGTGCTTCAAATGTCATCAAAAGGGTCATTACGCATCTGAATGTAATATAGAGAAACCCGCAGTTACTTGCTACAACTGTGGGAAGGTGGGACATGTTGCTCGGTATTGTAAGGCAGCTACTCAAGGTACTGCATCTCAAGGACCGGCATCCAGCACAGCTAAAGCCAGAACTTTCAAAATGACAAAAAAGTCCAATGCTCAGGACTCGGACGTAGTGGCAGGTACGCTCTCTCTCAACTCCGTACCTGTTAAAGTTTTATTTGATTCAGGAGCATCTAAGTCTTTTATATCAAAGAATTGTGTGGTTAAGATGGACTTAATGTTAGAAGATTTGGTTAAACCTTTGACTATAGAAGTAGCCAATCAGGATAGAGTTTCAGTGAGTCAGTTTTGCCCTAAATGTCAATTGGAAATCCACGGATACTCTTTTTCGGCTGATCTAATACCCTTCGAGCTAGGAGAGTTCGACGTGATTTTGGGAATGGATTGGTTGTCCCAGTATAAGGCTAACATTGATTGTAAGAAGAAAAAAATTTTGATGGTTACTGAGGATAATATTAAGGTGACTTATCAAGGACAAAGGCAAGAAAAGAAATTTCTCTCGATACTCCAGACGAAGAAATTGTTAAGACAAGGATGTGAAGCTTACTTAGCACATGTGGTGGACGTGGAGAAGGAAGTACTTGATTTAGATAAGATTCCAATAGTAAGGGAATTCCCAGACGTTTTTCCAAATGAATTGCCCGGATTGCCACCAGATCGTGAAATTGAGTTTTCCATAGACTTAGTTTCCGGAGCAGAATCAGTTTCAAAGGCACCCTATCGCATGGCTCCAGTGGAAATGAAAGAACTAGCTAAGCAACTCCAGGAATTATTGGACAAAGGCGTGATTAGGCCAAGTGTATCCCCGTGGGGTGCTCCAGTGTTATTCGTAAAGAAGAAGGATGGAAGTATGAGATTGTGTATTGATTATCGGGAATTAAACAAGTTAACCATTAAAAACAAGTATCCCCTGCCAAGAATAGATGACCTGTTTGACCAACTTAAGGGAGCGTGTTGTTTCTCGAAGATTGACTTGAGATCAGGCTACCATCAGTTAAAGATTAAGCCTGAAGACATACCAAAGACTGCATTCAGGACCCGATACGGACATTATGAGTTCTTAGTAATGTCGTTTGGATTGACCAATGCACCAGCTGCCTTCATGGATTTAATGAATCGGGTGTATAAAGAATACTTGGATAAGTTTGTGATTGTATTTATTGATGACATCCTCATTTATTCGAAGACTAGAGAAGATCATGCTAATCATTTGAAGATTTCCCTGCAAAGGCTAAGAGAGAAGCAGTTGTACGCAAAGTTTTCGAAGTGTGAATTTTGGTTGGAGGAAGTTCAATTCTTAGGTCACGTAGTAGGAAAAGATGGCATTAAAGTGGATCCCGTAAAGATTGAAGCTATATCCAAATGGGAACAACCAAAGACTCCAACAGAAGTCAGAAGCTTTCTTGGGTTAGCAGGTTATTATCGAAGATTTGTAAAGGATTTCGCCAAGATTGCAACTCCATTGACCAAGTTGACCCGGAAGAATGAGAAGTTTAATTGGACAGAGAAGTGCGAGGAAAGCTTCCAAGAATTGAAAAAGAGGTTAGTAACAGCTCCAGTATTAGCATTGCCAGATGAGACAGGAAACTTCGTGATCTATAGTGATGCTTCCTTGAAAGGTTTGGGTTGTGTATTAATGCAACATGATAAAGTCATTGCCTACGCTTCCAGATAGTTAAAGCCTCATGAGCAAAAGTATCCAGTGCATGATTTGGAATTAGCCGCAATCGTGTTCGCGTTGAAGCTGTGGAGACATTACTTATACGGAGAAAAATGCGAAATTTATACAGATCACAAAAGTTTAAAGTATATATTCACTCAAAAGGATCTAAACATGCGACAACGGAGATGGCTAGAACTGATTAAGGATTACGATTGTTCTATTAATTACCACCCAGGCAAGGCCAACGTAGTGGCAGATGCCCTAAGCAGGAAGGAAAGATTGAATGCAATCAAAATTTCCGAGGACCTCGCCAGAGAATTGGAGAAGCTGGAAATTGAGGTTCGAGTAACAGACAAAAATCAAGGACAATTGTATGAGATCACTTTTCGGCCAGAATTGATGGACAAGATCCAGAAGTGTCAGGAAGAAATGATGAATCGAGAGTTAGATAGTTTAACTGGAGAAGAACTCTGCACACAAAAGGATAGCAAGGGTATGTATAGGTTTTCCTCGAGGATATGGATTCCCAATGTAACTGAACTAAGGAATGCGATATTGCGGGAAGCTCATAATTCCAAGTTTTCCATTCACCCGGGAAGCACTAAAATGTATCAAGATTTGAAGATGCATTTTTGGTGGCCAGGAATGAAAAAGGAAATTGCAAGTTGGGTTAACAAATGCCATGTATTCCAGACAGTGAAGGCGGAACATCAAAGACCAAGTGGATTGTTACAACCGTTGGATGTTCCACAGTGGAAATGGGAAAAACTCGCGATGGATTTTGTAGTAGGACTACCAAAGACGAAATCGAACCATGATGCAATTTGGGTAATTATTGATAGATTGACCAAGTCTGCACATTTTCTCCCGATCAATGAAAAGTATCCTTTGGACAGGCTAGTTAAATTATATTTGGATGAAATTGTTACCAAGCATGGAGTTCCTGTTTCAATTGTATCTGATCGAGATCCAAGATTTAATTCCAGATTTTGGATGAAATTTTAGGAGTGTTTAGGGACTAAATTGAAAATGAGTACCGCCTACCATCCCCAGACAGATGGCCAAAGTGAAAGAACCATTCAGACGATAGAAGACATGTTAAGGGTTTGTGCTTTGGATTTTAAAGGAAATTGGGACGAACACTTGCCACTGATTGAGTTTTCTTATAATAACAGTTATCATGCCAGTATAAGAATGCCGCCCTACGAAGCCCTGTATGGACGTAAATGTAGGTCCCCTCTTTATTGGGATGAAGTAGGAGAAAAGAAATTATTAGGCCCTGAATTGGTTCAACAGACTAAGGCTGCAATTATATTAATTCGAAAAAGGTTAGAAGCAGCTCAAGATAGACAGAAAAAAAATGCAGACCTTCATCGAAAAGACGTGGAGATGGAAATAGGATCGTTGGTATTGCTAAAAGTGTCGCCCTGGAAAGGATTGGTTAGATTTGGACAAAAAGGTAAGTTAAGTCCTAGATATATTGGACCTTTTGAAATACTGAGGAAAGTTGGTAAGGTTGCCTATGAGTTGGCATTGCCACCGCAATTATAACATATCCACAATGTATTCCATGTGTCCATGCTGAAGCGTTATATCCCTGATTCAAATCAAGTTATTGAATATGAACCAATCGATCTTCAACCAGATTTATCCTACGAGGAACGGCCGATCCAGATCCTAGATCGTAAAGTGCGAGTTCTTAGAAATAAGTCTATTCCAATAGTTAAAGTACTGTGGCGGAATCCTCGAGTAGAAGAGTCCACTTGGGAATTAGAGTCAGATATGCTTGACAAACATCCTCATTTGTTTAATTAGATCAGATTCTGAGGACATAATCTTTTTAAGGGGGAAAGAATATAACGACTCGTACATTTTTGTAATATTTAAATGTGTAATTATTAAATAATTAAATAAGTTATGTGTATGGGATCTGTCAGTTGAATATTCTTTTTGTTAATATTTTATTAATTATGTGTGATTATGGGTGTTCGAGGATCGTTGGTGTAATTAGTTGTGGCGTTGTGTTATTTGTTTTATGGTTAAAAGTGGTTATATTCAAGATTTATTTTCATAAATATTTGGGTTGTCTCTAAAATTATTTTTATCGCTTTAAAATATTATTTATTATTTTTAGGAATTTATGAAATTTAGAAATTAATATATTATTGTTTATTTATCTTTAAATGATTTTCTGATTTCATTTAATAGATAAAAGCGGGAATAAACTCCATTGTAATAATTATTTTAAAACTTACGAAAATTTTATTTAACTAGCTTTAGTTAGTTCGGAAATTTCAAAATTCTAGTTGGGATTTATTTCAGATTATATTAGTCGTGTATATCGTTAAACTCATTTGCGGGTCGGATAATACTTTTGTTGCGGGATTTATAAACGAAAAAAAAAAAAAAACACACAAACAAACAGCAAATAGGGGGCAAGGGTTTGTTAATCGGGTTTAACCCGATCTCCTCCTCAGTTCATTAGCTCTACTGATGCTATTCAATCTCTCAATTGTTTTCTCTCTCACGCAAATCTCTTCCTCTCCTCTATTCCTTTCGATCCCTGTTCGCGGTCTCATTTTTCGGGCCCCTATTTCCCGGCCGTCGCTGCCGTTTTCTCTACCGCCACCATCAGTTTGTTCCTTCCCTCTCCGTTTTTCTCCCGTCTCCCTCTCTTCCTCTTTCCTCTTTCTCGATTTCCATTCTTCTTCCCTGTTTATGTGGCTGTTGTGCAAGTGTGTGTATGTTTACCGTGCGTGTGTGTGTTTGTATCTGTGTGTATTGTGTTCTCCGATTCTGATTTTGCTCTGTCGCCGCCGGGTTGTTTTCCGGCTGGGTGATGGGCGCGTGTTCTTCACGCAGCTGGTTTTAATGCCTTGTGTTGCCTTAGTTCGAACGGTGCTAATTACAATTTTATTGTTTAAATTTCTCTTTGCAGGAAAAAAATTATTTGATTGATTCGTGAAATAAAATAATTTTGGTACGAGAATTATATTATTAATTGATGGAATTTACGTAGGATGCCCGATATTTATGGGAACCCATAAATTTTATCGCCGTCGGCGATGAGCTTCGGCGAGCCGACGGTGGACTATGATGATTCGATCTGAGTCCTACAATTTAAAATACAAAATACGATCTAAGGTGCGAATTGCGAATAAAATACTATTAAACCATAAAAACACGGCTAATAATTAATAATTATATTTAATTGGTAACTGAGAATTTTGTACTGATATTGATGACTGAAATCGGTGGTTGGGTTTAAATTGCGATTGATTGTAGTTGTGTTTGTTTGGACGTCGGGATGTTCGACGGGTAGTCCGATAAATAAAGGGGTGCTGCCCGATTTTCGGAAAATTAAATTACGGAAATACGAGGCCGTACCCAATGGCTATCGGAACGTCGATCGATTATATGTAACTATTTTGTACAAAACATGATTATGTGTTGCGATGGAATACTTTTCGAAACCGATAACCCTAATTTCGTAAAAGGACAAATATACCTATATTACGAACACGAGCACTGAACCGGCTTTTGAAGACGTGAACCCTAATTGATACGTGTATTATTATATTGAAAATGTTACGAGTTGGGTTTGTTAACATATGGGTAGATTGTTAGCAAGGATAGTCAAGCTTATTCGGACGTCTAATTTAGGGTATTTTGGTTCCTGTAGATTCCAGTTGAAATCCTTAGCATCCCGGTCAGTGCAAAGCCAGTCAGAAATTAGTGTTAAAGCGTATTAAGGCAAGTACCCCTGATCATATCTTTATGGTTCAGTATATATGAATATAATGTTGTCTTATTCTCGTACTGGAACAGAATGATTTAAGTTACGTATTCCCTGGGTTTCAAATTATTTTATTAACTTGTGTTTTGGGGGAAAAGTAACTTCTGAAAATACCTATCTCTAAGCTTTGAATAAAATGGAAATGTTTTGGGAAAATGTGCTGTGTTATAATTGTTTTAACAAGAGATAGGTAAGTGAATTGGAAAACTGGATAAAAATGATCAGATAATTGGATGAGTGTGCGCAGAAGGCCCGTAACGGCCTGGAAGTTAGCGTAAGAGGCGAAGTGGTTGCGCACCCTATTATAACCACCAGCCCAGCGTGACAGAGACCTAGCTAGTCTCTGAGTTCCGGAACAAGTTTCATATGATAGCCTGATCAGCTGTCTCACCAGGAATCATCCAATGCATGTATATCTGAGCAAGCGATTTTGAGGTTCCCGGAAAGGGACAAGTTTTATGGTTCCCGTAAAGGAACAATTAGTTTTATAGGTCCTGCGATGGGACAAATGATTTGGAAATGTAAGTAGCATGCTAAATTTAATCCTGCTATTTACACAGCACTATTAATAAAATGTTTAGAGAGCATGCTAGCTATTAAAGATCCAGTTTTAACAGTTTATCAGTTTTTATCTATTTACACTTGTTTTACTTGTTTTCCACTATCAAGTTGTAATTTCTGTTCCTACAATTGTTTATTATAAACTGTTTTAGTTAGTAATCATATAGTGGTACTGCTGAGCAGTTGATCGCTCACTCTTGCAAATGTGTTTGTATATTTTCGCATTGCAGATGCTTAGGGGATGTTGCTGTTTTGCTAAGGGCCAGTTTCCAACTCCTCCTGTGTCGAGCTTCTCTGAATAGGTAGTGTCTGGGAAGTGTGGTCTGTGAGTTGCTATAGAATAATAGTCACAGATGGCAGGTTGTTTTTAATAAGATGGTTTGTAATAAGTATGTAACCTAAGTTATACTTGAACCTGGAAAAGGTCTTGTGGAAGAGTTGTTTATATTGAAATAAAGTAAGTAGTTGTCTTATAATTATAGTTTCATTTTGTTAGTGACGTCAACTCCTAACCCGGGGTTGAGGCCGTTACAGTCAGGACAGAAGTAACATTGGCTTTTGATGATTCCGACCTAGAGGGTGTGAAGTTTCCCCATGACGACCCGCTGGTCATAACACCGATAATAGGAAATAGCCCGGTTAAGAGGGTCCTTGTGGATAATGGTGCTTCTGTGGATATCTTGCTCCACAACACCTTTCTAAGGATGGGGTATAACGACTCCCAGTTGACACCAACCGACATGCCGATATATGGATTTACTGGAGTAGAATGTCCTGTAGAAGGGATAATCAAATTGCCAACCACCATAGGTACGGAACCAAGGCAAGCAACGCAGATGCTGGATTTCGTGGTGGTAAAGGCTAGTTCAACTTATAATGCTATCATGGGGAGAACAGGGATACATGCCTTCAAGGCAGTCCCCTCTTCCTATCATTCAGTGATGAAGTTTCCCACCCGAAACGGGATTGGAGAAGAGAGAGGAGATCAAAAAATGGCTAGAAGCTGTTATGTGGCCTCTTTGAGAGCAGATGGAGTCGGGGGGCAGGTTTTTCCTATTGAAGATATGGATGTCCGAGAAAATGACGAGAAGAGAGGGAATCCAATAGAAGAATTGGTTTCGGTTCCTTTAAACCCCGAGGATCCTGAGAGGGTGACTTTCATTGGAGCTACGTTAGAGGAACCCCTTAGAGGAAAGTTAGTGAAATTTTTGCAAGAAAATAGTGATGTGTTTGCATGGTCAGCAGCTGATATGCCAGGCATATACCCGGAGTTGATTACTCACAGGTTAAACGTGGATCCAAGCCGGAAGACAGTAAAACAAAAGAAAAGAAATTTTGCCCCAGAAAGACAAGAGGCTATAAAACAGGAAGTAGAAAAGCTCTTAGAGGCTGGTTTCATTGAGGAGATCCAATTTCCGGAGTGGTTAGCAAATCCTGTAATGGTGAGGAAGGCTAATGGAAAGTGGAGGATGTGTATAGACTTTACTGATCTGAATGATGCATGCCCTAAAGACTGTTTTTCGCTGCCAAGAATTGATACTTTGATTGATGCCACTGCTGGACATGAGATGCTGAGTTTAATGGATGGATTTAGCGGATACAACCAGATCAAAATGCATAAGGATGACATTCCAAAGGTATCATTCATCACTGACTTTGGTGTTTATTGTTATCTTGTTATGGCGTTTGGTCTCAAGAATGCAGGAGCCACCTATCAAAGGTTGGTAAACAAAATTTTTAAGGATCTTATTGGTAAGACTATGGAAGTCTATGTTGATGATATGTTAGTCAAAAGTCTAGTAAAGAATGATCATATAACCCATTTGAGGGAAGCTTTTGAGGTCCTGAGGTACCACAAGATGATGTTGAATCCTACGAAGTGTGCTTTCGGAGTAGGATCTGGAAAATTTTTGGGATTGATGGTCTCAAAGAGGAGAATTGAGGCTAACCCTGATAAAATAAAGGCGATCCTGGACATGGAACCACCAAAAACTGTTAAGGATGTTCAGAAGCTCACAGGAAGGGTTGCTGCACTAGGGCGGTTCATCTCCAAGTCGGGAGACAAGTGTTTGTCATTCTTCAAGTCACTAAAGAGCATCAAAGACTTTGTATGGAGTGAGGAAAACCAGAAGGCATTTGAAGAGTTAAAGAAGTATATGGCCCAGGCCCCGTTGTTGGCCAAGCCAGTTCTAAGTGAAGTTTTGTTCTTGTACTTGGCTGTTTTAGAGAGCGCCTTGAGCGCGGTGTTGGTTAAGGAGGAACTGAAAGTCCAGAAACCCGTATACTATGTCAGCAAAATTCTGCATGGTGCTGAATTAAATTATTCAACTATTGAGAAATTTGCTCTAGCCCTAGTAATGGCTTCGAGAAAACTGCGTCCTTATTTTCAGGCTCACCAGATTGAGGTGCTAACAAATCAGCCCCTGAGAAATATCATTCACAGTCCCAAGGAAAGTGGGAGATTGATTAAGTGGGCAATAGAGCTGGGAGAGTTTGATCTCAAATATAAGCCACGTACGGCAATAAAAGCCCAGGCACTAGCTGACTTCGTGGTGGAATGTACCATACCCAACCAAGAAGTCGGGGGGCAGGAAGATACCATACCTCAAGACAAGGGAATCGATAATGGGGACAGAGAGAAGGATGATAAGGAGAAAGAATATTGGGTTCTCTATTTTGATGGAGCATCATAAACAAATTCCAGTGGAGCAGGGTTGGTTTTGCAAAGTCCCGATGGGTTCTTAATTGAGTATGCTATGAAGCTAGACTTCCCAACTACAAACAATGAGGCAGAGTATGAAGCCCTGATAGCTGACCTTGGTCTAGCTGGGACACTTACAGTCAAAAACTTAAAGGTCTGTGGAGACTCGAAGCTGATCATATCCCAGGTAAAGGGAGAATTTGAGGCAAGGGATGATACGATGGCTAAGTATGTTCGCCTAGTAAGGGCTGTGATGACCCAATTTAATAAATGCCATGTTGAACACATTCCAAGGGAAGAAAATGCTAAAGCAGATGCGCTATCAAAGTTTGCTTCATCTGAAATAGAAGAAAGTTCAGGAAGTGTGTACTTCCGTGTTTTGAAAACACGAAGCATAGATGTTAAGCTTGTGGCTCCTATAGGCCTGGGGACATCCTGGATTGATCCCGTTAAGGCTCATATTCAAACCGGTTGGTTGCCAAGCGATGCAACTGAAGCACGGAAGTTAATTGTTCGGGCACTAAGGTACTCTTTGATAGATGGGATTCTTTACAAAAGATCCTTCGTGGTTCCCTACTTGAGGTGTCTCAGGCCCGATGAGGCACGCTTGGCTCTTGAAGAAGTGCATGAAGGTATTTGTGGACAACACTTGGGGGGCAGGGCCTTGGCTCATAAGATAACTCGTTTAGGTTTTTATTGGCCAGAAATGATGGCTGATGCCAAAGAATACGTGAAGAAATGTGACCGCTGTCAGAAGCATGCACCTGTTGTTAGACAACCCCCCGAGATGCTGACCTCTATCAACTCGCCCATTCCTTTTGATATGTGGGGAATGGATATTTTGGGGCCTTTTCCCATGGCCACAGCACAAAGGAAGTTTCTGATTGTAGCCATTGATTATTTCACCAAGTGGATTGAAGCCAAGCCCTTGGCCAAAATCACAACTAAGCAGGTTGCACAATTCCTGTGGGAAAACATTATGTGCCGATATGGAATTCCCCGTATCCTCGTCACTGACAATGGAACACAATTCAACAATGAGGAATTCAAGAAGTATTGTGAAGGAAATGAAATTGAGTTACGATTCACCTCTGTGGCTCACCCACAAGCCAATGGGCAAGCAGAGGTAGCAAATCGGATAATCCTGGATGGACTAAAGAAAAGGATCGAGAAGTCAAGAAATAATTGGGTGGATGAAATACTTCCAATATTATGGGCCTACAGGACTACCTGTAGAGTCACGACAGGAGCAACTCCCTTCATGTTGGCATATGGGGCAGAAGCAGTAGTTCCAGTAGAGATATCACATTCCTCTCCAAGGATTCAGGCTTTCAATGCAGAAGAAAATGAGGAAGGGCAGAGGTTAGCCCTGGATTTAATCGATGAAGTGCGAGATAAAGCATATGCAAAGATAGTAGAATATCAGAAAAAGGCTTCATTCTACTACAACCTAAGGGTTAAAGAGAGGTTTTTCAAACAAGGTGACCTAGTCTTGAGAAAAATAGAGGCTTCTGGTGTCGGACAGAAAGGAAAGCTTGCCCCAAATTGGGAAGGGTCGTACAGAGTCAAGAGCGTTCAGGGTAGAGGAACCTACAAGCTGGAGACTATGGATGGTTTTGAAGTCCCGAGAACCTGGCACGCACAAAACCTGAAGGTTTACTACGTGTAAGATAGGCGAAGTACGATTCTCACTTGTCATTGTGATAAGTAGGTTTAAAAGCACCTTGAAGCTTTGCTTGCGTAGGATTTTATATTCCAGTAGAATTTATATTGTCTAGTTATTGTTGATTAGGGTCGAACCCATGCTGTGTAAGGTTTTGGAAAACCAGACTTCATATTAAAGAGTTTGAAATTATTTCAATCTAAGGATGTTTAAAGTTCAAATGCATATTAAGATTATAAAGTTAAAATAGAAAGAGGCAAGAAAAGCAACATATGAAATATAACCCCAAAGGGTAACAAGTTCTTATATGAATGAAGTTCAAAAAGAAGATATACAAAAAAAAACTTAGGCCTTGGAAGGCTGAGATTCCTCGGAACCACTGTCCGAAGTCTCCTCGGATGTCTCAGTCGTTCCTTCGGACGTCTCGGTCGTCCCCTCCGAAGTCCCTGTAGAGGTTCCCTCTGCGGGAGATGCTGGCTGTTGAGGCGCTGCTCTTGGAGGCTCTTCCACCCTGGCCTTCTTAGCGACAGGCTCAAGCTCCTCTTCGGAAGAATCTTCCTCCTCTCCGTCCTTGATCATATCAGCAAGCTTCTCAGTAACACCTCCAAGCTCTGGAACTCGCACAGGGCAAGGAAAGGAGGACTGCTCGAGGACCTCTGGAAAATCATCCTGGATGGCCTCCACAGCAGCGTCCCAGCCCTCTTTGTAGCTAACTGGGTGAAGAAGGGCATCATGCACCACCATCAAGTCTTTGAATTCCTGGGTGTCCATCCAGCCATAAAAAGCTTTGTCCTTCTGTGCCTTCAGAATGACATTTTCGGCCCGGGCCGTTTCCAGGTCAGAAGTGGAAGAGGCCAGTTGACCTTCAAGGGCCTCTATTTTTTGGTTGGCCTCCTCCAACTTCTTGTTGGCATCTTCCAGGCCAACCTTCCAAGCCTTAGCTTGGTGAATTGCCCCTTGAAAATGGGCGTTAGCCTGCAAGAAAAACAGCAAAAGTTTAGAAAAGAAACATGGAAAGATAAGTATGAAGGGCATAGGTAAAGGACGTACCGTCGCCAGAGCCTGGGCTCCAAATAGCTCATTCCCCTCTAAGTCCTGTTGAAGGACAAAATCTTGATAGTCCACCGGGGAGATGGAATGCTTAGACCATTCCTTGGACAGCGCCGTGCTGCCTACGATTGAGTCCTTGCCCCGGATCCCCCAAGCAGGTTGAAAATAGGCCTCTGGCCTCTGCTTGGTGCGTAAAACTTGGCTGGGGCCTTCCTCGCTTGGCTCCATTGCCTGAAGTAGGAACTCAGGGAAGCGGTCACCAAGTCGAGGGTCTTTAAAGACCTTCTCAGCCCTCTTCATCCTGGTTGTCTCCAGGTCCTTAGGCTTAGTAGCCTCCTCAATCTTCTCAGCCACTGTAAAAAACGAAGTCAGTTGAAGATCAATGGAATAAAAAATGAAGGAAATAAAGGAGATAAGAAAGGGAACTTACTTTTCTTATGAACGGGCGAGAGGCTGCGTTCTACCAGGATGGTCTCTCGGATAAGGTCCCAAGAATGGGAAGTACCGTTGTCTTGTGTAAGGAGGTTGAAAGCTCTAGCCTCCTCCTCAGACAAAGTTATATCATTTGGGCTCCCGTCCACAGCCAGCCCAAAGGATGATCGAAATAGGGAGCCCCAATCTCCACCTTCCCAAACAATGAACAAAAAATCTTTCTTCCACCCCAAGTTGTTGTCAGGGATGGACTTCCCATTCACGATATGGGGGATAGTGGGGCGCTGATTTATAGAAACCCAACCCGGACTTTTATCAGGGCTGTTCTTGAACTGAAAAATCTTTCTGAAGACAGCAACAGATGTGTGGACATTGTGCTTGGCGCATTGCGACAGATAGCACAGAATCAGCCTCCAAGAATTAGGGGGAAGTTGGCAAGGGCTGATGCCCACATCAGCCAGTGGCAAAGGGATGAATGGATAAAAAGAGAGTCTAATACCTGACCTTAGAGTATCCCTATAGACGCATAGCGCGTCCTTCTTCCACTGACAGGCCCTGTCGGCCGGACCCGCAAGAACCAGCTTAAAAGGCTCCTTGATTTTGAAGCAGCTGCTCAACTTTTCCAGCTCCTTGGGATACCGTAAAGCACTAATATGATCGTGCGTGTCCAGATGCGCATCAGACGGGTACTCGTCCCCTCGAGTGTTGATCATGTCGATTAAGGAAGTATACCTCAATCGAATAGGAAATTCGTTGGACTTTCTAGCCACGTTCATCTTGGCCAAGCGAGTCATTTTTTTGTCAGCCATCTGAAAAAAGAAAGGGGCACGTAAATAGGCTATCTTAAAACGGCACACAATGGAAAAATAGACACGAAAAGCAAAGGGAGGAATTTTACCTGAAGAAGCACTCCTGAAAAAGGCCTTGAGCTCCGACTTGCTGTTATTGCTCTGAGAATCTTAGCAGGAGGAGAAAGAAGAAAACTTAGAAATGAGAAGGTAAGAAGTAGTAGCCTCTCCTCAGTTCTTTATATAAGAGGAAAAGGAAGTTGAAGGGATGAAAGCCCATTAAGGACAAAGGCCCATGGGAAAAAGCCCAGAAAAAGGAACATTCCAGAATATTCCAAGGATTCTAGAGGATTCTAAACAGATCAATATTAAGCCCAATAAAGGAGGCCCAGTAAGTTTTGAAAAAGCCCAATAAAGGAGGCCCAATAAGTTTTGGATAAGGCCCAATAAAGAAGGCCAGGCCCAAATCCAATTAGGATTTGGAAAATACAATACCTTAAATTAAAGCCAAATAAAAAAGGCTAGTGGAAAACCAGGATTCAAGTCGAATTCCAGGTCGTGAATCCTGCTCGAAAACTTTCGAGCAGGCACCCAAAAATAACGGATAAAAAAGACCAGGATTCAGGTCGAAGTCCAGGTCGTGAATCCTGCCCGAAATTTGTCGACTAGATACACGAAAATAACGAAAAAAATAGGACTAAATTGAGGTCGAAACCTCGACCAGGAATGAGGTCGAATTAGCCCAGCATCTTTCAAGAATAAGGATTAAAAACCCAGGTCGAAGTTCGACTAGGATCCTGGTCGAATTCCAGGTCGTGGATCCTAGTCAAAATCCTTCGACCAGGAAGCAAGAAAACCAAAGAATTTTCGAACAGGATTCAGGTCGAAATGTCGACTAGAATCCTAGTCGAAATCCTAGTCGATAGGCTCATGACCAGAAGCTGAAAAAAAAGTGGGGGAAATTTCGACCTAGATCCAGGTCGAAATTTCGACTAGGATCCTGGTCGAATTCCAGGTCCTAGATCCAGGTCGAAATTTCGACTAGGATCCTGGTCGAATTCCAGGTCGTGGATCTAGTCGAATTCCTTCGACCAGGATGGCAAGGCTGACCCCTATTTCGACTAGGATCCAGGTCGAAATTTCGACTAGGATCCTGGTCGAAAAAGGACTGGAAATCTGAAAAATCCAGAAATTAAGGATAAATCCCGAAAAATTAAGGATAAATCCCAGAAAATTAGGGAAAAATCCAGAAAATTAGGGAAAAATCCAGAAATTAAGGATAAATCCCAGAAAATTAGGGAAAAATCAAGAAAATTAGGGAAAATCCAGAAATTAAGGACAAATCCCAGAAAATTAGGGAAAAATCCAGAAATTAAGGATAAATCCCGGGAAATTAAGGACAAATCCCAGGAAATTAGGGAAAAATCCCGAGAAGAAGGGAAAAATTCCTTGAAATTAAGATAATTCCTGAATAAAAGGAAAATTCATTGTAAATGTGTAGGTTGCTCCACACTTTACGCGAAAATGAAACCCTGTAAGGGAATAAACAGACTTAACTTATGCGAAACCTAATCAATGTTTCCCAAAAGTTGGGGGGCAAATGATAGGGATAAATAAATTATGATAGTATAATTTATTTACTGCAAGGTGTGGGCTGCTAGGCCCAATAAAAAGATATATGATACTCAGACCAGAAAGGTTAAGCCTGATGGACCAGATCAGGCCTGATGAAATAAAGAAGGCCCAAAAGCCCTGATTATTAATTAATTTCGTAATTAATTAATAAGAGAAAAATCAGCTATTGAGAAGAGTCCCGATAAGGATATAAATCCTTATAGATTAGCCTCAAGGGGACCTGAAAGGATAAGGAATCAGTTTCCTACTATCTAGGACTCCAAAGTCCATTCTAATTATGAGACTTGCCCACCAAGTCTCCTATACCAAGTCCAATTCAAGGACTCCCAACATCTATATAAGGGGTCTCACCCCCACCAATCAGAACTACGTTTTTTGACTTGATCCTTGGCAATCAGCAAGGTACGTAGGCATCTTGTTAAGGCAGATTGAGTCACGAAACACAAGAGCAGTCAAAATCGAGCCTTGAAGCTCACGTTCCTTATTATTAAACACAGCAATTATATATATTAGTTTTAATCCATAACAGTTTCTTCTCAGAAAGATACTGTAACTGGGAGTTTTAGGCCCCTCAAAAGGCTTAGAAAGTTAAAATCTGATGAAAAAGCTCCTACAGTGTCTCCACCTTTGAAAAAGTTAAAGAAACCGAGAGCTCACAGGGACATAGTTGAGTCAGATTCAGAGGATGTAGTGGAAGAAGCTAAGGAAGGGGATCAGGAATCTCTGATCTCAACAGAACCAATTGTTATTGAATCACTTCCTTCTGCACAACCAGAAACTGCTCAAGATAGAATTCCTACACCTCCTATGTCACCTATAGTTGATCCAGTACATACTAAAGAACCAGGTACAAGTGCTGAAATTGATATTCATAACCTGATTGTGCCTGAGGTTTTGTACTTGGAAGCTCCATCAATTCACCTCACTCCACCAGTAACATCAATTTTGGATGTTGATCAGAATCTGGCTGCAGATCAGAATTTAGAGGAAGATGTTGAAGCCTTTATAGCCTCACATACTGCTATTTTATCTGAGGATGCTGATACTGCATGATCTACAAGTTCTGATGCTGCCAATGAAGAAACTACTGGTGAAGCTGCTGCTAATTTAGATGCTGATACAGCTGGTCCATCAGGACATGCACCTCAACAAACAGTTAATAAAGCTAATTTAGTCAAGAAGTTTGTTATAGGGGAAGCACTAGTACCTTGGAGTGAAACTCCTAGAGGAAAAGAGTGGACTAAGGAATGGAACACAGTTAGTTTTGTTCCTTCTGAAAAGATTCTTGCTGAGCATCTGGCAAAAGCTGATGAAATGCTGATAAATGAGGATTTCAAGACACAGCTGAGAGTTATTGCATTGAGCACTAGGCACCTTCAAGGTCAACACTCGACAACTCATGCCAAAGTAAATAAAATTCAAGAAACTTTGATCCAGCAAGATATGAATGTGAAACTTAAAAAGAACAGATTTTTCAAGCCAGCCTTTGACAGAATTGCCTACATTGAGAAAACCCAGGAGAAGCAACAAACTCAAATTGAAGAAATTCTGAAGAATCAAGCTTCTCACCAAAATCAACTCAATGAGATCCAATCCTCAGTGGAATTGCTTGTCTCTCTTCTTTTACCTGCTGATGCCAAAAAGGGGGAGAAAGTGATTAAGTCCAAATGCAAATCTATTCAGACACTGAAAGGAAAGGATGATGGAAATGATGACCAGGGAAACTCTAACAAGGGTAGAGGTCAAGGTCAAGGCAAAGAACTTTCATCAAGTAAAGCTAGAATTACAAGTCAAGGAACAAGTTCTGATACTGGGAGAAGAATAAGTTCTGATACTGGTAAAAGGATAAGTTCTGGTGAACATCTGGAACTTGATGAAGAAATTTCAAGGGAGTTATTTCTTAAAGAAAATCCAGTAATGGAATTTGAGAGTCTAAAGGAAGAAGAAGCTAGACTCAAAGCAGAAGGTGTCAAGACAAAATCTAAAGCTTCTGTTGTTGAAAAGAAATTTACAAAACCTAAGGGTATTGTGATAAAGGAAAGAACAAATTTTGAGGCAACCAAAGCCAAATCACAAGTGGAAATTGATCCAAAGTCCAAGGGCAAAGAAAAAGTTGATGAACCAGTAAAGGTTTATATGCCAGTCATGGATGAAGAAATAACTGATGATGAAGAAGATGCTAATCTTACTCTGATTCATAAGAAGATTTTTCAAACAACCTCTGACATGGCTCATGTTGTTCAGAGTCAAGATATAGTAAGTTCTGATATGACAGTGAAGCAAGCAACCTTTGACATAGCTCAAGTTGGCTTGATATCAGAAGATAAGGAAAAGGAAACCTCTGACATTGCTCATATTAAACCTTCAAAGATACTCCTACCAGGATTCACCAAAGCTAAACAGGCCCAACCTTTAAAGACTGCAACAAGTGGTTTTTAAGCAAGAGTTGTTACAGGAAAGGAAGCAAGAGATAAATCTGGATTGGGTAGTTCTGATGAAAGAAGAGTACACAACACTACCAATGATCCAACTTCCTTAAGTGAACCAGGTGTTGGAGCAACTCCTGAAAGATTGAATCGACTTGAATCTGTATAAATAGTTTACCATACCTTCTTGAAAGAACATATCTTGTTATATTTATGACAGATGGAAGGGTATACCAGATTAGGCGGAATGCTATACCACTGAAGTATTTTGAGGAACTGGAACATGTTCTATTTCTACTTCAAGTGAAAGACAGATTAACAGATAGTGCTGCAGGATATTTAAAGTCACAAATTCATAAAAAGAAGAAGCTTTATTCTGTAAGGACTGGCATCACATACTGTCTAAAGTACAGAGATCACAAAGGTGATATTATCGAAATGAAGCCTAACTCTACTAAGATTATAACTACTTTTCTGGGTTATAAGGCTGTGGAATTCAATCTAGAGTCTGACAAGGCATATCTGATTAGACTAGATCAGGAGATAAGAAAAGCTAAGATAAATGATCTCAGAGCAGCTATTTTTCAAACTGGAGAAGATACAGCTGAATTGATAAATGCTAAAAGAAAGATGGTTAATAAACTTGAATATGCTGAGAGATGTTTGTTGAAGAACTATCTCAGAACAACTCCTGATATCAAAGAGATCAGAAATTGAATCCAAGTCAAAGATCTACAACTGCTTAAATTCTGAAGTATAAACAGACTGAAGCTGTTATCAGAAGTTAAAGATGGTAAAGCTAAAAGGACTGTAAGTTGTAGTTATCTAGTCAAATTCTCATGCATTTGTACTTAATGTTTTTGACCTCATCAAATATCTGTTGAACTTGTATAGTATGCTAATTTACAAGTTAGGGGAGATTGTTAGATATATTTGATAATGTCATGTGTAATATGATTTGTGTTTAGCTTTCAGATCTTACCTAATAAGACAAATCAGTACTTAACTGGAAATCAGCACTTATATTGAAGACAGAACTTAAGATATCAGAACGTAAGTTATCAGAAGATATTTATCAGGAGATAATATTAGGACTTAAGATGACTTTCAGATAAGGCAGGCGGCTGATTGAAAGGAAAGAAGATCGAGACTAAGACAGAAAGAAATATGCATGAAGAAAGAATTCTATGAAGAATAGAATACTTGGAAGAAAAGATAACTAGTTGATATATTTTAGGAAGCAAAATTATATTCCATATCAATTAGAATTTATCTTGTAACTGTGTAGTATATAAACACAGGCATAGGGTTTACACTATAAGTGTTATCATTATCGAAGTTATTATTCTTTGCAACCCTAGCAGCTCTCGTGATAATTTGTTCATCACTGAGAGAGGACAGTTCCATATTGTAACAGAGTTTATTGTGTTGAATAAAATCTGTGTTCTGTTACTTGAGTTCTTATATTCGATTTGATTGTAGTAAACACTGTATTCAACCCCCTTCTACAGTGTGTGTGACCTAACAACTCTTTTCAATAATTCTCAACCTTAAAACTTAACCCGTTAGTATAACTTCGAAAAGAAGTATACTAGGCCCAAATACAATACACCATTATAATATACTATAATATAAACAACTTTACACAAAAGAACTTACACTAGTTCGCAAATCCTGGACCAACCACCTTCCAAAAGCTTCTTCTTTGCTTCCTCAAATTACGCGGCTAAATAATACAAGTTAATCCTCACTGGAGGTTAAATTTGAAAACAGGCAAGTATGAGCGAAAAAAATGCTCAGCAAGATCATTATAGAAAATATAGGGTCGTTTTGATATAAAACCGACATCTGTAATAGCGCAGATCATTTTAAAATCATAATTGCTGAAATAGAAAATTTGTTAAAGAATCGGATAATTATTTCTCACTACATTCAAAACTCTTCTTGATATTTTTGAGCAAAATGCTTCAGCAATACTCTGAATCTTGACGGGAATAAAACTCATAAAACAGTGTTTACAGAAATATCGTAAACAACATTAACATGAAGCAATGATTATAGAATGCATCATAAACTTTATTCAAAACCGAGCAGGAACTGAATTAAAACTGCATTTCACCTTTAATCCAAAATAGCAGTTGATAAATCATTTATTCTATGATTATCAAAAACAATATAATAATTTAGATTGGGATCATTCACCAACGGACGTACTATCACATGATGATCAACCCTTGTGATAGCACATGGTCATGATTCATAGAAACATGTCCCCAAAATATGAGTACTCAAATAAAAAGGCAATATATATGCCTGTGGCATAAATTGTGTCATAATATTTCATATGACACTTAGAAATAGCCCTCCACTGGACCGTCCGCCCCGGTCACTTACGCATTGATCCAATATTAAAACCTTTTATTGAAAAGGGGTCATAATAATTAACACCCAAAATAATTGTATTCCCCCATTTACTTTGGTAGGAATATTCGCAACCAAATCTTCTTTCTCAAAATCCAAAAATTTATAAATCCAGTAATTTGATAAGTAAAATCACTTAGCTATTCTGAACATAGAATAGCAGAAGAGTAATTGCATAAACAGAATCATTTAATTTAGCGATATGTAAAACATTTATCTCTTCTGAACTGAGAATAGGGAAAGCAATACTTGCATAATAAAATTCAAAATAAATATCACTTGAACAATAAGTGATGATAGAGATACTTGCCTTTGGGTTTTTAGCAGTTAGTCACACTCGTAGAAACGCAATTATCTCAGTCTGGCATCTCAAGGCATCACGGCTTTTACTTCGCTAAATCTCTGGCCTGTTGCTCATGCAGTGCTGCACTCCAATATTCCATACTATTCAACTCTAGTCTTCATCCAATCCATATGGTCCTGATCGTCTTGAAAGACTCATATCTAAAATTAGAAAATAACATTTTTACCGTCTAAACGATAATTACTCAACGAACTGCGCGTCAAAATCCTATCGTCTACCCATACGATAGCCCACACATAAAGAAGACAATCAAATACAAGACTCTTGACCCACATACACACGTAATTTACATAGCACGTAAACACGTAACTCACATATCACAGAATTCATATAACACATTACTCGGTTCGTAAAAAGGTTCGACTCGGTACATTAAGAATCCAAATCTGGTCAAAATATGACTTTTCAGTCACAACGCGACTCAGAATCGATTTGCAAAATAAGCGACCTTTAGAACCAAAAGGATTTGGGTCTCGAAAGTATTTTTGTTGAAAGCAGAATATTTTTCTGAGTCTAGAGACGTTCGTTTCGTATTAAACGGACGAACGGTTCATTTATTATGAATAAAATAAGAATTAAATGGAAATAAATCAATTAATAATAATATTAATTGATTTTTAAATACCAAAATATAATTTTTAAAAGCTTAAAAACAATTTTTAGGAATTATTTGGATTAATTATAAATAATTGTATTTTATTTAACTATTTATAAATAAAATTAATTGATTAAATAAATTATTTAATTAATCAAATCCATAAATAATCAACTAAAATACATTATAAATAATTAAATCAAATTGGATTTTTGAAAATAATAAAAGAAACAAATTTTTGGAATTTATAGTGATTCGGTTAATTATTAAATAATTAACCAAAATATTTTTGAAATTTAAAAAGGATTTTAGGAATTTTAAAATAGAATTTTGATTTAAAAAGAAAACAAAAATACAGAAACAAGTTCTGCATTCATGTCTTCTTCTTCACTGGATCAAAGGGCGGGGTTGGCTGGCAGGGGGTGGCCGGATTTCCGCTGGACCTCGACCGGAATCTGGGTTCATCCCAGAAACCGGCGAGCTTCGCCGTTTTTCGGCGGCCTCCGATAACAGCCAAAACAACACGATTCTAACTCGATTTCAACTTAAATCGAATTATCAACACATCTGGAATTCATATCAACACACAACATCAATCCCAGAAGCCGTAAACACGAACTTCGGCCAATTTCCGGCCTCCAAACTCGAGTTCTCCGGTCAACAACTTGAATCGCTCAAAACTCAACCAAAAACAAAGAAACGGTTATCAAAATAAAGCTCAGATCATTTAGAAACTATCCCAATCATTAAAAATCTTCAAGAACATCATATTAATAATAAAAATCGATTTGAAAAAATATACAAACTCAAAACTCGAACTAGTCGATTTCGAACTAAAACAACTCAACTAAGTACTCAGATTGACTCTCCAGATCATTTTAAAGCTATCTATAGCATCAAAATCAATCAACAATCATCATATTTCAGAATCAAAATTCAAGAACATGAACTAAAAATTGATTTTTCATTATACTTACCCTCAAATCATGAAATTGGTATGGATGGATAGAGCTTGAAACAAGGATTAATTTGATATGTAGAATGCTTGATTTGATTCCTGGAATCAATCAAAATCAGTGATTAAAGGTCGGTTCAAGAATCTCACCCCCAAAGTGTGTTCCTGATTTTTGATTTATTTTCTGAATTTTAATGAATTTAATGAATAAAATAAAAGTAACAAAGCTATTTATATTTACAGAAATTATATCCCCAAAATAAATTAAGGGTGTTTTTATTCCCAAAATTAAAATAATTAAGCCACAAGATAATAATTATGGGGAATAATTTTAGAAGCAATAAAATACAAAATTAATGTCAAAATTTCCCAAAAATTGCGAATAATTCAAAAATACATAAATACTGGGTATTTAAAATATGAATGATTTTATAAAAAAAAAATGAATTTTGTGGGCTTTGACGTCCCGGTGTGGTCCTGGTCCATTTATTTTAAAAAACAGAAACGATTCCTAAATTAACAGAAAATCCCGAAAACGCATAAAATACATTCCAACACACATAAAACGAGATAAAACGAGTAACTCGATAAAGACGCAAGTAAGCACATGTCCAAATTACGGATCGATTCATATAAATACAGTTTAAACACGTAACGAGTATCCCACTGGATCATATCGGATCTAAAAATAGATTACTAAGCCGCTAAGTAACTGTAAAAACGATCATTTTTGGATAATTATCAACCCGATTTGAATAATTATTAAAATCAGGCGTCTTATAAAACACTTTATATGAAAATATTAAAACCGTAATCCGATTGAAAAAGTTAAAACACGAAAAATGTTTAGTATATCCAGATTAGGTTAGGAAGGAGTTTTCTGAAGAGTTTCGGATTATAAAAACGCAGAAACGGTTGAAGTTGAACGATTCCCGGCTTTACAAAAATAGTTTTGTAATTATACAGAAAATAATTAATAAATCCAAAAAACATTATAAATTCATATAATAGTCCAAAAATTACCAGAAAATATCTCAATTATCTATATTCTATTCTGCACATATAAAAATTAGAATTCTCAAAGAATATCATATATAAACATCCAAAACATCAACTCCAATTACCAGATAATTCACTAAAAATCACATAAACAATTTCAAATAATAATAATAATAATATCTGAAAAATATGGGATATTACAGAGTATATTATTACCTAATTAGAATTAGGGTTTTGTATGACTATATAATAACTCCTTAGACTATGAAAAAGCTCGTACAGAAAATTCACCGCAGAGATGCGTGAATCTTTTTAACTATGTTTATAGCTTTTATATTTTGTCTATCTGCTCTCCCGTGATTTTGCTTAGTTGTGATATTAACAAGTTTGGATCAAATATGTCTTGCAACTTGATTCTTTTACTTAACTCTGTATGTAAATTTCATGATTAGACCCTAGTAGTGTGCCTATTATATGCAGTGTGCCTATTATTTGTATACTTTAAAGTGTCTTTTGTCATATTTTTTTTAAAGAAAAATTATAAGCATACCTTTTCTTGTACGGTTTTCGGGGATCACATAATCTACCACAATTTCTGCTAATATTAGATTTAAACGATTTAAAACTTACTATTTTAAGAGTTGAAGTATATTTGGTTATGTTTACACGGAGGTATATTATTTTAGTTCATTATTATTAATATGTGCAATGGGTTTTAATTACACTTTCGTCTGCTCACCTTTTTTGTTAAAAATATTTTATTATGAATGCTTGTTGGCTTTGATTTTATACGAATGCTTGTTTCTTGATTTTTTTTATATTAATAAAGCATGTTTTTTTAAAAAATAAAATTACAATTTTAGTGTGCATGATTAAGTGTCAAATTATGGTACAAGTTGGTAATATGTATGTTCTTGTAATTTAATATGATTTAATACTGATTCACTGCACAAGCATGATGTCACCAAGTATGTTAATTTGATATTAATTAACTTGTATGCGTGATTGGTGTTTATTTTCAACTAAAGAATATATGCTAGGTTTGAATATATCAAATGTAAAAAACCACCAGACATGCAAATTCTTCTACTCGAGTGCCATATTGGGCTTTATGGCCCATTTGGTTATGTTTTTTTTGTTTTTCTAATTTGCTGGCCAACGTCGATATAGATGACCTCTTTGCTTAATAATTTAATACGAATTCCTTGTTTAAATTTTAAGGATAAGTCTCTATTAAGTTCATGTCCGACCTTTTCATGATCAAACGTATGCTTCGTCAATAGTACAATGTGTCATGTTTAGATTAAAATAATTTATTATGTTTGCTTATTAATTTTAGGATTTGTTCGTGTTATTGACTTCAGATTTTAAGTGTCGACTTTGAGGTAAGTACTTTTGACTTACTATTAATTTTCGAAAAAGATATTTCAGTCCTGTATTTAATTTCGTATAAGATGTAAGAACTTTGATTTCGAAATTATAAGATATAAGTATTTGTGAATTTTAGAACCCAGTCTCAACGTTTTCGAACTTGTTCATAATTTACGCTATAGTTCCGGAACTAGCCTTAGATACCCTTAGTAGACGCACAAGTGTGCAACTTTAGATACCTATTAAGGGCGCGTAATTATTGAACTTTAGATGCCGACCACTGGCAAAGTGTGGTATAAAGAATAAGAATAAGAATTAGATGTCGGCTACTGGCAAAGCGTGGCCGTAGATCAAGATTGTGGTATTTATAAGAATTATCTTTTCGTTCTGTTTTATTCTATCATGATCTGTTATAAAATCTGCTCTATTCTGTTTTAAATTCTGAATTTTAAAATATAAAACTTTGGGTTGGATCTATTTTTATAAAATATTTAAAAAAAATTATTATTGGTTTGAGAAAAATTGTTTTATTAAAACACCCATTATTTTTCTGTTTAAGAGTTAGTCAATTTGTACTTGTTGAGCTGTATAGCTCATCCCTTTTCTCTATCTCAGGTTGGTAAGCTCTGGATTTGAATAAGGATGTGAACTTCATGGATTTTCGTGCTATTTAGTTTGAATAAGACTTTCGTACCATAAGAATGAATTTGATTATCTGTTAGACATTATTTATCGAATTTATGGAGCTGCGTCTCCGATTTTATGGTTTTTAAATTTAGTAAAGTTTGACCGCTGCTTTGACTCTTTTGGTTATTTTTGAATTATCGAAATAAAAATCTATTTTTATTTTAGTTTCGATAAAATTAATAGTCCGGAAGTGCGGGCTGTTACAGTTGGTATCAGAGCAGGCTGTTCTTCGGAGTGTATTAGGTATGGGACTAGTACATTCCCTAGGATGCGATCCTATAGACTATCGTATAGGTCTTAAGAAATTATATTTGATTTAGATATTTGTTTGTGTGATTATTTGATATGCTTGAATTTGTGCTTTTTGATCATTGACTATAAGTTTAGAAATTGTTTTGTGTTTTCTAGAAAAGATGGACGGAGATAATTAGAACAACAACGAAAATCAGAACAACAATGGCAATCAAGGAAACAATGATGAAGGAGGAAATGTCATTGACCAGATGGCTGAAACTCTAGCTGTACTTATGAATCAGCAACCGAAGCCTTACATCGTCTCTCAGTTCAAGCGTTTGAACCCGCCAACTTTTGATGGAGCTACATACCCGGCTATCATTGAGATGTGGATCCAAGAGATGGAAAAAGGTTTTGGACTTCTAGTGAGCACTGAGCAGCAGAAGGTGACCTTAGCTGTGTACCAATTGTAAGGAAGTGCTTACTACTGGTGGCTCATGGAAAAGAGGAAGAACGAGACAATAGCGAATCTTGAAGAAAATCCCGAACCGTATACATGGGCAAAGTTCAAGAAGGCTTTGGAAGAAAAGTACTTTCCAAGAACAGTTCGTCTGCAGAAAGAAAGGGATTTCATTCGGCTTCAACAAGGTGAAAGAACCATCATTCAGTACGAAGCAGAATTTGCAAAGCTTGCGAAGTACGCGTCGAACTTAGTGGCAGATGAGAGCAATCGAGCAAGAAGATTGGAAGAGGGACTTCGAAGTGACATCAGGAACTTTGTTGCATCTTTTGAACTTCATACATACGAGGTTGTCCTCAACATGGCGTTAGTGATCGAGAGGGGCTTGGCAGAATCTGAAAAGGCATTTGGCAGCTGGAATAAGAGGTGATTCACTCAAACTGGTGGGCAATCTTTTTAAGGGGGGCCAATCAAGAAGCCACACATGTACGATAACATCGGAGGTCAAGGTGATCGAGAGAGGTGTATGAGGTAAAGCAAGAATCATCCAGACAAAGTCTGTCGTTGGAATACAGGTGTTTGTTTTCATTGCGAAGAAGTTGGACACAAAATTTCGAATTGCCCGCACAACCCGCCACCGCCACCAAGGAAAGAAGTAGAAAACAAGATGGGTAAAGGACGTGTGTTTCAGCTCACAGGAAATGACAACTATCGAAATTAAGGTATGATTTCTTTTCTTTTGGTGACTTATTTAATTTATTTAATTTTTGTGAATTTGGGGACCAAATTTTTTTCTGGAGGGAAGAATGTAAAATCCGTAATTTATATTTAAATTATTTATTAGATATTAGATATTATTTCGTTTAGATAAATATTTATTTAGAATGTTCCAGAAACTTTTTGTGCAAGTTAGTTGATTTGTGAAAATATTTGTTATTTGTGGAAAGAAGTGTGAGAATACATTAGAAAATCGAAATCTTTTTAATTTAGATATTTGTGTGTGTCAAATATTTTATTTTAGGAATTTACTTGGAGAGAGTATATTATTACCTAATTAGAATTAGGGTTTTGTATGACTATATAATAACTCCTTAGACTATGAAAAGGCTCGTACAGAAAATTCGTCGCAGAGGTGCGTGAATCTTTTTAACTATGTTTATAGCTTTTATATTTTGTCTATCTGCTCTCCCATGATTTTGCTTACTTGTGATATTAACAAGTCTAGATCAAATATGTCTTGTAACTTGATTCGTTTACTTAACTCTGTATGTGAATTTCATGATTAGACCCTAGTAGTGTGCCTACTATATGCAGTGTGCCTATTATTTGTATACTTTAAAGTGTCTTCTGTCATGTTTTTTTAAAGAAAAAATATAAGCGTACCTTTTCTTGTACGGTTTTCGAGGATCATATAATCTACCATAATTTCTGCTAATATCATATTTAGACGATTTAAAACGTACTATTTTAAGAGTTGAAGTATATTTGGTTATGTTTACACAGAGGTATATTATTTTAGTTCATTATTATAATATGTGCAATGGGTTTTAATAACACTTTCGTCTGCTCGCCTTCTTTGTTAAAAATATTTTATTATGAATGCTTGTTGGCTTTGATTTTATACGAATACTTGTTTCTTGATTTTTTTTATATTAATAAAGCATGTTTTTTTTAATTTTTTTTTACAATTTTATTGTATGCATGATTAAGTGTCAAATTATGGTACAAGTTGGTAATATGTATGTTCTTGTAATTTAATATGATTTAATACTGATTCACTCTACAAGCATGATGTCACCAAGTATGTTAATTTGATATTAATTACCTTGTATGCATGCTTGGTGTTTATTGTCAACTAAAGAATACATGCTAGGTTTGAATATATCAAGTGTGAAAAACCACCAGACTTGCAAATACTTCTACTTGAGTGCCATATTGGGCTTTATGGCCCATTTGGCTATATTTTTTTGTTTTTCTAATTTGCTGGCCAACGTCGATATAGATGACCTCTTTGCTTAATAATTTAATACGAAGTCATTGTTTAAATTTTACGGATAAGTCTCTGTTTAGTTCATGTCCAACCTTTTCATGATCAAACGTATGCTTCGTCAGTAGTACAATGTGTCATGTTTAGATTAAAATAATTTATTATGTTTGCTTATTAATTTTAGGATTTGTTCGTGTTATTAACTTCGGATTTTAAGTGTCGACTTTGAGGTAAGTACTTTTGACTTACTTTTAATTTTCGAAAAAGATATTTCAATCCTGTATTTAATTTCGTATAAGATATAAGAACTTTGATTTCGAAATTATAAGATATAAGTATTTTGAATTTTAGAACCCAGGCTCTACGTTTTCGAACCCGTTCGTAAATTATGCTATAGTTCTGGAACGAGCCTTAGATACCCTTAGTAGGCGCACAAGTGTGCAACTTTAGATATCTATTAAGGGCGCGTAATTATTTAACTTTAGATGTCGACCACTGGCAAAGTGTGGTATAAAGAATAAGAATAAGAATTAGATGTCGGCTACTGGCAAAGTGTGGCCGTAGATCAACATTGTGATATTTATAAGAATTATCTTTTCGTTCTGTTTTATTCTGTCATGATCTGTTATAAAATCTGCTTTAATCTGTTTTAAATTCTGAATTTTATAATATAAAACTTTGGGTTGGATCTATTTTTAGAAAATATCTTACAAATTATTATTGGTTTGAGAAAAATCATTTTATTAAGACACCCATTATTTTCCTGTTTAAGAGTTAGTCAATTTGTACTTGCTGAGCTGTGTAGCTCATCCCTTTTCTCTATCTCATGTTGGTAAGCTCTGGATTTGAATAAGGATGTGAACTTAATGGATTTTCGTGCTATTTAGTTTGAATAAGACTTTCGTACCATAAGAATGAATTTGATTATCTGTTTGACATTATTTTTCAAATTTATGGAGTTGTGTCTCCGATTTTATGGTTTTTATATTTAGTAAAGTTTGACCGCTGCTTTGACTCTTCTGGTTATTTTTGAATTATCGAAATAAGAATTTATTTTTATTTTAGTTTCGATATTGAATTAACAGTCCTGAAGTGCGGGCTGTTATAGTTGGTATCAGAACGGGCTGTTCTTCGGAGTGTATTAGGTATGGGAGTTGTACATTCCCTAGGATGCGATCCTGTAGACTATCGTATAGGTCTTAAGAAATAATATTTGATTTAGATATTTGTTTGTGTGATTATTTGATATGCTTGACTTTGTGCTTTTTATTCATTGACTATAAATTTAGAAATTGTTTTGTGTGTTCTAGAAAAGATGGACGAAAATAATCAGAACAACAACGAAAATCAGAACAACAATGGCAATCAAGGAAACAATGATGAAGGTGGAAATGTCTTTGACCAGCTGGCTGAAACTCTAGCTGTACTTATGAATCAACAACTAAAGCCTAACATCGTCTCTTAGTTCAAGCGTTTGAACCCGCCAACTTTTGATGGAGCTCATACCCGGCTATCGTTAAGATGTGGATCCAAGATATGGAAAAAGATTTTGGACTTCTAGAGAGCACTGAGCAGCAGAAGGTGACCTTAGCTGTGTACCAATTGCAAGGAAGTGCTTATGACTGGTGGCTCATGGAAAAGAGGAAGAACGAGACAACAGTGAATCTTGAAGAAAATCCCGAACTGTATACGTGGGCAAAGTTCAAGAAGGCTTTGGAGGACAAGTACTTTCCGAGAACAGTTGGTCTGCAGAAAGAAATGGATTTCATTCGGCTTCAACAAGGTGGCAGAACCGTCATTCAGTATGAAACAGAATTTGCAAAGCTTGCGAAGTACGCGTCAACCTTAGTGGCAGATGAGAGCAATCGAGCAAGAAGATTGGAAGAGGGACTTCGAAGTGACATCAGGAACTCTGTGGCGTCTTTTGAACTTCATACATACGAGGTTGTCCTCAACAAGGCGTTAGTGATCGAGAGGGGCTTGGAAGAATCTGAAAAGGCATCTGGCAGCTGGAATAAGAGGCGATTCACTCAAACTGGTGGGCAATCTTTTCAAGGGGGACCACTCAAGAAGCCACACATGTACGATAACATCGGAGGTCAAGGTGATCGAGAGAGGTGTACGAGGTGCAGCAAGAATCATCCAGACAAAGTCTGCCAGTTGAATACAGGTGCTTGTTTTCATTGCGGAGAAGTTGGACACAAAATTTCGAATTGCCCGCACAACCCGCCACCGCCACCAAGGAAAGAAGTAGATAATAATATGGGTAAAGGACGTGTGTTTCAGCTCATATGAAATGACAACTATCGCAATTAAGGTATGATTTCTTTTCTTTTGGTGACTTATTTAATTTAATTTAATTTTTGTGAATTTGGGGACCAAATTCTTTTAAGGAGGGAAGAATGTAAAATCCGTAATTTTATATTTAATTTATTTATTGGATATTAGATATTATTTCGTTTAGATAAATATTTATTTAGAATGTTCAAGAAACTTTTTGTGCAAGTTAGTTGATTTGTGAAAATATTTGTTATTTGTGGAAAGAAGTGTGAGAATACATTAGAAAATCGAAATCTTTTTAATTTAGATATTTGTGTGTGTCAAATATTTTATTTTAGGAATTTACTTGGAGAGAGTATATTATTACCTAATTAGAATTAGGGTTTTGTATGACTATATAATAACTCCTTAGACTATGAAAAGACTCGTACAGAAAATTCGTCGCAGAGGTGCATGAATCTGTTTAACTATGTTTATAGCTTTTATATTTTGTCTATCTGCTCTCCCGTGATTTTGCCTACTTGTGATATTAACAAGTCTGGATCAAATATGTCTTGCAACTTGATTCTTTTACTTAACTTTGTATGTGAATTTCATGATTAGACCCTAGTAGTGTGCCTATTATAAGCAGTGTGCCTATTATTTGTATACTTTAAAGTGTCTTCTGTCATGTTTTCTTAAAGAAAAAATTTAAGCATGCCTTTTCTTGTACGGTTTTCGAGGATCATATAATCTACCATAATTTCTGCTAATATCAGATTTAAACGATTTAAAACTTACTATTTTAAGAGTTGAAGTATATTTGGTTATGTTTACACGGAGGTATATTATTTTAGTTCATTATTATTAATATGTGCAATGGATTTTAATTACACTTTCGTCTGCTCACCTTCTTTGTTAAAAATATTTTATTATGAATGCTTGTTGGCTTTGGTTTTATACGAATACTTGTTTCTTGATTTTTTTATATTAATAAAGCATGTTTTTTTTAATTTTTTTTTACAATTTTAGTGTATGCATGATTAAGTGTCAAATTATGGTACAAGTTGGTAATATGTATGTTCTTATAATTTAATATGATTTAATACTGATTCACTGCACAAGCATGATGTCACCAAGTATGTTAATTTGATATTAATTAACTTGTATGCATGCTTGGTGTTTATTGTCAACTAAAGAATACATGCTAGGTTTGAATATATCAAGTGTAAAACACCACCAGACTTGCAAATACTTCTACTCGAGTGCCATATTGGGCTTTATGGCCCATTGTTATGTTTTTTTGTTTTTCTAATTTGCTGGATGACCTCTTTGCTTAATAATTTAATACGAATTCATTGTTTAAATTTTAAGGATAAGTCTATGTTAAGTTCATGTCCGACCTTTTTATGATCAAACGTATGCTTCGTCAGTAGTACAATGTGTCATGTTTAGATTAAAATAATTTATTATGTTTGCTTATCAATTTTAGGATTTGTTCGTGTTATTAACTTTGGATTTTAAGTGTTGACTTTGAGGTAAGTACTTTTGACTTTTAATTTTCGAAAAAGATATTTCAATCTTGTACTTAATTTCGTATAAGATATAGAACTTTGATTTCGAAATTATAAGATATAAGTATTTGTGAATTTTAGAACCCAGTCTCTACGTTTTCAAACTCGTTCGTAATTTACGCTATAGTTCCGGAACGAGCCTTAGATACCCTTAGTAGGTGCACAAGTGTGCAACTTTAGATACCTATTAAGGGCGCGTAATTATTGAACTTTAGATGTCGACCACTGGCAAAGTATGGTATAAAGAATAAGAATAAGAATTAGATGTCGGCTACTGGCAAAGTGTGGTCGTAGATCAACACTGTGATATTTATAAGAATTATCTTTTCGTTATGTTTTATTCAATCATGATTTGTTACAAAATCTGCTCTAATCTGTTTTAAATTCTGAATTTTAAAATATAAAACTTTGGGTTGGATCTATTTTTAGAAAATATTTTACAAAATTATTATTGTTTTGTGAAAAATCGTTTTATTAAAACACCCATTGTTTTTTTGTTTAAGAGTTAGTCAATGTGTACTTGTTGAGCTGTGTAGCTCATCCATTTTCTCTATCTCAGGTTGGTAAGCTATGAATTTGAATAAGGATGTGAACTTCGTGGATTTTCGTGCTATTTAGTTTGAATAAGACTTTCGTTCCATAAGAATGAATTTGATTATTCGTTAGACATTATTTATCGAATTTATGGAGCTGCGTCTCCGATTTTATGGTTTTTAGATTTAGTAAAGGTTGACCGCTGCTTTGACTCTTTTGGTTATTTTTGAATTATCGAAATAAGAATCTATTTTTATTTTAGTTTCGATTTAGAATTCATAGTCCGGAAGTGCGGGCTGTTAGACTTATGAACATCATTATTTTCTTATTTCATACTGTAGTTGATCTTGTCAAAGACAGGTATCTTGATGCTGCTTAATTTCTGAGCACTCATTCTTCCAAGATCTTTATCTGTTTACGTTTTGCTCTAATATCACTTGTTAGATATTGAGTGTAGTGAAATATAGCACAGAGGGGGTGGAATGTGGTTCTTGGATTTCACTTGACTTTTATAATTGTTTGGCTTATGGATGAACAAAGTAGATGAGAATTGTAGAGATATAATGTTTAACAATAAACACACAAAACATAATATCCAAAAACTCACTTAATTGTATTAATCAAGTTTGTTTTGTTACAAATCTGTGTTCTTAATAATAAGTACTCAGCTACAAATCTTGAGAGAGAATACAAGATTTTTCTAGATCTGTTTGTTACTTTTAAACTAAGGACCAGTGCATGCTTTGTAGACCAACAACACGAGATTACAAAATTTGCACTAAAATGTAGTCACGCAGTTTCTAAAGCTATCTTGTCTATTTACTTTTCTGGTGTTAGCAAATCTGTGCAGAATCTTTTAGGTCCGTGAGCATCCTTTGTTCAGTGAATCTTGACCCTTGATCTTGTATTCTTCAAGCTGTTTTTGTAGTCTTTCCAATCCAGTGAACGAATTGTTTATTGACTGAAAATCTTGAATCTTGAACATGTCTGCATTCTGAATTATGAGATAGGTTTGATGAGGTCTCCTTTTATCCTGTAGAGAAGTGACATATTGATAAGTAAAATGACTTATCGATATCTCGAGTTCTCGACATATGTAAATGGCTTGTCGAGGTCTTTAGTTCTCGACATGTAGAATAGCTTGTCGACATCTCTAGTTCTCGATATAAGCTTTTTGACTTCTTGACATGTTGAGTTCTCTATATGAGGATTTGGCTTGTTGATATCTCTAGATCTCTACATGAAGAAATGGATTGTCGATATCTCCAGTTCTCTACATAAGAAATTTGACTTGTCTATATTTAAGATTTCTACATGTAGATTGACTTATCGATATCTCTCGAGACTTCTCGATAAGTCATTTTGGACTTCTCGACAGACTTCTCGATATCCCTTGATCTGTGACTTGTCGAAATCTAACTTAGAACCTTTTTCCTAGAACAGTTTTATTCAAATCTAAGCTGCTACACTTTTCTCTGAGGCATGATCAGGATTTGATCTTCTTCCAGAGTTTATTTCTTAGCTTGAAGGTTTTTTACAGAAAAATCCCCCAGTATAATCTACAAAATATTTTTACAGACTCAAGGAATACAATTACAATATATAAATATAGATCATCATATAACTTATCCTTAGGGTTGTCAATATGACTTAGTCTTGTTATATATAGACATGTATTGCACAACACATGGTCAGAGATGTGGTGTACGATACTCTTTGAAGGGTAGGGATTCCCGCTAAGAAATAGGCGCCGGTAAATTTTCCTACCCTTGGAGAAGTTCACGACTCTTATATCGACTGATGTTTTTGTATACAGTTACAATGCAGGAAAACACACATGTATTGATCTTGCAGGAGTTTCACTTAACAGTTTTGGTAATGGGATATTTATAGTTGACCAGGCAGCAACAAAAGTAGTTGAAACGAATATTATTAAACATGATCAGGCGTGTGAATATAATCAACACAGTTTTATGCCGTTTGTTTTTGACATATTCAGATTTTGGCTTTTGATGCGGTTGAATTTCTGAGAAGAGTACAAAAGGTCATGAATAAGAATGTAATGATATTAGCATCGATATCGATATGATATGTATTTCAACGACTAGGTTTTGCAATTAAACAAGATCTCGCTGCGCAGCTTGTTGCATGTTCACCTTCGAATGTTTTAAAAGCACTAGCTTCATATTTAACAAAAACGTTACCGCGCCTTCCATTTTCTTATTATTTTTTTCTTTTTTTAATGCTTAAACGTAACTTCATCTTACGTTTTCTATACAACCCAACACAATCTCCAGTTTTATGCCGTTTGTTTTTCACACATTCAGATTTTTGGCTTGTGATGCGGTTGAATTTCTGAGAAGAGTACAAAAGGTCATGAATAAGAATGTAATGATATCAGTATCGATACCGATATGATATGTATTTCAACGACTAGGTTTTGCAATTAAACAAGATCTAGTTGCGCAGCTTGATGCATGTTCACCTTCGAATGTTTTAAAAACATTAGCTTCATATTTAACAAAAACGTTACTGCGCCTTCCGTTTTCTAATTTTTTTTTTCTTTTTTTAATGCTTAAACGTAACTTCATCTTACGTTTTCTATACAACCCAACACAATCTCCAGTTTTCAAGGATAATGTTAAATGATGTTAAATGGATCAACGTTTTCATGTTTTTTTATTTTAATTTTTTTACCTATAATGTTAGATTAAGTTATGTTTTTAACCTTAAAACGCTACTTTAAGGGTTATTTTGTTCGTATTTTATTCACATATATATATATATATATTTTAATATTTTTTAACATTAAATTGAGAATTAGTGAATCCAAAAATATTAAAAAATAGGCCATAATTTAACAATTTTTAACATTTTAGGGTTCACCAATCCCCTTTTGGGTTTTAGAAATATTAAAAAATAAATTAATAAGAGATACATCGATTTAGGGTTTAGGGTTTAGTGTTTAGGGCCTAGAGCCTAAACCCTAATTTATTCTAGGGTTTAGGGCTGAACTCTAATTATTAATTATTTTTAATATTTGAGAATTTACCAAAAATACCACTTTTATGAAAATATTTGTAAAAATACGGACGCGGGTTGCATAAGAGGTTGAAACGGTTGCATATGAGGTTGATCCGTATTTTTGCAAATATTTTTTGTAGATTGAGTATTGCAAAAATCCCTTAATATTTTAGGGTTCACCAATTTCCAGTTTGGATTTTAAAATATTAAATTATTTATATATATGAATAAAGTACGAACAAAACACATTTGAGAATAAAGTTTTGAATTTGAAAACATAACATTATTAAGTATTTTGTATTACTGTCTATACCTGTGACGAACAAATCATGTGTGAGAGAGAGACACTGCGAGAGAGGAGAAATAGCAAAATGGATGAAGAGATAGAAGAGAGTGTAATGTACACATTCATAGCTATTGAAATCGACCTTATGAAATTACCGTTTATACCCGAACAAATCATGAACAAATTAAGAGCAAGTGCAGCGCGAGCCCGACTATCTGATGTGGCGGAGAGAGAGAAGCAGTCAGGCCTTGCACATGCGTTGGAGTGAAATTAGAAAGTTGGTCAAGGCCCGCCTACTTGGACTTGGCCAACTCTTGCCTGTTGATTGCTTTTTTATTTTTTAATTATATTTTATCTTTCCTCTATTATAAACTTGGTTATGCAGAACATACAGAACGTTAATATTAAGGTTATAAACTTGAAAATATAGAATTTGACAGAGGACTTTGCATTGGAATAATATGGCCAACTTTTTTGTTGATCCCGCTCTGCTTATGTGACACACAAAATACAGAATTTGGCAGAGGACTTGGGTTTATGCAGAGCACATGCTCTAACTCCCTTGTGTGAATTATATATAGGATATAATATAATTTGTTTATATTTTTTTTTTCTAATATATTTGTTTTATATTTATTTTAAAAGGAAAAGAAAATCCTCGGACTCCCGGTTTGAGCCAACTCCAGTTGCGTTACAGTAGTTGTAGTATTGGTAAGCCCAGTAAAACCCTAATATTTGTATTCTTCCCCAATTCAATTTTAATTCATTTCCCATTAAGAAAATGAAGTAATCTTTGTGATTTCAACTCATCTTAAACTCACCTGAGCTATACCCCCCACTCACTCATCAAGATGCTGATCAGCAAACTCTTCAACAACCATGGTATCATTCTTTTCATTCACTAATTAATCTATATACACATTTCTCTTGTATATGTGTATATATGCAGCAGCTTCACTGTGTACTTATATATTTTTATGTAAATTATTAAGTTTTTGTTGTGCACATATACATACAATTGGAAGAATTTTATTAAAACTAATCATTTATGTACTCTATTTTACTCATTTTGTTCTGCCCCCCTTTTGCGTGTCTTAATCAATATTGAATTTCTTTATCTGGGGTATGCAGGTGTGATGATTCGGTATGGCCTGAAATGCTCCCGGGTTAAGACATTATCATCATCTTCATTTTCCGGGACTTCCGATAGGAATGAAAGGTCGGTTTCTGATGGAGGTAGTCAAGAAAATGTAAAAAAGTTGGACGGTGCACGACAGGGAGTTGATCAAGTGTGTCACATTTTGGAAAGTGGTCCTTGGGCAGCTTCTTTTGAGAATGTTTTATCGTCTTATGATCATTTACCTCATACTGAATTGCTTGTTGGGGTTTTACGACGACTGAAAAATGTAGACTTGGCAGTGAATTATTTCCGATGGACTGAAAAAGTAGCTAACAAAGCACACTGTCAAGAAGCGTACAATGCCCTTCTTATGGTAATGGTGAAGAGTAAAAGTTTTGATTTACTAGAACGAATTTTGGAGGAGATGAGTTTAGCTGGTTTTGGACCTTCTAATAGTGTATGTATTGATATAGTTGTTAGTTGTGTAAAGTCTCATAAACTTAGAGAAGCTTACAATATTATTCAAATAATGAGGAAATTTAAAATTCGCCCGGCTTTTTCTGCTTATACAACTCTTATAGGTGCTTTATCTGAAGCTCATGAAGCTGATCTTACGCTGTCGTTGTTTCATCAGATGCAAGAATTAGGGTATGAAGTAACAGTGCATTTATTTACAACTGTAATTCGAGTATTTGCCAGGGAGGGGCGGGTTGATGCTGCACTATCATTGTTGGATGAGATGAAAAGCAACTCCTGTGATGCGGATATAGTTCTCTACAATGTCTGTATCGATTCCTTTGGCAAGGTTGGTAAAGTGGACATGGCTTGGAAATTATTTCATGAGATGAAAACACATGGCCTAAGTCCTGATGATGTGACATATACTAGCATGATAGGAGTACTCTGTAAAGCTAATAGATTGGATGAAGCTGTGAATATGTTTGAGCATATGGAGCAGAACAGGAAAGTCCCATGTGCATATGCTTATAACACCATGATTATGGGTTATGGATTGGCGGGAAAGTTTGATGAAGCATACAAGCTACTCGAACGACAAAGACTAAAGGGGTGCATTCCAAGTGTGATTGCATATAATTGTATTCTTACTTGCCTCGGAAAGAAGGGTAAGACTGACGAGTCTCTAAGAATCTTTGAGGAGATGAAAAAAGATGCAAAACCTAATCTTTCAACATATAATATCCTTATAGACATGTTCTGCAAGGCAAGGAAACTTGAGGCTGCTTTGGAGATTCGTGACAACATGAAAGCAGCTGGTTTGTTTCCCAATGTACGGACTATGAACATAATGATAGATAGACTTTCTAAGTCCGGATTGTTCGAAGAAGCCTATTCACTATTTAAAGAAATGGATTATAAAGTTTGTACTCCAGATTCTGTTACTTTTTGTTCTTTAATCAACGGTCTGGGCAGAAATGGCAGAGTGGATGAAGCTTACAGTCTCTATGAACAGATGTTAGATTCTGGTCATGTTCCTAATGCTATTGCCTACACATCTCTCATCCGAAATTTTTTCATATCTGGGAGAGAGGAGGATGGTCACAAAATATATAAAGAAATGGTCCGTCGAGGTGTTTCTCCGGACCTAACCCTCCTGAATACGTACATGGATTGTGTCTTTAAAGCTGGTGAAACAGAGAAAGGCAGAGCTTTGTTTGAAGAAATCAAAGCGCGAGGTTTCATACCAGATGTGAGGAGCTATTCAATACTAATCCATGGTCTCATAAAAGCAGGATGTGCTCGTGAAACATACGAATTGTTCTATTTAATGAAGGAGCAGGGATATGTTTTAGATACCTTAGCCTATAACACTGTTATTGATGGATTTTGCAAAGCTGGGAAAGTCAACAAAGCATACCAGCTACTTGAGGAAATGAAGGTGAAGGGTCAACAACCCACTGTAGTTACATATGGTTCTGTCATTGACGGGCTTGCAAAAATTGACAGGCTTGATGAAGCTTACATGCTTTTCGAGGAAGCAAAATCAAAAGGCATTAAACTAAATTTGGTGGTCTATAGTAGTCTTATTGACGGATTTGGAAAGGTCGGTAGAATCGATGAAGCGTATCTTATAATGGAAGAGCTGATGCAAAATGGGTTGACAGCAAATGTTTACACATGGAACTGCTTACTTGATGCACTAGTGAAGGCAGAGGAAATTGACGAAGCCCTTGTTTGCTTTAATTCAATGAAAGACTTGAAATGTGCTCCCAATGGTGTTACATACAGCATATTGATAAATGGTCTTTGTAGGGTTCGGAAGTTCAACAAGGCCTTTGTTTTTTGGCAGGAGATGCAAAAGTTAGGATTTAAACCCAATATGATCACCTATACCACCATGATCTCAGGGCTTGCAAAAGCTGGACAAGTATTTGAGGCTGAGGTGCTCTTTAAAAGGTTCAAGGCAAATGGAGGTGTACCTGATTCTGCTTGTTATAATACAATGATAGAAGGGTTAAGTGTATCAAATAGGGCAACGGAAGCATTCAAACTTTTTGAGGAAACCAGGTTAAAAGGCTGTCATATATATTCTAAAACTTGTGTTATCCTTTTGGATGCTTTGCATAAGGCCGAGTGTCTGGAGCAAGCAGCAATTGTCGGTGCTGTATTGAGAGAAACCGCAAAGTCTCAACATGCATCAAGATCCTTGTAATATCACCCCAGTACTCTGTCTTTTAACGCTAATCCTAAGATCGTTATATCATAATTTACTATTGATATATTGTTTCTGCGATCTTGTGTTGATTAAGGGAACCTGATTTATTGTGGCTGACACAATAGCCTTTATTAGTCCATTCTCACAGTGCATCGTTAACTTGCAATGTAATGCTAAAGTATGCTTCTACTTTCTGGCCCCTGTTACCTACAACTAAGACGTCCGTGCTCTGACAACGAGTACCAATATAGGCGTGTTTCTCTGCTGTGATGTTTTTACATCAGCACACCAGTACAAATGTTTATTATGGTGTACAGGTACTAGTCTTACTTAAGATTCTTATAGGTTATGGTTTTTTTGGATGCCTGGTCTACCTGTAGTCATTTAGGAAGTATCTTGGGCTGTCTTTATGGAAGCAGTAATTCTCTACGCTCTACCTGGAAACTGTGCTTTTTCCTGCTTGAATTATGAAGGTACACTGACCTGTAATTTATTTTTTACCTATTTTGTCTATAAAGGGATCAGGGAAGGACAATACTATTTAGAGTTGAGTTTTTGGTGTGTTAATTTTGTGCACCCAAGATGTTCATTGTGTGTGCAATATATGTTTTATGTTATATCAATACGCTTAACAGAATAAGCTGTACTTTTAAATACTTACTTTAACGTTTAAAGAGTATGAAACCATGCTACTGACCAAGCTACTGCTCTAGTATGAGTATTTTAATGCGGACAGTTGTGGAATCTGTTACAGCCTTAATAAGGTCTCATTATTGATATGTTTACAAAAAGTAGCTACATGTAGTGACATGAGAGGTGGCCTTTTGGTGTGGAATGATGGTTAATTGGCTTGTGACTTTAGGACTTTATCTATTCTTGACTCAGATTTCTCTAGTTGCAACATTTTAAGTTATTCTAGTAGCTTGAAGACTATCTTGTCTAAGACAACATGTTTTTCATAGTTTGAGTTTTTGTTGAACTTTTATACGTGTTCAGCAATAAATTAGGTGTTCTAGACTTTCTTCATAAAGATTAGCAATCTTGAGTCCTATTACTTTTTCCCATTAATTCTGCAGTATGATCATCTTTTGAAGTTTTTCTTTTGACTTTTCTTTTCTGACATAGTCCTTCCACTTCATTCTATCTTTTGTCGTGAGGATCTGTAATGCTTTTTGTAGCTTTTTCCAATGCAGTTGGATGGTTCTGGATTTTACGCGCTGTACAGGTTCCTTCTCAACCAGGTGAAGCATTGAGCATGTTCAATAAGTCCAAGTCTTATCTCTGAGGTTCTGTTCTGCCACTTTCCACTAGCTTTGCATTTTTATTTGTCTTAATTTATTAGTTTAGAACTTGCATGATAGTTCTGTACTACTGACCTTCATGGGTGTAGTGCCAGATATTAATGAGATCCTCATGCTTCAGAAAGAAATGCATCTACGTCTTGTTTGTATATTTGTTTTATCTGAAGGTTACCAAGCAAAAATAGTTTTCTAAATATCTGCTTGTAAATCAGATTTCAGAGGACTGTCTGTCATGTCTACTGAACAATCTTTAGCTAGTGGTTAAGATGTCAAAAATAAAGTTGTAGTGGAAGATTCTTGTTTTTAAAAATATATTTTAGTAAAAATATTGGAGCACGTCATGAATTTGTTTTGGACACTGAGAAATTTATCGAGCAAAGAAAGAAAGAAAAAGTGATAGAGCATATAGAAGAAGAAACTCATACAAAAGTGTCCAAACTGAAACTTCTGGAATATTATTTGAATAGTTGCATCACTCATGGTGGGATGGTCATCATCATACATGTAAGCAGTAATCTGAAATAGTATAAGTTGTACAACATTTCTGAACAAGTATAAGGAGTTAAACAACCTCTTATATCCTACAAAAACAGATTATCTTGCATGTTAAAGCAAGATTAGGTGCTCATAGGTTGGGTTGTCCGCTTCCTTGTGGTCTTAGCATATGCAGTAGCAGCAGTCTCGAGTTCGAACTGGAAAATGCTGAATACACCTGTATCTAAAAACTCCCAAGTATAGAAAGAAATAAACGCATTATACAACAACATAGGTATCTTTAAAGGATGCTACTGCTTGTTTTCACCATTTTCAGTCGCTGCTGACTGGTCCGTTGCAGGCGCAGCAGCTGCTGTTGCTGTGTTGTTTGTCACCAGACTGTCAAACTTCTCCGTCTTTTCCAGCACAATCTCTATCTGTATAATTCATTCATTGTAACCGATAGTTTCTCAGTATGTCGTGATCTCAACATGATGGGTCTAGTTTTTGTTTTCATTGCAAATGTTTTGCAAAGAAATCGCGATTTAAAATTTTCATATTGAATTTAAGTTATAGGTCAGACATAGGATGATTGGAAGGTAAGAAAAATCTAAACATCAACCCACCTTAGCTTTCTGAACGAGCCTGCCCCTGGTTTCGTCTTTCATGCCAACTGTTGATGTGATAACCTCTATTCATTGCAGTAACTTGTTAGTGTCTACATACTTCTTATGCTCCAAGGCCCAGTATTCATTTGAAATAAGTTGTAAATTAAGAAAAGATAAAATATTAAAGCTAAAATAACTTACTCTTCTCAATGGCCAGACCATTGTTCTTGAGGATCTCAGCAATCGTAACAACAGTAGTTATAGCTGTAAACACAGCAGGTTCATTTTAGAACTTAGGTCTTTTTGTGAAGTGTGGACGGAAATTATTTTAATTTATATAACAATTATTTTTCTTGTACTAATTTATCAAAATTATATACTTGGAAGTATATTATCTGAATTTCTTTGTACAGGAAACAGTGATGAAGGAAGGGTCAAAGAGGAGTACCCATGCCCAATGCAGAAAGCTCAACTTCATTGTGCTGCTGTATGTACCTCTGCATGTGGGTCAAGTATTATTAATTACCTTAATTATTTTAGTAGTAAAAAAATGTAAATTTTTTAAAAAAATAATTAAACCATTTGTAATGTTTCCCTGAAAAATTGGAAGATATACTCTTGCATGTCAAAATACTAGTAGCATTTTGGCCACATTAACTTAAATTGGTAGCCATTAAGAGCATACTGAAAATGTGGACCAATTGACTATGAACCTTAATTAATAAAATTGAGAATTTTGATTTATGGCCATGCATAATAAACTATCATGTATTTTATAATAGTCAAAGAAAAGGTTCAAATTATAATGAGATATTAACATACCTTGGCAAGATTGACATAAAAGAAAAGAGGCTTCTTAGTGTTGGAAACCTGAATCCTGTTCTTCTTCTGTGTTTCAGTGTTCTTTCCTCCTGCAGCAGCAGCAGCAGCAGCAGCCGCATCTGCATTACCATTGACGGTGGTGGTGGTGGTGGTCGTCATTGTCGTTGCAGTCTTAGCATTACCGTTACCATTAGCAGTAACAGTAACATTAACAGTTTCAGTTGTCATCTTATTCGTTGTATAAATTTCAAATTATTGCTGATTAGTTTTGTAACACGGGCACCTATTCAGTAAACCTAATTTATTTATTCTTTGCCTGAATATAATATGTATGCATGCAGGTAAAGAAATATTGTAGGGGTGGTTCATTACTATAATTAAACTAATTAAAAAGGACATGTATTTTCGAGAAACAAGTAGAGCCATTGTTGCATTGGGTTAGTTACAGAAACATGTAAAGGAACATCAGTTTCATGAGAATACACCACGTTGGTCATATGACCAGGTATGCGAGAGGCAATTTTGCCTCAAGAAATGGGTGTTCGAACACAAATGTAGTACTCTCTTTTTTTTCTTTCAAATATTTCTGTGAGGTATATAGTAGAGTACTGTTTAAAGTACCAAATCCCCAAAAAAATTGTTACAAAAATAACATTATATTTTATGTGATATTAGTAAATGTCTTAAATCTTGATGGATGATATTGGTGTGTCCGAAGGATAATTATATTTAATTGAGTTACAGGATCAGACATGGCGGTATTTGATATTTTGTTATTTAATTTTTTTATTCCAATATTAGACCTCTAACCTAATTTGTTGGTGGTATCATCTTATGTTACAAAAATACCTCTTTTTTCAGAGTTTGTGACAATAATATTACTTTCAAAATTTTTGGCCCAGAATATTTAACATCAGTTAGACCCATTTTCTTCTGCTTTAGATAATCTTTTGCTGTAATCTTACTTGGATTAAGTATCTAACCATTGCTGGATATTTCTCAAAAGCCTTAGTCTCTTTTCCTTCAAACTCCCTTGTATAACTTTCGATTTGAATCTGTAATTCATAGAAATGAAATCTTTATCCGTTTTACAATCATAATAACCATCTTTTAACATTTTTAAAAAAATTCTTATTATGAGCCTTAGTTTTCCATTTTTTATATTTCATATGCATCTCCACTTTATTTAGGAATATATTCATGAACTTGTCATACATTAAACATCTTACAGCATCCTTATCTTCCAAAATAAGTGATTTTAGCCCTTATAAAAAAATAAAACGGATTCTTGAACCCCCTTCACGCTCATGTCACGTCGAGGTACTGCAGAAGAAAAAACTGCAAAATCCGATCCAATTTATCGTAATCGATTAGTTAACATGTTGGTTAACCGTATTCTGAAACACGGAAAAAAATCATTGGCTTATCAAATTATCTATCGAGCCGTGAAAAAGATTCAACAAAGACTAGATAAGTATGTATCTATCTAAAAAAAATGGATGTAATAAGTTATTTGTTTTCGGCTCAATCCTTTTAGTAAAAGATTGGGCCGAGTTTAATTGCAATTCAATTAAGAGAACGAACAGTAATTAGAATTAGTGGATTACAAAGTATCCATTGCTTGAAATTCGAATTTGATCTCCTTCCATACTTCACAAGCAGCAGCTAGTTCGGGGCTCCATTTAGTAGCAATAAACATTTTATAAATGGCTAATTTGTGTAAAAAAAATATTTAACAAAATAAAATAAAAAATAATTTGAGATACGCATTTTAGAAATGCGTATCACCCCTTTGACTTTTTTTAAATTTTTTCTAACGCAATACTCATTTCTCAAATTCGTAATAAACTTACTTATTTCTCAAATGCGTATTAGGCGGATATTTTTTTCTATAAATTTTAAAAAGTGATATTCTTGTTATAATTTCTAAAAAATGAGATATTTTTTGCCATCACCCAAGTAATAAGATTAATATATTCATAAATAAATAGAAATTTTGTATTATTTCAAATCATTTTTGAATTTTGTCTTTTGGGTATAAGGATGGTAATCGGATAGAGTCAGTTATGACAGAATTCATATCCAAACCTAAAATTAAATTTATATCTATATATTTAACCCGAAATCGAAAAATACTCAAACCTGATCCATCAAATTTGGGTATACCCGAAATTCGATTTTTTTTTGGATTAAATATGCACACTCGGACTAAATTTCGAATAGATATTAATATTGCAGTGCTTGGGATCGAACATGCGATTTGCGGTGATAAACTTTAACGTGTTAGATTAAGTATCCGTTGAATTGAATTATTTTGCCTTTCCTATCTGGGCATGTAACATGATTTCATATCAGTATTACGAAAATTACAAATTACCCGTACAATACATTAGCATTTGCAAAAAAATTGGGACAAATTTTGAGATGTCGAACACTTTTCAGTAATTAATATTTATAATAGAAAGTGAATTTAGTAGGTAAGAAATGTAACTATGAAAGCGGACAAACAAACATGGAGTGCTAAATATTTATAATTGTTAGCGGGAAAAGGAAACCCAAAATATTTTTTAAAATTTGAAATGCCTGGAGGCAACTTTACAGGACTACTATAGGGTAGAGACGTGACTTGGGATTTGAATCTAGTCGGCAAGTTGATTTCATTATTTGCTATGAAATAATTGAGTAATTACAATTGTTCGAGAATACCTATAATCAGATTTGTGATTCATTTTTATAAATCATGTACAAATTTAGGGGCATTTGATTCGGAGAAACGAAATTGGATTCATAAAAGAAAGGAAAAGAAAGAAAATAAATGATTTTGAATTATTTAAATTATTTGGTTCGGATCTGGAAATGTAATGAAAATTTACTTAATTATTTATCTATAGATTAATTTAATTAATTAATTTTATTTTATTTAAAATTAGTTTTTAAATTATTATACTTTCTTTATAAAAAAAATTCATATTACTTCAGTTTTCATGCAATAAGATTTAAATTATAATAAAAAAATGTAAAGAAAAACTAGAAAATTAATCACAATACCCAACTGTGTGGGGAATGACTTTAGAGGGAGTATCAGGTAAATCCCTAACGGAAAATGGGGAAACCGAAAAACATACTCCCTCCGTCTCAATTTATCTGTCTAGTTTAACTTTTGCACGCAGTTTAAGGTGCATTGACCGCATAGTTCCGTTGATTATATTTCAAAATATTTTTTTTGTGAATAATTATTCAAATCTTAAATTTTTATTTATAAAAAGAAAATTTAAAAAATAATCAACAAAACTATGCAATCAATACACCTTAAACTACGTGCAAAAGTTAAACTGAACAAAATAAATTGGGACGGGGAGTAATATTCCTAATTTATTTAATAATGACCAATATTTAACACGGCAACATTCATGCCTTTTAAGGGGACTTTTTCCAAAAGGGTCAATTTAAAAAATTTCTTAATTAATTACTCCCTCTGTCTTCTTATTTTTTTTACATTTCGGAAAGAATGTTTTAAACGTATTTTAAAATTCATATAAAATAATATTTCGTTACTTCAATAACATATTTTTAAAAGTTTATGATTTTAAAAAGTATAAATATTTTTATTTTTATTTAAAAGAAATTAAAAATAGATTATAAAATTATACTCGCACGGTAGAATGTCGTCATCCGAATGAAAAAAAATAAATGATACAGGGAGTATTAGCTTACACTAATATTTTGACTTGACAAGCCCCGCTCTTTCTCCCCGACTTTCGTTAAAGAAAATTTGATTTATGAAACTAATTATAACTACCTCGTGCAATGCATAGACTTCTCAACGGGCCAGGAACTCGCAGCCGCTAAATCCCGCGACTTCACGTAATAGGCTGTAAATCACGTGAATCAAGATAAATCGCACTTAAATGACAGGAAAAACCCGCCCCGCCCTGAATATAATATAATATATATTTTATAATATAATATTTTGTATCGTATAGTAAAATATATTTTCAGTATAAAATAAACTATAATTTATTTATTTCAGTTATATACATAATAAAATAAAGAGAATACGGATTCTAAGGTTAACCTTAAGAAAATTTCCTAAGGTAATGGTTGATTTGAGTGTATTATATTTGTTATCAAGTTGCTTACTTTCCTAATTCAAAGACATGCAAAATATATGGTAAATAAAAATTTAATAATAAATTATTAGGACTAATTATTTACATGTATTTGTGGTGATCTTAAGAAAAGTATCCTAAGGTTAACCTTAGGATACTTATTCTCTAAAATAAATATATTGCATAGAGTGTTTTAAAATCATCCATGCATTTGTTTTAAATGATATATTAAATACTGATTAAGATTTTCACCGTAGGGCGGGAATCAGGATACAATATTTTACCGCGAGGAACGGGGCGGGTACGGGACAATCTTTTTTTATACGGGGCGGGTATGAGATTGACGATTCCCGCCCCAAACCCCCCTCATTGAGAACCCTAGCAATGTACGGGCATGCGCTATATTACGTGAATTGATGTTATTTTAATTATAGTTGTTGACACTATATTCATGTTACTTTCTGATGGATCGATAGATCAAATATCTTCCTTTATAAATCGGTGACGAAATTAACGTAGTTTATCTCAAAATGAATTGTACGCGCGGTAATTAAATTGAAATGTACGACCAAAATATAATGTAAATGAAAGTACACATTTTCCATGAAAATAATTACAACTCATATGAACGATAACGACAACCGAATAAAATCTGAAGAAGTTATTTAAAGAGTTACAACAGTTATTTATAAGGTACAATTACTGATAAATTGAATATAATATAATTTTTTTACTTTCCTTAGTAGAAAATGTAATAACTAATATGATTGCCGACATACTGAATATATGTTGTGCAAGAAATGCCTGTATAATAACAAGACTAAGTCATATTGACAGCCCTAAGATTAAGTTGTATGGTACTCAATATTTGTATTCTGTAATTGTATTCCTTGAGTCTGTAAAAATGTTTAGTAGATTAGACTGGGGAATTTTTCTGTGAACAACTTCAAGTTAAGAAATAAACTCTGGATGAAAATCGAGTCATGATCATGCCTCAGAGAAAAGATGTAGAAGCTTGGAGTTGAGTAATGTTGTTCTATGGAAAATGTTCTAAGTCAAGGTATCGACAAGTCACAGATCAAGGTATATCGAGAAGTCATTCGAGCAGTCCAAAATGACTTGTAGAGAAGTCCAAAATGACTTTTAGAGAAGTCTCAGAGATATCGACAAGCCAATTCTGCATGTAGAGATCTTAGAGATATCGACAAGTCAAATGAAGATGTAGAGAACTGGAGATATCGATAAGTCAATTTCTCATATAGAGATCTCAGTGATATCGATAAGTCAAATGGTATATATAAAGACCTCAGAGATATCGACAAGTCACATTTACATGTAGAGATCTTAGAGATATCGCCAAGTCAAATGAAGATGTAGAGAATTGGAGATATCGACAAGTCAATTTCTCATATAGAGATCTCAGAGATATCGATAAGTAAAATGGTGTATATAGAGATCTCAGAGACATCGACAAGTCACTTCTACATGTAGAGATCTCAGAGATATCGACAAGTCATTTCACATATAGAAAACTGGAGACCTCGACAAGTCAAATATGCCTATAGAGAACTCAAGATATCGATAAGTCACTATACTTATCGATATGTCACTTCTCTATAGAATAATTGGATATCTCGACATACTATCTCAAATTCTGAATACAGACAAGTTCAAGATTCAAAATTATCAGTCAACAAATAATTCATTCACTAAATTGGAAAGTCTACAAAAGCAGCTTGAAGAATACAAGATCAAGGGCCAAGATTCACTGGACAAAGGGTGGTCACAAATCTGCAAGATTCTGCACAAATTTGATAACACCAGAAAAGGAAATAGGCAAGGTTGCTTTAGAAATTGGTTTAGTACATTTTAGTACAAGTTTTGTAAACCCGTGTTGCTAGTCTATAAAGCATGCACGGGTTCTTAGTTTAGAAGTAACAAACATATCTAGATTTTTCTTGTATTCTCTCAAGATAGAAGCTGAGTTCTTAATTTTCAAGAACACAGATTTTAAGCAAGACAAACTTAATTAATACAATTAAGTGAGTTTTTGATATTGTGTGCTTTGTGTGATTTTGTGAAACATAATATTTTTACATATCTTATGTGCTTTGTTCAACCATAATCCAACTAGCTTAAAATAAAGAAAAATCCAAGAAACACATTCACCCCCCCGGTGTTACATTTCATAGCATTCAAGATCCAAAAAGTGGTATCAAAGCAAATCTGAAAGTAAATAGATAAAGATCTTGGAAGAATGAGTGCTCAAAAGATAAGCAGTATCAAGATACTATCCTTTGAAAAAATCAACTACACACTATGGAAAAAGAAGATGATGTTGTTCATAAAAATGGCCAACCCCATGTACATTCAGATTCTCAAGAATGGACCTTTCATTCCTATGGAAAGGGTTCCTAAGTCTACTAATGGAGATATGGTCATACCAGCTCATTTTGTACCTAAAGACCTTGCAACATACACAGAGCCCGAAAAGGAAAAGGTTTCACTGGATAGTGTCTTGCAGTTAATACTGATTGAGTCACTTGACAATGTAATGTACAACAACATTATCAACTATGACATATCCAAAAAGATTTGGGAGAAAATTGAAATTCTGTGTGAGGGTACAGAGGAAGTTAGATCAAATCAAAGGAGAATACTGGTGTCTCAGTATCAGAGTTTCATGGCTAGACCTAAAGAAGGAATTACTGAAGTTCTTGAAAGATTTAAAAAATTGATTAATGATTTGCAACTTCATGATAAATATTATGAAGATGAGGAGGTTAACCTAAATTTTTTACTTACCCTACTTGACCATCTTAAACAGAAGATATCTGCTATTAGAGAAGGAAGAGACTTAAGCAGAATGACATTGGAGGTCTTATATGGGATTTTGAAAATATATGAGTTTAAAATGATGCAGAAAACGTCATTGAAGAAGAGACTTAAGCAAAATGACATTGGAGGTCTTATATGGGATTTTAAAAATATATGAGTTTAAAATGATGCAGAAAACGTCATTGAAGGAAAAATAAGGACATGTGGTTGATGGATCTAGTGCCTTGATGGTCAATGACTGTACAATAATAGAAGATGAACAAGAAGCTTAAACTCCAGTCACTAATGCTATTGAGCAAAAGAACAAGGAGCCCCAGAAATAAGCCATATCGGAGCTAGAAGAGGATGAATATTACACCCTTGATTATAACACCCAGACCCACAACCAAATGCGTACCGGGACCCCACAACCCACCACAGGTCAGTCCAAAAAAACTAGCGATTTGGTACACATTAGTTGTGGACTTATACCTATAAAGGACCTAAACACTCTTATTCTTATCAGTGTGGGATGTTACATTGATGAACTAGATGAGATGGATCAGTTAACGGCTTACCTTGCTAGAAAATTTTCTAACATTAGGGTGAAAATTCCAAATTACTTGAAGAGCAAGGGACAAACCTCAAACAATAACAACTGGAAATGAAAAACTCAATACAACTCAGTTGGCAAAGGTGGCTACAAAACTGGATCTGTTGACAGATCAAAAATTAGGTTCTACAACTGTGATGAGTTGGGCCACTTTGCAACTTAGTGTAGGAAGCCAAAGAAAGTGAAGAAGGATAAAGCCTACTTGGAGTTGGAAGCAAAGTATGAAGCTCTCCTGAGAAAATAACAGGGAAAGACTTACATAGCTGAAGGCAAGAGTTGGGATGACACTGATGAAGATGATGATAATGAAGAATTTGGAAATTATGCACCCATGGCTTTTAGAGCAAGGAGAATCATCCACATCAAAATCAGAGGTACCAACTCTAACCACAATTGATTTGATTTAGATACAAGCCAATATAAAGAAACTGTTGAAAAGATGAGTGTAGAGATGTTTCACATCCACACAAGCATGGTGGCAGCTACTGAGGAACTGTCAAAAATCAATTAGAAGCTTGAGATTGAAAATCAAGAGTTGGAGCTGCAACTTATTGGGCTTGAAACAGTCAAACAAGAAAATGAATATCTGAAAAACAAGCTCAAGTGTGCAAGTGAAATTGAAGCAGTGCTGAGGGAAAAATTGGAAAAGAATAAAGTAAAATTCAAGTCCTTTAAAAATGCATCTCAGTTGGTTGGACAATACCATGAGAAAAACAACCCATGTGCTAATATAGCTATTGGTTTGGACTATGATGCCTTGAACAGAAACAAGAAAAATGAAGGTGATAAAGGAAAATAAATTACAGATCAAGATGTCCCAATTGTGATGAGAAAAGTAAATGCACCTTTGTTCAAGGAATATGAGATTAATTTCAGTGAGGTTGAGTTGGTCATCAAGTAAGAACTTACAGATGAAGACCGTGAAAAGAAGGATGCAGAAACCACTATTACAAATGAAACTGAAAAGAAACCAATAGTCAATTAAGTTATCAAGACACCAACTGTTAAATGGAATTATGTCCACTTAGAATGCTCTATAAAGGCTTGAATTGATGTTTTGTACTCGAGTTATTTGTGTATTTGATGTGTCTTTGTAGTGTTTTTGCATTTCAGGCATAAATAAAAGAATCAGGAGATTTAGAATTGTTTTGATGCTAAATTGGTGTTAGGATGGTGATCAGGAAGATTGCTCGAGGATTGCCAACTCAAGCCAGCCAAGAAAATAAGAAAACAAAGTTTTTCCAGAGAGTCAGCGCGCCCGCGCTGTAGTAGCGGGCGGCCGCTCCAGAGAGCAGGAAGATAGCGCGCCCGCGCTGGTGAAGCGCGCGGCCGCGCCGGGTCGATTTCCAGGAATCCTGAGCGCGCGGCCGTGCCGGGTCGATTTCCAGGAATCCTGTTTCTACTACAATTTTGATCTGATGGACTTCTAATCTGTATGGGCTGCAAGATATTGATAACTTATGATCGTTTTTCAAAACAAGACGTGCCAGAGCTTAAGGAGAAGACGTAAAAAGACCGTATAGCACAAATAAACGAAGGCGAAGAAACCCTAATTTATTCTTGTGATTCTTTGTTTTAAGTTATAATCTTGGATGCTAGTTTTCTTATTGTTGAACCTATACTCTTGTTTAACGTACTTGGTTTATTATTTATTCAGTATAAAGACTACGTTTATTAAACCATGTTTTCATCGGAACCCACGTTGATGATGATTCCGATTATGGGCTAATCGTTATCGTGGGGTTCTAACGGATTTACTTATGGATTTCTTTAGTTAAATTGTTTCGATACCTTACTGTGTGGTGATTGTATGATATCCTAGTATTGGTTGTGCTTATTCATCTTATGAGCGTCGTGAACTTATAAGATAGCGTGTTAATCTCTAATGAAGCGAAAGTGAATTTAGGGGTTTAGAACTTGCCATGCTAGCATAGGTTCATTTATTGTTATGCATGATTCGTAGGTAATTTTAACCATCTTACTTGCCTTATGTAATCACGATAGATAACTTGTGCATTAAACCGTTATGTTGTCAAATTCTATAGACATATAGGGTCTCAATATAATTGGTGTCTATTCAGCTTCTATCTCTTTTGTGGATGTCTGGTAGTAGGCTATTCGTGCAACGAAAGTTGGCGTTTACTAGTTTCGTGTTATCTGATTAGTGTCATCACCATTGCATGCTAAGATTAAGAACAAAGAGGCTATTGAATGAAGTAATAATGAAGTTAGAATCCCATGTTTGTGTCATATAGTAATCAATCCCTTTTAATCTCTAAGATAATATTCTTTAGTATTAAACAAACTCAATTTGTTATCATCTTAGCATTGAATAATAATCATAATATTGTTGCATAAGTGCATTGATTAAAATTAACCTAAACCAGTCTCTGTGGGAACGAAATAGAATTAATTCTATATTACTTGCGATCGCGTATACTTGCGTGAATATTAGCGCGTGTTTTCGTCCTAACACCAACCAAGGAGGTCAAAACTGAGAATGTTGGGAAAAAGAAAAAGAACATGAATGGAAAAATAGGTGTGAATAAGAGCAACAACTATGCTTTTGTTGCAGATGCTCCCAGGTAGCAGTGTCAAAAATATGGCTCAACAAATCACCTAACTCACCTTTGTAAAAAGGTTGTTAGTGAGCCAAAGTTGGGAGCTTGCAAATACAATGAAGCATTGGCTGAAGATCCCTATTCATTATGTGATAAGTTTGACTACATTCCTTGCAATATGAAGATTATGACAAGCTGTCATAAATTGAGAAATGAATTCAAAGAGGTTAATCTTGGATCTGAGATTAAAAAGGAAAATGCTGATCAAACCATGAATGCTGTTCTTTTTGAAAATTCAAATTCTACTTCTGCAACTTCTATAAAAAAGAAGAAGGTGACAACACTGCTTGGGTAGCTAAACACACTTAATCCTCATTATGTGCAGGGAAAGATAAAGAGAGTCATATGGATCATTGATAGTGGATGCTCCAGACATATGACAGGTGATAAGGTCCTGCTATCACAATTTGAGGAGATGGTTGGTCCATTGGTGACTTTTGGAGACAACGGCAAAGGATTCACAATGGAATATGGCAAGCTAGTTTCAGGAAATATTGTCATAGATGATGTTGCACTAGTTGTTGGACTTGAAGTAAATCTTCTAAGTGTCAGCCAATTTACTGACAAGGGATTCAAGGTGAATTTTAAAAAAGAAGACTGCTCAATTATCAACAAAAAAACTGGTGAGATTGCTCTGAAAGGAGTAAGAAAAGGAAGCTTGTTTGTTGCAGATCTAAGTTCAGCAAACAAGTATGGAATTTGCTACTTCTATACCAAGGCATCTATTGAGCAAAGCAAGCTGTGACATAAGAAACTCTCTCACCTGAATTACAAAGCAATTAATACCTTGGTGAAAAAGGAATTAGTGAGAGACATGCCAAATTTGGAATTTGCTCAAGATGAAGTTTGTGAGGCTTGTCAGAAAGGCAAAATAAAGAGGTCCAATCACGAGAGTAAAACTTTGAATTCCATAAGTGTACCATTGCAACCTATTCACATGGACCTGTTTGGACCAGTTAATGTCTTATCTATTTCTAGAAAGAAATGTGCACTGGTGATGGTGGATGACTACTCAAGGTATACATGGGTAGAATTTATGCATTCAAAGGATGAAACTTCACACATCATTATTGAACACATAAAGAAAGTTGAAAATCAAGCTGAAGATCAAAATTGTGTAAAAAGATTGAGAAGTGATAATGGCACAGAATTCAGAAATGCAACATTGAGTGAATTCTGCAAAGACAAAGGCGTTGTTCAAGAATTTTCAGATGCAAGAACACCTCAACAAAATGGTGTTGTTGAGAGGAAAAAATTGAAGTCTAGTTGAAGCTGCTAGAACAATGCTGTAAGATGCAAATCTGCCAACAAGTTTTTGGTAAGAAGCCGTGAACACGGCATGCTATACTCAAAACAGATATTTTATTAACAAAAACCTTGGCAAATCACCTTACTTAATTCTATCAAAAAGAAAGCCTACTGTGAAGCATCTGCATGTATTTGGAAGCAAATGCTTTGTGCTCAAGGACAACTTTGAATATGTGGGAAAATTTGACTCTAAGGTTTTTGAAGCAATTTTCTGGGATATTCATTGGAGAGAATCGCCTACAGATTTTATGTGCTTGAACAGATAAAATTATGAAAAGCACAAATATGATGATGACAAGTGTCCAGGCTTGGAATGTCTTGATGAATAAGTAGCTAAAGCTTTGAAGTTTGAAAATCTCAATATTGACAGTGATTCCGAGGATGATGCTGAGATCAACACAAAAAATAGAATGGAGTAAGAAAAAACTGATCAAGTGATCCATTAAAATGTAAATTTTAATCAAGAAAGAATTTCACTTGAGGTTGATGGCACAAACTCAGGGGGAGAAGAAGATGGTGGTTCTGCAAGTCATGCCAATAATGAGAACAATTCTGGTCAACAAGATCACACCATAAAATGTGATAGAAGTCACACCAGAAAATGTGATAGAAGTCACACCAGAGATACAATAATTGGTGATCCCAATGCTGGAGTGAAAACTAGAAGTGCTACAACAAATGAATGCTTGCATGCATGTTTTCTGTCTCAAATTGAGCCAAAGAAAACTGAAGAGGCCTTGCTTGATCCTGAATGGATAACTGCCATGCAAAAAGAATTAAATCAGTTTGAGAGAAGTAAAGTTTGGGAATTAGTTCCTGCACCAAGAAATATAAGCAATATTGGAACAAAATGGGTGTATAGGAACAAGATGGATGAAAATGGAATTGTGACAAGGAACAAAGCAAGACTGGTTGGGAAAGGCTACTCAAGAAAAGAAGGAATTGAATATGATGAAACTTTTGCTCCAGTTGCAAGACTTGAAGAAATAAAAATCTCCCTTACATTTGCTGCACAATCAAATTTTAAGGTGTATCAAATGGATGTGAAAAGTGCATTCCTCAATGGTAAATTGGAAGAGGAAGTTTATGTGCAACAACCACCTGGCTTTGAAGATCCATAATTTCCAGAATTTGTTTATATATTGTTAAAGGCTCTCTATGGATTGAAGCAAGCACCTAGAGCATGGTATGACACATTATCAGAATTCTTGATCAAACATGGATTTACCAGAGGAATTATTGATAAGACTTTATTCTACGAGCAGCATGGTGATGATATTATTCTAGTTCAAATCTATGTGGATGATATCATTTTTGGTTCTACTAATGAAAAGTTATGTCAAATATTTTAAAGACTCATGCAGAGTGAATATGAGATGAGCATGATGGGAGAGCTCATTTACTTTCTTGGCCTTCAAGTTAGTCAAAGAAATAATGGCATCTTCATCAGTCAAACCAAATATGTTAAAGATTTATTGAAGAAGCTTGGAATGGTTGACTGCTCACATGCATCTACACCAATGTCTACAGCTACCAAGTTGAATGAAGATAAGAAAAGAAAAAGTGTAGACATATCTTGCTAAAGAGGAATGATTACATCTTTGATATACTTAACTACTAGTAGACCATACATCATATTTGTTACATGTCTGTGTGCTAGATTTCATGCAAATACCAAAGAATCACATTTGATGGCAGTAAAGAGAATTTTCAGATATTTGAAGGGAACAACAAACTTGGGATTGTGGAATCCTAAGGAGACTATTTTTGAAGCTGTTGGATACATAGATGCAGATTTTGCTGGATGCAGGGTTGACAGGAAGAGTACTAGTGGAAGTTGTCAATTTCTTGGTCAAAGACTTGTATCTTGGTGCAGTAAGAAATAATAATATGTGTCAACTTCTACAGATGAGGTTGAATATATAGCTGCAGGAAGTTGTTGTGCTCAAGTGATTTGGATTAGAAATCAACTAATGGACAATGGTCTAGTATTACACAAAATTCCAATCATGTGTGACAATACTAGTGCCATATCTATTGTTGTTAATCCAGCTAATCATTCTAGAACTAAGCACATTAATGTAAGGTACCATTTTATTAGAGAATATGCTGCAAATGGTACTATTGAGCTCATTTTTGTTCCAACATAAAAATAATTAGCTGACATTTTCACTAAACCTTTGGATGAAGCAACTTTCACTAGACTTGTTAGTGAAATTTGAATGTTAAATTATTCATCCAAAAGGCAAGAACTCAGCTAATATGCAGTCGATTAATTTCTGATAAATCAAATTTAATTTGATTTAATTAGAAAATTAACTGGAATATGATCTATAAATATTTTAGGATTCTCTGTATATTTATTTCTCAAAATTCAAAAGAGGTATCTTTGAATATCTTCATAATAGCATGGAAATGGCAATGCTTCTTTGTTCTCAAAACCCAGTTGAATAGGCAAATACCAAAGAATCACATTTGATGGCAGTAAAGAGAATTTTCAGATATTTGAAGGGAACAACAAACTTGGGATTGTGGTATCCTAAGGAGACTGTTTTTGAAGCTGTTGGATACATAGATGCAGATTTTGCTGGATGCAGGGTTGATAGGAAGAGTACTAGTGGAAGTTGTCAATTTTTTGGTCAAAGACTTGTATCTTGGTACAGTAAGAAATAACAATATGTGTCAACTTCTACAGATGAGATTGAATATATAGCTGCAGGAAGTTGTTGTGTTCAAGTGATTTGGATTAGAAATCACTAATGGACAATGGTCTAGTATTACACAAAATTCCAATCATGTGTGACAATACTAGTGCCATATCTATTGTTGTTAATCCAGCTAATTATTCTAGAACTAAGCACATTGATGTAAGGTACCATTTTATTATAGAACATGTTGCAAATGGTACTATTGAGCTCATTTTTGTTCCAACATAAAAACAATTAGCTGACATTTTCACTAAACCTTTGGATGAAGCAACTTTCACTAGACTTGTTAGTGAAATTTGAATGTTAAATTATTCATCCTAAAGGCAAGAACTCAGCTAATATGCAGTAGATTAATTTCTGATAAATCAAATTTAATTTGATTTAATTAGAAAATTAACTGAAATATGATCTATAAATATTTTAGGATTCTCTGTATATTTATTTTTCAAAATTCAAAATTAGCTTGGAATTTTTCAAATTCTGAAAAAACTGTCTAATTATTGGTTCACATTTTTAATATGTGAAACTGATATAAGACAGAACTGAGATATAACAAAAGTATGTAGAGAACTGAGTTCTTGATAAATCTAAATGACTTCTCGATGGACTTCTCGACAAGCCTCTTTATGACTTCTCGACAAGTATTATAGAGTTCCCGACATATATGTGGACATAGAGTTCTCTACAAGTACAAATTTTAGACTTCTAGATAACTTAGAACTGAAATAATTTAATTAAATAAATTATTTTAGTAAATTGTTATGCCCAAAAATTGGTCTAAACATTATTCAGGTCAAAATTAGACAAGGTGGTCAGAATTAAGATATGAATGCCTAAAATTATGGAAAAGATAAGTCAAGTTTATTTTATGGAAGGAAAGTAGGCGCGCCCTATGAGTAGGGGAGGACGCACCCTGTATTACGAAGGATTGATGGTAAAATGCATCTGTAGATACTGAAGGCGTGCCTTCACCAGATGAGAGAGGCGCACCTTGTTGATTGGATGGGATATTTTGAATAATTCTCTAAGGGTTGACCCCTTACCTATGGAAGGTCTTAGGGCGCGCCCTAAGTAGAAGAGATAGCTTGCATAGGGATTTCAGCATTGTTGCTTGGATGGATTCTTTGGGTGATTCAAGGAAGGCGGAGATTATTATTACTAACATATTTGATGCAGGTACTCTATTGAAGAACTCCTTCCTGTAATGCAACCACAGGAAGGCGGTGTCCATTTTCAGAGACCTCCAGGGGTATGCCTGGACGGAAGGCCTCCTCCTGTAGTCAATGAGTGTCCTCATTGGGGATGTGGGGTAAATTCTGGTGTGTGCTTTGGGAGCTCTATCTCTGTAGTCAACGGGTGTCCTCGTTGGGAGACTTCGGAGTATCCTGCACTTTGCACCCAAAAGCTTGGGATCACTTGTCCTGCAATTTGGTAGGGGCTCCTTATCCGGGGGACAAGGATGCGTCCAATATTTGGGGTGAACCACGACTATAACTGCATCCACGGACTAGAGAAACAACTGGTAGCGGAGGGTTATCTTTGGCCAGGGAGATGCCTTACCTGTGAAGTCTCAAAGCTGTGGACGAGCCTTGGGCCTTTGTGGTTGGGCCTCATCGGCGGACATTCATAAAGCTAGTAGAAGACTGTTTCCAGTAGGTTTCCTACTGGGCCTCAGGACAAGTGATCTAAGCCCATTAGGTTTCTTGTTCCCCAAGAACTACGTTGGCTTGATTCCCTATAAATAGGGATACGTAGGCAAATTAAAAGGGGTCAGAAGCGAGAGAGCAAAGGAGCCACCACTAACCCTAAGCAATATCAGCCACCAATAATCACAAACACCAAACACTGTTCACAAAATTTGACGATTACTATTCACGTTTTCCGACAAAGAACCACCGTCACAGATCTTGTTTCCGGCTACAACCTCGAATTTTGTTGCTACCAAATTCCTCCGTCAACAAATTGGCGCTAGAAGGAGGGGCCTAACCAAGATCCACATCTAGCAGGAAAGATGTCTCAATATCGTGATGGAAGTTTTTATGATGGAAGTTCTGAATAGGAGTCTGATCATGGCTATGACCGCCATGAGCCTTATGTTCCGCCTACGATTGATCGCCACACTCCAAATATTGGGGGTCAACCGCCTGTTCTAATTAGTAACACTGATTTGCTGGAACAACTATACCGTATGGGAGATGCTTTGACCAGATTCGATTCAAGGCTAAGCACAGTGGAGCGGCGCAAGACCAGAAGAGGCCTTCGTCATAATCGCCCTGCCCATGCACCAGGTAAAGCTCCCATGACTGAGAGAGATACCTTGGCCGGTCGTGGTCGAACTGAAGGCGGGCATATATCAATAACCCCGCGACGTCTGAATTATTCCAACGATGCAACCCCGATCGTTGAACTTGTTGATGACGATACTGATGGACGAGAGGTGCCGCGGGCAGATAACCGGGTAATCACTCACCCACACCGATCCGGGCGTACTCTTGAGAAACGTTGACAAGCGGAATCTATGTCGGTAAATGTACAACGAGGTTTTGCTGTTTTAAAGGATCGCTTGGGGATCCGCTTAGGAGATGATGATCTAAGGATGTTACTGTTGAAATGGAAGAGGGATGTCGATCGCGGAGATGTGACTCCCCATGGTCTAACGCGTGTGCCTTTGAATCCCCTTGAGAATCAGGAGCGGCACCACGACCATGAGAGAGATCCTCCTCGTGGATCGATGGACCGGTATGGTCGAGGATATGGAAGTAACCGTTGGAGAAGACCCTAATGGAGGGGAAGAGGCGGAGACCGAGGTAGATACTTGGACGGATATCGTCGCGACAACTATCATGGCCATAAGGATACTTGCACTTACGACCGAGCTGAAAGAGATAACTATACGGAGAATGACGGTCATATGGATGTACAGAATTATGATCGCGAGACACCTTAGGGCCGCGGCCAAGGTCAAGGAGAAAATCCGGAAGGAGATCAAGGTCGAAACCAAGAGGTAGTAGTAGTACCTGGAGGAGGGCAAACTGATGCCCAAAACACTAATGAACAACAGGATCCTCCAGGTGGAAATCAAGTAGTGCTACCTCCACCTCAGCCCCAAGGTCCACAACCTCACATGCAGAATATCCCCGGTGTGGGGACTTTTAATGTGGACGATCTAAAGAGGCTGCTTAATCATTTAGAAGGAAGAGTAACGATAATGGCTGAGATTCCTTCGCCATTCTCTGCAGCCGTGAGAGAGGCTTAGTTACCGGTCGGATACCGTAACACAACTAGCGATCTCCGGTTCCATAGGAGCTTGGATCCTATGGAATTCTTGGGACGATTCAATATAAAGATGGATGTGTATCAGGTTCCAGACCTGGCCCGATGCCCACTCTTGGTGGCCACTTTCAGGGAGAGCGCTCAACAATGGTTTTAAAATCTTGGACCGGGAGTAATCATTTCTTGGGAGATATCGAAGAAGTTATCGAAACCCGAATCAGGTAAATGCTAAAACTGTAAGGAGGGAGTGGAGCCCATCCTCGAGCTATGACAACGGAACTAGCGGGTACACCCCTCTGGCTGCATCGATTGAGAAAATCTTTGAGGTAAAAAATAACAGAGGACTTTTTAGAAAACCCAAGGCTCTGTCGTCTTGGAAAACTAAAGATAAGAAGAAGTACTGTGAATACCATGAATCATTCGGACACAACACACATGAGTGTCGACAGCTTAAAGATGAAATCGAAGCTCTAATCAAGGAAGGATATCTTGGCGAATGGGTAGTGAAGGAAGTAAGGAGGCATAAAAATGGTGTTGATAAAGTAAAGGAAGAAGGAGGTCGTACCCCTCGGAGGTCTAACAATGAAACACTGGAAGAAAACAAGTTCGGCAGGGATGGCAGCATCCAAGCAATATAAGGAGGAGATCCTGGGATGGAATGCAGTAACAGAGCCTTGGCAAGATATGCAAGAGAAGCCCGGTTTAGACCATTAACTGACGTCCACAGGGTGGAGATTCGGCCATCTAAAGTATTTAAGGGAGAATCCATGGATATCACCTTCAGGGAAGCAGATTCCAGCTGTGTACACCACCCCCACAATGATGCCTTGGTTATTTCTCTCCAAATCAGAACTAAAAACGTCTACAGAGCCTTGGTGGATAATGGAAGTTCAGCAAACATCCTTTACTACAGCACCTTTAAGAAGATGGGATTACCTGATCGTGATATGTCAAGAGAGGATTCTTGGGTCTACGGTTTCTCTGGTGAAGGAGCTAGAATCATGGGATCAATTCGATTACCATGTACCCTGGGAGAGAGTCCGCTGTCCGTGACAAAGATACTCGAATTTAAGGTCCTAAATCAGGAGTCATCCCACAATGTGCTGTTGGGACAACCTTTTCTCAGGGAAATGAGGGTCATCACCTCGATCCACCATTTTACCATCAAATTTCCAACCCCGAACAGAGTTGGCAGCATAAAAGGCTCTCAATATGACTCTCGAGAATGTTACAGATGGGCCATAAGAGGCTTTAGAAGAAAGAATGTCCAAGTCGGCGATACCTCAGATGATGAACTGTATAGAAATATCGAACAGCCAATCGAGGAGATTCGTGTCCATTATTATGTTGAAGAAGGAAATGAATACTCCTCCGAGTGGCCTTCAACGATGTTGCTCTTAGAAGACACTAACAGGATTGAAATGTTGGAAGAGAAAGAGCCCCCAAACGACATAATCCAAGCAAATTTTAATGGGGAACGGCTCAAAGGGAGGTTTGATGTTTTGAAAAGCCTTAGACAAGATATATATAAGGTGGATGCCTCTCTTCCTGAGGGCGCGCCCATATCACCAAGAGTTTCAGAAGAAGTTGATGCCCCTGTACCTCAGGGCGCGCCTTCTCCCATTCCAAACTTGAAAGAAGTTGATGCCTCTGTTGTGCAGGGCGCGCCTTCATTCAGAAAAGAAGTCAATGCTCCCACTCTGGTGGATGCGCCTTCTAGACAAAATGATATGGATTATAATCAGCTCGATTTGGATCCACGAATTTCGATGTCAGCGGAGAAAATGGGGCTAGCTGAAGACACAATTGAAATCTCTGCCGACGAAAAGGATCCAAGCAAAGTTTTAAAAATTGGGTCTCAATTGACTCCAAGGATGAAGGAGGGACTTTTAATATTTATCTTGGAAAATCTTGATGTATTTGCGTGGAGCCATCCTGATATGGTTGGAATTGATCCGGAAGTCATGTGCCACCGATTGAATATTGATTCCAAAAATAAAGGAATTCGGAAAAAGCGCAGAGATGTAAGTGGAGAAAGAGCTGTAGCATTTGCGGAGGAAGTAATAAACTCTTGGATGTCAGACTAATCAGAGAGACTTTCTACCCGGAATGGTTGACAAATCCGGTGTTAGTGAAAAAACCCAATGAGAAGTGGAGAACTTGTGTGGACTTCACTGATCTAAATAAAGCATGCCCAAAGGATAACTTTCCTTTGCCAAGAATTGATCAGTTGGTTGATGCAACGGCCGGACATGCTTTGCTAAGTTTTATGGACGCATACTCTGGTTATAATCAGATTCCCATGTATGGACCTGATCAAGAGCATACCTTCTTCATTACTGACAGGGGTCTCTATTGCTACATCGGGATGCCATTTGGTCTAATCAATGTCGGGGCAACTTACCAGAGGCTGGTGAATAAGATGTTTAAAAAGCAAATCGGGAAAACAATGGAAGTGTACGTGGATGATATGCTGGTAAAATCCATTAGAGCAGAAGATCATATAGCGGACCTAGCATAGATGTTCCATATTCTGAGAAAATATAGGATGAAGCTGAATCCTCGAAAATGCGTATTTGATAGTGGACATGAAATCTCCCACCAGCATTAAGCAAGTGCGGAGTTTGACGGGAAGAATTGTGGCGTTAAATCGATTTGTATCAAAATCTTCAGATAGATGCAAGAATTCTTTAAAGCAATTAAGGGCTTGGGAAAGGATTTCGTATGGACCTCAGACTGTGAGGAAGCTTTTCGGAAAATTAAAGAATAGTTGGGAAATCCTCCTATGTTGGCCAAGCCAGAAGATGGAGAAAAATTGATTCTTTACTCGGCAGTCTCAGAATACTCCATCAGCGCGACATTGGTAAAAGAGGAAGAAGGTCGCCAGTCACCGGTGTACTATGTGAGTAAGAGATTGTTGGATGCAGAAACTACATATACCAGCATGGAAAAATTAGTATATGCCCTTGTCCTTGCAGCACGAAAGCTAAGGCCATACTTTTAAGCTCATCGGATTGAGGTCTGCACCGCTTATCCTCTCAGGCACATTTTACATAAACCAGAGTCGTGAGGAAGAATGCTAAAATGGGCAGTAGAATTAGGAAAATCCGATCTGGAATATTGCCCTCGCACGGAAATCAAGGGACAGGCGTTGGCTGATTTCATACTTGAGTTCGATTCTGAGGTAGATGATAAGGCTATAGTGTTGGCAGAACCTTCCTCATAGGGAAATGCCCCTGACGAAGTGAGAGAAGAGTTCCCACACCCTTGGTGGGTCTTGCATGTTAATGGGGCTGTGAATAATAGCGGATGAGGAGTCAGGATTATTTTGGTTACCCCGGAAGGACATCATCTGATGAGTGCCATTCACTTCAAGTTTTATGTCACCAACAATGATGCTGAGTATGAAGCACTTATCAACGGTCTGAAGATATCTTTGGAAGTAGGGGTCATAAATTTGATAGCTCGGAGCGACTCGGAGTTGGTAGTAAACCAAGTCAATGGAGGATTCCAGGCCCGAGGTCCTCGAACCGAATTATATATGAGGTGTGTACAATGCTTACTTAAAAGGTTTGGTAGCACCAAGATGGAAGGCATGCCAAGAGAAGAGAACAACAATGCGGATGCCTTGGAAAAAATGGGCTCACAAATGGACAGCGTGTTGCTAGGACAAATTTCTTTGGGAATTCAGGAAATTCCAAGTATTCCCGAAGTAAGTGTGTTTCAGATGCAGGAAATCCCACATGAGACTTGGATGACCCCCATTCATAACTATATCCGGGCTGGGACTTTGCCGGAAGACAAGCTATAGACTCGACGCTTTCGTTATCAGGATGCGAAGTACGTTGAGTATGATGGGGTGCTATATAAGAGAGGGTTTAATAAACCGCTGTTACGGTGTACAGATCTGGAAGAAAGAAATTACATTCTTAGAGAAGTACACGATGGTATATGTGGCAACCACTCTGGAGGTGGTTCGTTGGCATTAAAAGTCCTTAGACAGGGATATTATTGGCCAACCATGAAAGAAGATGCTTTCAAGTTTGTTAGGGCGTGTGATCATTTTCAACGAGTCGCTAATTATTCTAACAGTTTGTTAGGGCGTGTGATCATTGTCAACGAGTCGCTAATTATTCTAATGCCCCAACAACATCTATAACTTCATTGGCAAGTCCTTGGCCTTTCGCTATGTGGAGAATTGATCTCATTGGAGAGCTTCTCAAGGCCAAGGGGGTGTAAATTATGTCGTGGTGGCTTTACATTATTTTACGAAGTGGGCGGAAGCTATGCCATTGGAAATGATCACAGCTAAGAAAATCAAAGATTTTGTCTTCAATTCTATAGTCTGCAGATTTGGTATTCCATACAAACTCATATTTGACAATGGGAAGCAGTTTGACAGCAAAGAGTTGAGGAAGCTTTGCGAAGACTTGAACATCAAGAAAGATTTCGCTGTAGTCTATCACCCACAAAGTAATGGCCAGAAGAAGGCCATAAACAAGATCATTAAACATACTCTGAAGGCCAAGCTGGAGGAAAAGAAAGGAGATTGGCCAGAGCAAATGTCAATGGTCCTTTGGTCTTATAACACAACTCCAAGGTCTACTATGGGCGAATCCCCTTTTATGCTAACTTACGGGTATGAGGCTATAATTCCCGTAGAAGTGGGAGCTGGATCGTTGTGAAAGGATTTATTCCTTGAGGCAGATGCAGAAGTCAATCAAAGGCTCTACTTGGATTTGTTGGACGAAGCTCGAATGTCAGTTGAAACTTGCTGCATATCAACAGAGAATTGCAAGGTATTTCAATAAGAAGGTGAAGTCTATGCCTTATAAGGTGGGAGATCTTGTTTTGCGAAAAGTCATGTTGAATACCAAAATAGCTCAGCATGGAGTGCTTGGAGCTAATTGGGAAGGACCATATAGGGTTAAAGCCATACTTTGGAAGGGGACTTATCGCTTGGAAGACTTGGATGACAAGCTCATTCCCCGGGCTTGGAATGCTGAGCACTTGCAAAAATATTATCAGTAGGGTGCGACCTTGGCCCCCTCAATTTTATGACTAATTTTTATGTAATAGACTAGTAGCAAATAAATTCCTCTTAGCCTAGGGGGTAGTATATATGACTACGAACCTTGGAACTAGCTGAAGGATTAAATTTCAAATAATTTCCCCACATAGCATAGTAGTCATGGGACTGGTGTAATTTTTACACTAAAGCGCATTATTAATAAAAGAGAAAAGAGATATTTATTTACATGTTTTTTAAAATATTGGAATAAAACTATGCATCAGGTGCGCCCTAAGGGTGGAGGCGCCTTAATGAATTTTAATTGTTAAAATTATTACTCAGAAGATATGAGGGCGCTGAAAGAGATATGTCCTAAGTCCAATCATGTATGAGGATTTAGGAATAACTTTTATGTAATCTGTTTTTATTTCATTGATATTAATAAAAGACTTGTTTTGTTTTTATTGCGGGCTCTATCTATTTAAATATTTAAATAAGATATACCACAGTTTAGACTAAAGCTTTTTATGGATTGCGATGAGATCATAATAATGAGACCTAAAAGATGAAAACTCTAAACTTAAATAGTTCCTGGTCGTAGGATTACTAACTGGTAATTAATAATCCGCAAAGATCGGTACATACTATGCTTGCTTCATTAAAAGGATGTCTGTTCTCAGAGACATTTGTGTGGTGACACTATAGCTCGTATGTAGGTGCTTATTATAGAATAAGTTCACAGAACATGACTCACACAGCTGAACAACTAATGGAGTTCACTCACGTGTCAGCAGTTGTTCATATAGTGATAGTTGTACAAGTATCCTTAGACTTGAGGTCATCATAGTCATCTTGTGTACACTAAACTATGCTTTGGTTTAGTTCTTAGTCTCAAGGGACAATTATAAGGGCTCTACCGGGTATAGGAATTTGTACACGAAGATAGTGTATGATCAATAAAGGATCTACCCCTTCCAGTGTAGGAAGAGAATATTCAATGCTGATCCACTTATGTTAAGTTCAGGAATCTCTGGCCAGAGTGAATGAAATTAGAAAGGAGTTTCTAATTTACATTAAATAGAACTAAGCATAGTGAATGGGAAAGCAGGTGATTAAATAAGATAGGCTTGACACAAGTTTCATGCCTTGTATTTAATCGTGACATTGCAGGGTAGAAGGAATTAATTGTACGGTAACTACTCACTGAATAGGTTCTTGGTATTCTAAGCAGTGAATTCGTATTATCCGGATAGTCGCGATATGCTGAGAAGTATCCCTCACGATGTAGAATAAATATGATTAATTAATTAATCATATTTAATGAATTAGAGAGTTTATATAAATAATGATAAAATAGTTTTATTATTATTTATTTCTACTACCGGCTTAATATTGAACCTACAGGGTCACACCATAAAAGAGAATGATTTAATGGTGGAGAAATTAATTAATAATGGCTGATAATTATTTATTTATGAAATAAATAATTAATTGGAAAATTTAATAATTGATTAAATGAGATTTAATTAATTATAAATTAATTAAGAAAAAGTTCTTAATATTATTAATTAAGAATTTAATTTTTGGAAATTAAATCAAGTGAGAGAATTATTTCTAAAGTGTTTAGAAAAAGGATTAAAAGGTGTTTTAATTATTAGTGAGAATAATAAAGGGTTAATAATAATAATATTTTATGGGAAAATTTTCAGCTGAAAATTTTGCCTATAAATATACTATTATAGACCCTATTTTTGCCTCAACCAAAAAGATTTTAAAAAACCCTAATTCTCTCCATCTCCTCCTCCTTCATTACATCATTTTCTTGGTGGATACCGGTGGAGTGCTTCACACTTGAGGAGCAGCTGCTAAGGATCTCCGTTCATCGTTTTTGGATCGCCATTAAAGACCTCCATCTTTCTATTAACGTAAAGATTCTTAAGGTAAACATACTGAACTACGAATTAAATATTATTTTTCGCATGGATCCTGCGGAGGGTTTCATTTTTTTTAAGATTTAAATTTACATTTTTGTTGCTTTTATGTGCTAAAAACCCTTCAATGGCATCAGAGCTACTTTCGAAAAGTTTTTAATTCGTTTATGTGTTCAACTGTTTTCGATATATGAGCATGTACGTGATTCACCATGATTTGATGTTGATATAATATGCTTATATATGTATGGTTTTGAATATATGATATTCATGTGAGTTGTATAATCATAAGATGATTATGTAATCTGTATATATACTAATATATACATGATTTATATTTTTTCTAATTATGAGAATCATATTAGATACGGATTCTGAATTGGTTGCTGCAGATTTGCTGAAATCTGGGTCTGGTATCCGATTTACGCAAACGAATACCCTATTCCATAGGTAAACGAGCGTTTGAACAAAACTGATAGCTAAAGCTATCAACGACTCATCTGTAAGGCGTTTGACATCGTTTACTTCCCGTAAAACAGTGATTCTTGTTTTTCTGATTTGATCTGATTTTTCTGATTTTTGTCATATTTTCTTTTTATGATTAGATCATGGATAATATGATATGTTAAGATCAGATTATGTGTTTTAACATGCTTTTATGTGTTGTATGAGCATGGTGGATGGTTATGGCCTTTCGACCTTAGTGTAATGGTTTTGGTTTTGGTTTTAAATACGACTTGCATGTCGTCAATCTTTGTAATCATAAATCTCGAATGTAACTCGAGTTATTCTTGTAAGTTCATTAGATTAGTTTTACTTTCAATCATGTAATGTAATTGAAGGCTCAATAAGGCTATCCAATGGAGGTGATACAAAGAAGAAGACGAGGCATACAAAAAGTCTAAACAAAGAAGAAGACTTATGTAATAAGTAGTTGTATTTATTTCCATCACCATATTAGATTGACCTTGATCTTTATCATGAGCTTGATAAAGATCACATAGGATGGGGCCATAACCAAACACATTTACTTTATTGCACTTTACATTTACTTGTTTATTTAATTTTATATATGAGATATATGCATATGTTTACCATGCGATGATAGATTTAGGTGAACTTAAATCAATATAAGGCGTGCTCTAGAAAATATAGAATAGGAATCGTTTCTTGCCTTAACAATAATATTATGAATACAATCATGAAATTCTTGTGTTTATGAAACACGTAATTAAATATAAATTTTCAATATTGAGAGAAAGGATGATTCTGTCAAAAGCATATTTCTATCTGTAAGAAAGGGTTATTGAGTGATGCCTCTTGACAATGCTCCAGCCGATCTGGGAATCATCTGATTATCGATTATTGATTTGAAATATTTAATTTAAAAGGAAGAATCTCTTTATAATATGATTATGATTGTAACGTAATATAATCCCTCTAAAATTAAATAATATCAAGTAGTAATTGGCCAATGACACAACGGGCTTGTGTCGGTCATAGCCTTCCAACATGGTAGAAAGTGGTTCTTATTTTTAAATCATTGTCGTTTCATGCTACAGTCGAGGGCTTTGATTTTGAAATAAGAAATACTTGTCTATTACATAGAGATGTGTACATTGAATTAGAATCTAAAGGTCGGTACGTGCTATAGCCGTGGGTCATTGGAGACTGATTCAATTGTATGAAATATTGGGTTAGACTTGAATTAGAATATTGAGTTTGTCGTGCCACAGCCGTGACTCAATTATTCAAGAGGCTAAACTTATATTAGGGAATAACATAAGATGTAATTGACAAGAGTTGTCTGCCTATTGAACATCACATGACGTTTCGTGCCACAGCCGAGGTTGTGTGATGGAATGTAAGATCCCTATTCCCACTAGCATTATGAATGCTTAATTTTCACTTAGGGGGTTGAAAAAAATTAGATAAACTAGTGGGAGACACTTATGAATAAAGACCTGATTCATATAGTATTTTGAAATGAAATTGAATATTTGCTAAGTGTTGTTATGTGTTTATCATTTATAGATTTACTATATTCGTCATGTCTTCTGCACTATCACTCCGGAGCATACTAGATGCTCACAAGTTGACTGGTCCTAATTTAGCTGTTTGTTTTCACTGTAACAAGTTGGGGCACTGAAAGAGGAACTACAAGGTTTACCTTGCAGAATTGAAGAAGAAGAAGGGTAGTAAGACTACCGCTTCTGATTCAGGCATGTTCATGATCAAAGTTAATAAGTTACTAGGTCAAATTTCTACTTGGGTATTAGATACCGCCTGTGGTTCTCATAATTATAATTCGTTGAAAGGACTAAAGGGAAGTAGGACTCTTGAAAAAGATGAGATGATTCTACGTATGGGCAATGGAGAAAGGGTTGCGGCCATATCTGTACGATCATTTAGTTTACATATGCCTACGGGCAAGACTATTATTTTGAATAATTGTTATTACGTTCCCTCTATTGTGAGGAATATTGTTTCTATTCCTATGTTGGATGTGGATGGTTTTTCATTTATTATTAAGAATAATGAATGTTCTATCCTTAGAGATAATATTCTTTTTGGACGTGGCATTTTAAATAATGGTCTGTATGTATGTGATGTAGAGCATGATTTACTTCAGATTGAACAAACTAATAAAAAAAAGGGATGATGAAAATCTCACTTTCTTGTGGCACTGCAGACTTGATCATATTAGTGAATATAGACTGCGGACATTGCATAAGGAAGGGTTACATGACCCCTTTGATTTTGAATCATATCCTATATGCAAGGCTTATCTATTGGGTAAAATGACCAAATCTCCATTTAGTGGACATGGAGAGAGGGCTGCAGATTTGCTAGGATTGGTACACACAGATGTATGTGGACCAATGTCTACGCAAGCCATGGGTGGATTTTCATACTTCATTGCTTTCATAGATGATCGATCTAGATTCAGATATGTGTATTTAATGAAACACAAGTCTGAAGCCTTTGAAAAGTTCAAAGAATATAAGCATGAAGTGGAGAAACAAACCAAACACAGTATTATAACTCTTCGATCAGATCGAGGTGGTGAATACTTGAATGGAGAGTTTCTAGATTATCTCAAAGAAAATGGTATAGTCTCCCAGTGGACTCCTCCATATACTCCACAGTTAAATGGGGTATCTGAAAGGAGAAATCGAACTTTGTTATATATGGTTCGGTCCATGATGAGCTATGCGAATCTTCCAGTATTCCTATGGGGTTATGCATTAGAAACCTCAGCATATTTACTGAATAAGGTGCCTTCCAAATCTGTTCCTCAAACACCATATGAGATATGGAAAGAAAGGAAACCGAGTCTTAAACACGTTAAGATTTGGGGATGTCCAGCTTACGTCAAGAAAGTTGACCCAGATAAGCTGGAATCTCGATCTGTAAAATATAATTTAGTGGGATATCCTAAAGAGACTTTAGGGTATTACTTTTACACTGATCATCGGGTGTTTGTCTCCAGATATGCTACCTTCTTGGAAAAGCAGTTTATCATTGAAGGAAACAGTGGGAACAAAATTGAACTTGATAAAGTTCAAGAAGCACAAACTACTAAGGATCAAGTGGAAACACCTGTTCAGACTGAACAACCTTCTATGGAACAGGCCATTCGTAGGTCAGGGAGAGTGTCTCGCCAACCTGAGAGGTATTATGGCCTTGTCGTTGAGAATGACAATGAGTTGTCAATCATTGATGATGACGACCCTGTGACCTATAATGAGGCTATGAGTAGTGTTGACTCAGAGAAATGGCACAGTGCCATGAAATCTGAAATGGAATCTATATATACCAACCAAGTATGGACTCTGGTTGAGGCGCCTGAAGGTGTTAAGCCTATTGGGTGCAAGTGGGTATACAAAAGAAAGATTGGAGCAGATGGGGAGGTGGAGACCTATAAGGCCAAGCTCGTGGCAAAAGGATTCAGACAAAGGCAAGGGATTGACTTTGATGAAATTTTTTTGCCTGTAGCCCTGTTAAAATCAATTCGGATTTTGCTTGCGATTGCTGCTTACTACGACTATGAGATCTGGCAAATGGACGTGAAAACGGCCTTTTTCAATGGGGAACTTGAGAAGGAAGTGTATATGACACAGCCAGAGGGTTTTCTTTCCAAGAGAAATGAACACCTAGTGTGTAAGCTGCTGCGAACCATATATGGTTTAAGGCAAGCTTCTTGTAGATGGAACATCCGTTTTGATGAGACAATCAAAGAGTTTGGTTTTATAAAAAACATAGATGAACCATGTGTCGACAAGAAGGTTAGTGGGAGTGTGGTAACATTTCTTGTATTGTTTGTGGATGACATACTTCTTATAGGAAATGATATATCGATGCTACAATTAGTCAAAGTATGGCTATCAAAGAATTTCACCATGAAGGACTTGGGAGAAGCATCCTACATTCTCGGTATGAAGATCTATAGAGATAGATCTAGAAGAATGATAGGTCTTACCTAGGGTACATACATCCAGAAAGTGCTTAAAAGGTTTAGCATGGAAAACTCCAAAAGAGGTCTCATACCAATGAGCCATGGAGTGTCCCTTTCCGAAAAAATGTCTCCTATGACACCTGAGGAAAGAGAGCGTATGAGTAAGATTCCTTATGCTTCAGCAATAGGATCTATCATGTACGCGATGTTGTGTACAAGGCCTGATGTTGCTTATTCAATTAGTGTGACGAGCAGATATCAGTCCAATCCAGGTGAAGATCACTAAAAAGCAGTGAAAAACATCCTTAAGTACTTGCGAAGGACTCAGGACATTTTTCTTGTTTTTGGTGGTGAATCTGAGTTGAAAATAGAGGAGATGTCAACATTGAGAGAGTTGACACACATAACAACGTAGCAGACCCACTCACAAAGCCACTTTCTCAAAGTCACTTTGATCGTCATAAAGACAAAATGGGTATTAGATACCAGAGTGATTGGCTTTAGTACAAGTGGGAGATTGAAAGAGATATGTCCTAAGTCCAATCATGTATGAGGATTTAGGAATAACTTTTATGTAATCTGTTTTGATTTCATTGATATTAATAAAAGACTTGTTTTGTTTTTATTGCGGGCTCTATCTATTTAAATATTTAAATAAGATATACCACAGTTTAGAGTAAAGCTTTTTATGGATTGTGATGAGATCATAATAATGAGACCTAAAAGATGATAACTCTAAACTTAAATAGTTCGTGGTTGTAGGATTACTAACTGGTAATTAATAATCCGTAAAGATCGGTACATACTATGCTTGCTTCATTATGAAGGATGTCTGTTCTCATAGACATTTGTGTGGTCACACTATAGCTAGTATGTAGGTGCTTATTAAAGAATAAGTTCACTGAACATGACTCACACAGCTGAACAACTGATGGAGTTCACTCACGTGTCAGCAGTTGTTCACATAGTGATAGTTGTACAAGTATCCTTAGACTTGAGGTCATCATAGTCATCATGTGTACACTGAACTATGCTTTGGTTTAGTTCTTAGTCTCAATGGACAATTATAAGGGCTCTACTGGGTATAGTAATTTGTACACGAAGATAGTGTATGATCAATAAAGGATCTACCTCTTCCAGTGTAGGAAGAGAATGTTCAATGCTGATCCACTTATTTTAGTTCAGGAATCTCTTTCCAGAGTGAATGAAATTAGAAAGGAGTTTCTAATTTACATTAAATAGAACTAAGCATAGTGAATTGGAAAGCAAGTGATTAAATAAGATAGGCTTGACACAAGTTCCATGCCTTGTATTTAATCGTGACATTGCAGGGTAGAAGGAATTAATTGTACGGTAACTACTCACTGAATATGTTCTTGGCATTCTAAGCAGTGAATTCGTATTATCCGGATAGTCGCGATATGCTGAGAAGTATCCCTCACGATATAGAATAAATATGATTAATTAATTAATCATATTTAATGAATTAGAAAATTTATATAAATAATGATAAAATAGTTTTATTATTATTTATTTCTACTACCGGCTTAATATTGAACCTACAGGGTCACACCATAAAAGAGAATGATTTAATGGTGGAGAAATTAATTAATAATGGCTGATAATTATTTATTTATAAAATAAATAATTAATTGGCAAATTTAATAATTGATTAACTGAGATTTAATTGATTATAAATTAATTAAGAAAAAGTTCTTAATATTATTAATTAAGAATTTAATTTTTGGAAATTAAATCAAGTGAGAGAATTATTTCTAAAGTGTTTAGAAAAAGGATTAAAAGATGTTTTAATTATTAGTGAGAATAATAAAGGGTTAATAATAATAATATTTTATGGGAAAATTTTCAGCTGAAAATTTTGCCTATAAATATACTATTATAGACCCTATTTTTGCCTCAACCAAAAAGATTTAAAAAACCCTAATTCTCTCCATCTTCTCCTCCTTCATTACATCGTTTTCTTGGTGGATACAGGTGGAGTACTTCACACTTGAGGAGCAGCTGCTAAGGATCTCCGTTCATCGTTTTTGGATCGCCATTAAAGACCTCCATCTTTCCATTAACATAAAGCTTCTTAAGGTAAACATACTGAACTACGAATTAAATATTATTTTTCGCATGGATCCTGCGGAGGGTTTCGTTTTTTTTTTAAGATTTAAATTTACGTTTTCGTTGCGTTTATGTGCTAAAAACCCTTCAGAAAACCCTTCAGGCGCACCCTATAACAGGGGACGCCCAGATGGTATTTAGTCTACAAAATATAAAGCTCATAAGGCATATTATTAATTTATAACAGAAAAGGTAGATAAATATTTTGAAATATGCCAAGCAAGCACGCTTTCAAGATGAAAATATTTCAATTACGTACAAAGTCTGATGTTTATTTACAGGCGCGCCCTACAGTGAATAATGAGGACGCGTCCTTTGTAATAACCCCAATTTTTGAGAAATTTTGAAACCCTTATGAATAGTGTTTTTGCTGAACGAGAAAACTTTTCATGCCACACTATGTAGGGGTTCTGTTATGGATATTCTGAGATTTTATTAGTACTCTATATGGTATATAAGTGTATGTAAAGATCGTCATAATCCAATTCCGAACACTTTAATTTTTCCCGGAAATCCACTAGATACGGAAAGAATTGAGAAAAAGGTAACAGGATAAAAAGGATTTAAATTAAAGGATTATAGGAGAGGATCATAAAAGGAATATAATATATTGAAAAAGGTTAAGGGAACCTAAGTAATAAGATCCCGGGTATGATCCCTCAAACGATAAACGAGAACGAAAGATAAGCGAACCGTAAAACAAATAAGTGACCAAGAGACAAGCTTGTACAAGAAGCCAGGGATTGTGACATCATCAAACCACAAGGTGTGGACAAGTGGGAGCATTATGACATGTGCAAGGTGACATAGGCATGACAAAAAAAGGAAGGAATTGTTGGATGATTGTAAACCACACAAAGTTCAAGGTTAGAAGGGTAATTAACCAAAAACAAAACCAAAACAACCTAGGTAGCCAAAACAAATCAAAGCAAACACAAAATTTTTCATTCTTCAAACATTGCTCTCGGCTTTTCATCTTTTTCAAAGGAAGAAAAATCAAAAATCAAGTTCCAAGCATTGTTAAATCACAAGGTAATTATCTAAGCTTCCTTGTACATAGATATGGATATGCTATAAGTTTAAGCTCCTAATTCCTTCACCATCTCTTCCAATAAATCAAGGAAGAAGATGGTGAATAGTAACCTTCAAGAAATAACTTTAGTTTTCTTGAATTTTTATGAAAGATTAAGGTTATACAAGCAAGGATCAAGGTTCTTTAGGCATTCAAAGCTCTTGTGTTGTGTTAAAAAGCTTCAAGGAAGGTATAATCTCTTAACCAAGCTTTGTTATTGAATGTTAAGAGCATAATATGAGTATTTTAGTTCATGAGAGGCTTGATGGTTGTGTATGTAGAGATTAGTGAGTTTTGGGATGTTGTTGGAGTGGTAAATGTTGTTGTTTTGATTAAAAGAATGTAGTATAGTTAAATTCAAGCTTAGGCATAAGTATGAATGTTAAAATTTAATTGGTTGGGGTTGTTATGATGTGATAAGGATGGATGTTGGTTGTATGTTGGATTGAGGTTGAATTGGGTTGGTTTTGAACGGTTTTAAATTGGGAAATCGCGTAAACATAGCCGTCGTAACGTCCGATTTTCTTTAGACTGTTTTTGTGCATAACATTAGGACCCGAGAACCCCCTTCTAGATTATGACCATTGCCATGGTTAGATAGTTCGTGTTACGAGCTTCGTTTTGATATGTAGTTCGTTCGATTCCGATGCACGGTTTAGGAGAAACGACCGTTTCAAGTAACGGCGTTTCGCGAACGAAACTTTTCCCCTCGCCTTACTTTGAAACATAGGTTAAAGACCGAAAAGGGTTAATTAATGCATGAAACATTTATGGTAAGTGTGTTAGGCAATTGGTAAGACACTCGCGAAGGAATCGCCTTAGAACTCGTAAAGGTTAAATTACAAAAAATGGTGGAGCCGAGGGTACTCGAGTGACTTAAGAAAATCAGTAAGCACAAAACAAGCGTTAGAGTCTAAGTTAGTTAAAGTATAGATTTACAAGTGACTTTGGTTTAATTCCAACTTACTTGTTGTTTATAGGTTACCAGACTCGTCCCGAGCCATTCGTAACCCCCAGTCGCTCAGGCAAGTTTTCTACCAGTTATAACTGTTGTTGTGATGTATATAGGTATTTGCATTATCTTGCGATAGATGCATGTTGGTTAATTAGCAAATGTTGCAATATATTGAAGCATGCTGCTATGGTATATATATATGCATGCCTGTTTCGTATTCTTTCCATATATAATTGTTGATTCAGTTGATAATACCTATGCTAGAGGATAGCGGTAATTTGCATATACCCTTAGTATAGGGACCCAAAGGTGAAAATATTTTCTAAAACCGGGAGTCGAGGATCCCGAGTAGATTTTGTATATATGGATATAAATATATATATATATACTTATATATATATATATGGTCATAGTTTTCAAAACTATTAATCGAATAAGGTTTATTCGATAACTTTAACTTTATTTTATTATTGAATATTATTTCGAATATTATTCGAAGGCGTATGACTCCTTTATATTAAATGAATATTATTTTGAATATTCATTCGAGGACTTATGACTCCTTTTATTTTATTATCTGAATATTATTTGAATATTCATTCGAGGGATTATGACTCAGTTTATATTATTTAATAAATATTTTTGAATAGTCATTTGAGGATCTATGACTCCGATTATTTGCTGAGATATATTCTTTATTTTATTAAAGAATAAGGTGTCAATAATCAAACTTATTTTCGATTATTCAAATAAAGATAGTACTTTCATATAAGTATATCTTTGGTTATTTAATACTCATTTCAAGTATAAGTTTTAATACTTCTACTTCAATTATTTTATAAAGATTATTCTTTATGGGAATATTATTTAAATAATAATATTCAGACATTTTCTAAATATTCTGGGGACTGATTTACTTCATTAAATCAGCTTCACTCCAAACATTCTTAAAAATGTTTTGCGAGTCTTCAAAATGATTTTTAAAAGTTAGAGCGGATCCCAAAACTCATTTTTTTATATATTTAAGATCCTCTTTTCGAAGGGGATTTAAATACTCGCTCAAAACCTGAGGGATCCGGCTCTGTGGTGTGTTTTATATTCGCAACAAGGTTGCTGTTTTGATAAATGAATTGATTACTTACCCAACACTCGGGAAGTAAAATTCTTGGAACAAGTTAATCCATTAACAGGCATCGCCTGGGAAATATCGGTGAGTTCTCCTTTCCAAATAGATACGACTTCTTGGTGGAGCCGTATCAACAAGTTTCTACTTGGGGAAAGTGGGGACGAGCTTTACGTTTCAGAGTCATGGATTTCATCTGAACTAGGAGTGGCGTAAGTGGCCGAGTAGCGCCGGCCCAGCCTTATTATATTGGCCCAAATGGCCTGGAAGTTCCGCTAAGGCGGTCCATTCCTTAGGAGTTCAGTGTTCGGTTGACAAGTAAATCCGACAGGTTCTCCTCTACATGTAGAAAATGGTGGGGTTGTACTACTACGACTGATCATCGTAAGTGGTCTTCCTGGCGCGGAAAACTCCCGTAATGAGTTCATCATCCAATTGGATAATTTCTGCAACACTACCCAGAGCACTTCGATAGAAAGGCTACGGTTGGGCGATTGTTGAGTGTTGGCAGGGTCAAGTTTTCAAAATGATGTTTACATCAAATGAAGTATCTCGTAACTTCATTTTATTTTGATAATATTTTAAAGATTTAATCTATTCAAATCTTGTCTTATAGTCTCATCTATGTGATGAACTTTTGAAGCTAATTATAACTTGAACGGTGGTAGTTCAAGTAGTATTTGGGAAAGATATAAGTATATTGGGGTATCTTGTAACTTCATCTTTTAAACTTATATCTAATTAATAATTGTCTTATGAATGACAAAGATTTTCAAAAAAATGTTGAGACAAGGTTAGATATATGAGATCACCTTGCAACGATATTTTTATACAGTTATACACTGGGACTTTGTGTATATTATGCATGGAAGAGGACTTCCAATATTTTGAAAAGTATATATGTATATATATATATACTGAATATTTTGCGACTTCATCGCATTAAGATATCAACTTGGTTCATTTCTTTTGACCAAGACTTTCATGAGTACCAAGAGAAGGCTCATATACTATTAATCATTATACATATTATTTTGGTGGGCTTGCTGCTCACCCTTGCTTTCTTCTTTCATCACACAACAACAGATAGAAAGGATGAACATGACCAAGCTCCCGATTCGCAAGTGATTAGGAGACGTTCCGCAGTTTTCTAGAAGCATTGATGCCGCCGTAGCTGAGGTAGGAGCTACCAATAGGCTAGGCTTTCAACTTCTAATGTACCAGATTTATGTATATTTATGAATTGTAATAATGACAAAGAAATGTAAATTTATTCAGAAAACCTTTTAAGGTGTATTGGCAGATAATTGTGGAATAAAATGACTTGTGGTTATTTTTGGATGTTCATCTCTGAGACTATAACGTGTGGTGTGTGTGTTCATTGTGGGGTCACAGTACAGAGTAGTTGAGTAATTATTAAGATTGGGTGTTATTAAGGGAAATGGAACTCGTGACAACCCGGATCCCCGACCCCGGATTTGGGGGTGTTACAGAAATAGTATCAGAGCTAAGCGTTATAAACCTCAGAGATGATGTGACGTTAAGATAATAAGTTCACTAAGATAATAAGAACTCTTGCCAAGTTCATAGTCGGGCTACCTAACGTAGCACTGACAGTTAAAACCCTTACGGGAACCCTTATAAGTATCGTGATAGTAACATAGTTTGTTCTCGTATAGGGCAGTGGGGCACCAAACCTTGAGGTTCAGGAGCATCAGCATGAGGATGTTTTATTACAAGTTGGAGATCAAATTGTGAATCCGATGGAGTACCCTAATGAGGGACCGGATGAGGTTCAGATAGAGAATGTTGCGGTTGAGGATGTTATTTCGGAAAGGATTGTGGCTGAGGAGGATCTCATGGAGGATCCTGATGAGAATGAAGAAAGGACCGTTGAGGAACAGATGACCGTAGTCAGGGCGACTACCAGAGCAAGAATGGCCGCGAGGGTGGCACTAGAGGATGAAGAGTTACCAAGGGCACAAAGGTTAATGAGGGCAGAAGGAGTGGGGCCTTCCACGACCCCAATTATACCAGTATCAGACCCTCTTCCAGAGGCTCCTGTAGACACCCATGAGGTTCCACCAATTCCTGTTCCCTCCCCTGTACAGAGCCCAGCACATACTGAGGAAATGCCACCTTTATCCCCGGAACCATTGTCACCTGATACCGTGCTTGGTTATCCATTTGGATCTCCTGGGTCTGCACCACCTGCACCCCCTGGACTGCTAGATGCTACCACTCAGGCTTCTCTTATCGCTGATTATCATATGACTTTGGGTGGCCTGTCAGAGGCCCGGAATGTTAGGAGTGATCTGTTGGATTGACTTACTGCACCAAGGATTGAGGGTGGGATACTTCCGGCAGGATTAGCGTATAGCATGGAAAGGATTGAGGCTACCACCCGTGTTACAGCTAGAGGCCATCTTGAGGGTCAAGTTGATCCAGCTCTACTTGCGACTATCTTAGACCTCATCACCTCTGTGATGGAGCAGGTTAGGGATGTCGTGCGTGCTCGCATCTCTTAATCCATGGTAGTGTGCAGAGCCAGAGCAATCAAACAAGGGTTTCATGTAGCACCGCTTTTGGAGGATTAGCCTAAGTTATGAATGATTAGTTTTAATAACGAGATGACTATCTATGGTAGTACTTTTAGGATAGGAGCGATAAGTTCATATGATGTAATCCTCTTTAATATGTTCAGTTGTTGTACCCTCGAACAAATGGTTATGTATATATTCGTTAATTTCAGTTTAGATCAGTTTGTTTGTGATAAATCACATTGTTAATTGCTCTATTAACACTTAAGAGAGTGTCATGAAGTTTATCGAACTTAAGAATTCATAATTTGCAATCGTGCAAGGACTAAACGAGGGGAAGACTTAAGCAAAGTAAGTAAGACAAATATCCGGAGATTCTCAAAATTTTCCAAGTAATATGCCCCCACAAGGAATAAGATTAAGGGCAAACCTTGAACGTGATAATCAGGGAGGTCGCAATTAAGATATAAAGAACCCGGAATATAATAAAGTGGAAAATGAAGATTTTAAATTAAAAGATGACTCCAATTATGGGGAGTAGGAAGAAATATTTAGACTAAGAAAGCAAAAGTCGAGTGAGATAAGGAGACCCGAGACGGTACTCCTATACGGAAATTCATGAACCTGTCTAAACAGAACTTATATTTTATTCCCAACCACCACCTTGAGGAAACAATGTGGTGTGAAATTCTTTCATGACCTTTAAATCGCTAAGCTCTCAGAGTTCCAAGGAACAGGCTGACCCAGCCGAGGCAAGAGCCTGGCTAAAGGAAATATAGGAATCATTTGAGATTCAAAATGATTGATGAACCACAAAAGACCATTTTTGTCACTTACCCTCCTAAGAGAGAGACCACCCGCTGGTGAAAGACCAAGAAAGGCACGGAGCCAGAGGTTAGAATAAACTGATTTAAGTTCAGTCAATTGTTTTCGGGAAAGTAATTCCCAAAGATAAGGAGATAGTGTAAAAGCTTTAGAGCCAGAACAAAAGCAGACGAGTATGATGAATTATGAATCTAAGATATAAAAGTTGTCAAGATTCGTTCTGAGGACACGAATCCAGAATGACGGGATGGTTGAAATCAATGCTTATGTAGTGTTGGTTCATGTAATGGTTGTAATGGAAACGAAAATAAAAAGAAACTGAAGTGGAAAGGAATATAAAGGCGATAGAGTTGGAGGAATGATAAGGAAGATGGGTATGAGGAAACCTTAAAGACTTGTAGCAATAGAAATAATAAAGTATGTAATCGTCAGGATGAGGGTGATTTACCATGAGTTAAAATTGATGGTTGAAGGCCTAAGAGATACATATATTTTATCCCCTTTAAGTTGGGAGGATTCAAGGAAACCTTTAGATAGTTCGAAGGATAAATAATAAGACGCGGATAGACTAAGGAGACAAGAAAGTAAGAAAGTAGGAAAATTGGATGAAGGAAGTGACCTTCAATAATGTGAAATGTAAGACCGGTGGCTCGATACTCAGAAAGGGAGACGCCAGGTATGAGAGATATCCCAACATTAAGGTGACTGTTGAGATAAACAACAAATGTAAATAAGGAATTATTAAGAAGAAGTTCACGTTGAACACGACCAATATCTTCCAGAACATCCATGTTATCATTACCAAATCAGGAAAGAAAAGCGGATGACCCTTGTTATCTTTTGGAGGCCATATGGATTGACCTCAATTTGAATAAGGATGCTATTATGAAGTTAGGTATAGACTATCGAGGTGGGAATGATGAATAAGATAATCTATCAAGGATATATGACTTGATTTGTCCAAGGAAGGATGCAAGTACCTTTTAAAGATGGGATTAAGGATATAACTTCGATAACTTAAAATGAATCCTAGGGGAATGCATAAAGGTTGGCATTTCACCCTTAATAGGGACAGTATGAGTTTTGACAGTATGATTTGGAAAGGGTTAATGTAACAACAACCTTTAAGAATCAGTGGAGAAATTTTTCAGAAGTATATAGACAATGGTTCTAGTAATAGTAAATGGTATTTTAATATGCCCTATATCTAGGGAATACAGGAGGAACGATTGAAGGATAACCTTAGAGGTTTTACAAGGAGAAAGGTAATATTCAAAATTTTCAAGAATAGAAATGTTGATAAAGGAAATATGACGTAATTATATGTTGCCAAGTGGGGCACGTGTTAAACCACGAGAAAGTATGGATCGAACCAGTAATGGTCGAAATTATTCAGGACAATTAGGACTTAAGATAAAAGATGTTCTAAGTATGATTGAGAGTCAGTCTTGACAGTGATTAGCCTCTAAAGAATGAGACAATAACTTATGGAAAAATGGTGATATTTTTTTTCCCATCTGATTTTAAGGAAAACATCTTCACTCAAGCAGTGATCGGAAATAAGGTAGAAAATTTATTTGGAGGTGGTTAAAATGACATTGACTGTAAGGAAATTTTACTATCAGGAAAGGCCAAAGAGGTGGCCGACACTTTAAAGGTAAGTGGATAATTATAGGCGCGTGTGCCAAAAGAATACAGTGATGATGGTTAAAAATGTGAAGGTTGAATTATGGTTTGGAAGATTGACATTCCTTCTGATGACTGTGCAATACCCAACCGTAATAGTAGTTGGTAAAGGTTTAATTCGTGTAATCGCCATGAACGGGCTATCTATCTTAGAAGGTCCTATCTTGAGATAAGCCAGGACCATGTTTCAAAAAGGACTAGATGAACCCTTGAGTTAATTCTTCTATTTAGGGCGTATGATTAAGAATGGTATTAACCAGCTATCGTTGCTTTGATTGAAACTCTTCTGCACTTTTATCTGCTTCATGTCATGTATGTATGTCAGGATCAGGAGTGTTCTTCATGAATCAGGAATGGTGATTATGTTACCTCCTTAGAAGGATTTGATACGAGATGTATGGACTCTGTATGGTTAGCTATTAAGACTTCAGGGAAAATGAATGACTACAGTGGGTCAGTGGTGGACCATAGTAAGGCAGCAATGATTCTGCGAGTAGTGAGCTGATTACAACCATGAGAGTTGTATTGGAATGGGTGTTGAGATTGAGTACCACTAATCGGGTCGTGGTAGTGTATAAGTTATCATTGATAGACTAATTAAGTAGAGTATCTACCTGGTGAATAATTATTCTTTCTTATCAATAGAGAATCGTATTATTATACGAGGAAGGTTGCGGTGCGAGCATAGAATCCTAGTAACGGTGATATATAGAATGAGATCCCAGATTCGATTTTCGATGTCGAGGGAGTTTCAAAGGTGATTATGTATAAGCTCGAGGAAGAGCATGGGTCCATAGAATGATGGACGGGATAGCGAAAATATTTAGGCACGTGAAATGCGATGCTATAATACTTGATGTTGATATAAATACCTATATGTTTTGTTCTTCTATGACAAACCTCTATAGTTCAGAGGTAGATTCCAAGCCAGATATTTTGTGGCAGTATATTTTTTTTTTCATATATACAATTCTCTTCAATTCGTTCTTTTCTCTTCTTTTCATTTCATGTAAGCTGAGAAGAACAACCCTTCCAGAAAGGGGAGGTATTGCCGAATGACTATCTATCTGTGTGATAGAAGCCTAGTAGGATACCAGCTATTGTTTAATTGCTTGTAAAGTACTAAAGGCTGGCCACCTTCTGTACTAACTAAGCGATATAACAAGTGTTCATGATCATAGTGATCTCTCAACAAATTCCTTTACTTCTATATGAAGGATTAAGCTTCCAAAGATAGAAGCAGCTGAAAAAGGAGTAGTAAAGTTATGGTGGTATTCAGAATGGAAACACGTTCATGATACTAAGGTTGACGTGGTTATTAAAAGGTTATAAGACGCTAACGAGCAAAAGTATAACCAGTATAATATTAGGAACGGAAGGTGATAGCGATTACGAACTGGAAAAGAATTGGTATTGAGAAGCAAAAGCTCTAATGCTAAAAGCTATAATGAGAGTCTGTGCAATAGACTTGAAAGAATTTGGAATGATCACTTAACACAGATTAAGTTATATCACGACAATAGATCATATATCAGTATTGAGATATCGCCTTATGAGATCCTAGAGGGAAGACAATGTCGATCTCCCTTATGTTAGGATGAAGTTGTAGAGCGCAAGATGCTCGGACCCGCAGTAGTCCAAAGGACCAAGGATATGATAATCTAATCAGAGGATGGCTGGTAGTAGCCCAAGATGGGAACACGAAGTATGTTGGTTTAACACGAAAGGACAAGGAATGGGAAATAGGGGACCTAGTAATGTTATAGGTATCCCTTGGAAAAAAAAAGATTGATGAGGTTCGGAAAGAAAGGAAAGCTAAGTCCACGAATTGTTGGACCCTGGGATATACTAAGACGTATTGGGAAGTTAGCATATGAGTTAGCCCTAACCCCAAACATGTAACAAGTTCGTAACGTGTTTCACGTATCAATGTTAAGGAAGTGTAATTCAGATGCCAGATAAATAGAGGCATATGAGCGCATAGATATGCAACCCCACGTAACCTATATGGAGCAACCAGGAAGGGCTATAGAGTAAAAAGGAACAAGTGCTTAGGGGAAGGATTATCAAACTAGGCAGAGTTTGGTGGCAGGACCACAATATGGGAAAATTTACTCGAGAGTTAGAAAGTGTAATGCTAAGAAAGTATCCCCATTTGTTTTCTATTTGATTCCGGGACGGAATCCTTTTAAGGAGGGGAGACTGTAATAACCCCAATTTTTGAGAAATTTTGAAACCCTTATGAATAGTGTTTTTGCTGAACGAGAAAACTTTTCATGCCACACTATGTAGGGGTTCTGTTATGGATATTCTGAGATTTTATTAGTACTCTATATGGTATATAAGTGTATGTAAAGATCGTCATAATCCAATTCCGAACACTTTGATTTTTCCCGGAAATCCACTAGATACGGAAAGAATTGAGAAAAAAGTAACAGGATAAAAAGGATTTAAATTAAAGGATTATAGGAGAGGATCATAAAAGGAATATAATATATTGAGAAAGGTTAAGGGAACCTAAGTAATAAGATCCCGGGTATGATCCCTCAAACGATAAACGAGAACGAAAGATAAGCGAACCGTAAAACAAATAAGTGACCAAGAGACAAGCTTGTACAAGAAGCCAGAGATTGTGACATCATCAAACCACAAGGTGTGGACAAGTGGGAGCATTATGACATGTGCAAGGTGACATAGGCATGACAAAAAAAGGAAGGAATTGTTGGATGATTGTAAACCACACAAAGTTCAAGGTTAGAAGGGTAATTAACCAAAAACAAAACCAAAACAACCTAGGTAGCCAAAACAAATCAAAGCAAACACAAAATTTTTCATTCTTCAAACATTGCTCTCGGCTTTTCATCTTTTTCAAAGGAAGAAAAATCAAAAATCAAGTTCCAAGCATTGTTAAATCACAAGGTAATTATCTAAGCTTCCTTGTACATAGATATGGATATGCTATAAGTTTAAGCTCCTAATTCCTTCACCATCTCTTCCAATAAATCAAGGAAGAAGATGGTGAATAGTAACCTTCAAGAAATAACTTTAGTTTTCTTGAATTTTTATGAAAGATTAAGGTTATACAAGCAAGGATCAAGGTTCTTTAGGCATTCAAAGCTCTTGTGTTGTGTTAAAAAGCTTCAAGGAAGGTATAATCTCTTAACCAAGCTTTGTTATTGAATGTTAAGAGCATAATATGAGTATTTTAGTTCATGAGAGGCTTGATGGTTGTGTATGTAGAGATTAGTGAGTTTTGGGATGTTGTTGAAGTGGTAAATGTTGTTGTTTTGATTAAAAGAATGTAGTATAGTTAAATTCAAGCTTAGGCATAAGTATGAATGTTAAAATTTAATTGGTTGGGGTTTTTATGATGTGATAAGGATGGATGTTGGTTGTATGTTGGATTGAGGTTGAATTGGGTTGGTTTTGAACGGTTTTAAATTGGGAAATCGCGTAAACATAGCCGTCGTAACGTCCGATTTTCTTTAGACTGTTTTTGTGCATAACATTAGGACCCGAGAACCCCCTTCTAGATTATGACCATTGCCATGGTTAGATAGTTCGTGTTACGAGCTTCGTTTTGATATGTAGTTCGTTCGATTCCGATGCACGGTTTAGGAGAAACGACCGTTTCAAGTAACGGCATTTCGCGAACGAAACTTTTCCCCTCGCCTTACTTTGAAACATAGGTTAAAGACCGAAAAGGGTTAATTAATGCATGAAACATTTATGGTAAGTGTGTTAGGCAATTGGTAAGACACTCGCGAAGGAATCGCCTTAGAACTCGTAAAGGTTAAATTACAAAAAATGGTGGAGCCGAGGGTACTCGAGTGACTTAAGAAAATCAGTAAGCGCAAAATAAGCGTTAGAGTCTAAGTTAGTTAAAGTATAGATTTACAAGTGACTTTGGTTTAATTCCAACTTACTTGTTGTTTATAGGTTACCAGACTCTTCCCGAGCCATTCGTAACCCTCAGTCGCTCAGGCAAGTTTTCTACCAGTTATAACTGTTGTTGTGATGTATATAGGTATTTGCATTATCTTGCGATAGATGCATGTTGGTTAATTAGCAAATATTGCAATATATTGAAGCATGCTGCTATGGTATATATATATGCATGCCTGTTTCATATTCTTTCCATATATAATTGTTGATTCAGTTGATAATACCTATGCTAGAGGATAGCGGTAATTTGCATATACCCTTAGTATAGGGACCCAAAGGTGAAAATATTTTCTAAAACCGGGAGTCGAGGATCCCGAGTAGATTTTGTATATATGGATATAAATATATATATATATATATACTTATATATATATATGGTCATAGTTTTCAAAACTATTAATCGAATAAGGTTTATTCGATAACTTTAACTTTATTTTATTATTGAATATTATTTCGAATATTATTCGAAGGCGTATGACTCCTTTATATTAAATGAATATTATTTTGAATATTCATTCGAGGACTTATGACTCCTTTTATTTTATTATCTGAATATTATTTGAATATTCATTCGAGGGATTATGACTCAATTTATATTATTTAATGAATATTTTTGAATATTCATTTGAGGATCTATGACTCCGATTATTTGCTGAGATATATTCTTTATTTTATTAAAGAATAAGGTGTCAATAATCAAACTTATTTTCGATTATTCAAATAAAGATAGTACTTTCATATAAGTATATCTTTGGTTATTTAATACTCATTTCAAGTATAAGTTTTAATACTTCTACTTCAATTATTTTATAAAGATTATTCTTTATGGGAATATTATTTAAATAATAATATTCAGACATTTTCTAAATATTCTGGGGACTGATTTACTTCATTAAATCAGCTTCACTCCAAACATTCTTAAAAATGTTTTGCGAGTCTTCAAAATGATTTTTAAAAGTTAGAGCGGATCCCAAAACTCATTTTTTTATATATTTAAGATCCTCCTTTCGAAGGGGATTTAAATACTCGCTCAAAACCTGAGGGATCCGGCTCTGTGGTGTGTTTTATATTCGCAACAAGGTTGCTGTTTTGATAAATGAATTGATTACTTACCCAACACTCGGGAAGTAAAATTCTTGGAACAAGTTAATCCATTAACAGGCATCGCCTGGGAAATATCGGTAAGTTCTCCTTTCCAAATAGATACGACTTCTTGGTGGAGCCGTATCAACAAGTTTCTACTTGGGGAAAGTGGGGACGAGCTTTACGTTTCAGAGTCATGGATTTCATCTGAACTAGGAGTGGCGTAAGTGGCCGAGTAGCGCCGGCCCAGCCTTATTATATTGGCCCAAATGGCCTGGAAGTTCCGCTAAGGCGGTCCATTCCTTAGGAGTTCAGTGTTCGGTTGACAAGTAAATCCGACAGGTTCTCCTCTACATGTAGAAAATGGTGGGGTTGTACTACTACGACTGATCATCGTAAGTGGTCTTCCTGGTGCGGCAAACTCCCGTAATGAGTTCATCATCCAATTGGATAATTTCTGCAACACTACCCAGAGCACTTCGATAGAAAGGCTACGGTTGGGCGATTGTTGAGTGTTGGCAGGGTCAAGTTTTCAAAATGATGTTTACATCAAATGAAGTATCTCGTAACTTCATTTTATTTTGATAATATTTTAAAGATTTAATCTATTCAAATCTTGTCTTATAGTCTCATCTATGTGATGAACTTTTGAAGCTAATTATAACTTGAACGGTGGTAGTTCAAGTAGTATTTGGGAAAGATATAAGTATATTGGGGTATCTTGTAACTTCAACTTTTAAACTTATATCTAATTAATAATTGTCTTATGAATGACAAAGATTTTCAGAAAAATGTTGAGACAAGGTTAGATATATGAGATCACCTTGCAACGATATTTTTATACAGTTATACACTGGGACTTTGTGTATATTATGCATGGAAGAGGACTTCCAATATTTTGAAAAGTATATATGTATATATATATACTGAATATTTTGCGACTTTATCGTATTAAGATATCAACTTGGTTCATTACTTTTGACCAAGACTTTCATGAGTACCAAGAGAAGGCTCATATACTATAAATCATTATACATATTATTTTGGTGGGCTTGCTGCTCACCCTTGCTTTCTTCTTTCATCACACAACAACAGATAGAAAGGATGAACAGGACCAAGCTCCCGATTCGCAAGCGATTAGGAGACGTTCCGCAGTTTTCTAGAAGCATTGATGCCGCCGTAGCTGAGGTAGGAGCTACCAATAGGCTAGGCTTTCAACTTCTAATGTACCAGATTTATGTATATTTATGAATTGTAATAATGGCAAAGAAATGTAAATTTATTCAGAAAACCTTTTAAGGTGTATTGGCAGATAATTGTGGAATAAAATGACTTGTGGTTATTTTTGGATGTTCATCTCTGAGACTATAACGTGTGGTGTGTGTGTTCATTGTGGGGTCACAGTACAGAGTAGTTGAGTAATTATTAAGATTGGGTGTTATTAAGGGAAATGGAACTCGTGACAACCCGGATCCCCGACCCCGGATTTGGGGGTGTTACATCCTTTGTATGGGAATATTTTAGAAAAACTCAATTGGGAAGTTTATGAAGGGAAAGCAAGTAATGCATTTACAGAAAAAACTAAAAAAAAGTCAGCACAATACAGGGTGCACCCTAACGGTAGAGGCGCCTTGACAGATTTATTTTGAAAAATTTCTATCAAAAAGATTACTTCTGGACCCAATATTTTTTATCTATGATCTAAAATGTTAGTACGCGCCTTAAAGAAAGGAGTTCTATAGACTATAAGGCGCGCCTTAACCATGAAGGTGCCCCATACATTTGGTACTTAGAAACTTTTGCTTGCAAACATGAATTTTGCCCCTATATACTTATTAAATGGCATAAAACTGGTAAGGATAACTGTAAAAAAGGAGTAAAGCCAAAGGATTGTCATAATGCAAAACAAAAAGTAGCGAAATACTTAGTCTTACAACTTTGCACAACATCAAAGGAGGGCTGGCTCCTCAAAGTATTAAAGTATTTAGTTCAAATAGGATTTAAAAGAATCAGGGTGCGCCCTGAGGGTCATTGGTTGGAGGAATTGATTGGAGAGGTACTAAGGGATCAACCTCAAGCACGTCCTTGGCAGGTTCATCAGTGGGCGCGCCTTCTTCCTCTTCCAGGCCATGTTCAATCCTCTTCTCCTAAATCTCCTTGGCAAACTCCTTCTTGGAATCCACCATTTCAACAACCGTTTCCTCGCCAAATTTCTTGAAAGTATACTCAGGATCATTCACTACGAATCCAATCCTGTAGAAATGGAAACCATTGGCAAAGGCTTCGTCTGTTATCATCCTTCTCTCCTCCATCCACCCATTCTTCTCTTGATCCTCAAGGTGCTCCACCTTCAGTTTTGTCTCAGCTAGCTCTGTGTGGAGAGACTCAGCCTTTTTGTTGGCAGTATCAAGTTGAGAAGTCAAGTTTGCCACTTCTCCCTTAAGAAAATAAATCTTGGAGTCTTTTGCCTTGATGTCCTTGGAGTGGAGGAAATCTGTGTCCATGAGAGTGTTCTGTAAGATGTTGTTATCTCCTTGAAGCCTCTCCAGGTGCGCCCATCTTGGGATGAATGAAGCATAAGCTAGAAAGAGGCTTTGACAGAAGCTCTGATGGATTACTCCAAGCTCATTGCATGTCATTTCCCTACTTCCTCGTCGGTCACATAAAGTGATCCTACAGGGCCGAGTTGGTTAAGTACAGAAGAAGAGTTGGTGGGCGCACCCTCTGTTCGGGGTCTCTTAGATGCGCCTGGTTGCTCAGTTAAATCTACCACAGTCCTTTTTGGGACAGGGGTAGGTTGGAGAACAGAAGGAGTAGGAATTGTTGTTTGAGCTTTGGGTGTATCTTTCCTTGGCGGTTTGGACTTGGATTTGTCGCTAGGACGCGCCCCAAATGACTTGGGAATCCTAGGAGGATCCATTTCTGCATAAAACATATGAAAAATATTAGTAGACATAGCAAAAAGGCGCGCCTAGCAGCTAGGGCACACCCAAACAAGATTAAAATTGCTATTAAAGAGGTAATACATGTGTTTTTGATATACAGAAGTAGCAAATGAAGATAAATGCAAGTATGAGGCGAATAAAGTACAATGTGCTATATACGACAGTAAAATGAAGCATAGAGAGGATGCGCCCTAAAGGGAAAGCACGCCTTTACAAGTACTATTATTATTCAAACCTAATGGGGGTTCACTTTGGGTGGTGCTATCTTCATGTTCTTCTTCATCTTCTTCATCATCACTGTCAACTTCTACAACAAGAGTAAGGGGAACGCCTTTCTTAAACTCTGTATACCTACATTTAGTCCCAACACAATCAGACAGTATGCCAACTCGCATTAGGTTGGACTCTGTGATGAGTGTCTTCAAATTCCATCTCTCTGCAGCAATCTTAAGTATGGCTTCCGTCCTTTCTTTGGGCGCGCCCTCAAGTTCCCGTACAGAGGGCTTGTCTGGTGCAGAAGGGAAGGATAACATGAGAACAAAAGAAAGAAAAAAAAGTTGAAAATAAAAAGAAATAAGTAGGGCGCACCCTTACTTGGATCTGTGTTGAACTGGATCCTAATTCTAGGAACATCATATAAGTAGAAGAAGTTTTCTTTCCATCCCTTCTCGTGGCTGGCATTTCCTGATGAGAAGTCCTTCTTATTATGCTGCTTGTCCACAATCAGATAGTAGTAGCCATGATCAGACTTCCTGAGGCTGAAGAAATGGCTAACTTCTTCCATAGAATGTGCAGGGAATCCTAGGTCCATGTACATAATGTACAGTGCTAGAACGAGTTTGTAGCTATTGGGAGATAATTGAAGAGGGGCCAAGTCATATAACTCAATCACATCCCTCAAGTAGGGATGAAGGGGCGCGCCCATACCTAAAGACACCAGTTTTGGGCTTGTAACCATTCTGGGAATCCTAAAGTTCCTACCATAATTAAAAATGTGGGGACGCATCATACTAAGAGGGTGTGCCCAAATACCCTCCATGTCATAGAAATCCATTAACCATTCGAGTTGTTCATCTGAGCAGTTAGATGAAAGTCCTACACATTCAATTTCCCCTGTTCTTTTCTAAATCTTTTCTTCACGGCCTAAGTGCATACCTCATACTTGCTCCATTTGAAGTCTACCTCACTGTCAGAGATCTCCCAATGTTCGAAAGGGATAGGAGAAGGGGTGAGAGAATTATAAAATTGATAAGTGTCCTCATCAAATAAGTTTGCTTTTCCCGTCATTAAAGTCCTCCTTAGGCGAGCCCTCGGAATTAGGAAAGGAAGGCGCGCCCTGAGTTTGCTGTGGAGATAGACTTGGAGAGATTGATTAGTAGGAGTCTTTAGATGAGCATGTACCAACATTAACCCCAATCTCAGTACTTCTGTACCTATCTGTGTTCATCCCCTCCAGCCAGTCATCATCATCGAATTCTGTACTAACAGGAGCAGGAGACCTTTCTTTTTGAATTAGTTTTTGCTTTCCTCTCCTTTGAGCTGAAGGAAGATTGTCCATAAAAGAGCTGTTTGAAGAGTCTGCTATTAGTTTGCCTTCTTTAGACTCTTGAGCGAGGCGCGCCACATGATGTAAGAACTCGGGAGTATGGTAAGCGTTTAGAGGCTGAGGCTCGAAGTAAGAATTAGGAGGAGAATATATCCCAAGATTAGAAAGGAATTCCTTGAAGGGATGAAATGGAGAAGGCGCGCCCTCCTTTTCCAGCTGTCAAAAGAAAATCAAAAACCATTGAGGGCGTCCAATTCAGAAAGAGGAGAAGAAAATATGAATAGCAAATAGTAGAAGGCATGCATTGAGAAGATAGCATGCCCCCATTCAGAAATTGCATGTGTTGGGTTAAGCTAAAAGTGTTTATCCTAGTTACCATTTAAGGCACGCCCTAAGTTAAGACGCCAAGTGAGAATTTGTGCTTCTAAATTATAACGCAACAAGAAAAATATTAAAAAAAGGAAGACGCGCCTTAACCGGGAAGGTATGTCAAAAGCTTAGAATCTAAGTACACTATTGATAATAAAGTGAGATGGCGCGCCCCAGATAAACGGGAGGGCACGCCCTAAGCTGTTGGCTCGCCTAAGCAAATTTTACGATATAATAAATTCGTTGAAAGTCTAAATTGGATATAGAGCAATAACAGTTGAAATTCTTAAAAACATGGAATTGAAATGCAAAATCCCGAAATTATGGATCTAAACTGCAGAATCCATATATGTGCGGGTATACACATAGATATATATAGAACTATACATACACATACACACAATAGTTGATTGAGGAATACATAAAATAAACAAGTAAGATGAACAGTTGCAGTCTAAATTTGCCTATTATGCTTGATAGAAATTAAAGGAAAGAGAAGAATCGTTTACTGTTGTGTTTAATAAAAAGGTTGGCCGGATAAAATTAAAGAAATGATCAGAGAATAGGGCTGATTCCGAGCAAAAGATAATCCCTCCGGTGTTGATACTTTTAGAGAAAAGGGGAAAGTGAAAAGGGAGAGAAAGTAAAAGTAAAAAGTAAAATAATGAAAAGTTACTTGTATTTATAACTGAAAGGGACGTATGACAGCTGTCAATCACATCCATCATGTCGATCACGATTCCTGAGAAAGATGGAACCGTTTTAAACCGTTCAAAGTCCAAAGGACGCGCCCTCGTGAAGGCGCGCCCTCTCTAATTATTACAGTAATTTGAATTTTGGGATAAAAAATAGTTATGTGTTCCAAGACGTGCCCAATTGAAGGTGCGCCCTGTAACATAGTGCTGATAATACATAAGTTTATACAAATTTAGATAAAAGACAGGTAAAAATTCCAATCCCATTTTTAATAGCATATGGAATTTGTGGGATAGTTGTTATGCCCAAAAATTGGTATAAACATTATTCATGTCAAAATCAGACAAAGTGGTCAGAATTGAGATATGAATGCCTAAAATTAAGGAAAAGATAAGACAAGTTTCCTTTTTGTAAGGAAAGTAGGTGTGCCCTGTGAGTAGGGGAGGACGCGCCCTGTATTACGAAGGATTGATGGTAAAGTGCATCTGTAGATACTGAAGGCACGCCCTCACCAAATGAGGGAAGCGCGCCTTGTTGATTGGAAGGGAGATTTAGAATAATTCTCTAAGGGTTGACCCCTTACCTATGGAAAGTCTTAGGGTGCGCCCTAAGTAGAAGAGATAGCTTGCATAGAGATTTCAGCATGGCTGCTTGGATGGATTCATTGGGTGATTCAAGGAAGGTATAGATTATTATTACTAACATATTTGATGTAGGTACTCTATTGAAGAACTCCTTTCTGTAATGTAACCAAAAGAAGGCGGTGTCCGTGATCAGAGACCTCCAAAGGTATGCCTGGACGGAAGGCTTCCTCCTATAGTCAATGAGTGTCCTCATTGGGGATGTGGGTTAAATTCCGGTGTGTGCTTTAGGAGCTCTGTCTCTATAGTCAATGGGTGTTCTCGTTGGGCGATTTTGAAGTATCCTGCATTTTGCACCTAAAAGCTTGGGATCACTTGTCCTGCAATCTGGTAGGGGCTGCTTATCTGGGGGACAAGGATACATCCAACATTTGGGGTGAACCACGGCTATACCTGCGTCCACGGACTAGAGAAATAACTGGTAGCGGAGGGTTATCCTTGGCCAGGGAGATGCCTTATTTGTGAAGTCTCAAAGCCGTGGACGAGCCTTGGGCCTTAGTGGTTGGGACTCATCGGCGGACATTCCTAAAGCTAGTAGAAGACGGTTTCCAGTAGGTTTCCTACTGGGCCTCGGGACAAGAGATCTAAGCCCATTAGGTTTCTTGTTCCCTAAGAACTACGTTGGCTTGATTCCCTATAAATAGGGATACGTAGGCAAATTGAAAGGGGTCAGAAGCGAGAGCGCAAAGGAGCCACCACTAACCCTAAGCAATCCCAGCCACCAATAATCACAAACACCAAACACTGTTCACAAAATCCGATGATTATTGTTCACGTTTTCCGACGAGGAACCATCGTCACATATCTTGTTTCCGGCTACGAACCTCAAACTTTGTTGCTACCAAATTCCTCCGTCAACATAAATTACTTTTGATACAAAATAAATTCCAATTTTATGTTGATTTATTCAATATAAATTGAAATATTTCAGTCAAATTAGGACAAACTGGGTATTTGTACATCATCTCGATAAGTCACTATCTAGTTCTCGATAAGAGTCAGGAAAGTGACATCTCGATATGAGTTTATAAATTCACATGACTTCTCGATAAGCAAATATCAACCGTTTATTCCTACTTCTCGACAAGTCACTTCCTTTTTTTATAAATACCCAGACATCTCGCCATAACCCCTCTTTACGCTTTCGAGATCTCAATTGACCTAGCTTTTGCAAAACTTAACCGCTCTCAATCATTTCAAGTTCTTTCTCTCTCAAATTTCTTACCCATTCAAACTCATACACTTACGATGGATGCAAACAATGTTAGAGATGTTATCCCAAAGGACGGTACCAACTACCTAGCTTTCACTGTTGCTAACCAATCTCCTGACCAATTTCTGGGGGAACCAATTTCTAGATCATTTATATAACCAATTTCTGGATCGTTTATATATCTCACAACCCTAAAGAGGGAAGGCACATTAAAATACATATTCATATCGATTAATATTTGCATGTAGTAAGCAGCAGACAAAAATGAATTCATTATTTTAAATGAAATCATCCCTATAACCTCATACTAATTAAACATCATAATCTTAGAGAACATTATTTTATAATGCTATCATATACAATAAGATTTAAATCAGAATTTTTACCTCTTACAATAGCTTTCTGGTCACCGGAAGTCTCAACTCACCCTTGCCCTATTATCCTCAACGCTCTCCAAGCTCCTTTGGATATTCTTGGCTGGATGCAGGAGTCCTCACACGGTCTCTTCCGTATTGCTATTTCCCAAGGTATTATTTTCCTGAATTAATCCTGATTGTGTATGATACATATAAAATAATCTTTTCTATTATTATGATGTATTCTTAGTAGAGTTTATAGAGAGTGAAGAAGTTTAGCCAGACATATTCAAAGAGAGAATTGAACTTCAGAAATTTTTTTGATATCCTTTACATTTTATGTATGGACTTATTTATAGTAGTCCTTCTATATGGTTACAGATTACCGGGATAATCGGTTTCTTTTACATAATTACTAATAATTCTCTTTTGCAGGTTTTTTCCACGAATCTTTTATTTTCTTTGTTTGCCATTTCTTTGTCTGCCATTTCTTCTTTTGTCGTCTCTTCATATTTTCTTCATCTTTATCTTCTGTGTCTGCCATGATATCTTGCAGGATCTGTCATCTTTTCCAGGGAATCTGCTTTTCCTTTTCTTCTTTTTCCATTTTTGTCATTTTGCCTTGATATTTTATTGTTGAAAGGAATCTTTTATCTTCTGGTAATATAGCTCTTTCATATTTTTTGGTTTTCACCATTCAATTTACAGTGTTTTGGTGTATCACACCATTTTTGTATCATGCAAAGGGATCAGAATTCCCTTTATCATTATCTTTTAGACTGATAATAGGTCTCTTTCTAGGACCTGTTATTCTTTGATAATATTCAGTAGTACGTTTTGCATGATTATATTTCAGGTTTTCTATTTTATCAAGCATTATCTCTAATGCCATAGTACCTGAATTTTGTATAGTATTATCATAATATAAGGTTATTATACTTTCGGTGAAACCTCCACCATGGCTTTCAGAAATGATTATAACTTTCCGAGCTCGTAGTATATCTTGTATTTTGGACCTGAGGGTAGCTAGACCAATGGCTCATTTTTCACATAACCATTCTTGGAATTTGTTAATATCACAGGGATTTGGCAATTTCAAGCTTTTGGTTTCTCCCACAATATCTGCCATATTCCTTCCTAATTTGAATAGTTGGCATATTACTATGGGTTTTCCAACCAGATCAGTTGATGCATCAAAAACTTGTATTCCGTATGAGTCTGCTCCCATTTCCCGTACCATAGCTTCCATGGATTTGACAATTATACTTGGTAGTTTTGATATACAATACATGGTTTCATTTGTTAAGATCTTGTCAACAAAACCATGTATAAACAGGTTATAGACTATGTCAGGTTTTGCATTTTCACAACAAATATATCTGGGATATTTTGTAGATTTTGTCAGTCTGCAAACATCAGGGTTAGATTTATAATCATAATATTTCATCATTTGCTCATATGTTTTCACTATCTCAGGTGAGTGTTTCAGCCTATCACTCATTGATAAATTTGACAGAGTAGTTGATATGTTGGTTGAAGGTGATGGCATGGTTGCAAGCTTTGATGAAAATGTTATAGGTTTTATTGTAGGGATTGCAACTGAAGCTTGTAGAGTTGTTTTGTCTTTTATAGCTTCCATAATTTGTTTCAAAAAATGTTGGTTCTCCTGAACCAGGGTTTCTATCTCCTTTTGGAGTTTGGTGATTTTCTCATTATTGGTTGATATATGAGAAGTGACATCAGTGATATATTTCTCAAAATTTTCCATATCCTGCTAAGAACAACAAACAATTAAATTTTCCCTTTATAAAAACAAAATGCATGACATTCAATGGCATTTAATTTTCTAATAATTGATATTAATAATTCATCAATATACCTTCTATTAGGAGTGAAATAATAACCAATGTGTTTTTCTATTTCTAGAAATCCTTTATATGCTTCTTCTAGTTTTTCTGTATTATTTTCATCTAATCCTTCGAGAGCAAATTTTTTTATGAATTCTACAGCTTCTAAAGTAGTAGTCCATATTATTAAAGATCCCGATATTATTTTCCATGGTTGAGCTTGTCTGCTAGTATATTCTATTTTCATTGTTTATTTTCTCTACTAAGATAGTCAGCTAACACATTTTTTGTTCCTGATATATTTTTTATTACAAAATCATAACAACAGAAAAAAGATTGCCATTTTCTTCTTTTATTTAATTCTGGTAATAATTCTATTTTATTAGTAATAAAGGCTTTTACTTGAGTATTATCTGTTCTTACTACAAATTTAACAGGCAATAAATGATAATGAAACTTCTTAATCCCATATTTTACAGCTAATAGTTCTTTTTCATTTATGTGGTAGTTTGATTCATTAGGTTTCCAAGTTCCTCCTGCATATCCACATATATGTGGCTTTTCTTTATCTATGTCATCCTTCTCATATGCTATTAGGACTGCTCCCCATCCTATATCGCTAGTATCAGTATATAATTCTAAATGATCTGTTTCTATGGGTATTCTATGTTTTGGTAAATCTTTCACCTTTTCCTTAAGAATTTTTATACAATTTTCATGTTCTTTTGTCCATTCAAAAGGTTTATTTTTTGTTAGTTCCTGTAATGGTTTTCTTAATTTAGGTAAGTCTTTAATATGATCTGAGGCATAATTTACTATTCCTAAAAACTGTTGTACCTCTTTTTTGTTTTCTAATTTATCCTTAAAATTTACAATCTTTGTTACTATATGATCTTGTAATTGTATACCTTCTTTATCTATTTTGTATCCTAAATATTCTATCTTATTCTTAAAGATTTCAGATTTCTTTTCAGACAATAATATTCCATGCTGGTTTATTGTTTTTATAAATTGCTCTAAATGTTTTATATGCTCTTCTAGAGTTTCATTATATATTAATATATCGTCTACATATACTATGCAGAAATCTTTTAATTTTCTAAAGATTTGGTCCATTCTTCTTTGAAATATTTGTGGCACATTTTTTAATCCAAAGGGTAATACTATCCATTCATAATGTCCTTGCGGAGCACTAAAGGCTGTTAAAGGCCTTGATTCTTTGGTTAATTTTATTTGCCAAAATCCACTTTTACAATCGAATTTACTAAACCATTTCTTATTTCCTAGTCTATTTATAAGATTTCTTTTATATGGTAAGAAATATCCATCAAATATAGTTTTCTTATTTAATTCTCTATAGTCTATTACCATACGGGCTTTTCCCCTTTTCTGTTCATTATGTTTTCTTACAAGGAAAGCCGGGCTGCTATGTGGACTTTTACTTTCTTGTATTAATTTTAGTTTTAATAATTCATTGGTTTGATTATCAAATTCTTTTTGGTCTGAAGGGCTATACCTTATAGGTTTAGATCTTATTATATCATTAGGGTTTAATAATTTTATTTCAGCATATATCTTTTCCTTATCCCATAAACTCATAGGATTTTCTCCGAAGTTGGATTTTAATAAATTATTATATTTTTCATTTAATTCTTGTAGATTATTATTTCTTTATATTCTTAGATTGTTTATTCTTATAGTATTTATAGTACTTATTGGCATAATTCTTTTTAATACTATCCACTTATTACACGGAGTTTGTAATGATAGGGTATTTGAAGTTACTATATGTGTTTTAAAATAATCTAAGAAGTTATTTCCTAATAATATAGATTGCTTCATCTTATTCTGATATACAATAGGTAGACTGAATAATGTTTTATTTAGCTTTATTCTCATGTTTTTTGCTATTACATCTAATTCCTTCTTTTGTTCATTAAATCCTGATACCCTAGTTCTATGTGCATTAGATTTTTCCCATCTATATGAAGCTAAAACTTCCTTTTTTACTAGACATAGATCTGCTCCACTATCTATAAATATTTTTTGTTTTAGGAATTTATATTTTTTATATTCTACATCTGCTTCTACGTATATTGCTACCATTCCTCCCAATTGCTTTCACTAGATGATTCATAATTTATAAAGTTTATTTCATTATCAGTTTCACTAATATAAAACTCTTCATATTCATACCATCTATTGTCATCTTCTTTAATTTGTTCTATTTCCATTATGAATTGTGATGTATTTATATATTTTACTTTCTTTTCTTTCAGTTTAGGACATTTATTAGCATAATGTCCTTTTTCATTACAATTCCAACATTTACATTCACTTATATCTTTCTTTTTAAAAGGTTTTCTTCTAAACTTTCTTTTATTTTTATATCTTCTCCTATTTTCTGGTGTATTTCTAAATTTCCTAAATCTTTTTCTCTTATATCTGTTGTATTTATAAGGATAATTATTTCTATTTTGTTTGCTTCTGTACTTATCATATGATTTTTTCTTATTATACCTCTTCTTATAGTTCCTATAGGGTTTTTTATCTTCACATCCAAATACTAGTCTTCTTTCAGTGAATCCACATATTTCTCTTAATCCTAGTTTTTTATCCTTTTTAACCTTCTGTTGTACCCTATATTCTTCACATTTTCTCATTAGATATCCTCTTAGTACTCTTATTCTTTCATCCAGAGTGTTCTCACGAGGTTCTAACTTATTATATTCCTTAGTTATCTCAGTATTATAAGGTTCTGGTAAATGATCATAATATAATTGTTGGTATATATGTCCTTCTTCGGGTAAGAATCTAGCTTCATAAAAGAATTTAGTAAAACTTATAGTATATTCTGGTAACTTGTTAATTTTATAGCATTTCATGTTATTTAGATTCATTATTATTTCTATTTTTCTTTCTATTAGAACTTGGTCTCTAGCTACTATCCAAGGTTCTCCTAAGAATTCTCTTTTTAATATCATATCAAATATTTGTAACATTGATTTCCAATCCGTTGCATACCTTAGTACTTCAGTTTTTAACTGATATTCTATGGATTCTATCCAATATGCTACCTTTCCAATTAACGTTTTTGAGATCAAGTTATAAGTATATTCTAACTCATCTGTATGAGTGGAATTCATTAATGCTATATACATTCCTAAATTTCAATCAGTTATTCTCCTGCTAATTTCTTGTTCTTCATATACATTATCTAAGTCTAAAAAGTATCCATTTAAGTTTACGCCTTGTGACATTGATCCTATGAATTCTTTAAATTCATTATGTTGTCCTATTGGTATGTGTTTTGGTATCGTGTTCCTATATCTTGTTATAACTTCCATATTATGCTCGGTTACTTCTTCTTCTGGATAGTTATCCATCTCCTCATTTTTTATTCCTTCAGTTTCTATATCAGTATAATTATTTTTATCTTCTTGGTCACTATTCGATTCTTGTTTTATTACTGCATTTACATTTTTCATTCTTTCTAAAGCTTCTATTATATTTTTATTTTCTATTTCCATTTCAGAATTTTCCTCATAACTACTGTTATATTCTTCTATTATATTCACCGTTTTTCCTAAATTATCTTGTTCCGATTCACTAATGCTTGCATTATTATTTGTAGATACAGTACTAGAAACTTCACTTGTATCCTTTTTTTGTCTTTTAACTTATTTAATTGCCTTTTCAATATTTCTATTTCTTTTTTATTTTCTTCTGTTTTTTCATTTAATTCCTTTTTTGTTTGTCTTAAATCTCTTTTTACCTCTTTTAGTTCCTTTTTAGTTTCTTTATATTTATTTTTATATTTTTTATATTTTTCTAACCATTCTTCATTAGTATTTAATCGTAGTTTTTTATTCTCCGTCCTTATTTCTTCTACTTCTTCCTTTTGTTGTTCTAATTTTGACTTTAAATATTCTATCACAGTTGTATCAATCTTAAACTCAGCTTTGCTTTCACTAGTTGTTTCCTTTTTTAATGGTTCATACTTATATTTTTCTCTTTCTAAAATTTCTTTTCCATGATTCTTTAAAAATGTTATCACGTTATATTCTTTTTGTTCTTTAGTTTCCATTAGAACTTTCCTTTTTTACTAAGTTGTCCCAAATTATCTAATACCTTTCCTATTGGTTCAGATATATTAGGTTTCATTTTACTTATATCTATCATCATTGGCTCATTAACTCTTCTCCATGCATTTATGGCTTTTAGTTCTGGCTTATTTGTAATTTCTTTTTCTGGTATAATTTTTTGTTTTCCTTCTTCTAATTTTATTAACTTGTCTAGTATCATTTTTAAAGTAGGTATTTCAGAATTATTACATAAGCTTGTTAATTCTTCTCTTATTATTTGTCTCAAATTTTCTTGATTATCTTGTTTTTCTACCAATCTCATTATTGCATTTAGTTTTTCCTTAACTATTATTTCTTCCCATAAATTTTTTATAAATTCTGAGTCTGATATTTTATTATTTGTTGATTCGCTTCTTCCAACCATTTCCAACATCTATCCAATATTTACTAGTATTTTACTCTGTTCTTCTAATTTCTTAATATCATTTTCTAACTTTGTTTGTCTTTCCTTATATTCTAAGTATTTTATTTGTGAATCTATTTCGCTTTCTAACATACTCTGTATTTTCTTTAACTTTTCTTTCTTATTCCTTAATTTTTCTTGTATATTCATAGTTTTTCTATAAATCTTTCTTTTCCTTGATCTACTATCTTTATTCCATTATTATTAATTTTATAATTTATCATTTTTAAGAAGTCGCTTCCTAATAATAATTCACTCGAACTATCATATTCTATTACTCCTATATTTATATTATATTCCAAGTCTAATATTTTAAACTTTAAATTAGTACATTTAGTAATAAATATTTCTCTATCATTTTCTGCATATCTGTAAGTCTGAGGTTCTATCCATTTACAATTTTCTTCATTTACCTTGCTTATATGAATAAAACTTTTGGTAGCTCCGGTATTAATTTCTGCTATACAGTCTCTTGTTATTGTTTCGTCAAATATTATTATTTTTATTTTCAAACTATCAGTATCTATTTTTATTAAATCTATCTTTCTACTCGTCATACTCATTGATCTAATTAATCTTATAGGATTTTGTTCTTTTCTAAAACTTAATCTAGATCCTTCTAATATTGGTTTAATTCTTTGCCTTGGAATCATTTGTCTATTACTAAAATCTATTGTAATTTCTTCTGGGATTGTTATTTGAGATTCTTCTTTATGTTCAATTTTTTCTAATATATCATTATATAACTTTGGTACTATTATTCCTAATTCCGTTTGTTTCTTTACGTGATGGTTTCCAGTCATAGCATAAACCATTTTGGTTTCTATACTAATAACTTTACTTCCTTTTTGCATTTTTATTCCATCTAACTTATAGTATAATGTTAAAGATCTTTCTTTATTTTCATCCCTTAGTGATATACTGAAATCGGGTTGTATTATAAATTTTAATTTCTGATATATCAAGTTTCCTTTTATTACCGCTATTAATGAATCTTGTATATTTCCTATTATTCTATCATCCAATACATATATCTGTATAGGAGTATTGATATTTTTCTGAAAATATGCTTTTATTGTAAATTCTATTGCTCCAAAATATATATTTTTTAGTTTATTTGCTTCCTTTTGTTTTAATTTGGATAATTCTCTTTTTATTAATCCATCTGTTATTAAATTTATTCTTGTTTTTCCATTTATTGTATCTATATCTATTACATTCTCATGTTTTTGGGCTATATACCTAACTTCCTTATTTCTTTCAAAATATGATGTCTTGAATATCTTTTTTATTGTTAATTCTTCTGTTTCACTTTGAATTTGATTATATATCTGGTTTAAAACTTAGGGTTTGTGATGTTCCTCCTTCGTATTCATCCATTTGATAATATATATCTTGTTTTTCACTTATTTCTTCTAATGACATTTTATCCATCTATATTTTATCCAGTTATATTATTTGTTAAAATTATTCTTTTAAGTTCTTGTATTCTTAGTTTATCATTTCTAAATGTTATTATCATATTTCCAAGTTGTTGGTAAATTCTCATAATTTCTTCGTTATTCTCTCTTGTCCATGTTATTTTATTTTTTCTTTCTAGTAATTTTTCCAGATCTATTTCTAATTTTTCTTGATTTTTTATTAATTGCTTTAGTTTTCTATTATTTCTAGTTATTGCATTTGGATCTGTCCAATTCATTTTTTAATTTTTTGTCTTAAATCGTCTATTAATCTATATTGTTCAGTTAATACTTCTTTTAAGTCTTTTATTTCGATTTCTAAATTAGTTTCTTTAATAATTTTTTCTCGTTTTAATAAAAGCTTTTCTTCCTCTAGTCTCCTAATTTTTTCATCTCTTTCTTCCAACATTATTTGTAATATAGCTATAATATCTAATTTTTCATTTATTATTTGCATGCTTATCTTACAACTTTCAATATGTTGATTTATTAGCCTATTATATGTTGGTTCTTTATCAGCTATATACTGAATTGATCGTATCCTTAAATCTTCCATAAGTCAGATTAATTGTCTGTATAAAATTTTCTTACACATCTGTTGTGTTACTTTGTTTTCTACTATAAATAAAATTAATAGAGTTGCTATTATTTTAGATTTATATCTTTTATTCCTTACCAATCTCCTGATAACTTCAAGAGTTTTGTTAAGTTTTTGTCTGAGTCTTATCTTAAAGGTGCCTTGACTGCTAATCCTATCTTGTACTTGGACTTACTCAATGAGTTTTGGAACTCAGCTGTGGTTAACACTGTTGTGCATGAGAATCAAGCAGTGTACTTGGTGGTAAACTGTTCAATTCAGGGTAAATAAGTGGAATTTGATGCCGATGATGTCAACAAAGCAATGGCATCCCTAGAGACAGCATGGTGGAGGTACCAACTCAACAGGAGCTAGCTGAGTTTATGGATATCATAAATTACAGTGAGAAGATCAACCTTGCCAGCTTGAACAAGAAGCATCTCAGGAGGGAATGGTCTTTCCTGTTTGATTCAGTTATTAGAGCATTCACCTGTAAGAAGACTGGGTATGACAGTATATCCAGTGTGGTCCAAAAGCTGATGTTCTTCATGGCTTACAACAGACACATTAATGTGGGGCTATTGATCCTGAAAGAACTCAGCACTAGGCTCACAATGTCATTGACCAACAGAGGTAAGGAAATTTTCTTTCCTAGCTTTATTATGTCTACTTTAAATCATAAAGTTACAGATATACATTTACTTGATGGTATTGATAGAACTAAAATAGGCAATTGTAAACAAGTGTCCAAAATTTTATTTCGGTCATTAATTACAAAGAATAAGGTGGAGGTAGGTCTAAATATCACTAACTTTATGTTGGAGAAATTTAGAATGTACCCCTACCTTATGTCTGGCATGAGATCTAGTGAAATATCTTGTTAAGTTATGGCTCATGCACCTGTAGCAGTACAAACACAAGATAACCTACAGGAGCCTTCCACAACTGAGACCAATTTTTCATTACCTTTAGAAGCTAGGGACCCAATCACTTCATCCTCTCAACAGGGTGGAGTGAGTTAAAAGAAGAGAAAGAATGCACCTTTGACTATAATTTCTAAGAGTGGTGAGGAACTAACACAATTAGAGTCTAACCTAGTCAGAAAGCCAAATAAGACAAAGAAAGTTGAGTTGACCACTCAAGTAACCACCTCTGCATCTTCCCAAAAAGATGTAGTTGTAATAGAGGGAAATAAACAGACTTTAGAGACATCTTCTCAACAAGGTGTCTCTATTAAATCAAGCAGTCTCTCAAATAAAATCTGTAAAGAGTCTGCACCCCAACTTGAGCACTCTCAAGTAGGTGATAGAAGAAATTTGGTTGGCACACACCAAGAGGGCACATCATTTGAAACTCCCTCATTTATTAAGGGGGAGTTGCCAACACTCAATTCTGATCTCAAAATCTCATTTCACAAATTTCTTCTTCTTATAATGATAAATATGAATCCTCATCTCAAGTTTTGCCAAAATCAAGTGACATAGTTCAAGAAACTGTGATCACCACCTAGATACTACATTTAGTTGGTGAGAGGCTACATGCTGGGGTAGACCTTGATGACACCAACAGGAACACGGGGGTTTCATCATTTTTAACTAAAGACCGTGTGCAACATATTCTAGCACCTTCATGTGCCCAACAATCTTCACAGATTGACAGGTTTGAGGGTAGTCCTCTTGAGGGGGAGCTACCTACACTCTCTCCAATTCAATTGGAGGTTCCTCTAGCAGGGACAACTCCCCTCACAACCCTAGTTGATATTGATCTGATAATTGAAGCTGGGAGTACAATTGTAAATGATTCAGCCATTGAGGAGGCAAGGAGGCAAGTATAGCACATTCAAGTGTCAGTTCCTTGAAAGAGGAACAAGGGTTTGAGGCTATTATAACGACTCGTATATTTTTATTATTTAAAGATGTAATTGTTGAATAATTAAATAAATAAAATATGTGTATGGGTTCTGTCAGCTGTGTGCTGTTTTATTATTAATCATGTGTGGTTATTGGTGTACAAAAATTATTTGTAAAGTTATTTGCTGAGCAGCATTGTTTATTTTCACTTTTAAAAGTGATTTTATGGAAAATTTATTTTCATAAATATTTGGATTGTCTCTAAAATTATTCTTATGGTTTTATAATGACAATAATTATTTTTGGAAATTTATAAAATTGAGAAATCAATATTTCATTAAATATTTAGCCCTAAATGATTTTCTGATTGTATATTAGTGTAAATTCAGTATTAAATTCAGAAATGTCTCAAATATTATGAAACTCATATTTTATTAAGTTTATAATATTCTGAGAATTTTAAAATTATTTCTGAAATTTTTGGGATTAATTTCACTCGCGCGTTGATTCGTCAAATCGCTAAATGCGGGTCTTTGTTGCGCTCCAAAATTTGTTTAAAAATTATGAAATTTATATTTTTGTTAACTTCGGGATATTTATAACATTTTAAGACTATTTTTAAGATTTTCTGAATTTGTTTTAAGTGCGACTCGGTTCGCTAAAATTGAATTTCGGGATAAACTGGGCCTCAGAACCTTCGTGTTTATCTCCAGAGGTTACGTGTCAATATTTCAGTTAGTTGTTTCTACGTGTTGCAATCGGATTAAGGCTATAAAAAATAAACAACACCCCTCCCCCTCCTGTTCATTGTCTCTCTCGACCTCTATTACTCTCTCTCTCTCTCTCCTCAGTCTCTCTCTCGCCTTATCTCTCCACTCTTCCCACGTTTCTCCTTCCTCCTCCTTTCTCTCCCCTCGGTTGTCCCTGTCCTATTCCCTGTGTTTTTCCGCCGCGGTTTTCGGTGAGATGCAACCCGGTTCTTTGGTGTTGTTCCTGTTGATTGTGTATGTATATACAAGTGTGTATATATAATTCGTGTGTGTCTTTTCAGTTTACGGTTGTAGGCTGGTGGCGGTGTTGCTCCGTTTTCGGCCGCCCTTGCGTTTTCCGATTGTGTCTGTGTTGTTGCGCGTGCTTGTGCGCGTGTGCTGTTGATTTTTTTTAATTATTTTAATTATTCTCTGCAGTAAATTTGTTTGATTGGGTTTCGTAAAATAAAATATATAATTTCGTGCGGAAAATATTTCGAATAATCGGTGAAATTTTTGTGTTGGAACCCGAATTATCGGGTGCCCCGAAAATTTTTCCGCCGTTCGCGATGAATTTTTACGAGCGGAATGTGGACGATGATGAATATTTTTGCGTCCTACAAATAAAAACATAAAATACGAATAATAATATTAATTAATTGAATTTGTATCAGTGTTTGGGAATTTGCGGAATTGTGGATTACTATTGTGATTTTTGTGGTTGATGTCGATTATGTTTCGTCGGGTAGTCCGATAAAAAAAGGAGACGCTTCCCGATTCTCGGAAAATCAATTCCAAGAATTCGGGAACGTATCCTGTAAAATATCGGGAATATTAGTCGAATGTATATAGCTATATAATTATTAATATTTGCGAGATCTACTTGTGTGTTAGGATCAAATATTTTGTGTAATAGTTGACAACCTTATCTTCGAAACGTTGGTTGTACGTATTTACCGACAAAGATTATTGAACTAAGTTTTGAATGCATGAACCCTAATTGTTATGTGTATCATAATAATACGTGTAATTACGAGTCGGGATTTGTTATCGTTCGGGTAGAAGTGATAGTGAGGATATGTCAAGCATAACTAGTTGTCTAACATAAGGTAGTTCGACTCTGTAGGTGCTAGTCGGAAAACACGAGAGTTGCTGTTGGATTAAAAGATAGCCTAGTGATCAGTCGACTAGCTTAGCAAGGTTCCAATCGAAAGGCCTGAGTGTTGAAGTCGAATCCAGAATAGTCTAATAGTTAAACGATAAAGCCGAGCGTCCAAATCGGTTTAAGGTCAATCAGAGATAGTTGTAAAGCTCTGCAAAGCAAGTACCCCTGACCATTCTTTTATGTTTCAGTACATATGGATAAACTGTTGTTTTATACTCGTTCAGGAATAGAAATGTTTTAAGTTACGTATCCCCTGTAGTTATAAATAATTATTTTTAAACCTGTTTTGGGGAAAAGTAACTTCGAAAGGTACCTATCTCGAATAAAAATGATTTGTGAACCAGTTTTACTTGTGCTGTTAAAATGAATGGTTTTGAAATGAGATAGGTATAAGTGTTTTGAAAACTGGATAAAATGATCAGATATGGGATACATAGGGGCTAGGGTGGCCTAGTGAGGTTGCGTAAGAGGCTAAATCAGTTGCGCGCATTTCATAACCGATTAGTCCAGTAGGTCAGAGACCTAGCTAGTCTCTGAGTTCCGGAACAGGTGTATGTGATGGCAGTTGGAGCCGTCTGGTGTTGATAGCCTGATCAGCTATCTTCACATATCCGTTAGGTATCTGGTTTGGCTTTGTGATTCTCGTAAGGGAATACGTGATTGATACAGTTGAATAACAAATATGAATAGCATGCTAAAATTGGACTCTGGTACTTACACAGCACACAACTACGTTTGTTTTATTAAGAGCATGCTAGTTTTGAATATCCAATTTATACATGTTTTTACTCGTTTTGTAACAAATTATGAATTATGTTCCTATAACTGTTTTATTTTAAACTGTTTAACTTGTTATTCATATAGTGGTACTGTTGAGCAATTGATTGCTCACCCTTGCAGAATGTTTTGTATATATATTTATTGCAGATGCCTAGGAGACTCTTCCGTTGTAGTCAGGGCAGAGCTCCAGTTCCTTCGGTGTCAGGCTCCTCTAAGGTAGTTGTGCCAGGCCAAAGATGGTCTGTTGAGTTGCTGTATTAAGATAGTATTGTCATGATTATTTGTAATTAGTTGGTTTTGTAATAGTTGTAACCTAAGTTATACTTAAACCTGGATAAGATCTTGGTAAAAAGGGGTTGTGTTTATGTTTAACATTTGATTTGGATTATATCATGTTATTATTATTGTTGTTAGTGACGTCAACTCCTGACCCCGGGGTTGAGGCCGTCACAGCTATAGTACATGATAGTAACCTAGTCAACTCCCCTCCAATTCAAATAGAGGTTCCCCCTAGTGGTGAACCACAAACTATTATAACTACAACTCAAGTTGTGAGTTCAACTGTGACTCCTGTCACAGGTCCTGTTACCACCTCCATCCCAAGCACTATAACAGACCAACCCTCAACCTCAAACACTACACCTCAACCATCTCATCTCATCTCTCAATGGCTACAAGATGCTCAAACTCAGCCAATCATAATGAATGACCTTCTTATAGACCAACTAGCTGGCCTTGCAAATATTACCCAACAGTTACTCACAACTGACATGTCCAATCAAGATTATCAAGCTATCTTGTTGTCATACAAAGAAGATGTGGAAGAACAGCAAAACAAGATTGCTGATAAAGCTGAGCAGGATGGGAATGTAGATGCTTGGTATTCTAAATATTTCAGTTTGGATATGGATGATGCCCTGGCTAGATTCATAGAAGAGTATATCACCATCCTAGGGAGCAATGCCAAGGTTCTCAGTCCACATGAGGTATATGATGATATCACAGAGGTCTACAAAGCACAGCTAAAAGCTTTCCACTTTATCGGTAAAGCATTGGAAAAGAAACTGGATAGTCATCAAGTAAAGGTCAAGAAATTGGTAACAGACAGGATTGATCAACTTGTGCCATCTCAGATTGAGATAAAAAATAAGTTCAATAAATTTGCTGAGAAGATGGCCAAGTTTTATTTGACTGGTGTGGAGATCAGCATCAAGAATCTAAAGCAATCATTTCTAGCTCTTCATGAAGTTGTCCAACAATAAATAACAAGCAACAATGACACAAAGGTCAAGTTGGAGCAGCTTCACAAAGCTGGATATGAACCTTCATCCTTATTGATAGAGGGAATTAAAGAATTAATTCATACTACTTTTGGTGCTCCTCTCTCTACCAGCTCTCAACCATTACCCTCTATATCTACCTCAACCAATCGTCAGATACAGAATCTTCAGGCTCAAGTCACAGAACTTCAAGTATCCAATGTCTCTCTGTCAGCTCAAGTGTCTCAATTGACCTCATTAGTTCAAAGTCAGCAACAAGACATAATGTCCCTAGTAGACTCCCAAAAACATCTACAGATGAAAAACTCGGTATCTTTGGGGGCTATTATGGGAGCTTTAAATATACCTCTACCAGAATCACCTCAAGCTGTTAGAACTACCCTCAATCTACCTTCAATCTCATTCCTACTACCAAGATTAAGGGGGAGATGGAGTCACAGTTAAAATTACAATCTTCAAGCCAAGCCACAATTCAAAAGAAGGATGATGTTGGGATGGAAAGACTACTGAAAGCAGCTGAGGGACCTTTCCTGGAAAAAGAATTTAATGAACTTCTCAAGGTTCTCAGGATCTCTCTAACCAACAACTTCTTCACTTATAAAAAGGCTTTGGACAGAAATATCAATTTTCTAAGGGTAATAATGGTGATAAGTGGAAACTACATAGAGAAGATGATTGTTGCTAATATCAATGACTCAGGTGTGGAAAGGTGTATGCAGGTGTCTCTCTCTTATCTTCAATCTAGAAGAGCATCTAAGCTAGACATCCTAATTAACAAAGTCAACGGGGTGATTCCAGAGGACACTCTCTTGCTAAATGAACTCAAAAAGGATCAAGTGGCTGCTTTTCCAGAAGCATATCTTCAACCTAGCAAGGGAGTGGCCTACATCTGCTCAACAACCAAAAGGTGCAAACATTTCATGATTCCAAAGCACTGTGTCATGGGGAACCTGAGATTGATCATGACCTTAGAGACTGACTTGAAAACCAAGAAGATCAAGAGCATTGAAGATGAGGAAATGATCAAGATTTTGGGGAAATTGTAATATCCGGGATATATCGTGTAATTATTTTTGCTAATAAATAATTATTATATGTGTTCAGTATCTATTCTGTGAATTATTTGTTAAGTGTTAAATGTGTTTGTATGTTTAAAAATATTATTAATTGAGTATTTTAATTTTTATATGTCCAAAATAAAATATAGATAATTGTCATATCTTCCTATTTATTTTTATGATGATTTATGAATTTATAGGAATCATATGAATTTTATAAAATCTTTTTCCGGGTATTTAAAATCTATTTTATAAAAACGGGAGCCAACCGACGTCACTCGTTGTTACGTTTTTAGAACCCGAAACTCTTCCGAGAACTCCTTCCTAACCTAATTGTAATATTCCGAACATGTTCCATATTTTGACTTTTTCGATCCGGCGTACGGTTTGTCCTGCGCGGGTCCCGGCGCAACATTTTCGATACAATATTCGTTTCGGTAAATCAATAAAACTTGTATTTTTGGTAAACAGGAACTTTTTATTAAACTATCACAATTATCACCTCGTAATACGTGTAACCAGGCGCTGAGACCAAGACCGCAGTACAAATTGTACTGATTTGGATAATTATCCCGAAAACCGATACTGTTTGGATCAGTTTTTATAAATAAACGTACCGTTTTATATCCGGAATGATCCAACAGGATATTAATTTTCCGTAATTATAAATAGCCTTTTACCGTATTTTATTTCGTATCAAAATCATTTGCAGACAGTTAATTATATCATTTTTCAGAGAAAAACCCTAAATTCATAAAACCTTCCAAGAATCAACCTACCATTTCAAGGTGTTATTGAAATCAGTTGGAAAAGTTGGAGTAACCAAATCGAAGGTCTCAAGGAGTACTATCAGATTCTGTGTTCCATATCACTGCAGAAATCAAGGTTTATTTTCTGAAAATTTATTTATTTTCGAATTATTTTTATTAAAAATATGAATTTTTGTTCGGATGATTGTTTGAATGATTTGATGATTGCATGTTGTAGAGCTTGTTTTCCTGATGATTTTCATATGTCATACGTCTGATTTGGAGTTCAATAACATGCTAAAAAGTGGGTTTAATTCTCGAATTTTAAAATTAGTAACCCGTATGAATGTTTTCAATTGAAATTCGGGGCTTTTTGATTTAGGGGTTATTAGCTGTTGATTTATAGTGGGTTGTGTTCCTTATGAAATTTGCAATCGATTGGTATATAGCTCGTTAACAGAGGATTAATGAAAGGAAGGGAGTTGCCTTTTTAAGTTTTCGATGTTCGCCGGAAACCGGCGATGTTCTTGGCCAATTTCCAGCCAGGACATGGATGATTGATGTGTTTTGATTGCACGAATAGATTCCTGGTGTTGTGTAGTGTAAATCTGGAGCAGATGGTGAGGTGAGGGTGCCGGAATCGAGTTCTCCGGCCACCCCTGTATTTTCCGGCGACGGGGAGTGTAAAATTGCAGTTTGGTACCTGGACTTTCGGGGACGATGAAGTTTGGTCCCTGAAGTTTCCAGAGTTTGCAAATTTAGGATTCTTGTTTTAAAAATATTTAAAAATCATATTTCCTATTTATTTTTATTATAAAAAATCGATTTTAATTTTTGAAAATTCCAAAAATTATTATTTTAATTCCAAAAATTATTTTTAATTTAAAAATAAATCTGAATTAATTAGTTAATTAATTTCAGTCAATTTTTAATTGATTAATTGGTCAATTAATTTGAAAATTAATTGATTAGTTGTTTTAATTAATTATTAATTGATTTTAATTAATTATTTAATTAGATTTAATTAATTAAAAATGATTTAAAAATTCTGAAAAATAGTTTCGAACTTTAAAATGTTATTTTAAATTATTTTCAAGGCTCGATAATTATTATAAAATTGTTTTGAAGCCAGAATTGGCCAGCCGAACCATATTTATTACTCCAAAATTGATCCAACGACCCGTTTTAACTCCGAAAAATGTTTTAAAAATTATTTTAAATATCCGAAAGTCTGTTTATGACCCGAGACTTCTTTATAAATGTTATATCATTGATTATATGACATGTTATATGATATATGTGACTTGTTGGTTAACTGTCGGTCTATATATTCGATGTTTACTTGTTTATTGCGTAACTTTCAATCTGTTAATCGGATTTGGGTAAAACGAAGGGTAGATAGAAGTATGTTTCGAATAGAATCGTATAAGTTGAATATTGATAAATGCTTATGATATGTGTGCAGAAGAGGCAAGGCATAGAAAAGGAAAACATGTAGTCGAGGAGTAAGACAGTGGTGATTGAAAGTTAGAGAAATATAGCAAGCTAGTACTATGCAAGTGTTCTGAACTTTTTCGAGATATATTGTAGTGGATTGATAGTCCTATTTTATATTGCAAGTGCTTTGAAGCACTGAACCCAAAACCCTGATTCCAGTTATTGATCTTGAGCCGTAAACCTTATTCTTTCTAAACCGTTGATTGTTGTACACCCAAATACGAACCACATATATACGATACTACTCCACAAATACATACAAACTAAAAACCAAACACTGAATCGAATTACTTATATACTCAAACCATTGTACCTTATGATTTGAAAGATCAATTCCTGGTAACCCTGAAACATTAATTCCTTTATTATCCAATTCTTTCATTACCTAACATCCAAGCTTTGAAAATGCCATATTGATCCTTATGAAGATTGAAACCATTTTATTATTGAACGTCCAATGTTGTTATTGATTCTGTTTATTGCTTATTACTGTTTATTCTGTTATTATGTTAGAATTGGATTGTTTTTATAAAATTGTGGACCAGATTCGTGGTCAGACCATATGATGGTCAAGTTAGGTCAATGTGTGCCTTGGATCCAGTAGTTAGAGCAGTGCTATGTGCTTTGTTCGGGGTTAGTGCGTGACTGATCAACAGCCTAACCTTGGTTTTTAAAATGAAAGTATAATATCCAATTCTAAATCATAATCTATTGTTCACTTGATACCATAACCATTTTCACCTGATGATCATTATTCTCAGTTTTGTCATTGTGACTTGCTGAGCTAGTTAGCTCATTTGTGCGATGTTGTTTATGTTCTTTTCCAGTTTAAAAGGAACCAGTTGGTAGCGAGGATCCCTAGTCCAGCGCGAGAGCTAGGGGTTCAGGTTGATCAAGTTGAGCTAGTAGGCTTCTTTTGGGATAATATAAGTTTGTAAAAGTTTGTAATAATGTTAAATACTCAGTTCTGAGTTTGGATAATTGGGATTTGAATGTTTGTAATATTAGTAGGTGTGTTTGGCTTGTGTGTATACTTTAACCTGTTGCGGTCCGTGGTAGCTGGTAAGTAGGGTCACTGCATATTATTATTAATATCTTTATTATTGTTATAAGCAGGTTATAAATAAGGTGTGTGTGTGGACCCCAAACTTCTGACCCGGGTTTGGAGGGCGCCACAGGTTTGGTATCAGAGCTACAGGTTATAAGTCACTGACACAAGCCTAGGTTAACGGGAATGGGTAGAGGGTTAGAATTAGAAGTAAGGAATAGAAAGATAGAACGTCGAGAGGTTGAGTGCTATGGTATAACAGGTATTAGTGTAATTCGCGTCATGGTTCGAGATTCTTATTTTGCGATATGATTTTAGATAGCAGCGATGGCCGACTCTTTCATCCCCGTATCAGCTGATTACTCAAAGCCTTCAGTTGGAGTACCATCTTCAGATCCACGTCCTGTTGTTCCACCAGTGTTGGCTATTCTACCTCCACCTGTGTTGCTTCCCGTACCATTGCAGGCTATTCCACCCCCAGGCATGAGGCCGCCTATCAGAGGACCCCCACCAGCTGATTCAGATTCCACTGGGCATTCAGTTGCGAGTGCCCCATTCCAGTCTACATTGCCCCCAGTTCCTTACTACCGGTATGAGGCTCTTCTACTGGAGCGTGATTTCTTGTTGGCCCAGCTCCGAGAGCTACAACACATCAGTAGAACTACAGATGTTGATCATGGTGTGAGGGAGCTTCGAGAGGAGATTCATATGACATGGAGGGTTCTTGAGGCTAGGCTACATGGAGCTACATTACCTGGCAGAGGCCCTGATGCACTGATGGGCTGGCCTACTGAGGTGATGGAGGTCTTTGAGAGGCTAGCAGGACCAGAGTTTCCTTGGAGTTGAGTCAGAGATCCAGAGATGCTGAGCAGTGTTGTTATGGTCGTGTAGTATGTACAGTAGTGTGTAGTGTGTATCTGTAGACTTTTGGGTTGTATTTATAGACTAGCTATGCTGACTAGTGAGTAGGTTGTTGTACCCTTTTGCTTTTACTTCTGAAGCGTCTTTACGCTTGTACTACCCAAAACTTTTGATCTATATATATATATCAGTACCTTTTCCTTTCCAGTATTGTCATTTATTTTACTGCACCTGTTTTACTTCACCTTATTTATTGCACCAGTTATACCCCTGTGATACCATGTACCCTGTTTTCCATAACTGTTTATATTCTGTAAAGAAGCATGCAATTTATTTAGTTCAACTGTTACAACCGTTTTCAAAAAGAGATATTTCTGTTTTACAAACTTTTCTTTTATGCAAAGGATTTGATTTAAAAGCTAAATAAGTTGTTTGATTCTTTACAGAAAATGCCACCTAGAAGAAATACCCTAACCAACACCCAGAATGAAGAAACCAACAACAACAACAATAACAACCAAGATGATACAAACCAGAATGTGAACCCAGGACCTATAGACCCAGCAATAGCCCAGATTCTTCAAATCTTGGCCCAACAAACAGTTCACCTGGCACAACAACAACAAAGACAGACCAATCCCCAGGTAACTTTCAAAACTTTTCAGGCAGTAAACCCACCAGAATTTAAGGGTTCCTTAGAGCCGATTGAAGCAAATGTTTGGTTAAAGGAGATAGAGAAGGCATTCGTTTTAGTGAAAGTGAAGGAGGAACGGAAGGTTGAGTTTGCAAGTTACTATTTAAAGAATGTGGCCACCTATTGGTGGGAGATGGTGAAGACGTTGGAAGGTACAGATGTTATTACTTGGGAGAGGTTTAAGGAGTTGTTTTTAGAAAAGTATTTTCCTCAGTTTGTCCAAGATCAGATGGAGCTGAAGTTTTTAGAATTAAAGCAAGGGAATATGCGTAATAACCCCAATTTTTGGAATTTTTGAAACCCTTATGAATAGTGATTTTGCTGACTATGCTGAATAAGAAAACTTTTTGTACCACACTATGTAGGGGTTCTTTTATTGATCTTCTGAAATATTATTAGTACTCTATGTGGTATATAAGTGTATGTAAAGATCGTCAGAATTCAAATTCGAACACTTTGATTTTTCCCGAAAATCCACCAGATACCGAAAGAATTGAGTATAAGGTAACAGGATAAAAAGGATTTAAATTCAAGGAATATAGGAGAGGATCATAAAAGCAATATAATGTATTGAGAAAGGTTAAGGAAACCCAAGTAATAAGATCCCGGGTATGATCCCTCAAACGATAAACGAAAATGAAAGTTAAGCGAACCGTATAACAGATCATCGGTCATTAGCCAAGTAATTAGAAGCTAATCAAAGAGGTTAGTGAGGATGATGTCATCAAACCAATAAGAAGAGGACAAGCATGGGAAGATGACATAAGATTGATGACCTAAGCATGACCAAAAAGGAAGGAAGTGTGGTTGATTATTAACCACACAATTTTACATGGTTAAAAGGGTAATTAAATAAAACAAAAACCTAGCAACCAAGTAAAATAAATCACAAACACAATAACACATCTTGACTTCATTTTTCCAAGAGAAGCTGTAACGCCCCCAAATCCGGGGTCAGAGGATTTGGTCGTCACTATAAAACCTTAATCCAAATTAACCTGTTTAATCAATAAATAAATGCCAGCGGAAGATATTTAATATAAATGACCCCAACTAATCCAAGATCTTTTAAGGTTACAGTTCTAGAAACAAGATATCCAAATTCCACAAATAATTTTTTTGACTTTCTTTTAAAACTCTTTGCAACTATTCTCAATCTCAAAACTTAACCCGCTAGTATAACTTCGAAAAGAAGTATACTAGGCCCAACTATAAAATACACAATTATAATATAATATAATATAAACAACTTTACACAATAAAACTTACACTAGCCCGCAAACCCTGGACCAACCACCTTCCAAAAGCTTCTTCTTTGCTTCCTCGAATTACGCAGCTAAACAGCGCAAGCTAATCCTCACTGGAGGTTAAATTTAAAAACAGGCAAGTATGAGCGAAAGAAATGCTCAGCAAGATCATTATAACATATATAGGGTCGTTTTGATATAAAACCGACATCTGCATTAGAGCTGAAACATTTAAAATCATATTTGCTGAATCATAAAACTTTAGTTGAGGAATCCCAGAATTGATTCCTTAATTGTATTCAAAACCATTTGATATTTTTGAGCGAAATGCTTCAGCAATACTTTGAATTTTGATGAGAATAAAACTCGTAAAACAGTGTTTACGGAAATATCGTAAAAAAAACAATAACATGAAACAATGATTATGGATTGAATCATAAACTTTACTCAAAACCGAACTCTGGAAATTAATACTTATTTTGCTGTCATATCAAATTAAATATCAATACGAACTTTGATGCTCACAACACCCATACTGAAGTCAATATCAGTCATCTATACTAATACCACCTTTGATATTTAACAACAAACTAAGTATTCTCAAAATCAGAAACTGAATCAAAGCCACAATTCACTTTTAATCCAAAACAGAATCAGTTGATAAAATCATTTATTCTATGATTCTCAAAACAATAAAGAAATTTAGATATCCATTTAGATTGGAACCAATAACATTTCATGTTGTTCCCGATGATCAGTCACGAAACAACACCGGTATCCCGCAACCATACCGTAAATATAGGTACTACCCGTATCCCAAAGACATACGGTACCTATAGGGCGCCAGAAAAGGCATAACCAGCCTTGTAAGATATTACACTTCCGTATAATAGCTCACGCTGGACCGGTGCCTCGGCCTCTTATGCAACCAGTAACCATCCAATCTTAAAACATTTTATTGACAAAAGGGTCATAATATTCGACACTCGAAATAATTTTATTCCCCCAATTCTTGGGTAGGAATATTCGCAACCAAATCACTTTTCTCAAAATCCAAAACATTTGTAAATCCGATAATTGGATAAATAAAATCACTTGACTATTCTGAACATAGAATAGCAGCAGAAGAATACTTGCATAAACAAAATTATTTAATTCAGCGATATGTAAAACATTTATCGATTCTAAACTGAGAATAGGGAAAGCAATACTTGCATGATACAATTCAAAATAAATATCACTTGAACAATAAGTGATGATAGAAATACTTGCCTTTGGGTTTTAGCAGTTAGTCACACTCGCAACGACACATCTATTCTGACATTCTGTCTCAAAACATCACCGTCTTTATTCAACTAATCATTTGATCTGCTGCTCATGCAGTGCTGCAACCCAAGATTCCATACTATTCAACTCTACTCTTCACTTTAATTCCATCTGGTCCTGATTGACTTGAGAGATCCGCATCTATAATTAAATATAGAACTTTAATCGTCTAAACGATAATAACTCGACGAACTGCGCGTCAAAAGCCTATCGTCTACCCATACGATAGCCCACACATAAATATAACAGACAAAAATAGGACTCTTGATCCACATACACCCATAATTCACATAGCACATAAGCACATAACTCATGTATCACATAATTCATATCACATAAGACTCGGTTCATCAGAAGGGTCAACTCAATACGTTTAAAACGGAAATCGGGTCAAAAATATGATTTTTCGATCAATAATCGCTCAGAATGATTCGTAAAACAAGCGACCTTTCAAAACAAAAGGATTTGCGTCTCAAAAGTATTTTTATTTAAAGCAGAATATTTTTCTGAGTCTATACGCGTTCGTTTCGTATTAAACAGACGAACGGTTGATTTATTATGAATTTTTGAACATTTTTCAGAATTAAAACGGGTCTCCGAATCATTTTATAACTAAATAATAGTGCTCGAACACCCGAAAATAATTTTATAAGAATTATCGAGCCTGGAAAATAATTTAAAATAATATTTTCTTGGAAATCGGACAGCACCTCCTCTATTTCTCGGACTGCCAGTCGATATCATATCGACACAACCAACAACAATCAACACAACACTTTATATATACGCGTATAAACATTCCAGAAATGAATAACACGGTCAAAAATGACTTCTACAAAAATTTCTAAAAATTATGAAATAAATATATAAACACTAACATGCTATAATATTCACAAGTACGAAGGCGGAATTTCGAAATCGTTACCCAAAATAAATTTTGATCACCTCGAAGAGAATATCTGAAGTCCGGAAAATATCTCCAGAAAATCCGAAATTAATAGCCATAGACATATACACGCTGAGATGTCATGTGGAGTAATCACCGTCTTCAAACTCTTTTTCTATGCCCCGAAAATAAATTAAAACGGAAATATAACGGAAATATGCCCTGCAAATTTTCTTCTCAAAACCTTGCAATATATATACCTGTGCGTATGTATCGAAGCGCTGATCGTTTATATATATATATAATAATTGAAATTTGGATGAACGGTTGAGAAGATATGAATTTTTGAAAATTAAAAGGTATAAAAATATATACGAGAGACCGAGACAGAAGAGACAGGGGGAAGGGGGAAGAAAGAGTGAAAGAGAAAACCGGGAGGGGGGTTGGCAGGTGGGGGGTGGGTTTGGCCGGGGGCTTTACACGTTTCTTTGTTGTTGTTGTTTTGTCACTGTACTACTTGCAGTACTTATCAACATATAAGCCTAATTTTGTCCCGAAATTTAGAATTTAACGAGCAGACTTACGAGTACAATTAACCTGAAAATTACCAAATAAGTTTTAAAATTCTCGGAATAATTAAAAACTAATAAAATAAAATTTTCATAATTTTTAAAGCATTTTTGACTCGCGCACTATACCCGCATTATACGATTTAACGAACCGAGCTACACTTAAAACAAATTCAGAAAATCACGAAAATAGTCTTAAAATATTACAAATATTCCGAAGTTTATAAAAACATAAATTTTGAAATTTTAAAACAATTTTTGAAATGCAATTTATACCCGCTTTTATCAATTAAACTATTCAACGCGCGGGTAAAATTAATCCTAAAAATTCCCAAAATAATTTTAAAATTCTCAGAATATTCCAAACTTAGATAAATATGAGTTTCGTAATTTTTGAAGAATTTTAGAATTAAATACGGATTTTACAAATAAATGAAATGAGAAAATCATATAGGGCTAAATAATTGATGAAATATTGATTTTTAAATTTTATAAAATCCCAAAAATAATTATTGTAATTATAAAGTCATAAAAATAATTTTAAAGATAATTTAAATATTTATGAAATTAAATTTTCAATAAAATCACTTTTAAAGAAAAAAAAAATGATACGACTCAGTAATTAATAATACAAATAATCCTCAATCACAATTTAGCTCCACACAATTAATATTACATACAACACATAGCAGACATAATATACATTCAATCCCTAATATTACTAAACGAACTCAATTTACCGATATCAATAAAATCGGCTTTCAAATAACTTTTGAATATAATACATTTAAGAAAATATTTTCAGAAATTAACAAGAATCGATATAACACTCAACAATTAGCACATTACCATTTAATTAACACAAACTCGTCAAATAGGAATAAAATATCCACCATTTTATTCCTTCTTCATCAGAAAATCACCTAAACACATTCAAATAATAATAATAATAATTCTGAAAATACGGGATATCACAGAAGCTCTCGGCCCTTTTCCATTTTCAAGAAGAAAAAACCCAAATCCAAGTTCCAAGCTTCATTAATTAGTGAGGTAATTATCTAAGGTTCCTTATGCATAGATATAGCTATCCTATAAGTTTAAGCTTCAAATTCCTTCACAATCTCTTCCTAAAATTCATGGAACAAGAGGGTGAATAGTGTTTTTCAAGAACTTAAAATTTTGTTCTTGAGTTTTTGTTTAAATTAAGCTTTGGTAAGGACTTTCAAGGTTGATTCCAAGCTCCTTAGTTACTTTTACTCACCAAGGAAGGTATAATCTCATACCCTAGCCCTACTTTTGTATATTTAGAGTTTTTGTGTTTGGAATGGTTCATGAGAAGCTTGATTATTGTGTATTTAGAGATGTGTTGGTTTTGTGATGTGTTTGGAGTTGTAAATCTTGTTGATTAGTTAAAGAACTTATGTAAGCTTTTAGTTCATGATTGGGAAGTAGTGTAAATTGGAAATATTGAGTTGTTGGGGCTGTTGTAGCATTGTATGTATGGAGTTTGGTTGTATGGTTGAATTGTGGTTGATTGGTGGTTGATTTGGAGTAGGATAAAAATTGGTAATCGCGTAAACATAGCCGTCGTAATGCCCGATTTACCTTAGACTGCTTTTGTTCTTAACATCATGACCCGAGAATTCACTGTTAAGTTTTGACCACTGCCATGATTAGATAGTTCATGTTACGAGCTTCGTTTTGATATGTGGTTCGTTTGAATCCGATGTACGGTTTAGGAGAAACGGCCATTTTAAGTAACGGCATTTCGCGAATGAACCATTACCCCTCGCCTTACTTTGAAACATTGGTTAAAGACCTTAAATGACTAATTGGATTATAAAACAATTAATTAAAGTGGATTAGGCAGTTGGTAAGGTACTCGCAAAAGAATCGCCTTAAAACTCTTAATGGTTGATTTATTAAAAATGATGGAGCCGAGGGTACTCGAGCGACTAAAGTGAAACGTTAAGCGCAAAAGCGAGCGTTAGAGTCTAGTTGGTTAAAGTATAGATTCTTAAGCGACTTTGGTTTAATTCCAACTTATATATTGTTTATAGGTTACCATACTCATCCCAAGCCATTTATCACCCCCAGTCGCTCAGGCAAGTTTTCTACCCGTTATACTGTTGTTGTGATGTATATATGTATATGCATTATCTTGTGATAGATGCATGTTGGTTAATTAGCAAATTTTGCGATATATTGAAGCATGCTGATATGGTATATATATGCATGTCTGTTTCGTAATCTGGTTATCTATCTGTTGATTTCAATGCTTATAGTTGCATAATATCTATGCTAGAGATAAGCAGTAGTTGTGTATACCCTTAGTATAGGGGACCCAAAGGTGAACATTTTCTAAAACCGGGAGTCGATGTTCCCGAGTATATTATATATATTTATATATATAGATATAGATATAGTTTTCAAAACTATTAATTGAATAAGGTTTATTCGATAACTTTATTTTATTTAATGAATATTACTTGAATATTCATTCGAGGACTTATGACTCAGTTTATATTATTTAATGAATATTACTTGAATATTCATTTGAGGACTTATGATTTGTTTATATTATTTAATGAATATTATTTGAATATTCATTTGAGTACTTATGACTCCGATTATTTACTAAATAATATTCTTTATTTTATTAAAGAATAATGTTTCGATAATCAAACTTATTTTCGATTATTCAAATAAAGATAGTACTTTCATATAAGTATATCTTTGGTTATTTATTATTCATTTCAAGTATGAGTTTTAAAACTTCTACTTCAATTATTTTTATAAAGATTATCCTTATGGGAATATTATTTAAATAATAATATTCAGATATTTTCTAATATATCGAGACTGGTTTATTTCATTAAATCAATATTACTCCAAACATTCTTAAAAATGTTTTCGAGTCTTCAAAATGATTTTTAAAAGTTAGAGCGGATCCCAAAACTCATTTTTATATTTAAGATCTTCCTTTCGAAGGGGATTTAAATACTCGCTCAAAACCTGAGGGATCCGGCTCAGTGGTGTATTTTACATTCGCAACGAGGTTGCTGTTTTGAGAAAACATCTTGATTACTTGCCCATCGTTCGGGAATTAAGTTCATCTATTTGAGTCGGCATAAGCAACATGGGCTCAGTGGGCGTCCATGAAAGTGTAAGTGGCTCAGTGGGAGTCCATCAAATGCGTAAGTGGTTGAGTGGCAGTCCAGCATAAGGTCCTATTGCGGCCAGGGTGATGACCATTGGGGAATTCATCCATCTACTAGTAGAAAAGGTTACTTATTGGTATCTTTGCCTGATCAGCAAGATATCAGATTTATGCCAAGGTTTTCTCCTTTCCAAATATATTGGATATTGCAACTCTGTTCATAATTTTCATAACAGAGGTTTTCAAGGAGTGTATGAAATGTATATATATAGGCGTATATATATATATCGGGACTTAATGAAGTATCTCGTAACCTCATTATTTATAATGATATTTCAAAGATTGAATATATCCAAGTCTTTTCTTGTAGTCTCATCTATGTTATGAACTTTTGAAACTAATTATAACTTGAACGGTGGTAGTTCAAGTAGTATTCGGAAAAGATATAAGTATATTGGAGTATCTTGTAACTTCATCTTTTAAACGTATATCTAGTAAATGATTATCTTATGCATGTCAAAGATTTTCAGAAAAACGTTGAGACAAGGTTAGATATATGAGATCACCTTGCAATGATATTTTTATACAGTTATAAACTGGAACTCTGTGTATATTATACATGTCAGAGGATTTCAAATATTTTGAAAAGTATATATGTATATATATATACTGAATATTTTGCGACTTGGTCGCGTTAAGATATCAGCTTGGTTCATTTCTTCTTGACCAAGACTTTCATGAGTACTATGAGAATGCTCATATATTGTTAATTATTATACATATTATTTCGGTGGGCTTGTTGCCCACCCTTGCTTTCTTCTTTCATCACACAACAACAGATAGCAAAGATGAACACGACCAAGCTCCCATTTTGCAAGCCGTTAGGAAACATTCCCCAGTTTCCTGTAGGCGTTGATGCCGGTGTAGCTGAGGTAGGATCTACCAATAGGCTAGGCTTTCAACTTTTGATGTACCAGACTATGTATATTTATGAATTGTAATAATGGCAAAGAATATGTAAATTATTCAGAAACCCTTTTTAAGGTGAAATGGTTTATAATTGTGGAATAAAATGACTTGTGTTATTTTGGTATTCATCTCTGAGACTATAACTTGTGGTGTGTGTGTGTATATTGTGGGGTCACAGTACTCAGTAGTTGGTTGACTGTTAAGATTAAGTATTGATAAGGGAAATGGAACTCGTGACAACCCGAATCCCCGACCCCGGATTTGGGGGTGTTACAATATGTTGGTGGCAGATTATGAGAGTAAGTTTGAGAAATTGTCAAGGTATGTGCCGTCATATGTGGATACTGACAGGAAGAAGGCTAAAAGATTTCAGCAAGGTTTGAAGCCATGGATCAGAGGGAAGGTATCCATTTTTGAATTGGATACTTATGCAGGAGTTGTACAGAAGGCTATGATTGCAGAGACAGAGAGTGAGATGTCACAGAAGGAGAAAGAAAGCAAGAAAAGGAAATTTGAAGGGAATGAAGGTCAGTCACAACCAGGAAAGTTTCCAAATTTTAAGAAGGGCAATTTTCAGCCAGGGAGAAATTTTAATTTCAAGAGACAAAATGCAGGCGACGGAGGCTAGGGCAACCGTCCAGTTAATGCGAATCAACCGAATTAGTTGAGGTTAACTTTTCCAGATTGTCAGGTATGTGGGAAGAAGCATAGAGGAGTTTGTAATAAGTTAAATGTGGTTTGTTTTAAGTGCAACCAGAAAGGGCACTATTCAAGGAAGTGCCGAAATCAGCCAGCAAAAGAACCAGCAAATAAGGATCAGCCTATCGGGAATCCAGCCGTTAAGATTCCAGCCATTGGATTTACGTGCTTTAAATGTGGAAAGCCAGGACATATGGCCAGGGATTGCAAGACACAAGCCCCAGTCAGTAATGCATTGAGGATTATGGGATCTACCCCAGCAGTGAATGAGACTCCAAGGGCTAGAATTTTTGACATGTCTATGAAGGATACTATCCAGGATACTGAGGTCGTGGCAGGTACGCTTAATGTGAATTCTTTATGTGCCAAGGTGTTAATAGATTCAGGAGCAACTCGATCATTTGTTTCACAAGATTTTGTTAGTACGTTAAATTATCCAGTTGAGTATTTAAATGAAATAATGACTGTGGAATTAGCAAATCAAGAACGTGTATCTGTTAATCAAGTTTGTGGGAATTGTGAGATTGATATTTCTGGTAGTAAGTTTTGTGTAGATTTGATACCATTTAAGTTAGGAGAATTTGACGTTATCTTAGGAATGGATTGGTTATCTAAACACGATGCCCAGATAGATTGTCGAAATAAGAAGGTAATGGTAAAGACGCCAGATGAAAGGATAATAACGTTCAAGGGTCAGAAGCAGGTAAAGATATTCTTAACGATGATTCAAGCCAAGAAGTTACTACGGCAAGGACGTGAGCATTTCGTGGCATATGTGATTGATAGGAGTCAAGAGCCAGCGAAACTTGAAGATATTCCAGTCGTCAATGAATATCCAGACGTGTTTCCTAATGAGTTACCAGGACTTCCTCCAGACAGAGAAATTGAATTTACGATCGATTTAGCACCTGGAACAGGACCAATATCCAAGGCCCCGTATAGAATGGCGCCTGTTGAAATGAAGGAGCTAGCGAAGCAATTGCAAGAGTTATTAGAGAAAGGAGTAATCAGACCCAGTGTATCCCCGAATGGTGCACCGGTATTATTTGTCAAGAAGAAAGATGGAAGTATGAGACTGTGCATCGACTATAGGGAGCTCAACAAGCTTACAATCAAGAACAAGTACCCGTTACCCAGAATAGATGATCTGTTTGACCAGTTGAAAGGAGCCAAGTACTTCTCCAAGATTGACTTAAGATCGGGATATCATCAACTAAAGATCAAGCCAGAAGATATACCAAAAACAGCTTTCAGAACAAGGTATGGACATTATGAATTTTTAGTAATGTCTTTTGGATTGACCAATGCACCGGCAGCGTTCATGGACTTGATGAACATAATTTTCAAGGAGTATTTGGACAAGTTCGTTATTGTGTTTATAAACAATATTTTGATTTATTCAAAGACGGAAGAGGATCATGCAGAACATTTGAAGACAACTTCGGAGATTTTAAGAAAAAAGAAGTTATACTAAATTCTCGAAGTGTGAGTTTTGGCTACAGGAGGTTTAGTTCTTAGGGCACATAGTCAGTAATGAAGGGATCAAAGTGGACCCAGCAAAGATTGAGGCCATTACAAAGTGGGAAAGACCGAGAACACCCACCGAAGTAAGAAGTTTCTTGGAATTAGCGGGATATTATCGTCGATTCGTTCAAAAATTTTCAAGGATTGCAACACCATTGACAAAGCTTACACGAAAGAATGAAAATTTTATATGGAACGATAAATGTGAAGAAAGTTTTCAGGAATTGAAGCAACGATTAATCACGGCACCTGTTTTGTCACTTCCAGAAGATCAAGAGAATTTCATAATTTATAGCGATGCTTCTCATAAAGGACTAGGGTGTGTTCTAATGCAGCACGATAAGGTGATTGCGTATGCATCAAAGCAATTGAAACCACACAAACAGAAATATCCTACTCATGATTTGGAGCTAGCAGCCATAGTTTTCGCTTTGAAAATTTGGAGACATTATCTGTATGGAGAAAAATGTGAGATTTACACGGATCACAAAAGCTTGAAGTACATATTCACACAGAAGGAGCTTAATATGAGGCAAAGGAGATGGTTAGAATTGATCAAGGATTACGACTGCTCGATTAATTATCATCCCGGTAAAGCAAACGTTGTAGCAGACGCGTTGAGTCGGAAGGAAAAGTTAAATGTGTTATCAGTACCCGAAGAGATATATAAAGAATTTCAGAAACTGGAATTGGAGATTAGAGTTTGCAAGCCTGATGAAGCAAAGGTGTACAGTATGACTTTCCGGCCGGAGTTGTTAGAGAAAATAAAAAAGTGTCAGGAAGATATAATGGATCAAGATATAAATCATTTGGTAGGTGAAGAATTGTGCACGCAAAAGGACGATCGAGGTATTCTTAGGTTTTCTTCTAGAATTTGGATTCCACCGGTGATGGAGCTGAAGAATGAAATTTTACAGGAAGCTCATAATTCGAGGTATTCAATCCATCCAGGGAGTACCAAGATGTACAGAGATTTAAAGGAGAATTATTGGTGGCCAGACATGAAGAGAGAAATTGTGGAATGGGTTAGCATATGTTATACATGTCAGAGAGTTAAAGCAGAACATCAGAGACCAAGTGGATTGCTACAGCCATTGGAGATTCCAGAATGGAAGTGGGAACATATTGCCATGGATTTCATAGTTGGATTACCAAGGACAAGGGCTAATCATGATGCCATTTGGGTTATAGTGGATAGACTTACCAAGTCAGCTCATTTTCTGCCTATAAATGAAAGATTTTCGCTCGACAAATTAGTCCATATGTACCTGAAGGAAATTGTAGTTTGTCATGGAGTTCTTGTGTCCATTGTATCGGATCGAGATCCAAGAATTAATTCAAGATGTTGGAAAAGTTTTCAGGAATGTTTTGGGAATGAGACTGAATATGAGTACAGCTTACCATCCACAGACGGACGGCCAAAGTGAAAGAACGATCCAGACGATTGAAGATATGTTGCGTGTTTGTACTATTAATTTCAAAGGAAGTTGGGACGAGCATTTACCTCTGGTAGAATTTGCTTACAATAACAGTTATCATGCCAGTATTGGGATGCCACCCTATAAAGCCCTTTATGGACGCAACTGCAGATCTCCAGTGTATTGGGACGAAGTAGGAGAACGCAAAATACTTGGACCTGAATTAGTGCAGCAGACAAAGGAAGTCGTTGAAGTAATCCAGAAAAGATTGATAGCAGCACAAGACCGTCAAAGGAAATATGCAGGTCAATCAAGGAAAGACATGGAATTCGAGGAAGGAAGCTTAGTATTACTAAAAGTATCACCGTGGAAAGGACTAACGAGGTTTGGAAAGAAAGGAAAGCTGAGCCCAAGATATGTCGGACCTTTTGAGATTCTAAAGCGCGTTGACAAAGTGGCTTACGAATTGGCGTTACCTTTGCACATGGAGCACATTCACAATGTCTTTCACGTATCAATGCTTAAGAAGTATAATCCAGACTCCAGGAATGTAATAGAATATGAGCCAATAGAGCTTCAGGCAGATTTGTCATATGTAGAGAGTCTGATAGAGATTTTAGAGGAAAGAGAGAAGGTATTGAGAAATAAAGTGGTAAAGCTAGTAAGAGTATTATGGAGAAACCCAAAGGTTGAAGAGTCAACCTCGGAATTAGAAAGTGATATGAGAGAAAAGTACCCTCGTTTTTTTCTTAGGAGATTTTGAGGACAAAATTCTTTTAAAGGGGGAAGGATGTAATATCCGGGATATATCGTGTAATTATTTTTGCTAATAAATAATTAATATATATGTTCAGTATCTATTCTGTGAATTATTTGTTAAGTGTTAAATATGTTTGGATGTTTAAAAATATTATTAATTGAGTATTTTAATTTTTATATGTCCAAAATAAAATATAGATAATTGTCATATCTTCCTATTTATTTTTATGATGATTTATGAATTTATGGGAATTATATGAATTTTATAAAATCTTTTTCCGGGTATTTAAAATCTATTTTATAAAAACGGGAACCAGCCGACGTCACCCGTTGTTACGTTTTTAGAACCTGAAACTCTTCCGAGAACTCCTTCCTAACCTAATTGTAATATTTCGAGCATTTTCCATATTTTGACTTTTTCGATCCGGCGTACGGTTTGTCCTGCGCGGGTCCCGACGCAACATTTTCGATACAATATTCATTTCGGTAAATCAATAAAACTCGTATTTTCGGTAAACGGGAACTTTTTATTAAACTATCACAATTATCACCTCGTAATACGTGTAACCAGGCACTGAGACCAAGACCGTAATACAAATTGTACTGATTTGGATAAATATCCCGAAAACCGATACTGTTTGGATTAGTTTTTATAAATAAACGTATCGTTTTATATCCGGAATGATCCAACGGGATATTAATTTTCCATAATTATAAATATCCTTTTACCGTATTTTATTTCGTATCAAAATCATTTGCAGACAATTAATTATATAATTTTCCAGAGAAAAACCCTAAATTCATAAAACCTTCTGAGAATCAAACTACCATTTCAAGGTGTTATTGAAATCAGTTGGAAAAGTTAGAGTAACCAAATCGAAGATCTCAAGGAGTACTATCAGATTCTGTGTTCCATATCACTGCAGAAATCAATGTTTATTTTCTGAAAATTTATTTATTTTCGAATTATTTTTAATAAAAATATGAATTTTTGTTTGGATGATTGTTTGAAAGATTTGATGATTGCATGTTGTAGAGCTTGTTTTCCTGATAATTTTCATATGTCATACGTCTGATTTGGAGTTCAATAACATGCTCAAAAGTGGGTTTAATTCTCAAATTTTAAAATTAGGGTTTATAACCCGTATGAATATTTTCAATTGAAATTTGGGGTTGTTTGATTTAGGGGTTACTAGCTGTTGATTTATAGTGGGTTGTGTTCCTTATGAAATTTGCAATCGTTTGGTATATAGCTCGTTAACAGAGGATTAATGAAACGAAGGGAGTTGTCTTTTTAAGTTTTCGATGTTTCGCCGGAAACCAGTGATGTTCTTGGCCAATTTCCGGCCAGGATAGGGATGATTGATGTGTTTTAATTGCATGAATAGATTCCTGGTGTTGTGCAGTGTAAATCTAGAGCAGATGGTGAGGTGAGGGTGCCGGAATCGAGTTCTCCGGCCACCCCTGTATTTTTCGGCGACGGGGAGTGTAAAATTACAGTTTGGTACCTGGACTTTTGGGGACGATGAAGTTTGGTCCCTGAAGTTTCCAGAGTTTGCAAATTTAGGGTTTATGTTTTAATAATATTCAAAAATCATATTTCCTATTTATTTTTATTATAAAAATTCGATTTTAATTTCTAAAAATTCCAAAAATCATTATTTTTAATTTAAAAATAAATCTGAATTAATTAGTTAATTAATTTCAGTTAATTTTTAATTGATTAATTGGTCAATTAATTTGAAAATTAATTGATTAAATGATTTAATTAATTAATAATTGATTTTAATTAATTATTTAATTAGATTTAATTACTTAAAAATGATTTAAAAATTCTGAAAAATAGTTTCGAGCTTTAAAATGTTATTTTAAATTATTTTCAAGGCTCGATAATTATTATAAAATTGTTTTGAAGCCAGAATTGGCCAGCCGAGCCCTGTTTATTACTCCAAAATTGATCCAACGACCCGTTTTAACTCCGAAAAATGTTTTAAAAATCGTTTTAAATATCCGAAAGTCTGTTTATGACCCGAGACTTCTTTATAAATGTTATATCATTGATTATGTGACGTGTGATGTGCTATATGTGACTTGTTGGTTAACTGTCGGTCTATATATTCGATGTTTACTTGTTTATTGCGTAACTTTCAATCCGTTAATCGGATTTGGGTAAAATGAAGGGTAGATAAAAGTATGTTTCGAATAGAATCGTATAAGTTGAATATTGATAAATGCTTATGATATGTGAGCAGAAGAGGCAAGGCATAGAAAAGGAAAATAGGTAGTCGAGGAGTAAGACAGTGGTGATTGAAAGTTAGAGAAATATAGCAAGCTAATACCAGGCAAGTGTTCTGAACTTTCTCGAGATATATTGTAGTGGATTGATAGTCCTGTTTTATATTGCAAGTGCTTTGAAGCACTGAACCCAAAACCCTGATTCCAGTTATTGATCTTGAGCCGTAAACCTTATTCTTTCTAAACCGTTGATTGTTGTACACCCAAATACGAACCACAGATATACGATACTACTCCACAAATACATACAAACTAAATACCAAACACTGAATCGAATTACTTATATACTCAAACCATTGTACCTTATGATTTGAAAGATCAATACCTGGTAACCCTGAAACATCGATTCCTTTGTTATCCAATTCTTTCATTACCTAACATCCAAGCTTTGCAAATGCCATATTGATCCTTATGAAGATTGAAACCATTTCATTATTGAACGTCCAATATTGTTAATGATTCTATTTATTGCTTATTACTATTTATTCTGTTATTATGTTAGAATTGGATTGTTTTTATAAAATTATGGACCAGATTCGTGGTCAGACTATATGATGGTCAAGTTAGGCCAATGTGTGCCTTGGATCCAGTAGTTAGAGCAGTGATGTGTGCTTTGCTTAGGGTTAGTGCGTGACTGATCAGCAGCCTAACCTTGGATTTTAAAATGAAAGTATAATATCCAATTCTAAATCATAATCTATTGTTCACTTGATACCATAACCATTTTCACCTGATGATCATTATTCTCAGTTTTGTCATTGTGACTTGTTGAGCAAGTTAGCTCATTTGTGCGAAGTTGTTTATGTTCTATTCAAGTTAAAAAGGAACCAGTTGGTAGCGAGGATCCCCAGTCCAGCGCTAGAGCTAGGGGTTCAGGTTGATCAAGTTGAGCTAGTAGGCTTCTTTTGGGATAATATAAGTTTGTAAAAGTTTGTAATAATGTTTAATACTCAGTTCTGAGTTTGGATAATTGGGATTTGAACGTTTATAATATTAGTAGGTGTGTTTGGCTTGTGTGCATACTTTAACCTGTTGCGGTCCGTGGTAGCTGGTAAGTAGGGTCACTGCATATTATTATTAATATCTTTATTATTGTTATAAGCAGGTTATAAATAAGGTGTGTGTGTGGACCCCAAACTTCTGACCCGGGTTTGGAGGGCGCCACATAAATACTTGAGGAATGCTGACACCATGTTGCCTAAAACACAAATCAATATAAAAGATGACTTGGATGATGATGAGCAGAAGAAGGATGAGCAAAACTGTTCTGGCTCAAATCCAAGTCAATCTAGCAAAGCAATTGGCAGCAAGGGTGATGAGAAGAAAAAGGGAAAAGAAGAAAAGAAGGGAAGGGATGATAGCAAGAAAAGAAAGAAGGATGGAGAGGAAGTGACAAAACAAAAGAAAGTCCAAGAAATCCAAATAACTCTAACTCAAACCCTCAAACTTAGCCAATCAAACACTCAAAATACCAATCATAACCAGCCATGCCTCTTTAAAGAATATCTCAAATCTACCTTCATTCAAGCCTCCAATCAAGAGTCACTTCAAAATTGTTGGGCCAAAGAAAATTCAAACTAATGCTGGTGCTATCTGGAACTGCTTCAATCAAGCTGATTTTTTACCTATAACTAGGAGCCTAACAGATAATGACTTTCACCAACAACTAGCTAAGGAGATAGTCAAAGTTTGGGTTGTCTCTCTGGGAGAAGTCAGAATCCACTACTTGGATGGCTCCTTCATTTTGCTGAACAGAGAAGTAATGGAAATATTTTCAACCACAGAATTGAAGAGAGTGATAAGTTTGATGAAGGATAAGGATTTTAGCACAAGAATGTGGAAGGATGTGATGTCTGAAAGGTTGAGAGAAAGGGATACAAGGCATGCTAGGATAAAGGCTGAGAGGAAAGAAAGAGAAAGGTAATATGCTAAGGAGATTGAGATGTTTGAACAAAGATCTAATGAACTCAAGGCAAGGGGGTTGAGTAGAATTTCAAAAGATGGATATTTTCTGAACATTAAAGTTGGCAGATTTTCTAGATTCAGGGTTAATTATCTCAATAATTACTCATTGGAAGAATGGCTCAAACTGGTGGAAGCCTTAAGAGAGACAAAAATTATTGAAGAACTTGAAGTGCTAGTAAATCTTAAGGACTTCATTAGGAAAGAACCTGGTTATGAGAAATTCACCCGATGTCTGTAATTTTGAATTGATGAAATTAATTAATGTATAAAAAGTGTATTTTTCAATTTGTTAATTTTAATGTATTTAATTTTAGCTTGGGGTTAGTTTTGTTATCATGCATGAATTTGTAATAAGCAATCTTCTCACAAATTGGGGGAGATTGTTGTGCAACACATGCCTGTATAATAATAAGACTAATTCATATTGACAGCCCTAAGATTAAGTTGTATGGTAATCAATATTTTTATTCTATAATTGTATTCCTTGAGTCTGTAAAAATATTTAGTAGATTAGACTGAGGGGGTTTTCTGTGAACAGCTTCAAGCTAAGGAATAAACTATGGAAGAAGATTAAGTCATGATCATGCCTCAGAGAAAAGATGTAGAAGCTTGGAGTTGAATAATGTTGTTCTATCAAGGTATATCGAGAAGTCATTCGAGAAGTCCAAAATGACTTTTAGAGAAGTCTCAGAGATATCAACAAGTCAATTCTGTATGTAGAGATCTTAGAGATATCGACAAGTCAAATGAAGATGTAGAGAACTGGAGATATCGACAAGTCAATTTCTCATATAGAGATTTCAGTGATATCGATAAGTCAAATGTTGTATATAGAGATCTCAGAGATATCGACAAGTCACTTCTACATGTAGAGATCTTAGAGATATCAACAAGTCAAATGAAGATGTAGAGAACTGGAGATATCGGCAAGTCAATTTCTCATATAGAGATCTCAGAGATATCGATAAGTCAAATGGTGTATATAAAGATGTCAGAGATATCGACATGTCACTTCTACATGTAGAGATCTCAGATATATCAACAAGTCATTTCACTTATAGAAAACTGGAGACCTCGACAAGTCAAATATGCCTATAGAGAACTCAAGATATTGATAAGTCATTATACTTATTGATATGTCACTTCTCTATAGAACCATTGGAGATCTCGACATACTATCTCAAATTCATAATACATACATGTTTAAGATTCAAGATTATCAGTTAACAAACAATTCATTCACTGAATTGGAAAGTCTACTAAAGTAGTTTGAAGAATACAAGATCAAGGGCCAAGATTCACTGGACAAAGGGTGGTCACAGACCTGCAAGATTCTGCACAGATTTGCTTACACCAGAAAAGGAAATAGACAAGGTGGTTTTAGAAATTGGTTTAGTACATTTTAGTGCAAGTTTTGTAAACCCGTGTTGCTAGTCTATAAAGCATGCACGGGTCTTTAGTTTAGAAGTGACAAACAGATCTAGATTTTTTTTTGTATTCTATCAAAATAGAAGCCGAGTTCTTAATTTTCAAGAACATAGATTTGTAGCAAGACAAACTTAACTAATACAATTAAGTGAGTTTTTGATATTATGTGCTTTGTGTAATTCTGTGAAATATAATATCTTTACATATCTTATCTGCTTTGTTCAACCATAATCCAACTAGCTTAAAAACAAAGAAAAATCCAAGAAACACATTCACCCCCTTTGTGTTACATTTCATAGCATTAAATATCTAACAATATAAAATTTTTATAATTAATAATATGAATACATTTTCCAATATAATTCGTTTTGTATAATAAATGTATTAATAATTAGGTCAGTAATCCATAATTATAGAAATTGAAAATTCGATTACCGGGATGTTAAATCGGAATAAAATCGAACATACTTATATTATTTTAAAAATATATATGTAAAATAATTAGACATGAAATGTGTAAAATTACCATGTTGCCATTTATACAGCCACACCAAGTTGTAACGGTGTTATGCATTATTCACTAAAATAATAAGTCATAATAATCTTTATGCCTCTTTCTTGATTTTCCTTACCTTCTTCCCTTATCTTTCCAGTTTTCATTCGGCGACCATCTCGTTTCTTCATTTAAAATCGCAGCTCTTCATCAACTTAAGGCTGGGTATATTTCTTCTTCTTATAGTCAGTTTCTTCTTTGCTGAGCCTTAAATCATGTGTTTGATTCGTCGAATTTTGACTGGAAAGTTGTCAAATTTTGACCGAAAATTTGTCGATTTTGAACCAAAATGGCAAAAACGTTTTATACACGAATTTTGATGTATAATATCGTTTGGTTGCCTTCCAGCTATTTATCGGTGAAATCGTCGATCTTTGTAACACTGAAGTAATCTTATAAATCTTTTACTTATGCCTCTGAAAAAAATCTTTAAATAGATTATGTAAAAAATATGATTCACGTTGTTGTTGTAAAATTTTGTTGTCACCGCAATAAACTTGATATTTTAACATTTTATTATTTTATATCATATATATTCAAAATCTTCAAACCAATATTAGTTTATATTCGATTTGTCCGTATAATAAGAATCTCAACTATATTATAAAAACCCTTTGTAATCCGCTCTTTTAGAAATATATAAAGAGAATATCTCTTGTAATTTTTGGGTTTAATGCTTGATACACTAACATTGTCATTTTCAGATTAGCTAACATATTATATATATTTGTTGAAAATAAGTTTATAATACACAGAGTCTTCAAAAAAATTAGAATTTAATCTATATAGGCAAATATGATTAAATTTTAGATATCTAATTATGGTTAATATTCAATAATAAAATGGTAACAAATGTAAAATTATTAATAATAATGAGTTAGGTGTAATTAATATATATGTTATTAAATATGACAATTATTTATATTTATTAATGAGAAGTAATAATGTTAGATATATTTGATAATGTCATGGCTAATATGATTTATGTTTAGTTTTCAGATCTTACTTAAACAGGAAAAATCAGTACTTACTGGAAGTCAGGACTTAAGGATATCAGTACTTATATTATCAGGAGATAATCATCAGAAGATGGATATCGGAACTTAAGTGTTGAAGGACGTTCAGATAAGGACAGTAGCTGATTAAAGGAAAGAAGATCGAGATAAACATAAGAAGAGATATGCATGAAGAAGGAATTCTATGAAGAATAGAATACTTGGAAGAAAAGATATCTGATTGATATATTTTAGGAAGCGGAATTATATTCCATATCAATTAGCGATTATCTTGTAACTGTGTAGTATATAAACACAGACATAGGGTTTACACTAAAAGTGTTATCATATTCGAGAAGATTATTCATTGTAACCCTAGCAGCTCTCGTGATAATTATTCATCACTGAGAGGTAACAGTTCCATACTGTAACAGAGTTTATTGTTTCAATAAAGTTTGCTTTCTGTTACTTGAAATATTAAAAGTTTGATTTGATTGTATTTTACACTGTATTCACCCCCTCTACAGTGTGTGTGACCTAACAAGTGGTATCAGAGCCTTTCTGTTAACGCACATACAGTTAAAGATCCAAACATAATCATGTCTGACACAGAAACTCCAATTAAGCCTACCAAAACTGAATAACCTCCAAAGACACAAATTCAAAGTCGGTATGAAACCATCAGAGTTCCCATACTGAGACCATCTGAATATGCCATATGGAAGGTGAGGATGACCATGTTTCTGGAAGCTACAGATCCAGAATATCTTGATAGAATCAAGGAAGGACCTCACAAACCAACCAAGCTCGCTGTTGCAGTTGCAGGTGAAGCAGCAAAGACCGTACCAAAGGAGAAGAGTGATTATACTGCTGAAGATATCACATCAATTGCTAAGGATGCTAAGGTACGACACTTACTGCATAGTGCCATTGATAATGTAATGTCAAACAGGGTAATTAACTGCAAGACTGCTAAGGAGATATGGGATGCTCTGGAAACAAGATGTCAGGGAACTGATACAATTAAGAAGAACAGGAAGGCAATACTCACTCAAGAGTATGAACACTTTGACTCAAAGGCTAATGAGTCATTGACTGATTTATATGATAGATTTGTCAAACTCTTGAATGATCTGTCACTGGTTAATAAGGAGTATGATCTTGAAGATTCAAACCTTAAATTCCTGTTAGCTCTTCCTGAATGCTGGGATTTGAAGGCAACAACAATAAGAGACAACTACAATCTTGATGAAACAACTCTTGATGAAATTTATGGAATGCTCAAGACTCATGAACTTGAGATGGAACAAAGAAGCAAGAGAAAAGGAGGAAAGTCAAGGACAGTTGCTCTTAAGGCTGAAGAAGAATCCCCCAAGGCAGCTACCACAAGGAAAGACAAGGGTAAAGCTCTTTTCATAAAGTCTGATACTGAGTCATCAAGTTCTGAAAGTGATGATGACTCAGATTCTGAAAGCTTGCCTGAGACTGATGCTAATGAGGAGATGATGAAGCTGTGTGCTCTTATTGTGAAAGGGATCACAAAGATTGCATACAGGAAGTTCAGGAAGGGAAAGAAGTTTTCCAGAAAAGGCACAAGTTCTGATAAGAAGAATTTCAGAAGATCTGAGGGCAGAGGAGGAAAGTCTGATAAAGGAGATTATACCAATGTCAAATGCTATAAATATGGTGAGAAAGGCCACATATCTCCTGATTGCAAGAAAGTGAAGAGTGACAAAGTCAAGGCTCTGGTCACAAAGAAGAAAAGCTGGACAGACACCTCAGACTCTGAAAGTGAGGAGAACTATGCTTTGATGGCAAATGCTGATAAAGAAAGTGCTGAGAGCAGTTCTGAAGCTGCTGAAACAAAGGTACCTCAGACTACTTATGCTTTTCATACTGATGATATTAATGAGTTGAGAAGATATCTTAAAACCATGTTTGTTAGTTATAGAGATCAAACTTTAACATGTGAAAGATTAACTTCTGAAAATCTTGCTTTTAAGAAAAGAAATGATTTCTTAGAAAAAGAGTTAGTTATGTTCCATCAAACTCAGAAGGATAGAGATGATGCCTTTTATGTTAGGGATGAAGTGCTAAAAATGAATGAATCTCTAAAAACTGAGTTAGAAAAGGAAAGAGAGATAATCAGGACTTGGACTAACTCTGGCAGAACAACTCAAAATTTGCTAAGTAGTGAAAATTGGAAAGAGGGCTTAGGTTATGGAGAAGATAAGAATGATAAAGGAACTGTAGAAATTAAGCCTGTTGTTAAGCAAAAGCCAAAGTTAAAACCTGTTAAGTTTGTAACTGTAAAGTCTGATAATGAGAAATCAGAAGTTAAAGAGGAATTAACTTCTGACAAACTAAAACAGGAAAAGACAGCTGAAGTAAACATAGGCTTAATGACTAAGAAGCAGCTTAAGCATAAGCTGAAAGATGTTAAGAATGCAAACAAGATAAAATCACCTAGGAAAAATAGGAATGGAAAGGAAGGTGTGAATAAAAGCAATGATTATAAACCTGTTCCTGATGCTCCTAGGAAAACATGTCATAACTGTGGAAGTTCTAACCATCTGGCTTCTTTTTGCAGGAAGAATAAGAACACTAACTCCTTACCTTCAAAATCAGGAGTTAAGAGTCAGTCTGTTAGATATAAACCACAAAATCCTTGTTTTCATTGTGGTAGTTTATGGCATTCCATTTATACTTGTAAGGAATATCATAGTTTGTACTATGATTATTATCAAATAAAACCTTTTTTGAAGAAAGTTTCCATTGTTCCTTCTAGTGTAAATTCTGTTACAAAGTCTGATAGTGTAAATTCTGATAAGAAAAATGTTAACGTAAACTCTGATGCTAAATCCGTTGCAAATGTTAACAAACTTGATAAGGCCAAAGGATCCAAGCAAGTCTGGGTCCTTAAAACTAATCATTAGTGGTCTTTGTGATTGCAGGGCAACAGGAAAAATATTCTAGTTCTGGACAGTGGATGTTCAGGTCATATGACTGGAAATAAAGCCCTGCTATCAGACTTTATGGAGAAAGCTGGCCCAAGTGTTTCTTATGGAGATGGCAACATTGGAAAAATATTGGGATATGGCAATATCAATCTTGGGAATGTCATCATTAAAGAAGTAGCTCTGGTCTCAGGACTTAAACACAATCTGTTGAGTATAAGTCAAATCTGTGACAGAGGTTATCATGTTGATTTCTTTGAAGAACACTGTAAAGTTGTGAGTAAATCCAAGGGCAAAGTTGTTCTGAAAGGATACAGGCGTGGTAACATTTATGAAGCTAAGCTTTCAACAAGTACTGATGGTTCTGCAATCTGTCTGATGAGAGGAGCATCAATTGAAGAAAGCTGGTATTGGCACAAGAAACTCTCTCATTTAAATTTCAACAATATAAATGAACTAGTCAAGAAAGATCTTGTGAGAGGACTGCCAAAGTCAGTATTTGCTCCTGATGGCCTTTGTGATTCTTGTCAGAAGGCCAAACAAAGAAAATCTTCATTCAAGAGCAAGACTGAATCATCAATTCTTGAGCCTTATCATCTATTACATGTTGATCTATTTGGTCCAGTGAATGTCATGTCTATTGTAAAGAAGAAATATACGTTGGTCATAGTGGATGAGTTCACCAGATACACATGGGTGTATTTCTTGCACACAAAAAGTGAAACTGCATCTATCTTGATTGATCATGTCAAACATCTGGATAAATTGGTCAAAGATTCTGTGAAAACCATAAGGAGTGATAATGGCACTGAGTTCAAGAATTTGATAATGGAAGAGTTCTGCAAAAACCATAGAATTAAGCAGGAATTTTCTGCTCTTGGAACTCCACAGCAAAATGGAGTTGTTGAAAGGAAAAATAGAACTCTCATTGAAGCTGCACGTATAATGCTTGAAGAAGCAAAGCTTCCAACCTATTTTTAAGCTGAAGCTGTGCAGACTGCTTGTTTTACTCAAAATGCAACACTCATTAACAAGCAAGGAAAAACACCATATGAGATGGTGAAGAAAAAGAAGCCAAATCTGAAGTACTTTCATGTATTTGGATGCAAGTGTTTTGTTCTCAAGACTCATCCTGAACAGCTATCCAAATTTGATCTAAAAGCTGATGAAGGAATCTTTGTTGGATATCCACTTTCCACAAAAGCCTTCAGAGTCTATAATTTGAGAACAAGAGTGGTCATAGAATCTATCAATGTCTCTTTTGATGACAAGAAGATTACTGGTCTTGAAGATTTTATTGATCATGATCAGCTGAGACTTGAAAACAAAGACTCAAATTCTGATACTGAAAATCCTGACAGTCTAAGTCCTGATACTGTAAACTCTGATGGATTAAACTCTGATGTTATTGAAACTGTGATAACTATGCCAAAGGAAGATGCACCTATGCAGGGGGAGCATACTCAAGAACATACCACATCTCAAGAAGCATCAGAACATACATCTGACTCTTCAAGTTCTGATTCGTCAAGTTCTGATAAGCCAAATTCTGATAGTGCTGAAAATCTAAATTCTGAAGAATCCAACTCAGAGAGCATAGTTTCAGGGGGAGCATCAGAAAATGAAAATGAAGACAGCATGGATCATGGGGGAGCATCCAGTTCTAGAGAAAACCTTCCATCTGCAAGGAAGTGGACTAAATCACATACACCTGATTTGATAATTGGAAATCCTGATGCAGGTGTCAGACTTAGAACAGGTACTTCAAACGAATGTCTTTACAATTCTTTTCTCTCTCAGACTGAGCTAAAGAAAGTGGAAGAAGCTCTTCAAGATGCTGATTGGGTGCAAGCAATGCAGGAAGAGTTAAATGAATTTGAAAGAAACAAAGTCTGGACCCTAGTGCCAAGACCAAAGAATAGATCTGTTGTTGGTACAAAGTGGGTGTTCAGAAACAAAACTGACAGTGATGGCATAATTACAAGCAATAAGGCAAGGCTGGTTGCAAAAGGATATTCTCAATAAGAGGGAATTGATTATGATGAAATATTTGCACCAGTTGCTAGGTTAGAAGCCATAAGGATATTTTTGGCTTATGATGCTCATAAAAAGTTTACTGTCTTTCAAATGGATGTGAAAAGTGCTTTTCTCAATGGAGAATTGGAGGAGGAAGTATATGTTGAACAACCTTCTAATAACCCCAATTTTTGGAAAATTTTTGAAACCCTTATGAATAGTGTTTTACTGAATGAGAAAACTTTTCATGCCACACTATGTAGGGGTTCTGTTATTGATCTTCTGGGATATTATTAATACTCTATGTGGTATATAAGTGTATGTAAAGATCGTCGGAATCCAATTTCCGAACACTTGGATTTTTCCCGGAAATCCACTAGATACGGAAAGGATTGAGTATAAGGTAACAGGATAAAACGGATTTAAATTAAAGGATTATAATAGAGGATCATAAAAAGGAATATAATGTATTGAGAAAGGTTAAGGGAACCTAAGTAATAAGATCCCGAGTATGATCCTTCAAACGATAAACGAAAACGAAAGTTAAGCGAACCGTATAACAGATCAGCGGTCATTAGGCAAATGATTAGGAAGTTAAGCAAAGGGATTAGAGGGAGTGATGTCACCCAACCAATGAGAGGAGGACAAAGAGGGTAAGATGACATCATAACATGACATAGGCATGACATGGGAAGGAAGGAGGTGTGGTTGAATGAGAACCACACAAATTCAAGGGCAACAAGGTAATTAACTAAATCAAACACAAAAACAAGCCAACCAAGCCAAGCAAAATCATTTTTCATCAAAATCAAAAAGAACCAAGGCTTGTTCTTGAAGAGCTCTCGGCTTTTTACTATTCAAAAGAGCAAGAAATTCAAAATCAAAGATCCAAGCTTCCTAAATTGGTGAGTTAATTCCCTAATCATCTTCATGCTTAGTTAGGGCTATATCATGAGTTTAAGCCATCAATTCCTTCTCCATCTTCTTCATTTAATCAAAGAAGAAGACTATGAATAGTGTTTTCAAGTTTTTAACTTGAAGTTTTTCTTGTTTTCCTTGAAGATCCAAGCATTCCTAAGACTTCTCAAAGCTTCTTAAGGCTTCCTAGCTCCTCCCACCACTTCAAGGAAGGTATAACATCTCCAAACCCTAGATTCCTATGTATTATAAGATGATTTTGATTAGTAGGATGATATTGTAGCTTGATGTTGTGATTTAGAGTTTGGGATTTGAAATGGTATTGAATTGGAATGGTAAATGTTGTTGTTTTGATTAAAAGAACTTAAGAATGGTTAAAGTTAAGCTTAGGCATAAGTATGAATGTTAAAATTGAATTGGTTGGGGTTGTTATGATGTGATAAGGATGGATGTTGGTTGTATGATTGATTTGGGGTTGATTTGTGGTTGGTTTTGAATGGTTTAAAATTGGGAAAACGCGTAAACATAGCCGTCGTAACGTCCGATTTTCTTTAGACTGTTTTTGTGCATAACATTAGGACCCGAGAATCTCCTGCTAGATTTTGACCATTGCCATGTTTAGATAGTTCATATTACGAGCTTCGTTTTGATATATAGTTCGTTCGATTCCGATGCACGGTTTAGGAGAAACGACCGTTTCAAGTAACGGCATTTCGCGAACGAAACTTTTCCCCTCGCCTTACTTTGAAACACAGGTTAAAGACCAAAAAGGGTTAATTAATGCATGAAACATTTAAGGTAAGTGTGTTAGGCAGTTGGTAAGACACTCGCGAAGGAATCGCCTTAAAACTTGTAAAGGTTAAATTATTAAAAATGGTGGAGCCGAGGGTACTCGAGTGACTTAAGAGAATCAGTAAGCGCAAAACGAGCGTTAGAGTCTGAGTTGGTTAGAGTATAGATTTACAAGTGACTTTGGTTTAATTCCAACTTACTTGTTGTTTATAGGTTACCAGACTCGTCCCGAGCCATTCGTAACCCCCAGTCGCTAAGGCAAGTTTTCTACCCGATATACTGTTGTTGTGATGTAAATATATGTATATGCATTATCTTGTGATAGTGCATGATTGTTATTAGAAAATTTTGCGATATATTGGAGCATGCTGATATGGTATATATGCATGTCTGTTTCGTAATTTGGTTATCTATCTGTTGATTCCAATGCTTATAGTTGCATAATACCTATGCTAGAAATAAGCAAGTAGTTGCGTATACCCTTAGTATAGGGGATATAAGGTGAACATATTTCTAAACCGGGAGTCGATGTTCCCGAGTATATTATATATATATATATTTATATATACATGGATATAGTTTTTAAAACTATGGATCGAATAAGGTTTATTCGATACCTTTATTTTACTTAATTGAATATTAATTTGAGTATTCATTCGAGGGCTTATGACTCAGTTTATTTTATTAATTGAATATAATTTGAGTATTCATTCGAGGGCTTATGACTCAGTTTATTTTATTATTTGAATATTATTTGAATATTCATTCGAGGGCTTATGACTCAGTTTATATTATTATTGAATATTACTTGGATATTCATTTGAGGATGTATGCCTCCTTTATTTTATGAATATTATTTATAGTATTCATTCGAGGTATTATGACTCCGCTTATTACTTAATAGTATTCTTTATTGTATTAAAGAATAAGGTGTCGATAATCAAACTTACTTTTGATTATTCAAATAAAGATATTACTTTCGTATTAGTATATCTTTGGTTATTTAATACTCATTTCAAGTATAAGTTTTAATACTTCTACTTCAATTATTTTATAAAGATTATTCTTTATGGGAATATTATTTAAATAATAATATTCAGATATTTTCTAAATATTCTGGGGACTGATTTACTTCATTAAATCAGCTTCACTCCAAACATTCTTAAAAATGTTTTGCGAGTCTTCAAAATGATTTTTAAAAGTTAGAGCGGATCCCAAAACTCATTTTTTTTTATATTTAAGATCCTCCTTTCGAAGGGGATTTAAATACTCGCTCAAAACCTGAGGGATCCGGCTCTGTGGTGTGTTTTATATTCGTAACAAGGTTGTTGTTTTGATAAATGAATTGATTACTTACCCAACACTCGGGAAGTAAAATTCTTGGAACAAGTTAATCCATTAACAGGCATCACCTGGGAAATATCGGTGAGTTCTCCTTTCCAAATAGATACGACTTCTTGGTGGAGCCGTATCAACAAGTTTCTACTTGGGGAAAGTGGGGACGAGCTTTACGTTTCAGAGTCATGGATTTCATCTGAACTAGGAGTGGCGTAAGTGGCCGAGTAGCGCCGGCCCAGCCTTATTATATTGGCCTAAATGGCCTGGAAGTTCCGCTAAGGCGGTCCATTCCTTAGGAGTTCAGTGTTCGGTTGACAAGTAAATCCGACAGGTTCTCCTCTACATGTAGAAAATGGTGGGGTTGTACTACTACGGCTGATCATCGTAAGTGGTCTTCCTGGCGCGGCAAACTCCCATAATGAGTTCATCATCCAATTGGATATTTCTGCAACACTACCCAGAGCACTTCGATAGAAAGGCTACGGTTGGGCGATTGTTGAGTGTTGGCAGGGTCAAGTTTTCAAAATGATGTTTGCATCAAATGAAGTATCTCATAACTTCATTTTATTTTGATGATATTTTAAAGGTTGAATTTATTCAAGTATTATCTTGTAGTCTCATCTATGTGATGAACTTTTGAACTAATTATAACTTGAACGGTGGAAGTTCAAGTAGTATTTGGAAAGGATATAAGTATATTGGAGTATCTTGTAACTTCATCTTTTAAACTTATATCTAGTAAATGATTATCTTATGCATGGCAAAGATTTTCAGAAAAACGTTGAGACAAGGTTAGATATATGAGATCACCTTGCAACGATATTTTTTATACAGTTATACACTGGGACTTTGTGTATATTATGCATGGAAGAGAACTTCCAATATTTGGAAAAGTATATATGTATATATACTGAATATTTTGCGACTTCATCGCATTAAGATATCAAACTTGGTTCATTTCTTTTGACCAAGACTTTCATGAGTATTATGAGTAGGCTCATATATTGTTAATCATTATATATATTATTATGGTGGGCTTGCTGCTCACCCTTGCTTTCTTCTTTCATCACACAACATCAGATAGATAAGATGAACAGGACCAAGCTCCCAATTCGCAAGCGGATAGGAAACGTTCCGCAGCTTTCTGGAAGCGTTCAGGCCGCTGTAGCTGAGGTAGAAATTACCAATAGGCTAAGTTTTCAACTAGTAATGTACCAGACTTATGTATATTATGAATTGTAATAATGGCAAAGAAATGTAAATTTATTCAGAAACCTTTTTAAGGTGTATTGACTTAATTGTGGAATAAAACGACTTGTGATTATTTTTGGATATTCATCTCTGAGACTATAACTTGTGGTGTGTGTGTGTATATTGTGGGGTCACAGTAAAGAGTAGTTGATTGTTTAATAAGATTGGGTGTTGTTAAGGGAAGTGGAACTCGTGACAACCCGGATCCCCGACCCCGGATTTGGGGGTGTTACAGAAGTGGTATCAGAGCTAAGCGTTATAAACCTCAGAGATGATGGGACGTTAAGATAATAAGTTCACAAAGATAATAAGAACTCTTGCCAAGTTCATATTCGGGCTACCTAACGTAGTACTGACAGTTAAAACCCTTATGGGAACCCTTATAAATATCGTAATAGGAGCGTAGTTCGTTATCATATATGGTAGCGGGACTCCGAACCCTGAGGTTGAGGAGCAACAGCGCGATGATGTTTTATTACTAATTGGAGATCGGATTGTGGATCCGATAGAGTGTCCTAATGCAGGACCGAATGATGTTGATATTGAGGATGTAGCGGTTGAGGATGTTGTCCTAGAAGGGATAGTTGTTGAGGAGGATCCCATGGAGGATCCTGACAAGATTGGATAAAGGACCACTGATGAATTGATGACCATGGTTAGGTCGACTACCAGAGGTAGGATTGGCCGGTCACTACCGGAGGTTCGTTCAAGTTGTAAAGATAGTAGCCCCTTTAACGCGGCTTACTCGTAAGACTGAGAAGTTCGAATGGACAGAAAAATGCGAGAACAGCTTTCAAGAACTGAAGCAGAGGTTGGTGATGGCCCCTATGCTGGCGTTGCCGGATGGAAAAGGAGATTTTGTGATTTGTAAGTGACGCTTCGCATAAGGAATTAGGGTGCTTCTTATATAGCACAGCAAGATAATCGCGTCTGCGTCAAGACAATTAAGGGAATTTAAAATTCGATATCCCCACCCATGAGCTTGGGCTCGTGGCAATAGTTTTGCCCTAAAGATTTGAGGCACTACTTGTATGGAGAGAAGTGTGAGATTCACAAACCATAGGAGCTCTAGTACATTCTTACGTAGAAAGAGCTCAACATACGCCAGAGGAGGCGGTTAGAGCTAATCAAGAATTATGATTGGGAGATTCTTTATCATTCGGGGAAAGCCAATATGGTGGCTGATGCCCTTAGTAAAAAGGAGAGACTCAAGATGATAATGTCTTTTGGAGAGTTTATAAGAGATTTTGAGAAAATGGAAATAGTAATGAAGGTAACCGGAGCCGGTACCGAAAAGCTGTTTGAGATAGCAATACAGCCCGAATTATTGGAAAAGAACATATTGTGCCAGTAAAAGTGATGAATGAAGGCAGAGAGCCAACAAATAGATATGAGATTAATACCGAGAGAGATGATAAGGGAATAATGAGATATTCCTATAGAATTTGGGTTCCAAATGTTTAAGAGCTTAAAGATGAAATCTTAGATGAAAGCTAGTTTGAGGAATAAGAGTTAGAGCAAACCCTGAACGTGATAGTCAGGGAGGTTGCCACCAAGACAAAAGGAACCCATAACATGATGAAGTGGAAAATGAGGATTTAAATTATGTAAGATGACCCCAATTATGGGGAGTAGGAAGAAATATTTAGACTGAGGAAACAAAAGTCGAGTAAGGACAGGAGACCCGAGATGGTACCCCTATACGGCAATTCATGGACCTGTCTAAAGAGAACTTAGACTATTATCCCCAACCACCACCCTGAGGAAACAATGCGGTGAGAAATTCTTTCAGGACCTTTAAGTCTCTAAGCTCCCAGAGTTCCAAGGAACAGGTTGACCTAGTCGAGGCAAGAGCCTGGCTAAAGGAAATAGAGGAATCAATTGAGATTCTAAATGATTGACGAATCATAAAAGACTATTTTTATCACTTACCCTCCTAAGAGAGAGACCACCCGCTGGTGAAAGGCCAAGGAAGGCACGGAGCAAGAGATTATAATAAACCGATTTAAGTTCAGTCAATTGTTTTCAGGAAAGTACTTCCCAAGGTTATGGAGATAGTGTAAAAGCTTAAGAGCCAGAACAAAGGCAGACGAGTATGATGAATTATGAATCTAAGTTGTAAAAGTTATCAAGATTCGTTCTGAAGACACGAATCCAGAATGACGGGATGTTTGAAATCAATGCTTATGTTGTGTTGGTTCATGAAATAACGATAAGAGAAAGGAATATAAGGCAAGAGAGTTTGAGGAATGATAAGGGAGTTGGGTATGAGGAAACCCTAAAGACTCATAGAAATAGAAATAGAAGAGTATGTAATCGTCAGGATGAGGGTGATTCACCATGAGTTAAAATTGATGGTTGAGGGCATAAGAGATACATATATTTTATCCCCTGTAAGTTGGGAAGATTTGAGGAAACCTTGAGATAGTTCGAAGGATAAATAATGAGACGCGGATAGACTGAGGAGGCAAGGAAGTAAGAAATTAAGAAAATTGGATGAAGGAAGTGACCTTCAAGAAGGTAAAGTGTAAGACCGGTGGCATGATACCCAGAAAGGGAGACGCCAGATATAAAAGATATCCCAACATTGAGATGACTGTTGAGATAAACAACAAAAGTAAATAAGGAATTATTAAGAAGAAGTTCACGTTGAACATGACCAATATCTTCCAGAACATCCATGTTATCATTACCAAATCAGGAAAGAAAAGCGGATGACCATTGTTATCTTTTGGAGGCCATATTGATTGACCTCATTTTGAATGCAGATGTTATTGTGAAATTCGGCATATACTATCGAGGTGGGAATGATTGAATAAGACAACCTTATCAGGGATATATGACTTGATTTATCCATGGAAGGATGCATGTACCTTTTTAAAGGTGGAATTAAGGATAGAACATCGGTAACTTAAAATGAATCCTAGGGGAATGCATAAAGGTTGGCATTTCACCCTTAATAGGGATAGTATGAGTTTTGACAGTATGATTTGGAAAGGGTTAATGTAACAACAACCTTTAAGAATCAGTGGAGAAATTTTTTAGAAGTATATAGACAATGGTTCTAGTAATAGTAAATGGTATTTTAATATGCCCTGTATCTAGGGAATACAGGAGGAACGATTGAAGGATAACCTTAGAGGTTTTACAAGGAGAAAGGTAATATTCAAAATTTTCAAGAATAGAAATGTTGATAAAGGAAATATGACGTAATTATAATGTTGCCAAGTGGGGCACGTGTTAAACCACGAGAAAGTATGGATCGAACCAGTAATGGTCGAAATTATTCAGGGCAATTAGGACTTAAGATAAAAGATGTTCTAATTATGATTGAGAGTCAGTCATGACAGTGATTAACCTCTAAAGACTGAGGCAATAACTTATGGAAAAATGGTGATTTTTTTTTCTACTCATCAGATTTTAAGGAAAGCATTTTCACATAAGCTGTGATTGAAATAAGGTAGACAATTTATTTGGAGATGGTTAAAGTGACATTGACTGTAAGGAAATTTTACTATCAGGAAAGGCCAAAGAGGTGGTCGACACTTTAAAGGTAAGAGGATAATTATAGGCGCTTGTGCCAAAAGAATACAGTGATGATGGTTAAAACTGTGAAGGTTGTATTATGGTTTGGAAGATTGACATTCCTTCTGATGACTGTGCAATACCCAACCGTAATAGTAGTTGGTAAAGGTTTAATTCGTGTAATCGCCATGAACGGGCTATCTATCTTAGAAGGTCCTATCTTGAGATAAGCCAGGACCATGTTTCAAAAAGGACTAAACAAACCTTTGAGATAAGTCTTCTATTGAAGGCATATGATTACGAATGGTATTAACCTGCTATCGTTGCTTTGATTGAAACTCTTCTGCAATTTTATCTGCTTCATGTCATGTATGTATGTCAAAATCAAGAGTGTACTCCATGAATCATGAATGGTGATTATGTTACCTCCTTAGAAGGATTTGATACGACATGTATGGACTCCGTATGGTTAGATATTAAGACTTCATGGAAAATGAAAGACTACAGTAGGTCAGTGGTGGACCATAGTAAGGCAGCAATGATTCTGCGAGTATTGAGCTGAATACAACCGTGAGAGTTATATTGGAATGAGTGTTGAGATTGAGTACCACTAATCGGGTCGTGGTAGTGTATAAGTTATCATTGATAAACTAATTAAGTAGAGTATCTACCTAGTGAAATATTTATTCTTTCTTATCAATAGAGAGCCGTATTATTATACGAGGAAGGTTGCGATGCAAGCATAGAATTCTAGTAACGATGATGTCTAGAATGAGATCCCAGGTTCGATTTTCGATATCGAGGGAGTTTCAAAGGTAATTATGTATAAGCTAGAGGAAGTGCATGGGTCCATAGAATGATGGACGGAATAGCAAATATTTAAGCATGTGAAATGTGATGCGATAATACTCGATGTTGATATAAATACATATATGTTTTGTTCTCCTATGACAAACCTCTATAGTTCAGAGGTAGGTTCCAAGCCAGATATTTTGTGGCAGTATATTTTTTTTCATATATACAATTCTCTTCAATTCATTCTTTTCTCTTCTTTTCATTTCATGTAAGCTGAGAAGAACAACCCTTCCAGAAAGGAGAGGTATTGCCGAATGACTATCTATCTGTGTGATAGAATCCTAGTAGGATACCATCTATTGTTTAATTGCTTGTCAAGTACTAAAGGCTGGCCACCTTCTGTACTAACTATGCGATATAACAAGTGTTCATGATCATAGTGACCTCTCAATAAATTCTTTTACTTCTATATGAAGGATTAAGCTTTCGAAGATAGAAGCAACTGAAAAAGGATAATAAAGTTGTGGTAGTATTCGGAATGGAAACACATTCGTGATACTAAGGTTGTCGTGGTTATTAAAAGGTTATAGAACGCTAACGAGCAAAAGTATAACCAGTATAATATTAGGAACGGAAGGTGATAGCGATTACGAACTAGAAAAGAATGGGTATTGAGAAGCAAAAGCTATAATGATTAGAAGCTATGATGAGAGTCTGTGTAATAGACTTGAAAGAATTTGGAATGATCACTTAACGCGGATTAAGTTATCTTACGATAATAGATCATATGTCAGTATTGAGGTATCGCCTTATGAGATCCTTGAGAGAAGACAATGTCGATCTCCCTTATGTTAGGATGAAGTTGTAGAGCGCAAGATGCTCGGAACCGCAGTAGTCCAAAGGACCAGGGATATAATAGATCTAATCAGAGGACGACTGGTAGTAGCCAGGAAGGACATAAGAAGTATGTCGATTTGACACGAAAGGATAAAGAATAGGAAGGAGGCAACCTTGTATTGTTAAAAGTATACCCTTGAAAAGAATTAATGAGATTCGGAAAGAAAGGAAAGCTAAGTCCACCAATTGTTGGACCCTTGGATATATTAAGACATTTTGGGAAGTTAGCATATGAACTAGCCCTACCCCAGAACATGTAGCAAGTCATAACGCGTTTCACGTATCAATGTTAAGAAAGGGTAATTCGGATGCCAGATAAATAGGGGCATATGAGTGCATAGACACGCAACCCGACGTAACCTATATGGAGCAACCAAGAAGGGTTATAGAGTAAAAAGGAACAAGTGCTTAGGAGAAGGGTTATCAAACTAGGCGGAGTTTGGTGGTAGAACCACAATGTGGGAAAATTGACTTGAGAGTTAGAAAGTGCAATACTAAGAAGGTATCCCTATTCATTTCTGTCTGATTCCGGGACGGAATCCTTTTAAGGAGGGGAGACTGTAATAACCCCAATTTTTGGAAAATTTTTGAAACCCTTATGAATAGTGTTTTACTGAATGAGAAAACTTTTCATGCCACACTATGTAGGGGTTCTGTTATTGATCTTCTGGGATATTATTAATACTCTATGTGGTATATAAGTGTATGTAAAGATCGTCGGAATCCAATTTCCGAACACTTGGATTTTTCCCGGAAATCCACTAGATACGGAAAGGATTGAGTATAAGGTAACAGGATAAAACGGATTTAAATTAAAGGATTATAATAGAGGATCATAAAAAGGAATATAATGTATTGAGAAAGGTTGAGGGAACCTAAGTAATAAGATCCCGAGTATGATCCTTCAAACGATAAATGAAAACGAAAGTTAAGCGAACCGTATAACAGATCAGCGGTCATTAGGCAAACGATTAGGAAGTTAAGCAAAGGGATTAGAAGGAGTGATGTCACCCAACCAATGAGAGGAGGACAAAGAGGGTAAGATGACATCACAACATGACATAGGCATGACATGGGAAGGAAGGAGGTGTGGTTGAATGAGAACCACACAAATTCAAGGGCAACAAGGTAATTAACTAAATCAAACACAAAAACAAGCCAACCAAGCCAAGCAAAATCATTTTTCATCAAAATCAAAAAGAACCAAGGCTTGTTCTTGAAGAGCTCTCTGCTTTTTACTATTCAAAAGAGCAAGAAATTCAAAATCAAAGATCCAAGCTTCCTAAATTGGTGAGTTAATTCCCTAATCATCTTCATGCTTAGTTAGGGCTATATCATGAGTTTAAGCCATCAATTCCTTCTCCATCTTCTTCATTTAATCAAAGAAGAAGACTATGAATAGTGTTTTCAAGTTTTTAACTTGAAGTTTTTCTTGTTTTCCTTGAAGATCCAAGCATTCCTAAGACTTCTCAAAGCTTCTTAAGGCTTCCTAGCTCCTCCCACCACTTCAAGGAAGGTATAACATCTCCAAACCCTAGATTCCTATGTATTATAAGATGATTTTGATTAGTAGGATGATATTGTAGCTTGATGTTGTGATTTAGAGTTTGGGATTTGAAATGGTATTGAATTGGAATGGTAAATGTTGTTGTTTTGATTAAAAGAACTTAAGAATGGTTAAAGTTAAGCTTAGGCATAAGTATGAATGTTAAAATTGAATTGGTTGGGGTTGTTATGATGTGATAAGGATGGATTTTGGTTGTATGATTGATTTGGGGTTGATTTGTGGTTGGTTTTGAATGGTTTAAAATTGGGAAAACGCGTAAACATAGCCGTCGTAACGTCCGATTTTCTTTAGACTTTTTTTGTGCATAACATTAGGACCCGAGAACCCCCTGCTAGATTTTGACCATTGCCATGTTTAGATAGTTCATATTACGAGCTTCGTTTTGATATGTAGTTCGTTCGATTCCGATGCACGGTTTAGGAGAAACGACCGTTTCAAGTAACGGCGTTTCGCGAACGAAACTTTTCCCCTCGCCTTACTTTGAAACACAGGTTAAAGACCAAAAAGGGTTAATTAATGCATGAAACATTTAAGGTAAGTGTGTTAGGCAGTTGGTAAGACACTCGCGAAGGAATCGCCTTAAAACTCGTAAAGGTTAAATTATTAAAAATGGTGGAGCCGAGGGTACTCGAGTGACTTAAGAGAATCAGTAAGCGCAAAACGAGCGTTAGAGTTTGAGTTGGTTAGAGTATAGATTTACAAGTGACTTTGGTTTAATTCCAACTTACTTGTTGTTTATAGGTTACCAGACTCGTCCCGAGCCATTCGTAACCCCCAGTCGCTCAGGCAAGTTTTCTACCCGATATACTGTTGTTGTGATGTAAATATATATATATGCATTATCTTGTGATAGTGCATGATTGTTATTAGCAAATTTTGCGATATATTGGAGCATGCTGATATGGTATATATGCATGTTTGTTTCGTAATCTGGTTATCTATCTGTTGATTCCAATGCTTATAGTTGCATAATACCTATGCTAGAAATAAGCAAGTAGTTGCGTATACCCTTAGTATAGGGGATATAAGGTGAACATATTTCTAAACCGGGAGTCGATGTTCCCGAGTATATTATATATATATATATTTATATATACATGGATATAGTTTTTAAAACTATGGATCGAATAAGGTTTATTCGATACCTTTATTTTACTTAATTGAATATTAATTTGAGTATTCATTCGAGGGCTTATGACTCAGTTTATTTTATTAATTGAATATAATTTGAGTATTCATTCGAGGGCTTATGACTCAGTTTATTTTATTATTTGAATATTCATTCGAGGGCTTATGACTCAGTTTATATTATTATTGAATATTACTTGGATATTCATTTGAGGATGTATGAATCCTTTATTTTATGAATATTATTTATAGTATTCATTCGAGGTATTATGACTCCGCTTATTACTTAATAATATTCTTTATTGTATTAAAGAATAAGGTGTCGATAATCAAACTTACTTTTGATTATTCAAATAAAGATATTACTTTCGTATAAGTATATCTTTGGTTATTTAATACTCATTTCAAGTATAAGTTTTAATACTTCTACTTCAATTATTTTATAAAGATTATTCTTTATGGGAATATTATTTAAATAATAATATTCAGACATTTTCTAAATATTCTGGGGACTGATTTACTTCATTAAATCAGCTTCACTCCAAACATTCTTAAAAATGTTTTGCGAGTCTTCAAAATGATTTTTAAAAGTTAGAGCGGATCCCAAAACTCATTTTTTTTTTATATTTAAGATCCTCCTTTCGAAGGGGATTTAAATACTCGCTCAAAACCTGAGGGATCCGGCTCTGTGGTGTGTTTTATATTCGCAACAAGGTTGCTGTTTTGATAAATGAATTGATTACTTACCCAACACTCGGGAAGTAAAATTCTTGGAACAAGTTAATCCATTAACAGGCATCGCCCTGGAAATATCGGTGAGTTCTCCTTTCCAAATAGATACGACTTCTTGGTGGAGCCGTATCAACAAGTTTCTACTTGGGGAAAGTGGGGACGAGCTTTACGTTTCAGAGTCATGGATTTCATCTGAACTAGGAGTGGCGTAAGTGGCCGAGTAGCGCCGGCCCAGTCTTATTATATTGGCCCAAATGGCCTGGAAGTTCCGCTAAGGCGGTCCATTCCTTAGGAGTTCAGTGTTCGGTTGACAAGTAAATCCGACAGGTTCTCCTCTACATGTAGAAAATGGTGGGGTTGTACTACTACGACTGATCATCGTAAGTGGTCTTCCTGGCGCGGCAAACTCCCGTAATGAGTTCATCATCCAATTGGATATTTCTGCAACACTACCCAGAGCACTTCGATAGAAAGGCTACGGTTGGGCGATTGTTGAGTGTTGGCAGGGTCAAGTTTTCAAAATGATGTTTGCATCAAATGAAGTATCTCATAACTTCATTTTATTTTGATGATATTTTAAAGGTTGAATTTATTCAAGTATTATCTTGTAGTCTCATCTATGTGATGAACTTTTGAACTAATTATAACTTGAACGGTAGTAGTTCAAGTAGTATTTGGAAAGGATATAAGTATATTGGAGTATCTTGTAACTTCATCTTTTAAACTTATATCTAGTAAATGATTATCTTATGCATGGCAAAGATTTTCAGAAAAACGTTGAGACAAGGTTAGATATATGAGATCACCTTGCAACGATATTTTTTATACAGTTATACACTGGGACTTTGTGTATATTATGCATGGAAGAGAACTTCCAATATTTTGAAAAGTATATATGTATATATACTGAATATTTTGCGACTTCATCGCATTAAGATATCAAACTTGGTTCATTTCTTTTGACCAAGACTTTCATGAGTATTATGAGTAGGCTCATATATTGTTAATCATTATATATATTATTATGGTGGGCTTGCTGCTCACCCTTACTTTCTTCTTTCATCACACAACATCAGATAGATAAGATGAACAGGACCAAGCTCCCAATTCGCAAGCAGATAGGAAACGTTCTGCAGCTTTCTGGAAGCGTTCAGGCCGCTGTAGCTGAGGTAGAAATTACCAATAGGCTAAGTTTTTAACTAGTAATGTACCAGACTTATGTATATTATGAATTGTAATAATGGCAAAGAAATGTAAATTTATTCAGAAACCTTTTTAAGGTGTATTGACTTAATTGTGGAATAAAACGACTTGTGATTATTTTTGGATATTCATCTCTGAGACTATAACTTATGGTGTGTGTGTGTATATTGTGGGGTCACAGTAAAGAGTAGTTGATTGTTTAATAAGATTGGGTGTTGTTAAGGGAAGTGGAACTCGTGACAACCCGGATCCCCGACCCCGGATTTGGGGGTGTTACAAACCTCCAGGCTTTGTAGATTCCAAACATCCAGATTATGTCTACAGGCTTGATAAAGAACTTTATGGACTTAAGCAAGCTCCTAGAGCATGGTATGAAACTTTAGCTAAGTTTCTTCTGGAAAGTAGATTCAACAGAGGAACAATAGACAAAACACTGTTCTACCTCAACCATAGAAAGGACTTACTTCTGGTCCAGATTTATGTTGATGATATCATTTTTGGGTCTACAAATGACAGACTTTGCAAGAAGTTTGCCAAACTGATGCAATCAAGGTATCAGATGAGTATGATGGGGGAACTTAGCTATTTTCTGGGCCTTCAAGTCAAGCAAAATGAAGAAAGCACTTTTATTTGTCAAACTAAGTACACCAGAAACTTGCTGAAGAAATTTGGAATGCAAGATTGTTCAAGTGCATCCACTCCCATGGCCACTGCAACAAAACTGGATAAAGATACTGGTAAATCAGTAGATATTACTGATTACAGAGGTATGATTGGCTCTCTACTCTATCTAACTGCTAGTAGACCTGATATCATGTATGCTACCTGTCTTTGTGCAAGATTTCAAGCAGATCCAAGAGAACCTCACTTAACAGCTGTGAAAAGAATTTTCAAATATCTTAAGGGAACAGCTGATCTGGGATTATGGTATCCCAGAGAATCAGATTTTAAACTAATAGGTTACTCAGATGCAGATTTTGCAGGTTGCAAAATTGACAGGAAAAGCACAAGTGGAAGCTGCCAATTTCTTGGAGGCAGATTGGTTTCTTGGTTTAGCAAGAAACAAAAGTCAATTTCCACATCAACTGCAGAAGCAGAATATATTGCTGCAGGAAGCTGTTGTGCACAGATTCTTTGGGTGAAGAATCAGTTACTGGATTATGGGTTAACATATTTCAAAATCCCTATTTAGTGTGATAATCAAAGTGCTATTGCTATGACAGGTAATCCAGTTCAACACTCTATGACAAAGCACATCAGTATCAGGTACCACTTCATCAGGGAACATGTAGATGAAGGTACAGTGGAATTGCACTTTGTTCTAACAGATCAACAACTAGCAGATATCTTCACAAAACCATTGTGTGAAGCTACTTTTACAAGATTGGTAAATGAACTTGGAATGGTTTCAGGTTCTTTCTCTAAATCTGCTTAGTTTTGTTCTGTTGCATCAGACTTTATGATCATTATTTACAGAATTTAATCTCTTTGTGTATTCTGTGCTTAATTGAAAAATGTGTTTAAGTACTGACTGTTGTCTGATATATGTTTCTAAACTCTGATAAGTGATATGTCTGTTTAAGTAACTATTCAATCCTATGAGGATAACTGTGCTAGATGCTGACCTAGTAGTCTTCAATAAACAAGGGATCCCATGTAAGAAGTAATAATTTCTGTGGAAATCTATTGACACAAGCAAATTCTGATAATTGAGCTTAGTTGAGTTTACTTTTTCTATCTTATTACTAAGTCACAAACTAGAATAATGCTACTCATCTGTTAAGTTCTGATGCTAGTAAATCTGTTGAATGTACTAAGTGCTGATAAACCTTACTTATCAAAAGAAAAAGAAAGCGAAACAAGGATTAAAAATCAGGTACTCCTTTGAGATCTAGAGTAAAAATGTGGAAGGGAAGACCCAAGTGCATTGCTGGTATTAAGTAAATATGCAATAGAAAAGCAAAAATATTTTCTTGGTGACTTTTCACACTCTATGATTACTGGATAAATACTCTGAGAATGGCATAAATTTTGATAAGCAGTCATGACTCGCTTACACTGAGAAGCCACTGTAAAATGGAATTTAAAAAGATGCACAAAATTAGCACACAACAGTTGAGGTGGACTCAAGCATGAACTCATTCAACAGTAGGTTTCAGGATAATGACAGCTCTTTAGCAAAGTTTTAGTTATGCCTTATTTCTAAGATGTACTGAAGTGAATCAGACTTTACTCTTTGTCTGATATTTAGCTTAATGCACACACTAACCACTCCATATGAATGATGAAAATCACTATGGTGATCTATGTTGTTTTAGATGAACAGTCATTGTGTCACATTGCACAAATTCTGAGGATAAGTTTTGATTACATGTTCTGATGATTAAGTTCTGAAGAATATAAATCAGAATTTGTGTGAGGGCTTACTAAGATAGGCATTCCTTTTTCGAGTTAAGAAATTATGTTCTGATGACTGTTAAGTTCTGATATAAGTCTAGGTTCTGATATTACAGTCTGATTCTTTACTTGACTTATTTGTGGATAAAATTTGACAATAGTCTCAGTTTAAACCTGAATATGTTGAAGTGGAAGATTAATAGTCACTATGGTTAGGGATAGTGGTACTCGTACTTGAACAGTCAACTTTTACTTGCTTCTTATGCGCATTAAACCATATTTTCTCTTTCCAATGAATGTTTTTCTTTTTCCAAGTCTGGGGAGACGAGGTAGAATTAATTCCGCCTGTCAGCATTAAATTTCTTTGTGTCTCCTGGCATTCTCTTGCCTATATAAGCAACCACTTCACATCAGCCTTCCCATCAAATCTTTTATCACAAACTCACCTTCATACTTTTTATATCAAAAACACCATGGTCAGATACAATATGTTTTTGAACTACGAAACTTTCAACATGGAGCTGAGCTGTGCCGATTGGCAGCAGGAATGGCACGTTACTGCCATTCCTGATGAGATATGGGACTCCGTTCCCCGGAAGGTACTCACCCACCTCCTGTTCTTCTACATGGACTACCATCACCATCTGGAGCGATTGGAGGAGGAAAGGATGGAAGCTCTCCGCCAGCAAGAGCGAATCATACGACTCGCTATTCTGTTTGTCGAGAGTAGGAAGAAGAAATGATTTATTTTCTTCTTCCTATTTTTCTTCATCATCAGCCTTGCACTGCTTCTTGAGCTAGGACAAAGGCTGTTGGCGTTAGGTTTAGCAGCTTAGGGAAATCTTGTACAAGTTCTGATATAATTTAAATTTCATGAATGTATTCTCTTGATATATTAATGAAATTTGTTTTTGTTTCAAGATCTTGTCTCTGAGATATTTTGTGCTGTATTGATAAATCCTGATACTTATTCATATTCTGATGACCATATAAATTCTGTTTTCACTTAAGTTCTGATTTTATTTTATCAGTACTTGCTCATCTGATTTATAATAGTCATTTTCACTCAATTTTTTTTTCAGAATATTGATGTTGCAGTGATAAATAATTAAATAAGTGGGAACGGTTTCAATTTTAAATTAAAACTGTTTCACCTTGATTAATGGAATAACTGGGTAAGTGGAACGGTTTTTCCTTGAAAAACTGCAAGTGGGTAAGTAATGATTACTGTTTTCTCGAGCCCAGTAACTATCCGTTATTACTGCATGTCTGACAGGTGTCCAACGGTAACATTTTTTTTAAGAGTATAAGTAAGACAGAGAGAGGATTTTTTAATCTTTTATTTCCTTTCATACTTTTTCTCTCTACTTGCTTTTACTCTCTTTCTTCTTCTAACGTTGATTTTTCATATAGACATTCTATCAAACACCTAACAGGCACTTCAACATCTCGATTACTTTCATGGCACCTAAGGATTTAATCATTGATGGAGCTAAATTTGTTCCAAACAATTATGCTGCTATTCTAGATAATACTGAAGCTCCATCTGAATTGCATTTTGTGCAAGACCTTCTTGCACATAGTGAAATCGGGTATGCGTTGACCCAACCTTCCGTCTTCTCAAGCCAACAAGTTCTAACACTTTGGAGGACTGGAAACTTTGATAATGGTGGTCCAAATGGTACTCCTAGTATTGTTTTCGAAGTGGGTGATTCTTCATATGCAGTCACTCCTGGTACAATACGCAAGACTCTACATCTCTCAGAAGGATGTACTTTTTCAATTCCAGAGGAATCAGCTCTTCAGGAGTTAATGGCCAGTTTGGGGTATGAAACGAGTTTGGAAAAGCTTGGGCATTTGAAACGGGCTCATATTAGGAGGGAATGGAGCTTCTTCTTCGACTGCATCACTAAAGCTTTTGGGAACAAGTGTTTGAATTTTGATGTCATCCCCATAATGAGTCAGCACATCGGGTATGCCATTATAAACCAAACTCATTTTGATTTTGCAACTGCTATAATAGGTTTTATTGGGGATAGGATGACAGAGGATAGGAATGTTGTCTACTTTGCTAGATTCTATCAACTTATATATACCTTTTGTACTGATGAACCTCAACTAACCAGTACCTCAACTCCACCTTTTAAAGTTGCAAAACGATACTTTAATGACCTGGTAAATGCTGACACTAAGAAACCAGTGGTTAGACCTTTACAGATTCCTCAGTCTGTAAAACAGATCTTAGTAAATGCTGATCCTGATTTCTATAGATCTGTTTATTCTGATGTCCAACCAACCACCACCTCCCAAACATTACAACAACCATCAAAACATACCACTCATTCTACTCAACCAACCCTCAGGCAATATATCAAATCCTATCTCTCCACTTCACAGACAGTTCAACCCTCATCCTCAGCACCTACTGTGAAGCCTTCATCTTCCAAGCCTAAGAGGACAAAGACTGTTCCTCAAACACCTCAAAAGAGAAGGAGGATTGCTTTGAGAGATGAGTCTGACAGTGAGGAACAGGTTTCTACATCAGAACCTGTTGTTAAAGAAGCTGAGAAATTGACTTCTCAGAAGGATTTTGGAATTGGGGGATCTAGGCTTCTCAAGAGGCTTAGAAGAATGATTGTTCCTGACTCTCCCAAGGAATCCATATCTTCAAAGAGATACAAGAAACAGAGGGCAAAAAGGCCAGTTTCGGATGATGAAGAAGCAGCAGCTAAGGAAGGGGATCAGGAATCTCTGATCTCACAAGAAAAGGAATCTGCTCCAGTCCCTACTTCTCCATCAACTCCAACTCAGGAAGCTGTTACTGAAAAGGCCAACACACCATCTATGTCTCCTGTTCAAAAATCTGAATCTCCTGTTGATCGAGGCACAAATGTTGATATTGATATCCAGACCTTGGTTGTGCCTGAAGTAATTCTCTTAGAAGCTCCAACAGCAAATAATCCATCAACAACACCTGTTACTGATGCTGTTCAAACTCCAGAGTTATCTACTACACCTTCTCTGCATCTAGATGCTGATGATCAGAATATTGGTGAGCATCAGGATATGGCTGTTGATCAGAACTAAGAACCAGATCAGCAATTAGAGGATGTTGAAGCCTCCATTGCTACTCACACTGTTGTTCTATCAGAAGATTCTGATTCTGTAAGTTCTGATACTGCAAATGCTGGAGATACTGGTGATGCTGCTCCAAATGCAGATGCTGATGAAGCAGGTCCTTCAGGACATGCTCCTCAACAAACTATTCTTAAGTCCGAACTTGTTAAGAAGTTTGTTACCGGAGAAGCACCAGTGCCTTGGAGTGAAACTCCTGCAGGACAGGAGTGGACTAAGGAATGGAACTCAGTTTCTTGTGTTCCAGCTGTAAAGCATCTTGCTGAGCACTTGACTAAAGCTGATGAGATGTTAATTACTGATGATTTCAAAACACATCTTAGAGTCACTGCATTGAGTACTAAACATCTACAAGGTCTTCATTCAACTACTCATGCAGAGCTACACAAGATTCGGGAAGAATTTATCAAACAAGATCAAGTTCACAAGATTGATAAGAAATAATTCTTCAAACCTACCTTTGACAAGATTGCTTTTATTGAGAAGACTCAAGAGAAACAACAAGCTCAGATTGATGATATTCTGAAAAATCAAGATTCTCAGCAATCTCAACTTACTGAAATCCAAGCCTCAGTGGAATTACTTGTCTCTCTTCTATTACCTGCTGATGCCAAAAAGGGGGAGAAAGTACTTAAGTCCAAATGCAAGACTGACAAGACACTGAAAGGGAAGGATGATGAAAAGGATGATCAAGGAAACTTTGGAATGGGTAGAGGTCTTAGTCAAGGTAGAGGTTTCTCATCAAGAAAGGCTGAAATCACAAGTCACAGGACAAGTTCTGATGCTGGAAAAAGAATTAGTTCTGCTACTGGTAAAAGGATAAGTTCTGATGAACTTTTAGATCTTGATGAAGAAATGTCAAGACAGTTATTTCTTCAGGAAAATCCAGGAATGGACTTGGAGAGTTTAATGGAAGAAGAAGCCAGACTTAAATCAGAAAAAGTCACATCTAAATCTGAAGTTTCTGGTAAAAAGACACTTCCAAAACTCAAAGGCATTGTGATAAAAGAAAGGACAAATACTGAAGCAATATTGGCTAAATCACAACCGCAGATAGATCCAAGATCCAAGGGTAAAGAAAAGGTTGGTGAACCTATCAAGGTTTATGTGCCTCCTGAGAATGAAGAAATCACTGATGAAAAGGATGATCTTGCTCTGACTTCAAGAAAAGTTTCTAAGACAACCTCTGACATAGCTCAAGTTGTTCAGAGTCAAGAGACTGTAAGTTCTGATATTTCAAAGAAGCAAGTAACCTCTGACATAGCTCAAGTTAACTTGATATCAGAAGTTAGACCAAAGACACTCCTACCAGGATTCACTAAAGCAAAACAGACTCAACCTTTGAAGACTGCTGCAAGTGGTTTTGAAGCAAGAGTAGTTACTGGAAAGGAAGCAAGAGATAAGACTGGATTGGGAAGTGCTGATGAAAGAAGAATACAGAACACTACCAATGATCCAACTTCCTTGAGTGAACCAGGTATTGGAGCAACTCCTGAGAGATTGAATCAACTGGAATCTGTACAAATGGTTTACCATACCTACTTGAAAGAACACATCTTGTTGTACTTTATGACAGATGGTAGGGTTTATCATATAAGGCAAAATGTCATTCCATTGAAGTATTTTGAAGAATTGGAGCATGTACTATTCTTACTTCAAGTGGATGACAGATTGACAGGAAGTGCTGCAAACTATTTGAAGGATCAGATTCAGAGACAGAAAAGACTTTATTCTGTTAAGTTTGACAGCACATATGTTCCAAAGTACAGAGATCACAAGGGTGATATAGTTGAAATGAAGCCCAACACTGCTAAAATTATAACTACCTTTTTGGGTTACAGGGATGTGGAATTCAATCTTGAGTTTGATAAAGCTTATTTGATCAGACTGGATCAGGATATAAGAAAAGCAAAGATTAATGATCTCAGGGCTGCAATCTTTCAAATTAGTGAAGATAATGCAGAGCTTAAAGATGCTAAAAGGAGAATGATTGATGAACTTAGATATGCTGAGAGATGTTTGTTGAAGAACTATCTCAGAACAACTCCTGACATCAGAGAGATCAGAAGATGAAGCCAAGTCAAGATCTACAACTGATTAAATTATGATATTTGTACAGACTGAAGCTGTTATCAGAAGTTAAATATTGGTAAATCTTTAAGGACTGTAAGTTGTAGTTATCTAGTCTAATTCTCATGTATTTGTACTTAATGTTTTTGACATCATCAAATATCTGTTAAACTTGTATATTTTGCTAATTTACAAGTTGGGGGAGATTGTTAGATATATTTGATAATGTCATGGCTAATATGATTTATGTTTAGTTTTCAGATCTTACTTAAACAGGAGAAATCAGTACTTACTGGAAGTCAGGACTTAAGGATATCAATACTTATATTATCAGGAGATAATCATCAGAAGATGGATATCAGAACTTAAGTGCTAAAGGACGTTCAGATAAGGACAGTATCTGATTAAAGGAAAGAAGATCGAGATAAACATAAGAAGAGATATGCATGAAGAAGGAATTCTATGAAGAATAGAATACTTGGAAGAAAAGATATCTGATTGATATATTTTAGGAAGCAGAATTATATTCCATATCAATTAGCGATTATCTTGTAACTGTGTAGTATATAAACACAGACATAGGGTTTACACTAAAAGTGTTATCATATTCGAGAAGATTAGTCATTGTAACCCTAGCAGCTCTCGTGATAATTATTCATCACTGAGAGGTAATAGTTTCATACTGTAACAGAGTTTATTGTTTCAATAAAGTTTGTTTTCTGTTACTTGAAATATTAAAAGTTCGATTTGATTGTATTTTACACTGTATTCACCCCCTCTACAGTGTGTGTGACCTAACAAATAATGAGTTAAGTGTGATTAATACGTTATTAAATTTGGCAATTATTTGTATTTATTGATGAGGGGTTAATTTAATAATTTTAAGTGAAATAAAATGTCTCATACAGCCCCCTATTTGCTCTATTATATATATAATAATAGATTGTAATGTGTTTTATGTAAAAAATAAAGGTAATTATAATTCATTTCAAATCCAGATCATAGTGACTTTTGTATGAATTCAGATATTTAATATATGTCCGAAAAATCTGATATCTGTCCGAAAAATTCACATTGGTATCTGAGAAAAAACGGATATTATCGGTATTTAAAATAAAGCGGATATTATCTGTATCTGAATCCGGAATATTCAAATCCGAAACTAAAATACATATATAAAATTTGAATTATATAATTTATAATTATATATAATTTCAAAATTATTATTTTAGTTTATAATGTGTGTATGCATTAAATAATACATTTATACGAATTTCATATAATTGTACGCATACGTAAAACATATATAAAAATACCATTTGAGTTTAATCCTAAATATTGTTCTAAAATCATCGTTAATACGATAGTATCATCAAAAAAAATCCAAAAATTCGATATTCGCCCAAAATATTTGCATTCGTATCCGGAAAAAAGTGAATATTACTCGTATTTAAATTTAACAATTACAAATACGAATATAAATATAAGTAGATCCATATCAAAATTATCCGTAATTGTGAGATACGGAAATCAAATTGAATTAGTCAAATTACAGGTAGATGATGAGGCCCGCGATAAACGCTAATGGGGGAGAAGAATGCAGCACCCAAAGAAGAAGGCGGTGTCTTGAGTTTTGACCGCCAAAAAGTAAATGCCCACACGAACACGCAATTTTCTACGAGCATCTATATCCGTTTCGGAATCGAACGATAATGATAGATCATGTTTTGTCTATTGTTGACTCCTTTTGATGATTATTGATATGCATCTCTTTCCTTATTTTTGAATATTGTTGACTGTTTATTGATGATGCATCTTACTTTTTCAACAGGTAAAGTTAGAATTCGAATTTAGATGAGTTGTGCTGACACTTTTTAACGCATTACTTTTTATCCGCCACATTTTGTATATTTGTTTATATATTTATCTAGATCTCCCGCAGTCCATTTTTATTCATCATATTTGTCAAAAACACACCCCTTACGAAAAATTAAATTTTATAACTTATTTTCATGGTAATATAAAAAAAACTTGATGAAAATTGCATATAGGAGTGAGACAACTATTTATGGATAATCTTTTTCTCAAATGTAATGATTAAAAATAGACGGAGTGAGTATGACCAAAACACGAAAATTCATAAGTTTAGTTTGTACTAATTGATTTAGTTTTTAAGGGTTCATTATCATTGAAAAAAATTAATAGGCAATTAGAATAAATGAATAAATTTTCTCCAATGGACATATACATACACTATAAAAATCTAGAAAATGGTTATATATATTTAAACTTTAATCATATATAAACGTAGTTGTAAGTTGGTAGAACCCTCTCACAGTAGAACCTCGATAAATAAATGTTCGATAGATGAATAACCTCGTCTAATGAATTAATTTCTTCGGTCCCAATTTGGTCCAATGGGCTTAACGAATAATTTCGCTTAATATATTAACGAATAAATATAAATGAAGTCTTTATAGGCCCTATGTAAATATAAATGAATAATCATTATATTTCAAATAATATATTTTTATTTATATAATATATCATGAATACATTTTATTCAATGACTAATTTTCAAACACATTAATAAGTCAAATTTTTTCGAAAAATGCCTCCAAAGTTGATTGTTTCTTTCCTCCCCAAAATGCATCTGATCTTTGATTTTGTGTAAAGCATGCACCACTTCTGGAATATTTTGATCATGTTGCAGCAAGTAGTTTTTTATAGCGACAATAGCTTGAAAAACTTCTCTTGAGGATACTTGTGGTATAGTGATGATATCATCGTTTTCGGGATCATTTGCCTCATCATGCATGCATATACAACTAATCTAGAATTCTAAAAATATGAATGTAATTAAAGTTTGCATAAAAGTTATAACTACCGGATACATTTGAACTTAATATATACAAAATGATATAATTACAAAAAAAGTCTAAAAATATCATCTAAATGAATTATTATTCATTTATCGATAAATAAATATTATATTTATTAATCCATAAATATATAATCTCCCCAAATGAATATTTTTTTTTTCCCAAAGGTATCCATTTATCGATGTTCTATTGTATCTTGTCCCAGGCGGAACACTTTTCTTTGTCGAAACCAGTGGGGTTTAACAGCAACAAAACGCAATCAAACATATATAGTACATGCAACTTTTCATCTTGCTCGAACCACTTATGTAACCCAAATAAACCAACAAAGTTATGGAATTTATTTAACAAAAATTAAGCTACTCTTAAAATAAATAAACCCACCTTTATATTTTGTGTGATGCTTGAAGGGTTCACAACAAACAAATTATGTATAATATATGTCATATAAAAAAGTATTTTACAAAGAACTTAAAAATGCTCCAACATTGAAAATCTATATTAGTATCAACTAAGTTAAAAGTACCCCTCCGTTCCGTTGAATTTTATGTATTTGGTTTGGACATAAAAGTTAAGAAAAAATATAATTTTATGATGAAAAATAGGAAATGCGGGTAAAATAATGGGACTGATTAATATTTAAATATATAGAGTGGGTGTAATGAAATAAATAGTGATTATAAGTGGGAAGTAGTTACTTTTTATATTATAAAATTTTTACCATTTTTGAAATTTTTTGATATGTATAGAAATGAAAGGGAATACATAATTAAGAATTTCAAGCCAATTTTTTTTTAAATGACTTTCTTTAAATCTCTGTCAGAAAACATCTGCAAGGAGGCAGGGAGAACTCAGTCATTTTCATCCGACAAAAAGCCTGCCAAGGTAATAAACAGAAAATTCAAAGATTGAACAACACTATCCAGACTTTGACTCCCGTTAAGATTCAACGTTATAGCTCCTGCCCCCGTCATTTTTTTTTTGAGAAACTTCGTAAATTCATTAAATCAAATCTCTTTCAAGTACATAAGAAATAAAATCCGGGGGGGCATTAACCCATTCCCCTACGTCTGACATAGAATAGGAAGCTTTTGCTAACGCATGTGCCACACTATTCGCAGAACGATACACAAACTTAACTAGCACCGGATTTATGTGCTTCAATAACTGATTACAATCATCAACTATTGTACCGAATATAGCTACTCCTGGCTTACCATTACACGCAGCCACAAGCACCTGAGCATCTGACTCAATAATACAGTGATGGTTCCTTCTTGCAATAACCCACGACAAAGCCTCCTTCATGCCAATCGCCTCAGCTTCCCTTGGAGACCATGCTCCCTGTAATCTGCAACACCTTGCCCCCAGAAACAGTCCTTGAGAATCACGCATGACACATCCCACTCCAATACTCCCATTTTGAAATACAGCAGCATCAGTATTCACTTTAACCCATCCATCCATTGGTTTTCTCCAGATATAATCCCCCATCTCTGCTCCTTTTCCCTGAGCTTCTCTCCATTCTGTAATATAATGCGTAGCTGCAGCTTTAACACCAAATGCAGAGCCATTCACCCTTTCCCACACCCACTTGTTTCGTCTGTTCCACAATGCCCAAGCTAGCATCCCAATTTGTACACACTGTTCCCTATTACAAGCTTCAAACACCTTAAGAAAGACCGTAAATACTGTATCTTGTGGTAATATATGCACCACCTGTTGGAAGCCTGCCATACTCCAAACAGTTCGAGCAAAATTACAACTGAATAACACATGCATATCTGTTTCTGTCGAACTCCAACACCATGGACATTGAGCATTGTGAACCACTTGTTTAATTAATAATGCACTCATAGTTGGCAAACATCCCTTACACACACGCCACAGAAAATGAGTAACATTACCTGGGAGTTTTAAAGACCATAATTTATGCCAGAATCTCTGATGTATGTTCTCAAATTCCCCTTGCAACCATCTGTAAGCGCTTTTCACACTGAACTCTCCTTTATCATCTAAAATCCAGAACCATGTATCTTGTTTATCAACCATTGGAATCGGTATACGTTTTATTAGCTCAGCATCTCGGGTATTAAAAATATCATCAATTACTTCTACATCCCATCTTTTTCCTGTCTCATCCATAAGGCTTCTAACCTTTATATCCCTTAACTGATCATGCATTACAGTTGTTAAATACCCACTTTCCACGTCTGGCAACCATGGTATATGCCATACCTTCGTTTCTTCACCTGTACCAATCTTTCGTCTAGTTCCTGCTTTAACAACTTCCATAGCCTCCATTAAACTCCTCCAAATGTAACTCGGATTTTGCCCCACCTGTGCTTCAAGAAAAGACACATTTGGGTAATAACGAGCCTTTATTATTTCAGTCACCAGCCCATTCGTTTGATTGAGCAACCTCCAACATTGTTTAGCCAGCATAGCTAAATTGAACTTCCTCAATTCTTTAAGCCCTAATCCCCCACAGTTCTTTGGCATACACACCTTCGACCAGGCCATCCACTTAATTCCTTTACCCGATGCCCCACTTCCCCACATGAAACCATTCATCTTTCTCTCTATATCTTCGCATATACCAACCGGAATTAGGAACAAATTCATCCAGAAATTAGGTAGCACTTGGGCTGCCGAAGATAGCAATGTTAATTTCCCTTGCTTAGATAAATCTTTGTTCATCCATCCTTGTAACTTTTGCTGAACCTTATCTGTTAAGAATCCAAAAACCTCCCTCTTATTCCTTCCCATTCGCATAGGCATCCCAAGATATTTCCCTGGTGCTTCAGTTTCTTGAACCTGTAAAACTCTACACACCTCCGTTCTATCCTCCAGTCGAGTATTTGGACTGAAAATAACATTTGATTTATTTTCATTAATCATTTGCCCAGACACAACTTGATACTGTTGTAAGATATCTCTCATCATACCTGCTTCAATCTTCGATGCTCTAAAGAAAAAATAACAATCATCTGCGAAGAGCAGATGAGACACAGGTGGTGCTCCTCGAGCTATCTTGCAGCCATGAATCAATCCATCCTCCTCATATCTCCTCATTATTCCACTCAATCCTTCAGCACACATTATATAAAGATACGGTGAGATAGGATCGCCTTGTCTCACACCACGTTGCGGTTTCACATTCCCAAAAATTTTCCCATCCTGCAGAAAACTATAACTCACCGTTTTTATGCACTTCATAACCCGATCTGTCCAAAGGCAAGGAAAATCAAACTTCTGGTGCATAAATTCGATAAAACTCCATTCCAGTCGGTCATACGCCTTAGACACATCAACTTTCAAACCCACAACCCCCATTGCACCTTGTGTTTTTCTATGAATATGGTGATTCACTTCGAACGCCACCAACGCATTATCCGTTAAAAGTCTGTTCTCAATAAAGGCACTCTGTTGTTCTGAAATAATTGTTTGAAGTGTTGATTTCACCCTGTTCGCCAAAACTTTTGACAATATACGCATCAATACATTACAGAGAGAGATTGGTCTTAAGTCTGCCACCTTCTTTGGATGTTTCACCTTGGGGATCAGACATACCAGTGTTGTATTAAGATTTTCTGGTATTTCACCCGTCTCAAAGAACCTTCGACAAAACATGCATACATCCTGACCAACTATACTCCAATAAGTTTGAAAAAACGACGGATTCAGTCCATCCATACCTGGTGCTTTATCTGGGTGCATAGCAAAAATAGCTTCTCGGACCTCCTCATCACAGATGGGCAACATAAGCATCTGTTTTTGTTGTTCAGTTAATTTCTTAAATCCAATTCTATCTGACAACCTCTCCTCCGAACCTGATGTGCGAAATATATTTTGGAAATACTCCGTAATAAGCCCTTGAATCTCCTCCTCCTTATCCCTCCATTCACCGTTCTCATCTTTCAGTCTTTTAATTTTATTATGCTCCTTTCTTACTGAGGCATACTTATGAAAGAACCTTGTGTTTTTGTCCCCATCGCGGAGCCAAAATTGCTTAGCCCGTTGTCTCCAGAATATCTCCTTCTTCTCCAACAATCTTAGATACTGCCATCTAGCCTCTCCATACTGTCTAATTCCCACTGCATCTCTACGAGACCTAAGTCTCCTCATTTCAGTTCTATACTTCGTCAATTTTACTTTCATATCTCTGATCAAACTTCCCCCCCACTCTTCCAATCTAGCACAGCACTTCATCATTTTATTCATTATATCAGTCGTGTCTTCTTCATTCCAGCTCGACTCCACAATACCCCTACATTCACTCTCTTTAATCCACATGTTCTCAAATTTAAACCTACTTCTTCGTTGGACATATACTTGACAATTCAACTGTAAGAACAATGGCATATGATCAGATGTAGATACTTCAAGAACCTGCACCTCTGCAGCTGGGAACATATCACACCATTTTCCCGTAGCCAAACCTCTATCTAGTCTCTCTTGTACCCATCTCTCCGTCCCTCTTGCTCTTTCCCACGTATAAATCTCTCCCCTAAAACCCAGATCTTCCAAACCACAATCCATTATAGTCTCAGAGAAACCATCCAATAATGCTCTTGGGTGATGATTACCTCCCCTTTTTTCATTCATAGAACTCATATCGTTGAAATCACCAATGATGCACCAGGGTAAAGTCGAAACTGTTGATAAATTTCTTAGTAAATTCCATGACTCGACTCGTCTACTTCTCTCTGGAAATCCATAAAAACCCGTGTACCTCCACTTCTCCATATTCTCATGATTACACTCAAAATCAATAAAATTACTACTACTCCCCATAATGTTTACTCCCCCTTCAGTTTTCCAAAACAATGCCAGTCCTCCACCATGCCCTTGTGCCTCGACAGCGAAACACCTTGCAAACCCTAACTTCTTACCCACCTTTTCTACTCTCTTTCTTTTTACTAATGTCTCACTTAAAAATATTATGCTGGGCCTAAGTTGATTATTGATTTCATAAAGAAATCTAACTGCTCGTGGGTTGGCCAGCCCACGACAGTTCCACGCTAACAAACTCATGGTTCCTGGCGGGCCTGGAGTCCAGAACCCGCCACTCGCAAGTTTTTTGGCCCAACAATTGATTGGTTATTGCTATCCTCCTCCATATGTATCCCGTGATTCTCTCCCAATACTGTTGTATCCACCCGTTTCCTTTTAGCATCAATCAATATATTTTCAAATTCTGTTTCCTTATCTGTTCCCTCCACATCCCCTATTATCTGGTCCCTATTTGCAATATTCTCTCCACGCGATAACAGTTCCCTATCTTGTGTAGTTAATATAAAAGAAAGGTTTTCTATCTGCACTGTGTCATGCTATTATTTTATGATGATATCATTTTGTTTATGTATCAATTTCTCATTTAATCTTCGCTTTCATATACTTTACTTCTCTCTCTTCATTAATTCTCATCCTTTATTTTTAACTCATTGATTTTCAATTATTCTCCTTTTCCCCATTTTTCATCCTCTCTAATTCTAATTATTCACACATTTCTTATTTTTTCAACTGATTCACAATATTATAAAAATTTTAAGTAAATTATGAAAAAACACCTTTATATGACCTTTATTCAACATACACAAGAAATTATTTTTACCATATTATAAAAAAATTAATATAAAACATTTTCTTTAATATTTACTTAAAATAATTTTTTACTAAATTAACACATTCATTTCAAATAAATTAGATATTAATCGGGCATTAGTCCGGGGACTAATCTAGTTAAATATATATCAACTTTCTTTTAAAATGAGATATATATATATATATACACACACTATATACCTTATATATACACACACACTGTCTACCTTATATATATATATATATAGGGGTTCCCTTCCCCAACCATGATTGGTTGGGGTTTATTTCACAGACAACCTACTCTTCCGCGATGAATTATTGCGGAATGCGAGAACTGATAAAATTTATTTTTTGTAGTTAATAGTTTTTATTCGATTAAAACTCAAAAATAAGTATAACCGAGACAATTTCAAGCGATTAAGGTGATAACATAGGAAATTTCTTGTTCTTCTCTTTCCACAAATAAATTTATATTATTTTCAATTTTTTATGATTTTTTAAAGTAATTAAATTTGAAAATTCGAATTAAGTGATAAAAAAAGGAAAAATAAAAATATTTTAAAAATTTGAAAAAGGAGGTTGGTGAGAATGCATTTAATGGAAGAAGGTTGGTAAATGCGCATTTAATGCTTCTCTAATCAATCCGCATTGAGGCGGATTGTTTTTATATCATTTTTTAAAACTTTTTAAAAAAACATTGTTTATTTTACCTTCTATTTTGGTGAAATAAGTACACTAAAAAATTAAAAAAAATATTTTAAAAAATGTAATATTAATTTTAGAATAATTTATTTATGATATAAAGTCCGGTTATAAAATAATAATGTACAATTATGTATCAAAATATTTTAAAACATCATAACCACGAATAAAGTACTTTGAGTATAAATTTTATCATTTTTTTCGAAATGGAAAATTTTGTACATTTAAATTTGAAATATATATATATATATATATATATTCAAATATAATCAATAAAATATTTCCAATGTGGGCTTCTTATGTTCACATTTATATGTTTCGAAAAGTATTTTATAAATTTATTAAAAATATATTTCATTAAATAATACAATATTAATAATTTTTATTAAATATTACTCATTTAATTATTACTACTATTGCATTATTTTGAGAAACGTGTACCCGGAATGGTTTTTGATTCATAAACCCATGGTGTCATGAGTTTACGAATCAAAAACTTTCTCGGATAAACATTTCTCGAAATAATCTAATAGTGATAAATATCAGATGAGTATTATTATTTTTGAATTATAATTTTATTATTCAGTGATACATATCTATTACTATATTATATAAAAGACGAAACATTAAAAGTTTTGGTACGGTACCTTTTTTTTTGTACACGCTGAATTTACTGAATTACCCTTATTTTACTTAAAAGTTTTATTAGCCTTAGGAATCAAATTATAATAGAAAAAGAAATAAAAATCTTTTTCAACTATAACGCGTTACCTTTTTTATTTCTCTCAATTAAAATAATTTTTTTAAATATCACGGTATAACCACTAATAACTAATAAACAACAACCACTAATAACTAATAAATTACCTTTTTCAGCTACTTAATTATTTATTTTATTTAATTATTGTTTTGCTTAAAGACTTTGTTAAACTCCTTGACTATAGCAATCCATAAATTCTTAACTGTTTTACAAGAACAACTTAGTATCGTCATCCTTATTACTTGACAACAACAACAATCTCATCTCATCGTTTAAAATGATGTAAAATCCCTTGTTCTTAAAAAATGCAAAAGTCAAAATATAAAAGACGAAACATTGAAAGTTTTGGTACGGTACCTGTTTTTCGGTACACGCAGAATTTACTGAATTACCCTTATTTTATTTAAAAGTTTTATTAGCCTTAGTAATCGAATTATAATAGAAAAAGAAATAAAAATTGTTTTCAACTATAACACGTTAACTTTTTTTATTTCTCTCAATCAAAACAACTTCTCTAAATATCACGGACAAATTTATTTAATAAAATAGAATAATAATATTATAACCATTAATAACTAATAAATTATATTTTTGAGCTACTTATTTGTTTATTTTATTTAATTATTGTTTTATTTAAAGACTTTGCTAAGTTTCTTGACTTTAGCACTACATAAATTCTTAACTCCTTTAGAAAAATAACTTAAAAGAACAACTTAGTATCATCATCCTTATTTCTTGACAACAACTACAATCTCACCCCATTGTTTAAGACAATGCAAAAACCGTTTATTTTTAAAACAATGCAAAAGTCAAAACCATATGCATCTCTAACCAGTAGTTGTCGCATATATATTTTGTACGGTCTATAATAAAAAAATATTTGTTTTATTTTTTCCTATTAATGTAAAGATAAATACACTTAAAGTAAGTATTATCTTATAATTTAATTACATAAACAAAATAAAATAAATATATGATTTTTGAAGTCAAATTATTTATCTATCTATATTATTATATTAAATACGTAACTTTATTGTTCTTCCTTCAGTTACATAATTGTCTTTTCTTAAAAAAAATAAAATTTTACTTAATTGTCCTTAATTAATATCTAACCCATTACCTTTATGTTAGGTAATGAATCATACACAGAGGTGGGGTGAATGTGTTTTTCTGATTTTAGGCTTTTCTTGAAAGATAATGGTTGAACAAAGTAAATTAAATCTTGTATAGAAAGGTGTTCATGCAGAAATTAAACTTGCATAACATAAAAAACACATTTCTTCAAAACTCACTTAATTTTTGTATTAAAAATTAAGATGTTTTGCTACAAAATTTCTAAGCTCTTTGAAGTTAAAGAGCTCAGCTTCTTCTCGAGAGTGTTACAAGAATTTTTTATCTAAATTGTTACTTCTAACTAGAGGACCAGTATTAACTTTATAGCTCACTTAATTGCTCGTTTACACAGTGGATAATAAACATGCTATTAGCTTTTCTAAACTATCACTTGTCATTTCTATTTATTGGAAAAGCAAATCTTCCATTTTTGGCTTAGCATATCTTTAGCATCCTGTGTTTACTTTAATCTTCCTCTGTCAGTTAATCTTTGCCATTGATCTTGCACACTCTTCAAGCTGCTTTTTGTAGACTTGTCAATCCAGCTGTTGGATTGTTTGTTGATTGTTTATCTTGGATATTAAACTGATCTGCAATTCTGTACTTTGAGACTGTCCTTCGAGATCTCCAGTTTGATTCATTTGAACACTTGATATCTCGATAAGTATAAAGGATTATCGAGATCTCTAGTACTCCATAATGAGTTTGGCTTGTAGAGGTCTTCAGCTCATCGAGATCTCTAGTCTTCATAACTTCACTTGACTTGTAGATATCTCTAAGTTCTCGAATGGATATAGACTTGTCGATAACTCTGAGTTCTCTAGTGAAGGAATGACTTGTCGATATCTTTTTGAGTTCTTGAGTAGCTTTCCTGACTTCTCTACTCTAGGTGGATATTGCTTATCCGTTGAGTAGATAATGCTCATCCGTCGAGTAGATGTATAGCTTATCCGTCGAGTAGATGTATAGTTGATCCGTCGAGTAAATGTATAGCTTATCCGTCGAGTAGATATTGCTCATCCGTCGAGTAGATGTTATTCATCCATCGAGTGGATATATAGCTCATCCGTCGAGTAGATGTTGCTTATTCGTCGGTACTCTCTGGAGTTTGAATGACTTCTCGATAAGTCATTCTGAAGTTCTCGAATGACTTCTCTATAACATTAAATCTGTGACTTGTAGAGATCTTGACTTAGAATGTTAGGCCACACAACACTATAGAAGGGGGTTGAATATAGTGTTTATACAATCAAATCAATTTCAACACAAGTATGTAACAAAGATCAAGTATATTCAAATAAACTCTGTTACAATAGAAATATTGTTCTCTCTCAGTGATGAACAATATCACTAAGAGCTGCTAGGTTACAATGTATAATCTTCCTCGTGAATGATAACACTTCTAGTGTAAACCCTAAGCTATGTTTATATAGTACACAGTTACAAGATATCTTTTAATTGATATGAGATATAATTCTATCTCCTAAAATATATCAATTAGATATCTTCTACAAGTCTTCTATTCCTCTAACTCTTCATTCATATCTTATATTGTTTCAGTCCAGATCTTCTCATGTAAATCAACCGCATTCCTTATCTGAAGTCTTCCCGCACTTAAGTCCTGATATATATCTTCTAACGCCTTAAGTTCTGATATTAAGTTCTGACTTCAGTAAATACTGATTTCCTGTAAGTCCTGATAAGTCTTGTTGTTAAGTTCTGAAAACTAAACACAAATCAGATTAGACATAACATCTCAAATATATCTAACAATCTCCTCCAACTTGTAAATTATGAAAAATATACAAGTTAATAGATTTGATGATGTCAAAAATATATAAGTACAAATGCAATGAGAGTTTAATTAGACAACTATCTACAACTTACAGTCCTTGTAGCTTTTACCAATCTTACTGAGTCAATCTGAATCCAAAGTGATTCTTGACAAAGTTTGATATCAGCTTTTCTTCTTTATTCCTCAGGACTTGAACTAGTGTAGCTTTGACTTGTTTCAATTCTTCACCCTGACTTCCAATCTGGTAGATTGCAGTCCTAAGTGCTGAGATAGATGTTCTTTCAAGACCATCGCCAAGTCTGATTCCTTTTGGATGAGTTGAATCTTCATTATAGCAAAGACATTTCTCTTTCAAAATAACTTCAAGTTTAGAAGAATCCTTCTTCATTGGAATTTCACTTCCATCATTTTCAATTATATTTGGAATGAATTCTGTGACTTTTGATCCAGAAATTCTTGCTTTATCTCTGATGGTCTTCATGATAAAGTTTGACCATCTCCTAGTAATCTCAGACTTTATCTCTAAAAGAAAATAAAAGAATTGAAGTTCTTTCAGAGATTTGTTTAGCACTTCTGATTCTGACATTTGATATATTCTTCCATCTTCAAGGAATAAAATCGGTTTTTCTTTGACATTACTTTTGTCATGAGCATCCAGTACCACTTGAACAGATATAACCTTATCAAGGTGTTTCTGTGTAACTTCTTCAAGAGGTTTGTCATTCAATAGAAATGGATCTCTTGTAAGTACTTCAACTCATGTCTTGATTTTGGTTTCTTCATAACCTAATCCAGCTCTGTCTCTTGCTTCTCTGGCTTTCAATCCAACAGTCATGAAATCAGATAGCAATTGGCTTTTCTTAGGATCTGATGGATTAACTTTCTTCCATAAGAGTTTTCTCTTATCATTAAATGTCAATTTACTCAAATCAACTTGAGCTTTGTCAGAGGTTAATGTATTGATGACTTTATCAGAATTGTTATTTCTTCTGTAGTTTGCTGTCCTTCATTCTGAACAACTTGAGCTGTGTCAGAGGTTGTTTTAGATTCTTCAGTTATCTTCCTTCTTTTCGAGTTTGAACAGTTTCATCTACTGCAACAGTATCATCAAAAATTTGAACCAGTTTGCATACAGGTTTTATCAGGATTTGAGGAATTTTCATCTCATGTGGCATGGTTGGTTCATCAATCTTTCCTTTCTCTTTATCTTTGGGATCAACTTGTGATCTTGTCTTGGGCTTTGAAGCCTCAGAAATTATTGTTTTCTCTCAATCTATTCTCTCATTCTCACATGAAAGGCTCAATTGTTGTTTTTCCTACAGAAATAAGAGGTGGCTGAGAAGAGTTAATCTGTGATCATATGATTAGGGGGAGACCATATAGGGCTAATCATACTCATTTCACCAGAAGTGAGTGCATAAGCATCTATGACTGGGGTCACAGTTTGACTCACAGATTGCTCTGTGCTTATGACAGTGTGTTGTCCTCCACTTATAGTGGGAACCTCCAATTGAATTGGAGGGGATTTGACTGGGTTACTGTCATGTGCACTAGCCTCAAACCCTTGTATGTCTTGCAACATACTGGCACTTGAATGTGCTATGCTTGCCTTTCTCATGACATTGTCATAGGCAATTGTTCTTCTAGCTTTGACTGCTAAGGCAACTTCTGCTAGAGTTATGAGGGGAGTTGTTCTTTCTTGAGGAACCTCCAATTGAATTGGAGATGTTAGTCCCTAACAATGCAACAAGAATTACAGAAGGGGGGTTGAATGAAATTCTTGAATTTTTTTCTGAATTATAAAGTGTTCTATCTTAATAATGTATATAAGTGTTTGATTTGCTAAGTGCGGAATAAAAGTTAGTTAAATCAAAACACAAAGTAATAAAAATGCAAGTCTTTAAAATTTTCTAGTAGATTTGAATGTATCCACCATATATATATACATACATATATATATATATCAAGAGAACTCTGTGAAGCTTAAATAGCTCACAGCTTCTTACAAAATAAGAACAACTAAACTTACAGAGAAATGCTAAGGATACAGCTTACAAATGTTTCTCTGAGAATTTTCTTGCTTAGTCTTCTTGTTGTTCTAATTGCTACTCTTGGTTTATATATCACCAAGATTACACAGTAATAAGACAAGATAATAAAACAAAATCTATCAAGTCTAATACTATGCTGCTTCATTGCTCTATTCCAGCATCTTTGAATATCTTCATATTAGCATGGAAATGGCAATGCTTATTTGTTCTCAAAAACCCAGTTGAATAGGCTTTCACATTTCTTTTGCATACACTCAACGCATGTGACTGTGTTGTCACTGTCAACTGATGTTTGAATTGATTATCCGTCGGGTACATGATCATCCGTCGGGTTGCCTTGTTGATCATCCGTCGAGTAGCTTTGTTGATCATCCGTCGAGTAGTTATTTGGCACTTGACTTCATTTCATTTATGCAGAATTACAAGACATCATCTATGTACAATTAATAAACCAATTCTGCATATCTAATTAAAGTCAACATGACTTATATGCTACTGCAGAATCTAAACAAAGGTGTTTGCAGAAATGTGCTTCATGACTTATTATTACATAAGCTACTCACTCGATGGATAACAAATCATCATCCGTCGGGACTATATTGAGTCATCCTTTGGGACTATATTTTTTATCCATCGAGTGCTACAAAATTCACTAAGTTAAATCTACTAAGGTATTTTGTTAATGAAATCATCAAGTTCACAACATATACACAACAATCTCCCCCAATTATTGTCTACTAGAATTGTAGCCATAAATTAAGATAAACTTGATGATAACAAAACACCCTAAAAATAAAAATTTAAATGGAAGTAGATAAAACTGTAAAGTGCTTCAATTAACAATGTGTACAAAGATTTGCTCACAGTCAATTTCAAGGTGCTCCTCTAGCCTGAGCAGATTAATCTATTTCCTTGAAGATCTGGATCTCTTTCCAAGCTTTATGTTGTTTTCTTCTATCTGATTTTGGAGCTGTCTGTGGAATTCCAGTTCATCAGATTCTGAGAGATTTAACATTTCATGCATTTTCAAAAGAGTCTCATTGCTAGAGATGCTCAATTGGTCTTCTAATCTGAAGAATCTTCTAACTCCTTTATTATCCATGAATTCCATCAGCCAGTAGGGCCTTAGATGCACTCTACTCCCTGTGTAAGGAATAGTTAGAGTCTTTGGGAGTGCATCTTTGGCTCTAATACTCCTTAGTTCTTCAATCTTCTTTAGAACAAGTCTTCTAGCTGTCACATTAAATCCAAAGTTCTTTTTGAAGGATGAATAAACCTTTATCAGCATAGATTGGCTTTCTTGAAGAATCCTATGAAGTGCACACTGTATCTCTTTTCTTCCCTTGTACTTGAATACTAACCTTTCAGGTAGATTCCCGTAAGCATCAATCCCTCTAACTTCTTCCAGTTCATCTAGATAGAGGTTTACATCTGAGAATTCCTTGATGTCATAGATGTACATGATGTCTCCCTTGTTGACTTTGGTTTGAGCTTTGGTTAGGGACTTGGATCTGAGAGTTGAGGGCTTCACTTTCTTAACTGCTTTTGTCTTTGTCTTCTTTGGCTTCATGAAATGAGGCAGATTGAGTTCAGGTATTGGTAGACTATCCCAGTCCACTGGCTCATCCTTTGGAATGATAGGTTCACCATGAAAATTCTTGGATGGATCTATCTTGAATTCTTCATGTGCCACAGAGGGCATGGATGTTTGAGTTGTTGCAAATGTAGACTTTTTAGGAAAGTAGTCTTCCATCTCCTCATTACTGAAATCTAATTTTCTCTTAGAGGGAAGCTTGCATCTGAAATTTCTTTTCTGTTGAGGTGTTTCTTGCATTTTCTGATCTTTAGATTTAGTGGTTTCAGATGGTTGTTCAGGAATTTGTTGTGTAGGTTTCACAGCTTGTAGCTTGGTCAAGATAGCAGCTTGCTCCTTCTTTTGTTTGACCTTTTTAGCATCTAAAGCAGCTTGCTTCTTTTCTTGCTTCAATCTTGCCTTTTCTTCTCTCTTTGCTTCAGCAAATTGAGGGTGTCCAACCACCACACAAATTTCCTTACCATTCCTGAAAACTTTAGCAATTCTTCTTTTCAATGCTGAATCAGCTGGATCCTTGTAGAGTGCTATAGACCTTGCCAACAGCTTCTTTTCATCAGGCTTTGGTGTCTCATACACTATGTCTAAGGGGTTCTTTAGTGAAGATTTTGGATAGTTCACCCTTGGCTTCAAAATTAGCTTAGCCTTTGGAGATTTGATGCAGGATGGTTGTCCTCCTTCTAGATTATTCATGCTCATTTCATTGACAGAGATTTGCCTGACTTGAGAGTGATGAATGGCTGATTTTTCTGGATTCTTTGCTAGCCCAAACTTCTTTTGTATATCCTCATCAATTTTCTCCCAGTTGATTGGACTCAACTGCTTCTTTTCAGCTGCTCTCAATGTGGCTGCTGCTTCATTAATCATATCAATGCTTTCTGTAGTTGGTGGCTTATTGAAAGCAATTGTAGGCACAATTACTTTGCTAATTTGAATGTTAAGCTGCTTCTCCCCCTCACTTGAGCCTTTCTCCCCCTTTTTGTTATCATCAAGTTGTGTGGGAGGGAGTTGAGCAGCCACCAACTGTTGAAGAAGTGTAGTATGAGCTTCTTGATTGGTGAGTATCTTGGCCATTGACTTCTCTACAACAGATAGTCTTGAGTCCATGGCCTCAACTTTCCTATTGAGATCAGCCTCCTTTCTTAGCTTTTGAGCAACTTCAGTCATGATGGTTGCAGGGAATCTAGCATCCATCCTTTCTATAACATCTTTCTTGACTTCTGAGATTTCTTGCTTGATAGCATCCACACTTTGACTGTGTTGGAGGGATTGAATTTTATGCAGCTGGAGTGCTTCAAGATATTCTGTGAGGAGCTTCTTTGTGCTAGCATTGGAAGATCCCTAAATGGCTGCTTGGGTGTCATGAATTAGCTTGAATAGTGTTGATTGGAGATGTGAGTAAGAACATTCTTTTATAAGCATCCAGGCAGGAATAGTTGCATCTTCCCCTATGTCCATGCTGTCTTCCTCATCATCCCATCAGCATCCCCAAAAGAACCTTTATCCAGTTCAAAATCACTGTCAATGTTGGAAGGTATAGCAGTGATTGCATCCTTTGCTCTTTGTAAAGATTGTGTAGTGTGCACCAAGTTCAGCAATCTTTCAGCCTCCTTATTGCCCTGTACAGCTAGAGTTTGGTAAGCTATCATAGGGTGAGTAAATGTCTTAGCATCCAGGGAAATGGAATCTATAACAGCTTGATATTCTTGCTGAAATAGCCTTTCCCTTTCTGCATCATTGACACTCATTGACTCACTTGCAATGGTTTCCATCATTATCACTCATTTACCTGTATTTCTCTCTTGATCTCTCTTTTGTTGCATCAAGGTCTCACCTTGGCTCCCCACCCTCACACCCTCACCTTCACCATCTAAGGTGGGACTCCTCACACTCACTTTTGCCAATCCTGAAGAAATGGATTGCATTTGTTCACTCTTTTCCTCTCCTTTTTCCTGGGAGCAACCCAGACTCTCACTCATTTCACTCCCTTCCCTCAATCCTAGGAGTGATTGCACTACCACTAAGTCTACTGCACTTGTAATACTTGAAGAAATTTGAAGCTGTGCAGAGACACTCGACAGATAAGGAATATCCGTCGGGTTAGCAGTTTGACTATCCGACGGATAACTGCTGTTAAGCTTATCCATCGGGATACAATCACTACTCAACGGGTGAACAATATCCATCGAGTGAGTAGAAATGAATGAGTTTGGAGTGGAAACTATTGTGGACTCTGTGCAGATTGATGAGAATTTTGGCACAGATGTCTCAACAGTTTCAGAAAGAAATGGCAAGTGAGCCAACAAATCATCTAGAAGATGATGCTCACTTGCTTGGATTTTTGGCTTCTCCAAGAGAGTTAAAGATGGAGAATTTGGAAGTGATGTGTTTATCATGTAAACATCCAAAGAGTGTGTGGGAGAGTTTGATGTTTCAGGGGCTTCAATTATTAGAGATTTTGGCTGTGACTCCATATTTATTGGAGCCACATCAACCTGACTTTGAGAAGGTGCAGTGACTGTGTCTTTAGCACCAGTTTGCACAGTGTATGAACCCTGTGCATCCCCAAGGGTCTTTGATTTCTTCTTTCTAGTGTAAGTTTGGGGTGAGCTTGTGGCCCTTACCCTTTTGGCCTGTGCTCTTGGCTGAGAGCTTTGTTCAATAGTCACATCCTTTTGGGAGGATGCAACTAGTAATGAGCTTACATCCTTATTAAGCACTGCAGTTTGTTGGGAAACTGCAGTGTGGCTAGGCTGGGAAACACTCACCTCTCCAACCTTATCCTTAGGGTTTCTTTGATGTTCACCCTGTCCCTCACCTTTCTTACCCACCTTCACACTCCCCTCTTTTGGTTTGGTGGATTTTACAACTGGCATCTTTTGAGAGACACCAGAGGGGGCTTTCTTTGACTTTGTTTTTGAAATTTTGGATTTGGTAGCTTGGGTCGGCAACTGTTGGGTCAATGACACAGTTGACATGGCTACACTGGAATGCAAAGAAGTTTGTGTGGCACCTCTTTGTGATGGTTTGCCCTGTTCAAATCTGCAATGATTCTCCTTTCTTGAACCCAACAATCTAATTTGTTGGTTGGGTTCTCAAGCACAATATCCTCAGAGAGGTGGTTAGCAATCATCATTAAAAATCTAGCATAGTAAACATTTTTAACCCTCTTATTTAACTCCCCTAACTTAAACCCCAACTCAATTATAACAAGATCACTAAAGTTGAAAAATTTATCAGTTACAAGCATGTAAAGCATGTTAAGGATAGAGATATTAACTGAATCAAAATTACTGATTTTACCAGAGAATACCTTAGTAACTACATCACATAGATAACTCCATTCCTTCCTAAGACCCAACCTCCTAATTTCACTTAATTTAGAAGTAGAGAGTGCATAGCCCATGGAGTTAAGCATATTAACAATGTCAGTGTCTGTGTGTGGTGAGGTTACAGTATTATCAGGAATTTTGAAACATGCTTTAATAATGTCACTATTAATACAGAATTCCTTACCATTAATATTGAAACTGATAGTCTTATCAGCTGAGTTGTATGATGCAGTCGTCCATATCTCTTCAACAACTTCATAGTATATGGTGGGTGATTCCAGCATGGCATAGTTGAGTTTGCAGTTCTTCACAAAATCCATCATCTTGTGGTAGTCGCCAGACTGTTGAATCCCCTTGTTCACAAGAGCAGTGAAGTTATTCTTCTCATAGATAAATCCAGTTTGAAACATTATCTTGACGACTGGTGCCATTGTTAGAGAGTAAAAAACTTGCAGAGAGAGAGTAAGTGCTTTTAAGAAAAAGAGAAGTTAGAGCAGATGATTTGAGAATGATAAAAGAAAAACAATGAAAATGAATTATGCTTTTATACTATCTCAAAAAATAACTGTCATAAACTAATAAAATAAAATAAAGTGACCAATAAAAATTTCCCAAAATAGTTGTTTCTAAAAATAAACTATAAAAATTCCATCAATTATCCGTCGTGTTATGCTTACAAACTGTAAGTATACTCGATGGATAATGTTCAGAGAATTAACGGCTAAAAATAAGACAATTCGACGGATGGGGATAAATAAGTTATCCGTCGAGTCATAAAATATTCCAGAAAAAAATAATTGATTTTATTAACAAATAGTATACCGACGGATGATCAAACTCGATGGATAATGATCATTCGTCGAGATGTAAACTTTGACTTAGCCAAAATTTCATCCAAGACTGAAAAATCAATTAGATTTCTGGCTACATTACAACTTGCAAATTATCTGTAAAGATTCAAGAGTAATTAAGCATACCTAACTCACTTACCAACCTTGAAAAGGTGGATTCATCCAGTGGCTTTGTAAATATATCTGCAAGTTTCTTTTCACTTGGAACAAAATGTAGTTCCACAGTACCATTCATTACATGTTCCCTTATGAAGTGGTACTTGATGTCTATGTGCTTTGTTCTTGAATGCTGTACTGGATTTTCAGTGATGGCAATTGCACTTGTGTTGTCACAGAAAATAGGAATCCTTTCCACTTGCAGACCATAGTCTAGCAATTGGTTTTTCATCCACAAAATCTATGCACAGCAACTGCCAGCAGTAATATATTCAGCTTCAGCTGTAGAAGTAGAAACTGAATTTTGCTTTTTATTGAACCAGGACACAAGCTTGTTTCCTAGAAATTGACAGGTTCCTGTTGTACTTTTTCTATCAATTCTGCAACCTGCATAATCTGCATCTGAATAACCAATTAGATCAAAAGCAGAATCTCTAGGGTACCAAATGACAAGTTTTTGTGTTCCCTTGAGATATCTGAAAATTCTCTTAATAGCTACTAAGTGAGATTCTCTAGGATCAGCCTGAAATCTAGCACAAAGACATGTAGCAAACATTATATCTGGCTTACAAACTGTTAAGTACAGAAGTGAGCCAACCATGCCCCTATAACTTGAAATATCCACAGACTTTTCAGTAGTGTTTGACTCAAGCTTAGTTGCAATGGCCATGGGTGTTTTTGCAGATGTGCAATCCATTAGATCAAACTTCTTTAAAAGATCATAAATGTATTTAGTTTGACTAATGAATATTCCATCACTAACTTGCTTAACTTGCAAACCAAGAAAGTAGGTTAGTTCTCCCATCATGCTCATTTCATACTTACTTTGCATCAATTTGGCAAACTTTTTGCAAAGTTTTTCATCTGTAGAGCCAAAAATAATGTCATCTACATAAATTTGAACAAGTATGCTAGAGCCATTAACATTTCTAAAGAATAAAGTTTTGTCTACATTACCTCTATTGAAGTGATTCTCTAAAAGAAACTTTGACAAAGTATCATACCAGGCTCTGGGTGCTTGCTTTAATCCATAGAGTGCTTTCAAAAGATAGTATACATGATTAGGTAGATTTGGATCTTCAAAACCAGGAGGCTGACTGACATAGACTTTCTCCTCCAAATCTCCATTTAGAAATGCACTCTTGACATCCATTTGATAGACTTTGAAATTGGCATGGGCTGCATAGGCTAAAAAAATTCTGGTGGCTTCAAGTCTTGCAACAGGAGCAAAGGATTCATCAAAATCTATTCCTTCTTGTTGACAATAGCCCTTAGCAACCAATCTTGCTTTGTTCCTGACTACTATACCATTTTCATCCATCTTGTTTCTGAATACCCATTTGGTGTCTATTGGATTCTTTCCGTTAGGCTTGGGTACCAGCTTCCATACCATATTCCTTTCAAATTGGTTTAGCTCCTCCTGCATAGCTAAAATCCAACAAAGCTTCTTCTACCTTCTTTGGTTCTTCCTTAGAGAGGATGCTGCTATATAGACATTCTTCTTGAGTTGCTCTTCTTGTTTGAACTCTAGAAGATACATCACCAATGATGAGCTCAAAGGGGTGATCCTTTGTCCATTTCCTTTATTGAGGTAGATTAGCTCTAGAAGAAGGGGCCTCATTGTTGTCTTGATGTGTGATTGAGTTTTGATTATTGGAAACTCCCCCTGAGTTAATGGATCTTTGATTTGAAAAAGGGGAACTTTTGGTAAGTGATCTATTCTGACTTCCAGCTTCTTTTGATGACCCGACGGATGGTGAATTTTGAGTACCGACGGATGAACTGGTTGTCTCCCGACGGATAAAGCAGGTTGTCTCCCGACGGATGAAGCATTTTGCAACTCGACAGATGTTGAATTTTGTGCTTCATTGGTAGTGGATTTTTCTGCATTATCCTTTGATACTGTTTCTTGATCACTTTCATCATCACTGTCATCACTAACCATCTCCACATTGTCAAATTTGAGGCTCTCATGGTAATCTCCATCTTGCAGTCCAATCTTTTTATCATCAAACATAACATGTATTGATTCCACAACAATGTTGGTTCTCAGATTGTAGACTCTATATGCTTTACCAACAGCATATCCAACAAAAATTCCTTCATCTGCTTTAGCATCAAACTTCCCATTCTGATCAGTTTAATTTCTCAAGATATAGCATTTACTGCCAAAGACATGAAGAAAATTTAGAGTTGGCTTCTTGTTCTTGAACAATTGATAGGGAGTCATGCATTTTGCTTGATTAACCAGATAAATATTCTGAGTGTAGCATGCAGTATTGACAGCTTCAGCCCAGAAATATGTTGGTAACTTAGACTCTTCAAGCATTGTCCTTGCAGCTTCAATAAGTGATCTTTTCTTTATTTCTACTACTCCATTTTGTTGTGGAGTTCTTCCTGCTGAGAACTCATGCAAAATTCCACTTTCTTCATAGAATAATCTCATGACAAAATTTTTGAACTCAGTTCCATTGTCACTCCTGATTCTTTTAACTTTGAAATCAGGATGATTGTTGACTTGCCTTATGTGATTGATGATGATTTCACTAGCCTCATCTTTGGACTTAAGGAAATATGTCCAAGAGAACTTTGAGAAATCATCTACAATTACTAGGCAAAATCTTTTCCTTGAGATGGACAACACATTGACTGGTCCAAACAAATCCATGTGTAGCAGTTGCAAAGGTTCTTCAATTGTTGAATCAAGCTTCTTTCTGAATGATGCTTTAATTTGCTTTCCCTTTTGACAAGCATCACACAGTCCATTCTTAGAAAACTCCACTTGAGGAATGCCTCTAACCAGCTCTTTCTTTACAAGTTCATTCATGGTCTTGAAGTTTAGATGGGATAGCTTCTTGTGCCATAGCCAACTTTCATCTTGACTTGCTTTACTGAGAAGACAAGTAACAGATTCTGCATTTGATGAGTTAAAGTCAGCTAAGTACACATTTCCTTTTCTCACTCCAGTGAGAACCACTTTGTTGTTCCTCTTGTTTGTCACAACAAAGGCTTTTTAGTTGAAGGTTACTGAATTGCCTTTGTCACATAGCTGGCTGATGCTCAACAAATTATGCTTGAGACCATCCACTAAGGCAACCTCCTCAATGATGACATTGTTTTTTGAAATCAAGCCATATCCCATAGTATAACCCTTGCTGTCATCTCCAAAAGTAATACTTGGGCTAGCTCTTTCCTTGAACTCTGTGAGCAGGGTAGAATCACCAGTCATATGTCTTGAACAACCACTATCCAAGTACCATAGATTCTTTCTGTTTCCCTGCACACATTAAAATCAAATCAAGTTGATTTTGGTACCCAAGTTTCCTTGGGTCCTGCCTTGTTAGCTTTCTTTTTCTGTTTCTTAGGTTTGATCTCATTTGACTTGGGGATATCAGATTCATCCTTAGTCATTTGAGTTGGACCTTTGAAACCATTCATTACAACAGAATTATCATACATATTTTGATTAACAGGAAATGGCATGTTATTAGTAAACATGTTATTCCAGTAGGGCATGCTAAATGGCATTTATGGCATACTAAATGCAGCATAATAAGGATTAGGTGCAAATGGCATATTAGCAAATTGTGCATTCATATTCTGTGTAGACATAACATTCATAGGCATAGAAGGCATGACATTTATGTTGGGAAAAGGAGGTGGCACAGATATGGAAGTAGGCATGGCATTTTTGCAATTAACAGACAAATGATTTACACTACCACATTTAACACAGATTTTTCTTGGAGCATACTTACCAGGTGTGTATTTGTTATGCTTGTTAATCCCTACTTTACCATTTCTATTGTTTTTCCTTTTAGCCTCTGTTTTAACCTCAAACTTTTCTAGTCTGTCATTCAATTACTTGATAGACAGATGACCAACATTCACTTTCTTCCCCTTCCTCACTTGACTAGATTCTCCTGAAATGAAGTTTTTGGAAACTGATCCATACTTTTCATTTAACTTGGCAAGTTTGGCTTTACTCACAGGTTTTCTCACAGCCGACGGATGAGGATTTATGTCACTCGACGGATAATCCTTTTGGTTATCCGATGGATGAGTCTCATCATCCATCGAGTCCACATCTGTTAGCAATCCTTCAACCAAATTGGATTCCAGCTTCTCCTTGTTCTTCTTGATGGATTTTAATCGCAGCGGGGGCAAGGTAAAACACTTTTTACACACATAAAATCCAAATAAAAGCATATAAATCGTGGTAAAAACGAGGGGATCGATTACTAACCTTTAATATGCGATCCAAAAGCAACGATCGGAGATCCTTAGCAGCTGCTCCTCAAACGTGAAGCACTCCACCGGTATCCACCAAGAAAACGACGTTAAGGAGGAGGAGGAGGTGGAGAGAATTTGTTTTTCTAAAACTTTTGGGTTTTTGGGTTCGAATAAAAATAGGGTCTATAATAGTATATTTATAGGCAAAATTTTCAGCAGAAATTTTCCCATAAATATTATTATTATTATCCCATTTATTATTCTCATTAATAAATAAAACACCTTTTAATTATTAATCCTTTTTCTAAACACTTTAGAAATAATTCTCTCTCTTGATTTAATTTCCAAAAATTAAATTCTTAATTAATAATATTAAGAACTTTTCTTAATTAATTTATAATCAATTAAATCTCATTTAATCAATTATTAAATTTGCCAATTAATTATTTATTTCACAAATAAATAATTATTAGCCATTATTAATTAATTCCTCCACCATTAAATCATTCTCTTTTTATGGTGTGACCCTGTAGGTTCAATATTAAGCCGGTAGTAGAAATAAATAATAATAAAACTATTTTATCATTATTTATATAAATTCTCTAATTTATTAAATATGATTAATTAATTAATCACATTTATTTCACATCGTGAGGGATACTTCTCAGCATATCGCGACTATCCGGATAATATGAATTCATTGCTTAGAATACCAAGAACCTATTCAGTGAATAGTTACCGTACAATAAACTCCTTCTACCCTACAATGTCCCGATTAAATACAAGGCATGGATCTCGTGTCAAGCCTATCTAATTCAATCACTTGCTTACCATTTACTATGCATAGTTCTATACAAATTAGAAACTCCTTTCTAATTTCATTCACTCTGGCCAGAGATTCCTGAACTAGCATAAGTGGATCAGCCTTGAACATTCGCTTCCTTCACTGGAAGGGGTAGATCCTTTATTGATCATACACTATCTTCGTGTACAAATTCCTATACCCAGTAGAGCCCTAATAATTGTCCCTGGAGACTAAGAACTAAACCAAAGCATAGTTCAGTGTACACAAGATGACTATGATGACCTCAAATCTAAGGATACTTGTACAACTATCACTATGTGAACAACTGCTGACACGTGAGTGAACTCCATCAGTTGTTCAGCTGTGCGAGTCATGTTCAGTGAACTTATTCTATAATAAGCACCTACATACTAGCTATAGTGTCACCATACAAATGTCTATGAGAATAGACATCCTTCATAATGAAGCAAGCTTAGTTTGTACCGATCTTTGCGGATTATTAATTACCAGTTAGTAATCCTATGATCAGGAACTATTTAAGTTTAGAGTTATCATCTTTTAGGTCTCACTATTATGATCTCATCATAATCCATAAAAAGCTTTACTCTAAACTATGGTATATCTTATTTAAACACTTAAATAGATAGAGCTCGTACTAAAAACAAAACAAGTCTTTTATTAATATCAATGAAATCAAAACAGATTACACAGGAAGTTATTCCTAAATCCTAATACATGATTGGACTTAGGACATATTCCTTTCACTTCTTCTAGGCTGCATCACAAAAGGACTCAATACCTTGAACTTTGGTGATTTGAGCATGAACATCTCTAGATGTTTTCCATGCTTTAATCACCTCCTATTCTCGTTCAAGCTGCTTCTTCAAGATCTCTTCTTTCTTCAAGGACTCAGTTAATTCATCCTTAGCAATTTTACACTCAATTATCAATTTTTCAAATTCAATAGACTGAGACTCTAGCACATTATTCCTCTCACTTATAAACAAATTGTTTTCTTTGATTTTAGCATTTTCCTTAGTGAGGGACTTAAGTGTAACACGCAAATGACATAATTCTGTAGACATGTCATTTATTACATCATTATACTCAGCTTTAGATAAATGTGCAAGGTTAGTGGTGATTACCTGATTACTTGAAAAACTTGTCTCTGTTTCATCATACTTGGCCATTAGGGCTAGATCGACATAGCTGACATCCTCATCCTCATCCAGACCATCTGCTGCCCAGTCATTTTCTTGTATAATGAAAGCCCTTTCCTTTTGTTTGAGCAACTCAAAATATTTCTGTTTATAATCCACAGGCTCAAACTTCCTCTTGCTGGAATCTAACTTTCTACACTCACTGGCAAAGTGCCCTGCCAAGCCATATTTGAAATATTTGAATTTTGATTTATCCACCATGTTTCTATTTGGCTTAGCTGCTCCAAAGTTCTTCTTGAACTTGAGCTTGGCAAATCTTATGGAAAGAAATGCTAGATGTTCATCAATGTCATCCACATCATCTTGGCTCAAAGAATCTTCATTTTCTGCTACCAGCCCCTTGCCCTTGTTTTCACAGACCTTTGAAGTAGATTCAATAGCTTCTATCTTCATCTCCTTCTCTTTCTCTAACTCAGCAACCAGTGCAATGGACCCTCCTTTCTTTCTCCCTTTCTCCATTCTTTCATCTTGCTCTATTTCAAGCTCATCAGTATTTAGAATGCCATACAGTCTCTCTAGTGTAAACTCCTTGTATTCTTGTGAATTTCTCAAGAAGACTGTCATTGGTTTCCATTCTTTTGGTAGGGATCTCAGAAATTTGAGGTTAGAATCTTTGGTTTGGTAGACTCTTCCATGCAGCTTTAGAGCATATAGTAGCTTTTGAAATCTACTAAAGATATCAGTGAGAGTTTCACCTTCTTCAAAGTGGAAATGCTCATATTGCTGAATTAGTAGCTGTATTTTGTTTTCTCTAACTTGTTCAGTGCCATCACAGATAATCTGAATTGTATCCCAAACTTCCTTGGCAGTTTTGCAATTGATGATGTTGTCAAACATGTCACCATCAACTCCATTAAACAATATATTCATGGCCTTCTTGTCCTTCCTGACTTGTTCAATATCAGGATCTGACCATTCATGCCTTGGCTTGGGAACTGATGGTTCATTTCCAGTTGCAGCTCTCATTGGTACATGAGGGCCTCTCTCTATGCAATCTACATAGGTCTCATCTTGAGAAAGTAAATGAAGATGCATCTTTACCTTCCAGTGATGGTAATTGTTTTTATCCGGAAAAGGAATCTTGACTCTAACATCCTTCTTGTTCATCTTGCGGTTTGTAGTGATCTTTAAACTCTTTGTTCTTCAAGAGTTTGCTCTGATACCAATTGTTAGTCCCTAACAATGCAACAAGAATTACAGAAGGGGGGTTGAATGGAATTCTTGAAACTTTTTCTGAATTATAAAGTGTTCTATCTTAATAATTTATATAAGTGTTTGATTTGCTAAGTGCGGAATAAAAGTTAGTTAAATCAAAACACAAAGTAATAAAAACTCAAGTCTTTAAAACTTTCTGGTGGATTTGAATGTATCCACCAGATATATATATATATATATATCAAAAGAACTCTGTGAAGCTTAAATAGCTCACAGCTGCTTACAAAATAAGAACAACTAAACTTACAGAGAAATGCTAAGGATACAGCTTACAAATGTTTCTCTGAGAATTTTCTTGCTTAGTCTTCTTGTTATTCTAATTGCTACTCTTGGTTTATATATCACCAAGATTACACAGTAATAAGACAAGATAATAAAACAAAACCTATCAAGTCTAATACTATGCTGCTTAATTACTCTATTCCAGCATCTTTGAATATCTTCATATTAGCATGGAAATGGCAATGCTTCTTTGTTCTCAAAAACCCAGTTGAATAGGCTTCCATATTCCTTTTGCATACACTGGACGCATGTGACTGTGTTGTCACTGTCAACTGATGTTTGAATTGATTATTCGTCGGGTACATGATCATCCGTCGCGTTGCCTTGTTGATCATCCGTCGTGTAGCTTTGTTGATCATCCATCAAGTAGCTATTTTCATTTCATTTATGCAGAATTACAAGACATCATCTATGTACAATTAATCAACCTATTCTGCATATCTAATTAAAGTCAACATGACTTATATGCTACTGCAGAATCTAAACAAAGGTGTTTGCAGAATTGTGCTTCATGACTTATTATTACATAAGCTACTCACTCGATGGATAACAAATCATCATTCGTCGGGACTATATTGAGTCATCCGTCGGGACTATATTCTTTATCCGTCGAGTGCTACCAAAATTCACTAAGTTAAATCTACTAAGGTGTTTTGTTAATGAAATCATCAAGTTCACAACATATACACAACATGAGAGGATTTAGATAGCTCCCCCTCAGGAGTACTACCCTCAAACATATCAGTCTGTTAAGACTGTTTTGCACATGAAGGTGCATTAGTGATATTCATGAAAAACTGATAAGTTTCCATGTTTGTGATACCAGTTCCTTTTTCTCAAATAACAAATCAACTGAAAACAGTCTGGTGATTTTGTCCTTTTGTAAAATAGGTTCCTTTTGAGAGTTACCTGAGTGGAATTGTGTTTGAGTTTGTGTTTGTGTTTCTGTGCCTGGGTAAACTGCAGTTTGGTTTTGAGATGTTTTAGCTGCAGTTTTAGCACTAATACCTGTGAATTGATTATTTGAGTTCCCTGTTGATGTCTTGTATTAGACCTGTAATGCATTGAATAAATGTATCTTTTTGGAGTTTCATTAGACAAATACATTGTAAGATATTTTAGTTGCAAGCATTATTGCAAAGAAGGCAAAATTTAATATAGATATCAGCACATAGGAATCATTACACAAACAAAAGTATACTTAGAGAAGAATTTGGATTTTCATTAATAATAGAAACAGAGTACATTAAGACATAGATTTAACAAGTAAATCCTAATCCTAACTACTCTAGTTTGGACTTCTTCTTCTCTGCCTCCAATCTCCTTGCCCTGTGCTCGTAAGCCCTGGATATGGAGTTTGCAAGAGAGATGATTCTCTCTTGCAGCTCCAGAGCAGCAAGACGTTGCTGCTCAGCCGCCCTGGCTTGTCTCTCCTGCTCGAGAGAGACTTCCATCTCGAAAAAAAGAATATCAAGTTGATCATCCCATAAGAGTTCATCAAAGATCTCTCGTGGAAGATCAAAAGGGCTGCATACGATCCCCTTCATGCAGATTTGAAGTCTAAAAGGGTCATAATAGACCTTATCATCAGTCAAGTTTCGAGCTGGAAGATAAACACCGTGGTTGAGTGTGTGAAAAACGGGGGCAGCCATTGGAGCGAAAAGAACAATAGGTGAGTTTTGAGGCTAAAATAGTTTATCAGAAAGAGAGTGGTGATGAATGATAAAGAGGGAGGCGTTTTTAATTTATAGAGGGAGTAAAGATAGAAACCAACAGACTCTTGAGTTGCCCGGATAATACGAATAATAAACACATACGCATATTTGACAGTTAGAAATGACTAGTTACTATTCCCCATGCAAGTACTCAAGAATATTAGTTACTTTAGAGAGTGACTATTCCCCATGTAAATAAGCACGTACTCCCTACATAAAAAGTAACTCCTCCTATCAGCATTCAGTCAAATAAATTAGAGAAAATTGCAATTTGCACCCTCTTATTTTGTTTCAAAAACAAATGTGTATCAATAGTATCGGAAACTCAGTTTGCACCCCTCAACTTCAACCCGCCAATTCAGAAAGCACCCCATCGACGGTTATTATTAAAAAAGTAAGGGGTAGAATGGGAATTTCAGTAAAATATTAACTAAACTAATTTTTTTATTTTTCAGATTATATTAAAAATTGAATTTATTATTATAGCTATAAAATAATATCTTTAAATTTTTTGAATAATATTATATAGTTGAGTTTTGAATTTTAGTAATATTATTAATGCCAAAAATTATATAATTCTACCAAAATTAAATTCAAAATAATTTTTTTATATATATTTTATATATATTTAATTTAATGTAATTATTTCATTTTAAAGTCTTTGACGTCGTTATGATTTTAAAGTGCATTTAATGAAAATATTCTGATCAATATTAATATTTAATATACAAGAAATCATTTTTATAAATATTTTAACTTATTTTTGAAATTCTAACTAAAATTTATTTACATTTTAAAATAAAGTTCCCTTTTTACCCCTTATTATTTTAATTATAATCTGCAAAAGGGTGCATACTGAATTAGTAAGTTGAAGTTGAGGGGTGCAAGTTGTATTTCCGAAAGTTCTGGTACAAAATTGTTTTTTCAACTTTGTTTGAGGGTGCAAAGTGCAATTTTCTCAATAAATTAACCACTATCAGCATACTCAAAACAACACAAATAATGTACCAGTCTACTAACATTGGACTAACCTATTTCCACGTAAACAAGAGATCATATAATCATGTAAATGTGTCAATAAGTCAGAGAAATTAGAGACAAAGTATGTCAAAAGTATTTTTCTGAACAAAATTTATGAATTAAATTTGTTCAGTTTTTCATACTTTTTGCTTCTTTTGATTTATTATTTATTAAGTTCATATACTGAGGATATGAAGTAATAAGTATTCAGTTTACTTAGAATTTTGAAAGATTCCAAGTTCAAATTAATCGAGAAGTCTGGGTATTTATAGTGAAAGTAGATGACTTGTCGAGAACTCAAAAATAAACATTTGGAGTAGTCTATCGAGAAGTCATTTGAAGAAGTGAAGTACATGTCAAGAAGTCATTTTAAATTACTCTTATAGAGAACTCAAACTTGACTTATCAAAATGTCAAATAAATACCCAGTTTGTCCAAAAAGTGGACTGAACTAATTCTAACTATTATTTGAATAAATTCAAAATAAAGTTAGAATAAATTTTCCAAAAGTATTTTACCAAAATAATTTATCAATTTAAATCATCTCAGTTCTGAGTTATTGATAAGTTAAAGTTTGTACTTATAGAGAACTCTGTGAATGAATACTACTAGAGAACTCTATAAGGACTTATCGATAAGTCATTTTGAACCTATCGAGAAGTCATTCGAGAAGTCAGTAACTTGACTTATCGAAGACTCACTTCGAGAAGTCTTAAAATGACTTGTCGAGAAGTCACTTTATACTTATCGAGAACTCAGTTCTCTAGACACTTTTGGTAATTGTAATTCTGCCTTGTGTTAATTTTACATATAAATGATGTAAATTAACAACTAAGCAGTTTACTCAGAATTTGAAAAATTCCAAGTTAATTGAATTTGAAAAACAAATATGCAGAGATTTCTGAAATATTTATAATTCATATTTCAGTTAATTTCCAATTTAATCAAATTAACTTTGATTTACTGGAGATTAATCTGTTGCAAAATATTAGCTGAGTTCTTACCTTAGGATGAAGAATTGAACATTCCAATTTCACTTACAAGTCTGGTGAAAGTTGCTTCATCCAAAGGTTTAGTAAAAATGTCAGCTAGTTATTTTTCTGTTGGTACAAAAATGAGCTCAATGGTACCATTAGTAGCATGTTCTCTAATAAAATGGTACCTCACATCAATGTGCTTTGTCCTAGAATGAGTAACTGGATTAGCTACTATAGATATATCACTAATATTGTCACACATGATAGGAATTTTGTGTAACACTAGGCCATAATCCATTAGCTGATTTCTAATCCAAAGAACTTGAGCACAACAACTCCCTGCAGCCATGTATTCAGCTTCAATTATAGAAGTTGATACAGATTGTTGTTTCTTGCTGTACCAGGATACAAGTCTTTGTGCAAAAAATTGACAGCTTCTACTGATACTCTTTCTGTCAACCCTGCATCCAGCAAAATCTGCATCTGTGTATCCAATATCAAAACGAGTTCCCTTAGGATACCATAATCCCAAGTTTGGAGTTCCCTTCAAATATCTGAAAATCCTCATTACAGCCATCAAATGTGATTCTTTTGGATTGGCATGAAATCTTGCACATAGACATGTTGCAAACATGATGTCTGGTCTACTTGCTGTTAAGTAAAGTAATGATCCAATCATCCCTTTGTAGCTTGAAATATCTACACTCTTGCCCTTTATTTTCATCCAACTTAGTTGTAGTAAACATAGGTGTAAATGCTCGTGAACAATTAACCATTCCAAACTTCTTCAAAAGATCCTTGACATATTTAGTTTGGCTGATGAAGATACCATAACTTCTTTGGATGACTTGAAGTCCAAGGAAGTAACTCAGTTCCCCCATCATACTCATTTCATATTCACTCTGCATAAGCTTGGAGAATCTTTGGCACAGCTTCTCATTAGTAGATCGAAAGATGATATCATCCACATAGATCTGAACTAGTATCATATCTTTACCATGTTTCTTGTAAAAGAGAGTCTTGTCTATGGTTCCGCTAGTAAACCATGCTTAAATAAGAAATCTGACAGTGTGTCATACCAAGCTCTAAGTGCATGTTTTAGTCCATATAGAGCCTTGAGTAACTTATACACAAAATTTGGAAATTTTGGATCCTCAAAGCCAGGAGGCTGTTGCACATAAACTTCTTCTTCTAACGCACCATTCAAAAAGGCACCTTTGACATCCATTTGATACACTTTAAAATTTGAATGTGCAGCAAATGCTAGAAAGATTCTTATAACTTCAAGTCTTGAAACAGGAGCAAAAGTTTCATCATAATCAATCCTTTCTTCTTGTGAGTAGCCTTTTGCAACCAACCTTGCTTTGTTTCTGGTAACAATACCATTTTCATCCATTTTGTTCCTGAACACCCATTTTGTTCCAATAATGCTTCTGTTTTTGGTGCAGGAACTAACTTCCAGACTTTGCTTCTTTCAAACTGATTTAGCTCTTCCTGCATGGCAGATATCCAGTCAGGATCTAGTAGAGCTTCATCAATTTTCTTAGGCTCCACTTAAGACAGAAAACATGCATGCAGGCACTCATTAGCTGTTGCACTTCTAGTCCTCACACCAGCAGTAGGATCACCAATAATTGCTTCTCTAGAGTGACTTCTATCCCATTTTCTTGTGTGAGTTTGTTGACTTATGCCTTCATTATTTTCTTTATTATTGGTATGGCTGGTAGATCCTTCTTCTCTTTCTCCCACTGAGTTTGTGCCATCAAATTCAGGTGTTTGAGATGAGCTTCCATTCCCATGATTTTCTTGCTCAGCAGATCCTTCATACATCATTTGTTGTGCATTAACTTCATCTTCTCCATCAGAATCACTATCAATGTTGAGGTTATCAAATGCAAGGGCTTCAGCTTCGTTGTCATCAAGGCATTCCAAGCCTGGACACTTGTCTTCATCAAAGGTCATATATGTGCTTTCCATGATATTCTTTTGATCAATCACATAGACTTTGTAGGCTTTTCTTTCCAGTGAATATCCCAGAAAAATTGCTTCAAAGACTTTGGAGTCGAACTTTCCCACATATTCAGAGTTGTCTTTCAAAATGTAACATTTGCTTCCAAACACATGAAGATGCTTTACAGTAGGCTTTCTCTTGGACATGATTGAGTAGGGTGACTTGCCATGTTCCTTGTTAATAAGATATATGTTCTGTGTATAACATGCAGTGTTGACAGCCTCTTCCCAGAAACTTGTTAACAACTTAGCATCTTGCAGCATTGTTCTAGCAGCTTCAACCGATGTTCTGTTCTTTCTCTCAACTACTTCATTTTGTTGAGGTGTCATGGTAGCTGAGAATTCTTGAACAATACCTTTGCCTTTGCATAATTCACTTAATGTAGCATTTCTGAATTCTGTTCCATTGTCACTTCTCAGTCTTTTCACACAATTGAAATCTTCAGCCTGCTTTTCTATCTTCTTGATATGCTCAATTATGATATGTGGAGTTTCATCTTTAGAGTACATAAACTCTACGCAAATGTATCTTGAGAAATCATCCACCATCACAAGTACATATCTGTTCCTTGAAATAGATAAGACATTTACTGGTCCAAACAAGTCCATGTGAATTAGTTGCAAGGGTGCACTAATAGAATTCACAGTTTTTGACTTGTGACTAGATCTTTTCATCTTTCCTTTCTGATAAGCTTCACAAACTTCAACTTGAGCAAACTCCAGCTTTGGCATGTCTCTCACTAACTCCTTTTTGACTAAGTTGTTAATTGCCTTAAAATTCAAGTGAGACAGCTTCTTATGCCATAGCTTGCTTGTTCTTCTGATGCCTTGATGTAGAAGCAGCAAATACCATTCTTATTTGTTAAGTCCAAGTCTGCAACAAACAAGCTTCCTTTCCTTGCTCCTTTCAGAGCAATTTCACCAGTTTTCTTGCTGATAAAGGTGCATTATTCTTTGTTGAATAAAACTTCAAAGCCTTTGTCTGCAAATTGGCTAACATTGAGAAGATTCACCTCAAGACCAGCTATTAGTGCTACATCATCAATGACAATATTTTCAGAAATAATCTTGCCATATCCCATTGTGAATCCTTTGCTGTTGTCTCCAAAGGTCACCAATGGGCCAACTTTCTCCTCGAACTGTGATAGCAGGACCTTATCACCTGTCATTTGTCTGGAACATCCACTGTCAATGATCCATATGATGTTCTTCACTTTTCCCTGCACACAATGAGATTCAGGTGTGTTTAGTAACCCAAGCAGTGTTGGGTACTTTCTTCTTGTTAACTGATTTAGTAGAAGTAGAGTGATTTATTTCAGATAAAATAGAGTTCAATGATTGTTGTGCATTTTCCCTTTCTGATGTAGACTCAATTTGTGTTTCTTTTAGGTCTACTCTCAGTTTGTGACAACTTTTCATCACTTTCAAGTTTTAAGGGATGCAATCAAACTTATCACAGAATGAGTAGGGATCATCTAAATCTGCTTCATTGTATTTGCAAGTTCCTTCAGTTGGCTTACTAACAGCCTTTTTACAAAGATGAGTTAGATGATTTATAGAACTACATATTCCACACTTCTTGCCAGGAATATATGCAACATAGTCCAGATTATTGCTTTTGTTTTTCCCCATTCTTCCACTTCTATTTTTCTTCTTCTTTCTTGCATCTTCAATCTTGGTTTCTTTGACAAGAGTCTTGGTACTATGGTTGTCCATAAGATTTTCTTCAGCCTTGAAAGATTGAATTGAATCTGCATTCTTCTTTTCATTATCATCATCTGCAATTTCTTGCTTGATAATCAATTCTTCTTCACTGAAGTTTACCTCACAAGTCTTAAATACTGGTGACTGAACATTTTTCAGCATTGCTGGAACATTTTCAATCTTTGTTGCTTTTCCTCTGTCACCAGTGTTTTTCTTCTTGCTGTTTAAGGTATTATAATCAAGACCAATGGCAATGTTTGCACATGGTTTGTTTTTCTCATGGTACTGACCAACCAATTCAGATGCATTCTTGAAGGACTTCAACTTTACTTCACTTTTCTCCAGTTTTTCTCTTATCACAGCTTCAATCTCATTTGCACACTTGAGCTTGTTTTTCAGATAGCCATTTTCTTGTCTCAAGGCTTCAAGCTCCACTATCAACAATTCAGCTTCTTGTTTTTCACTTTCAAGCTTCTCATTTAACTTTGTTAATCTGCTAACTTCTTCATTAGCAGCAACCATACTTGTATGAATGTGAAACATTTTTGTGCTCATCTTTTCAACAGTTTCCTTATATTGATTCACATTTAAATTAGTGGATGTAGGAGTTGGTACCTGTGATTTAGATGAGGATGATTCTCCTTGCTCCAAGGCCATGAGTGCATAGTTTCCAAGTTCTTCATCTTCATCATTTTCAGAATCATCCTAACTTTTACCTTCTGTAATATAATCTTTGCTTTGCTATTTCTTCAGAAGAGCTTCATACTTTGCTTCTAGTTCAAGATAATCCTTATATTTCTTTGCCTTCTTGGGTTTCCTGCATGTTGTAGCAAAGTGGCCTAGTTCATCATAGCCGAAGCACCTTATATTAGATCTATCAACAGATCCAGTTTTGTAACCACTTTTGCTATCAGAATTGTACTTCCCTTTCTCTTTCCAACTGCTGTCTTTGTTAAAAGACTGTCCTTTACTTTTGAAGTATCTTGGCTTCCTTACTCTAATGTTAGAGAATTTTCTAGCCAGATATGCCATTGACTGATCTAGCTCATCCAGTTCTTCAAGAGTATAGAACTCATCCTTTTCCAATTTTAGTATGACTTGCTACTGTGAATCAATTATTCTTTGCTCACTTGTTGAGGCAATTGGAATATGAGATCTTGGTTCATCATTAGATGTTTGACCTTCATTTACTATTAAAGCACTTGAACCATTTATAACATGTCCTTGCCCAGATCTCAAAGATTGCCTTTGAATCATCTTAAGTTCATAGGTTTTGAGAATTCCATATAGAACTTCCAGAGTTATTCTGCTCAAGTCTCTCCCTTCCCTGATTGCTGAGATTTTCTGTTCCAAGGAAGAGTAAGCAAGAACTTTAGATTCACTTTTTCAGCTTCATAGAACTTGTCATGAAGCTGCAAGTCATTTATCAGCTTATTAAATCTTTCAAACACTTCAGTAATGCTTTCCTTGGGCTTAGCCATGAAACCCTCATACTGTGAAATCGGTATCCTTCTTTGATTGGATCTAACTTCCTCAGTTCCTTCACAAAGTATTTCAATCTTCTCCTATATTTGTTTAGCAGTGTCACAGTTGACTATGTTGTTATACATCACATTGTCAAGTGACTCAATCAATATCAATTATAAACTGCTATCCAGGGATACCTTCTCCTTTTCAGGATCAGTATACTCAACAGGATCTTTTGGAGCATAATGAGCTGGTATGACAATGTCTCCATCTGTAGATTCCTCAACCCTTACCATAATGAATAATCCATTCCTGAGGATCTGAATGTAGAATGGATTTGCCATCCTGATAAACAACATCATTTTCTTTTTCCAAAGAGTGTAGTTAGCTTTGTCAAAGGTAGGGATTCTGATGCTACTGATTTTCCGTGTATTCATTCTTCCAAGATCTTGAATCTGTTTGCTTTCAAATTTTGCTCTGATACCACTTGTTAGGTAATGAATCACACACAGAGGGGGGGTGAATGTGTTTTTCAGATTTTAGGCTTTTCTTGAAAGATAATGGTTGAACAAAGTAAATTAAATCTTGTATAGAAAGGTGTTCATGCAGAAATTAAACTTGCATAATATAAAGAACACAGATCTTCAAAACTCACTTAATTTTTGTATTAAAAATTAAGATGCTTTTCTACAAAATTTCTAAGCTCGTTGAAGTTAAATAGCTCAACTTCTTCTCGAGAGTGTTACAAGAATTTTTGATCTAAATTGTTACTTCTAACTAGAGGACCAGTGTTAACTTTATAGCTCAATTAACTGCTGGTTTACACAGTGGATAATAAACATGCTATTAGCTTTTCAAAACTGTCACTTGTCATTTCTATTTATAGAAAAGTAAATCTTCCATTTCTGGCTTAGCATATCTTTAGCATCCCGTGTTTACTTTAATCTTCCTCTGTTAGTTAATCTTTGCCATTGATCTTGCACACTCTTCAAGCTGCTTTTTGTAGACTTGTCAATCCATCTGTTGGATTGTTTGTTGATTATTTATCTTGGATATTAAACTGATCTGTAATTCTGTACTTTGAGACTGTACTTCAAGATCTCCAGTTTGATTCATTTGAACACTTGATATCTCGATAAATATAAAGGCTTATCGAGATCTCTAGTACTCCATAATAAGTTTGGCTTGTAGAGGTTTTCAGCTCATCGAGATCTCTAGTCTTCATAACTTCACTTGACTTGTAGATATCTCTGAGTTCTCGAATGGATATAGACTTGTCGATAACTCTGAGTTCTCTAGTGAAGGAATGACTTGTCGATATCTTTTTGAGTTCTCGAGTAGCTTTCCTGACTTCTCTACTCCGGGTGGATATTGCTTATCCGTTGAGTAGATATTGCTCATCCGTCGAGTAGATGTATAGCTTATCCGTCGAGTAGATATTGCTCATCCGTCGAGTAGATGTATAGCTTATCCGTCGAGTAGATATTGCTCATCCGTCGAGTAGATGTTATTCATCCATCGAGTGGATATATAGCTCATCCGTCGAGTAGATGTTGCTTATCCGTCGGTACTCTCTGGAGTTTGAATGACTTCTCGATAAGTCATTATGGATTTCTCGAATGACTTCTCTATAACATTAAATCTGTGACTTGTAGAGATCTTGACTTAGAACATTTTTCTCCAAACAGATTTATTCAACTCCAAGCTTCTTCAAAATTCTTCTGAGGCATGATCTTCTTGATCTTCTTCCAGATAGAATCCTTAGGATTGATACTGTTTTAGGAAAAAGACTCAAGTCTGCTCCTTTGCATTTTTACAGACTTTAAGTGTTACAAGTACATAATACAAATTTAGATAACAATACAACTTACTTAGGGTTGGCCCCAAGCTTAACTGATTGCTAATGACATTATCAGCTTCAGTATTCTTTGACATCATCTATTATATATTACACTTTATAAGTAAAATACGCTGCCTCTTTTATTTTCACCAACTAAAACAACTCTTTCTTTACAAATATTTTAGACAATTCTTTTTAATTTATACATTTTGTAATTAAAATATGTTGTCTTTTTATTTTCTCCAAATAAAATAAATCTTTCTCTAAATATTATGGATAATTATTTTTAATATATATTGATTATTTATCTATCAATCGATCTATCTTCTATAATATTTATACTATTATATTAAAGATGAAATAATATAAGTTTGGTTGGTAGTCGGTCTGGTCACTCATTATAGTTTTAGTAATATTTAAAATAAAACACTCTCATAAAATATATATTCACACCAGAATTATAATATGTCTAATGATTTTGGTTTAAATAAAAAAATATGTAAAATTCACCTAGGTCGAGTTAAACAAAATTATACTATTGATCAAATCGTAAATAAAAAAATGAAAATAACTCATGTAGTTAGTTGGATTTTTAGGCCCGGGCTAAAATAAAATAATAGACTATTGATCCCGCTAAAATATTATATTATTGGACCGGGCTAAAATAAAATAAAAATTTTAAAGAAAATTTATTTAATCGATATAATGTCATCATGTTAAAACAAAATAATATATATTATTCATTGGGTCTAAAACAAAATAATATTCACCCTGAGCTAAAATAAAATTAAACAAAAACTAAGTATATTTAGCCGGATTTAGTTAATATAATGGGCCTCAAGCTAAAATAAAGATTTGATAACTCATGCTAAAATAAAATAATAAATACTACCGATCTGACTAAAAAGTATATTATTGGACGGAGATAAAAAAAAGTTAAAATTTGAATGGTAATTCGTTGATGGGTATAATGGCATTATGCTAAAACAAAATAAAATATATCATTTATTTGTTTTAAAATATTATAATATTTACCTAGAGCTAAAATGAAATTTAAAACAAACTAATGGTATTAGCCGGATCTGTTAGATATAACGACATGGGGTTAAAAATAATAATGTATATTATTGAACTTCTCTAAAACCAGAAATAAATTCAAATTAAAGATAATTTTTATATTATTGATTCAAGTTAAAATAAAATTAAAGAGTATAACTAATTTGATGGTAGGTATAATATAGGCTTAAAAGAGTAGAATAATTAGGATCCAACCTAGCCGAAATATGTACTATTGAAATAAATAATTTTTTTAAAACTAAAATATCACTACCTTATACACATATATATGTATTTATAATTATTATCAAATTATATTATTATAATTTCAAATAAATATTATTTATAACTTTTTTTCAAATTAAATTCAAAAAATTATATAATATTAAAAAAAGTTTTGTGCATCGCACGGGTTTTCGTCTAGTTTTAACTAAATTTATGAAATACTTAATTTAATTATAGTTGAATTATTTAATATTGACAACATAATTTAAATATAATGCAAGGATGTTATAATTATTTTATTTTAAAATAACAAAAGAAGAAAATAGCTTCTGCAATGATTCATTGCGGAAGTCCACGTGACTTCCCCAATGAATCATTGTGGCTCCCTTGTTGGTTCCACAGCCACCCCGAAACAACTGTGGTTGTGGAACTTTTGTCTATGTATATATATACACACACACATACACAAATATACACCGAAAATTGTTCAAAATCTGAATTTGCATAAACAATAGTTTAACATTCAAGTTTAATTTAATAATATATATTATTAAAATAATCTATCTTGTCAAAAAGGAAAAATTATTAATTCATTTATATATATTATATACATATAAAAATTTAATTAAAATTTTTACTCAACATATCACTTTTGACAAAAGTAATGAAATAGATGAATTCAATAAATTTAATTTATTATTCTGACAATTACAAATACCAAACATACCCAGTATATCCGGCTTTCGCAGGGTCTGGGGAGGGAAAGATGTACGCAGTCTTCCCCTCATTCAAAAGAATGAAGAGATTGTTTCCCGAAGGACCCCCGGCTTGTGTGTGTATATGTACAATATATGAAAAGTGTCAAACCTAAGTTGATGGCCTTATTCACATAGAACATACCTAAATCCAAATGTGTTTAACATTACTCGAATACCGGTCAAAGTTTCTATATTCAATAACCGTACCATACTCCCTCCTAATAAACTTCAACCCTGACTATAAACACCCCGTGCCCTTCTGCACATAGTATCCCAAATTGAAAGCACACCACACGAAGAGACTCCGAACTCGTAAATCCAAATTGCTTACAACATAAAAAATCCATAACTAAATTACATCATTGATTTTCTGTATTTATCCAAATAATTGTTTTATCCTGCAAACAACATATCCTTGATCTTTATCTGTAGATATAATTATAGGCAGAGACAATATTGTATAAGACATGCCTGTACTTTAACAAGACCTAAACATTAAGTCAACCCTAAGTAAGTTGTATTGTTATCTTAATTTGCATTTTGTACTTGTAACACTCAAAGTCTATAAAAATATCAAGGGAGCAGACTGGAGTCTTTTTCTCTAAATAGTGTGAAGCCTAAGAATTCTATATGGAAGAAGATCATGAAGATCATGCCTCAGAAGAATTATGAAGAAGCTTGGAGTTGAATAAATCTGTTTTAGGAAAAATATTCTAAGTGAAGATCTCTACAAGTCACAGATTTAGTGTTATAGAGAAGTCATTCGAGAACTCCGGAATGACTTATAGAGAACTCAGGAAAGCTTATAGAGAACTTAGAGATATCGACAAGCCAAATTGAAGACATGGAGATTGGAGATATCGACAAGTAATTTCTTCACTAGAGAACTCAGAGTTATCGACAAGTCAACATTCATTAGAGAACTCTGAGTTATCGATAAGTCAAATTCCACTAGAGAACTCAGAGATATCGATAAGCCAAAATTCACTAGAGAACTCTGAGTTGTAGACAAGTGAAATTTGACTAAGAGAACTCTGAGTTATTGATAAGTCAATAAACCATTGGAGAACTCAGAGATATCGATAAGTCAAAGTGAAGATATGAAGACTAGAGATCTCGACAAGCCAAAATTCTCTTATAGAGAACTGGAAACCTCTACAAGCCAAATTAAATATAGAGTACTAGAGATCTCGATAAGCCAATATACTTATCGAGATGTCAAGTTCTCTATAGACCAAAACTGGAGATCTCGAGGTAAAATCTCAAAGTACAAAATTGCAGATCAGTTCAATATCCAAGATTAACAATCAACAAACAATCCAAACAGCTGGATTGACAAGTCTACAAAAAGCAGCTTGAAGAATGTGCAAGATCAACGGTGAAGATTAACTGACAAAGGAAGATCGAGATAATCACAGGATGCTAAAGATATGCTAATCCAAAAATAGAAGATATACTTTTCTATAAATGGAAATGACAAGTGACTGTTTACAAAAGCTAATAGCATGTTTTATTGTAAACTGTATAAACCAACAGTTAACTAAGTTATAAAGTTGTAACAATTGAGATAGGAAATCTTGTAACACTCTCAAGAAGAAGCTAAGCTCTTTATCAACAAAGAGCCTAGAAATTTTGTAGCAAAACATTTTTAATTTTAATATAAAATTAAGTGAGTTTCGAAGATTTGTGTTCTTTATTTTCTGCAAGCTTAATTCTGCATGAACACATTTTTCTATAAGATTTAATTTACTTTGTTCAACTATAAAAGATCAAGAAAAGCTCAAAAATAGTAAGACACATCCACCCCCCTCTATGTGTTTATTCATTTCCTAACAGACAACACATAATTTGATCATCCATGAGCATCCACAAACTGATTTGACGGTCCTATATTAGAATGAAAATCAATTTATTTTTTCCTCTTCTTTCATAAATGATTCAAATATCGCGTTGTTTTTATACTTTCATGATGATGGTGCTAGTGCATATTGTTTTTAATTACAAATAAAATTAAAAATAATAACTCAAACTTAGAATTTAAAATGGGGTGGCCGATATGGTTACCAGCTTTGTTGGGTGTTGATTAAGTATTCACTCCACATATATATAAGGCGAGTATAGTATTTATATAATTTTCGCGGAGAAAACCTGCCCCATGATATATGTAGGTATGTTTATGTGTTTCGTGCATAACTATATAATATAATATTGATATTTTTTTAATAAAATTATTATATTTATCCATATTAAATTATTTACACATTTTCCCGTGGAGCGGAGTTGGTGATTGAAAATAAATCCCCGCTAAAAACGGACGAGGATTGGACAAATATTTTCTTTTGCGGCATGGATTTGAGATTTGAGATTTGAGATTCCAAACCCGGCCCGAGTCCATTTTTAACCCCTAAACTTGATTAGTATCATTTTTCTTTTTTGGCTAAGCAATTAGTATCACTTTACACACTCCCTACTTAAGAGCTCCCATGTTAGAGCAAGTCCAACAGTTTTTTTGAACTTGTTCTTATATTCAAAAATAAGAAATATGAAATAAAATTGTACTCCAACAGTATCTTAGTGACTCCTTAAATCACTAATATATCACCTTCCTACCTTATTTTTAAGGAATCACTAAGCATTCCTTATATCATTTTTATCAAAGGTGGTACAACCGTCTACCCCCAAACTCGATTGGATCTTTCAAGGATTTGAGCCAAGCTTTCATCAAGCAGTTTATTAGTGGCAGAGTACACGAGAAGAGTTCGGCTTTTCTCATGGGCTTAGTCCAAGGAGAAAGGAGTCCCTTAGAGACTATCTGAACCGATTCACGAAGGAGGCCCTGACGGTCCCAGATTTTGACGACAAGATAGCTATGAAAGCCCTACAACAAAGGACTAAAGATGAGTTCTTCAAGATGTGCCTGGCCAAACACCCTCCTGAAAGCATGATGCAGCACCAGGATAGGGCCGTAAAATATATCAAGGTGGATGAGAGTATGAAGAAGACGGTAGCCCGCAGGAAACAAGAAGCGAAAGACGGATCGGGAGTATGATGCCGATGGTAAGTATCCTCGAACTGAAAAAAACTCTGAATCCTTTTCTAAGAAGAATCAAACACCCGGATTCACTGAATATGTAAGGTTGAACGCTCCAAGGAGCCAAATCCTTATGGAAATTGAGAAGGACAAAGAGTTCAAATGACCGAAGCCACTAAGGGGAGACCCCGAGAAAAGAGACAAGGGCCGATACTGTAGGTACCATAAAGATGTTGGTCATGATACTGATGATTGTAGGCAACTCAAGGATGCGATTGAGTATTTGATCCGAAAAGGAAAGTTCGGACGCTTCACCAAGGGTGAAAAGGCTGAAGGCCAAAAAAGAGATAATGATTGAAGAGATGACGATCGAAGAGGTAACCACATAGATCGTAACCCACAGTGTAATATCCGGGATATACCGTGTAATTATTTTTGCTAATTAAATAATTATTATGTGTGTTCAGTATCTATTATGTGAATTAATTGTTAAGTGTTATTTGTATTTGGATATTCAAAAATGATATTAATTGAGTATTTTAATTTTTATTTGCTCAAAATAAAATATAGATAATTGTCATATCTTCCAAATTATGTTGATTTATGGATTTATAAGGATCATATGAAATTTATAAAATCTTTTTCCGAGCATTTAAAATCTATTTTATAAAAACGGGAACCAACCGACGTCATCCGTTGTTACATTTTTGGAACCCGAAACTCTTCCGAGAACTCCTTTCTAACCTAATTGTAATATTCCGAGCATATTCCATGTTTCGACTTTTTCGATCCGGCGTACGGTTTGTTCTGCGCGGGTCCCGGCGCAACATTTTCGATACAATATTCGTTTCGGTAAATCAATGAAACCCGTATTTTCGATAAACGGGAGCTTTTTATTAAACTATCCCAATTATCACCTCGTAGTACGTGTAACCAGGAGCTGAGACCAAGACCGCAGTACAAATTGTACTAGTTTGGATATTTATCCCGAAAACCGATACCGTTTGGATCAGTTTTTATAAATAAACGTACCGTTTTATATCCGGAATGATCCAACGGGATACTAATTTTCCGTAATTATAAATGGCCTTTTACCGTATTTTATTTCGTATCAAAATTATTTACAGACAGATAATTATATAATTTTACAGAGAAAAATCATATATTCATAAATCTTTCTTAGAATCAAACTACTATTTGGAGATGTTATTGAAATCTGCTCGGGAAGCTCTAGTAACCAAAACGGAGGTTTTGAAGGGTACTATTAGATTATACAAGTTTCATAACTGCAGAATCAAAGGTTTATTTTCTGGAAATTTATTTATTTTCGAATTATTTTTATGAAAAATATGAATTTTTGTTCGGATGATTGTTTGTATGATTTGATGATTGCATGTTGTAGAGCTTGTTTTCCTGATAATTTTGATATATTATACGTCTGATTTGGAGTTCAATAACATGTTCAAATTTGAGTTTGATTTTCGAATTTCAAAATTAGGGTTTATAACCCGTATGAATGTTCTTAATTGAAATTTGGGGGTTTCTTATTCAGGAATAGATTGATTTGTGATATAGTGGATTGTGTTCTCTGTGAAATTTTCAATCTAGTCGTATAAGTTTCATGAATCAACGAGGTCTGTAAAGAAGGGAGTTGTATTTTGAATATTTCCGAAGTTCGCCGGAAACTGGCAAACTTTACGGCCAAATTCCGGCCAACTCAGGGATAATTAGAATGATCTGTTGGCATGGCTGTGTGCCTGGTAAAGTATAGATGTGATCTGGAGATGTTGGTGGGGTGAGGACGCCGGGAACGTGTTCTCCGGCCACCCCTGTATTTTCCGGCGACGGGGTGTAAAATTTGCAGTTTGGTCCCTGGACTTTTGAGAACGATACAGTTAGGTCCCTGAAGTTTCCAGACTTTGCAAATTTAGGATTCCTGTTTTAAAAATATTTAAAAATCATATTTCCTATTTATTTTTATTATAAAAAATCGTTTTTAATTTCTGAAAATTCTAAAAATTATTATTTTAATTCCAAAAATTATTTTTAATTTAGAAATAAATCTGAATTAATTAGTTAATTAATTTCAGTTAATTTTTAATTGATTAATTGGTCAATTAATTTGAAAATTAATTGATTAATTGATTTAATTAATTATTAATTGATTTTAATTAATTATTTAATTAGATTTAATTACTTAAAAATGATTTAAAAATTCCGAAAAATAGTTTTGAGCTTTAAAATATTATTCTAAATTATTTTCAAGGCTTGATAATTATTATAAAATTGTTTCGGAGCCAGAATTGCCAACCGAACCCTGTTTATTAACCCGAATTTGATCCAACGACTTGTTTTAATTCCGAAAAATGTTTTAAAAATTATTTAAAATACCAGAAAGCCTATTTATGACCCGAGACTTCTTTATAAATAATATGTCATTGATTACGTGTTGTGTTATGTGTTATACGTGACTTGTTGATTGACTATCGGTATATATATTCGGTGTTTACTTGATTATTGCATAACTTTCAATCCGTTAATCGGATTTGGGTGAAACGAAGGGTAGATAAAAGTATGTGTTGAATAGAATTCTATGAGTTGATTATTGATAAATACTTATGATATGTGAGCAGAAGAGGCAAGACGTAGGAAAGGGAAACAGGTAGTTGAGGAGTAAGACGATTGTGATTGGAAGCGAGTGCAGTGTAGTAAACTAATACCAGGCAAGTGTTCTGAACTTTCTCGAGATATTGTCGTGATTGATATTCCTGTTTTATATTGCAAGTGCTTTGAAGCACTGAACCCTAAACCTTGATTCCAGTTATTGATCTTGAGCCGTAACCTGATTCTTTCTAGACCATTGATTGCTGTATACCCAAACACGAACCACAAATCTATGATACTACTCTACAAATACATACAAACTAAATACCAAACACTGAACTGAATTACTTATATACTCAACCCATTGTATCTTATGCTTAGAAAGCCCAAATCTTTGAAACCCTGAAACGTTGATTCCTTTGTTATCCAATTCTTTCATTACCCAGCATCCAAGCTTTGAAATTACCTTGTTGATCCGTACAAGGATTGAAACCCTTTCATTGTTAAGCACTCACTGTTGTTAATGATTCTGGTTATTATTTATTATTGTTCATTCTGTTATTATGTTAGAATTGGATTGTTTTTATAAAATTGTGGACCAGATTCGTGGTCAGACCATATAATGGTCAAGTTAAGCCAATGTGTGCCTTGGATCCAGTAGTTAGAGCAGTGCTGTGTGCTTTGCTCGGGATTAGTGCGTGACTGATCAGCAGCCTAACCTTGGTTTTTAAAATAAAAGTATAATATCCAATTCTAAATCATAGTCCATTGTTCACTTGATATCATAACAATATTCACTTGATGATCATTATTCTAAATTTTGTCATTGTGACTTGCTGAGCTAGTTAGCTCATTTGTGTAATGTTGTTTATATTCTTTCCAGTTAAGAAGGAACCAGTTGGTAGAGAGGATCCCCAGTCCAGCGCGAGAGCTAGGGACTAAGGTTGAGGAAGCTGAGCTAGTAGGCTTCTTTTGGCATAAATTAAGTTTGTAAAAGTTTGTAATAATGTTTAATACTCAGTTTGAGTTTAAATGATTGGGATTTGAACGGTATATAATATAAGTAGATGTGTGGCTTGTGAGCATACTTTAACCTGTTGCGATCCGTGGTAGTTGGTAAATAGGGTTACTGCATATTATTATTATCTTTATTATTGTTATAAGCAGGTTATAAATAAGGTGCGTGTGGACCCCAAACTTCTGATCCGGGTTTGGAGGGCGCCACACACAGCCCCGAGGGCCAGTAATCAACATGATCTCAAGAGGTCCTACAACAGCTGGGACTATAAGGAACTCTCGAAAAACTTAAATTCTGCTCAACATGTTTACTAATAATAGTACATTAAATGTGTCTATAGGCTAATTTTTTGCACATATTAACTTCAATTCTACTCAACATGTTTACTAATATATATATATAATAATTAAATATTATTATTTTAATTTAAACATATACTGTAGGACCTACTTAATTACTCTTTTAACCAATAAAATTAATTAACTATCAAATATACTGTTAGGAATCAAGCCTAAATCTTGATGATAAACAAATCACATTACATAATTATGTTAAGGCATCCTATAACCTTCAAATGGCTAACCATCCCAAGGGTTAGACATTGAAGGAGTAGCTCATAAAATAATGAGACTTTTGTAGCATTTTCTATGAGAATCCCTCAAACAGATAGCAATGTACTTATTCATTCAGAAGTCATTTAACTTGGTGATATATAAACCAAGTAGTAGCAGATGTTTTACTTAAGAAATATGTTTTACATTCTCAGAGAGCTTTAGAGAGAGATATCTTACTCTAAGTGAAACACTGTAAACCGCATCCGTGAGATTACACTTGTAATTGTAACATATTATTTCTTCAAAAATAAACCTTAGGTGGCAAGTCGAAAAACAAACCACCTAAAATTATAAACATCCGTGTTCATATTTCATCTCCCAAATACATTTATCTTGAAAATTTTAATTTGTATTCAACCCCCTTTCTACAAATTAACCTAAATTGATTGTTAGTGAATAACAGATACAAATCATAAAATTTAAATATTAAAAGTAAAGATTTTCGGTAATTCTATTTAAAAAATAATAAACAAATAACATGATATTTATTAGAAATTAATTAGTTATCATTTTTCAAAATTTTTTACCTTTTTTATTTTTTTAAAATTAAAAATATTTTATATAAATAAATTTGTGTTTTTCCAGAATTTTCACACTTTGCAATCCTCAACGGGTGCAAAGTGAAAACTTTTTTGGGTGCAAGGTGGAAATCTTATTTTTAGGGGTGCAAAGTGAAAAACTTATTTTTAACGGGTTTTCAGCCCTTTTTTGGGGAATTTTGTTAAAATGGTGCAAACTGGAGCAAATTTTAAACTATTACTATTAGATGTAAAGTGTAATGAATTAAAGTATGAGACCAAAATGAAAAAAAACCTAAACATAAGGAATGTAAAGTGTTAAAAGCTCTTGTAATAATCTTTCTTTATAAAAGTTGAGTCTACCACATCATATAGTTAGCCAATCAGTGATTTTCTCATAATTTTCAGCCAATCAGAAACCACCATTTCAATTTCGACCAATCAGAATTCACGAAATTCTTTCCTTCTCCAGAGACTTAACTATGACGTTAACCAACTTGGGTTAACCATTAATCACTCTAATTAATATATATATATAGATATACACACACATTTATCATTAATTCAAATATGAATTCAAAAACATTTCCTTTTTTGACTTTTAAACATTACTTACAATGTTATCAAAATCATTTCCTTTTTAAACTTTTTACTTTACTAACAAATCTTTAATTTAAAAATCTACAATTTCGGATTTTCTCATTACCAACAAATTTATAATTTATAAATCAACAATTTCGGATTTCAATAATTTTTTTTAAAAATATCTATAATTTACAAATCATATCTCTATATTTTATTATGTAAATTATAATCATATCTCCAAAATAAACATGTATTTCTAATTTATAATAATTTGAAAATGTGACATTCGAAATATTGTCTTATGTTTTGTTAAAATTTTGTAATATATCAATCAATTCTTTTATAATATCATTTTTTGTGTACTGTTTGAACAAATCTGAATTCATGTTATGTGGTAATGTGATATTCGATTTATTTTCAACCAAACGCAAACAAAGAATTCAAATTTAACCAATCCTAAATCACGCACATGATTTACTTAATTTTTGTATTTAATTATATCTTTTCCTATTATAATGTGTTAGCTATGATTATGGCATAATGCACATTAACTTAAACCTTGCATGTAACTAATCCTGACAATTATTTTTTTGATTTCCAACCAATCACAAACAAAAAATTGAAATTTAACCAATCATAAACCACGCGCATGCATGATTTATTCAATTTTCAGATTTGACTGTATCTTTTTGATTTATTAATGTGTTAGTTATCATTTCTAACAACTATGCGATTAACATAAATCAAACGCATGATTTACTTAATCTTCATATTTAACTGTATTTTTCCTTATAATTAATATGTTTACTATGATTATGGCATAATGTGCCTTCACTAAAATCTTGCATGTAAATAATCCTGATAATTATTTTTTTGATTTTCAACCAATCACAAACAAAAAATTCAAATTAAACCGATCATAAATCATGCGTATGATTTATTCAATCTTCACATTTGACTGTATCTTTTTGTTAATTAACGCGTTAGCTCTCATTTCCGACACCTATACGATTAACGTAAATATTTATAAAAAAATACTTCTACACCATAATCAACTCACATTAATTTGATATTTGAGTGATTTCTGACATCTGACCACTCACAACCGATTTCCGACACCTATCGAAGTACGCTTGACTAAGATGTGGCATGGATTCAACATCACAACGGGTGAGTTCAAAGGCCTTAATCTCATCTTTCTTGATGATGACATAAATACTGATTCAAACACATCATGCACATATGTCATCACAATATAATATATCCATGTGTCATACTACACTTTAATTAATTAGATCGCCACTCAGTGTTCTTTGCCTCTGGTGTTGCCGAATGTGCTTAAGTAGCAAATGCAGATTATCCAGCTAAAATAATTACAGAGAATATGCTTGATCTTAGTTAGATGAATGTAAGGATCTTTTTTTTCTAATTACTGAAGTTTTTTTATTTTTAAATATTGATACGATGCATGTTGATTTATTTGTGAATATTTAGGGGTTCGTCTCCACAAAAAAATGAATTAACAGAGAAAGAGGGAACTTCTTCGACTCAATCCGATCCACCAAAGATGACACCAGATTCGGTCAAGTCCACAAATAAAAGAGTTAGACAATTAGCTAGTCCCGTGATCCTAGACGGTGATTTTGTTTTTGATGTGAAGGGTCACTCCGAGAAAATGCATAAGATTAAAAAATATCAAATATTGGTCATTAAGTACATTTAGTATTTCAATATGTTAAGTCTGCTTTATCTTTGTTTTAGCAAGGTTAAAAGGACCTGGCGCACAAGGAAGTTCAACTAATAAAGAGTTCATCATTTTAAAATAGTAGAATAAAGTAGTCAATTAATACATTCCTATATATGTTTCGGAGGATTTTTATTATGATTATTGTGTTTCGTTACATTGCATACTTGGTAATGATTTGAGTTGGATTCCTTATTTATGATTTTTATTCAAGTTTTGATTCCTTTACTATTTCTACTTGCAATTTATATTAACTATATTCAGTTAATACATGGCCAAAACTGAAAAAGGAAAATTTTCTACAACAAAATCAAAAAACAAATCATGTCTCTTTTACACTTCATTCCTTAACTATTTATTTATTGTTTTAGCAATTATTTTTTCGTGATGACTGTGTAAAGTAATACAAAATTAAAGGAAAAAGTTATTTGTGTGTTCTACACTTAATTCCTAAATTTTTTTTTAAAATTTTAGTAATTAGTATCTTGGTAATTGCTATGTAAATTTATTTTTATTTTGTTTTTCTAAATAATTGCTATGTAAAATTATATAAATTTAAAGTAAAAGATTTTGTTTCTATTCTACACTTCATTCGTTAGATAATTTTAGGAAAATAAGGCAATCGGTATCTTGGTTATTAAGAATGTAATAATCTTATTTGTATTACTATGACTTTAACAATTTTATAAAATTAAGAGAAAATGTACAATTGCATCTCACTTATTTTTATAAAGATGCCTGAAATCAAGAGAAAAGTGACGACTTCATCTCATCTAAAATTTAAGGATAATTTGTTAAGTAATATGCAAAATTTAGGAAAAAGATTATATGTGTTTTCTATGCTTCATTCCTAATCTTTATTCTTAAACTAAAATTTTAAAATTATACCAATTATTATCTTCGTGATTGTTGTTTAAATTGATATAAAATAAAAGCAAAAAGATTACATGCGTGTTCTACAAAGCATTCCTTAAATAATTTTAGAAACTAAGTGTAATTAATATCTTGGTGATTAAGAGTGTATTTTTTCAAAATTACTATGACTTTTATGCTTAATTTTACGTCTCACAGATTTTTAAAAAAGATTTATAAAATCAAAACAAGAGTGACAACTAAACATCTCCAATTTTTTAGAGATAACCCGTAAAGTAATATACAAAATTTAAGCATAAGATTATATATATTTATATGCTTCCTTTCTAAACTAATGTTTTAAAATTTTAGAAAAATTTGTATCTTTATGATTGTTGTGTAAATCGATATAAAATAAAAGTAAAAACAATTACATGTATGTTCGACTCTGCATTCCTTAATTAAATTTAAAAAATTAGTGCATTTAGTTTATTGGAGATAAGAATGTAATATATTTTCAAAAGTACTATAAATATAACAATTGTATGCTTAATTTTACAACTCACCTAGTTTTTATAAAGGTTCATGAAATCAAGAGAAAAGTGACAACTACATCTCATTTATTTTTATAATATTAACCCGTTAAGTAATAGACAAAATTAAAGTAAGAGATTATAAGTGTTTTCTACGCTTGATTCATATATTTTTTTAAATCTACGCAATTAGTATCTTGGTGATTACTGTGTAAATTGATATAAAATACAATTAATTTTTTTCGTATATGTTCTATACTTCACTCTTTAGCTAATTTTAGGAAATTAGTGCAATAATATCTTCATGATTAATGATGTAATAATCTTTTTTACATTACTATACCTATAACAGCTTTACACATATATTTATGCACTCAAGAGGGAATTGACAATTAATTCTCACCTCCTTTTATAAAGATAACCAATTAATAAATATAAAAAAATTCAAGACGAAGATTAGATGTGTGTTCCATACTTCATTCCTAAACCAATGTTTTAAAATTTTAACAATTAATATCTTCATGATTGTTGTGTAAATTGATATAAAATATAAGCAAAAGATTTCATATCTGTTGTATATGAAATATATTGACAAATTTTACCAAATTACTGCAATTAGTATTTTCGTGATTAATAATGTAATTATTGTTTTTGTATTATAATATGACTACAACAACTTTATGTTTAATTTAAAAATTCACCAACTAATTGACAACTACATTACACCCAATTTAATAAAGATAACCAATTAAAAAAAATCTCTTTATATCTTAGTATTACCTTTTTAGATGTAAAATAATTTTCTTGATTTGTAGACATTTCATATTTAAATAGCCATGTTGTAAGACCTGTTCATATATTGTAACTCAGAACTTCTAAAGATATGTTGTTTAGGCAATTATCGAAAAATTATGGGTTAGTAATCGACTTTCAGTTCATATTAGTTCTTGTATAGTTATGTCTAGTGTCACATCTATTGACTTAACTGTTAATATTGTTCACAAGATGATTCCTTATGGAGCCGAATACCTTTCATTCGATATCTTCACACGATATGTACAACTACGAGTCCATTTTACAATGTTGTGGCCTTCCAACACTAAATAAAGAGTTTTCACTGGTTGTAATCTGATTCTTTTGGACGATCGGGTAAATCGTATCATATGCATATTTTAATATTAATTTTATAAACTCTTAGAGTAAAAATGGACATTTCTAACAATTTATTTTCCCTGTTTGTCAGCATAATCGTATGCAGGCTTTTGTTATGGTAGACTTATGGAATGCTCTAGGAATTATTATTTTTGAGGGACAACAGTATGAAATATCTAATTTTCTTACTACACATGCGACTGGAAATTACCCGTTCGTTCTGTCTTAAAAATCTTTTTCTCAAATTTAACAATGGTCCATTTAATTCATGAAAATCACGAAATGGCCAATTTACCAACACATAGTTGATGATAGTTTCGAATTTGTGCAAGTGCCTATTTTAGCCACAAATACGATACAATATGCTTTTAATCAGTCATTCGCCATTGGCATAATTATATTTCTCGACACTTATCTTATACGAAAATCATATGAAACACATTGTTTTTTAGTTTTAGTATGTCATTGGAGTAGTTGAACATCTCCAACCAATGGTTAACACGAACCCGATATTTGAACTCAAACCACTGATAAGATTCAAACTTTATCATGGCAGTTTCTAATGAATATGTTAAAAATTGGATAAATCTACTAATTACACAATAACTTAAATCTTAAATTTAATGTTCCATTTTAGTTGTCACAAGGTACTATGTTAAATTGAATATAGTGGGTGAATTAACTGAGAGTATGACACCTTTATACGAAGATGTTTTGGACACGTCGGTCATAGTTACTTTGTCAGGTGCAAAGTTATGATAGATAGAAGTAAGCCCTTAGATTTCATTCATGATATTTAAATAATAAAAATAATTAAAACCTTATATTGTGTCTAACTTATGTTACGTGTATTGTTTTTAATCTCAGGCATTGTTTCAATCACTAATACTTGAGCATCTAGAATTTATATTCATGAGGGTTAAGCTGAAGTTTGGAATTTTTTGCACTGGTATGAATGTAACAAATTTGTATTTAATTATTTTTATAATAAGTTTTTTTAACAACGAAGTCTTCATGTATTATTTATTTTTACAGGTTTGATATTATTGGATATGATGGTCCTAATGATGATGATGTTAGGGTTTATACTGAACTATTTGTTTGAAGTATATACTATTATAATAATCATTTGAGAATCTTGAATGCATGTTTTCACATTGTCTATATATTATATATTGTAGATAATCCAGTATCAAATGGGATAATAGAAGATTAGATTGTCAATCTCCTTATATAATATAATAAAGGTTCACAGTCTAAGTGGTGTTAGACAAACCACTGGAAGGGCTGGAGTATTATTTAGAAATAGTATATCTTTACTATTGAATAATGCTTGTATACTTTGTTTATATTGAACAGGATCAAAATAGTAGAATAATTCTTTCTTTTATTCTGACAATAAAGAAGAACTAAGATTCTATGATATTATTATTGCTTAGGTTCTTAATCCGGATATAGTGATTGCCACTTGTATTTAATGCACATGCCTTGATTCATACATTAAGTAATTTATTTTAAATTGTGAATTTATGTATTGGGCAATGACATTATATACAGAGTGGGATATTGACTATAAAAGGAAACCGTGTCCGAAAAATATATTCGGGTGATGATGTCCTCTTGAAAGCTCATAAAGATAATTGTGCTTTAGTCCTGTAGGCATATTTGTTTTTGCACAATTATACGGTTGAGTGGATGATCAAGGATAAAAGATATTGATTAAATTAATTGTCAAAAATTAATTTAATTAATGGACATGCGATATCTTAACCATGGGGAATTTAATAAGCAAATAATATGGGAGCCGAATTAAATAATTAATTTACGGAATTAGGAAAGGTAGTGCAAATATTAATTCTTTAGTGGACTGAATTAATATTTAATGACATTGAGCATGGCCCAGAATGTCATTGGGAGACCCGACTTAATTATCCATGATCCCTACTATAGCTTATAAATATTCTAATTCTCCTGAAGCTAGAAGAGGTGAAAAAGTGAGAACACGAGAACACAAAAATGAAATAAGATCCTAGGGTTTCAGAGAGGCAGCCGTTTTTCTCAAGGAGCCAGCTAGGGTTTTGGATTTTCGGAGCTTCAAGGAGAGGTACACCTTGGGAGATCAAAGCCCACACTTCGTTCAAGGAGAATCAGGGAATACAGTAGAAGACGTGGATTTGAATCGCTTGCACCGTGCGATTAAGGTTAATGTTCTATTCACACTCATTAAATTTATAGCATAAAACGCAGGGCCGAGATCATAATATTCCAACAATTGGCATCAGAGCCTGGCTCTAGGTTCTGCGTTTTATGATATGAAGTCCATGTCATAATTATATATGCATATATACAGTGGTATACTTGTATTAATTCTGTGATGCAGGTTGATACTCACTATTATGGCCATGTTTTAATTATGTGTTTGGATCCCACGTGGTTTAATCGTGGTTATTTTGTTATGATTAAGATCTCATGTGATTTATCGTGGTTTTGTTGTAAATCATAAGGGTTGATCGTGATAGTTTTTCCTATTTTATTTTTTCTAATGTAATAGAATAGGCTTGTTCAGCTGTATTAAATTGTATGTAATTGATTAAACGATTAAGCTGTTCTCGGGGAGCTTCGCTGTTTTGGCTGCAAATATTGCATACGATGTCCGATTTGGGCTTGCAATACCTTTTCGGAAATGGAAGAATGAAACGGACATGCTGCAATATACGTTGATCAAGACATCCATTGATTAAGACATCCGTTGATCAAGTCATCCGTTGATGATCAAGTTATCCGTTAATGATCAAAGATATTCGTTGGTCAAGACATCCGTTGATCAAGTCATCCATTGATGATCAAGTTATCTGTTGATCAAGTCATCCATTGATGATCAAAGACATCCGTTGATCAGCTTATATGGGGCCATAATAGTGAATGTGCTTTATTATGTTTTACATAATTTCTGCTGATCTTGATTATTGTTATTATGTGTTTCTTGTCTGTGTTATTATGCCATGTGATACTAACCCTTAGCATGCTAGAATGACATGGACATAGGAATGTATTAATTAATGCTTTAATCATGAGAGTATGCTGCTATGTTATGTGTTCTTTGTTGTTGACATAATACATATGGAATTCGAAGAAATAACATAGGACGATGCATCTAGATTAAAATCCTCAAAGTAAATACTAAGTGGGAGAGGGAATTAATATGAAATTAAATCCCATGGTCTCCATTATTGTTTGTTTGTAATTTAACGTAAAGACAAATATAAATTATATATATGTCACCTATCGTGGCATATAATTTATGGTGTCAAGAATGTTAAAGAAATTGCTAGAACAAACTTCTTAAATTAATAACGAATAGTAGAAGGTATACATGTCACCCATCGTGGCATGCCAAGTTTCGTAGATTTCGGATAATTATAAGATATCATTTGATGTCATCTGGTATAATTATGTTTAATTTAAGATTTAATGATGGTATACATTTAGCTACGAAAAATAATATAGACCATCCCAACGTGGTGTATTGTTTAGTAATAGGACCAAAGTAACATTTAAACAAATTTAGGTGGTATACATGTCACACATCGTGGCGTACCAGAAACTTATGTTGTTTAAATGTTAGTGCATTAATTTTAATAATTGTTAGATGAACCAATAGGTCTTAATATTTAATGCACCTTTTATGTGTTATGTGATGTTTTTATGCATCATTTTTAAGATACAACGGGCTTGAATCCACTATTCACCATACTTAAGGATAACAAACTTACTGGACCAAACTATATTGCATGGAAATGAAATTTGGACATTGTGTTGACTGCTGAGGAGTACAAGTTTTGCACTTATGAACCCAAGCCAGATCAGTCTGCTGCTGATGCTCCTGAAGATGAGAAAGAGTATTATAAGCGGTGGATTAAGGCTGATGAGATGTCACGATGCTACATTCTGGAAGAAATGTCGGGTGTTTTACAGCATCAGCATCAGTCTATGGCCACTGCTACGGATATGCTCTATAATCTCAAGGAACTTTTCGGAGATCAAAATAGGGCTGCTAGGCAAGTAGCCATGAAGGCTTTAATGAACAATCAGATGGCTGAAGGAATGCTTGTAAGGGATCATGTTCTCAAGATGATGTCACATCTGAATGAGATAGAGATCCTTGGTGCTGAACTTGATGGGGAAACCCAGATTGACATTATCCTTATGAGCTTGTCCAAGAGTTTTGAGCAGTTTCGCTTGAATTACAACATGAACAAGAGGTTGTATATTCTCGCGGAACTCCTGACAGAACTTCAGGCAGCTAAAGGATTATTTCGGCAAAATGTTCAAGTGAATATGGCTGAGAAAGGTTCTTCCTCTAAGCCGAAAGGTATGAAGAAGAAGAAAAAGGCTCAGACATAGAAAGCTGTGAAGGCAGTGGGAGTTCAAGTTGGTGTGAAAAAGCCTAATGGAAAGTACTTCAGGTGCAAGCAATCAGTCACTGGAAACAGGATTTTTCGCTTCCTAGGAAGACAAACAATACTGGTATGTCTCTTCCTCTAGTTACAAAAACATATGTAGCGGCTATATCTACGAGCACTTGGTGTATAGATACAGGAGCCACTGATCATGTTTGTAATTCTATACAGGAATTCCAGCTATCCAGAACGCTTAGAGATGGTGAGATATACGTGTTCATGGGAGATGCTACGAAAGTAGCAGTAGTTGTAGTAGGAGTTATTCATTTATCTTTTGGTTCTGATAGGATTGTGGTTTTGAACAATTGTCTTTATGTACCTTCTTATAGAAGAAATCTGATTTCGGTTTCTAAGCTTGCTATGGATGGTTATAATGTTTGTTTGGATCGTAACGTTTATATTATGATGAATAAACGAATTATATATTCTGGTACATTGCAAAACAATTTGTATATAATTAATCCTAGTCAACCTGCACTGCAACTACAATATAGGGAATTGAACAACATGTCTTCTACCTATACTAAAAGAAAGGAACCTTTTAGTTTGAAACAAACATATCTTTGGCACTTGAGATTAGGTCATATTAACTTGAGGAGGATTCAAAGACTGGTAGCAGACGGGCCTTTAAGCTCATTGGCAGTGGAGCCATTTCCAGTTTGTGAATCCTACTTGGAAGGTAAAATGACTAATAGGCATTTCAAGGCAAAAGGAAATAGAGCCAAATAAGTGTTAGAATTGGTTCACACTGTTTATTTGAACCCATGAATATCCAAGAAAGAGGTGGTTATGAGTATTTCATCACATTCATTGACGATTATTCTAGATATGGGTACGTTTATTTGGTGCGTCGTAAGTATGAGTGCTTTGAGAAGTTCAAAGAGTACAAAGCTAAAACGGAGAAGCGACTTAATAAAAGTATCAAGTCACTACAATCAGATCGTGGTGGCGAATACTTGCTTGGAGAATTTAGGGAATATTTATCAGAGAATGGGATAGAATCCCAATTAACTACACCAGGCATACTCCAGCAGAACGGTGTAGCAGAGAGAAGGAACCAGACTCTTTTAGAGAGTGTTAGATCGATGATGAGTTATTCAGATTTACCCAAGTTGTTTTGGGGACATGCCTTAGAAACAACAGCTTATCTTCTGAATCTAGTCGCTTCTAAATCGGTTCCTAAAACCCCCTTAGAATTATGGACTTGGGACAAACCGAGTCTAAGATACATTCGGATAAGGGGTTGTCCAGCACATGTGCTGAACAAGAACGCGACTAAGTTAGAATCTCGTACAGAAGTAAGGCTGTTTGTAGGCTACCCCATGGGAATGAAAGGTTATTTATTTTATAGTCCAAAGAATCGGGATGTCATTGTTAGAGCATCTCCAATAGAGGTTGCCAAGGGGTTTCCAAATCTTATGTGGCATGGCACCCTTGGTTGCCAACCTATTGGAGTTGTATGGTTGCCAAGAGGTTGCCTACCAAGGTTGCCAAAAATTGGCAACTTCCTAAAATGGTTAAAATACACATACAAATACAGAAAGTTTATATCAATAATACCTTTTTAGTTTATGAGTCATTTACAATTTAATTTAAGGGACCACATAGGCGAAAATTAAAAGGTTGCTAACTATTGGAGTAGAATGTTGCCAAGTTGATATAAAATTGAGTGAAAATAAAATATTAATATATCTGATGATTTGGCAAAGTTGGCAACTAGCTTGACAACCCCTTATTAGAGATGCTCTTAGCACCAATACTATATTCTTAGAGCAAGACTATAAAATGAATCACAAACCCGTGAGTAGTGTCATTTTAGAGGAACTAGTGGGAGGGACAGATAATACCCAAAAACCTATAGTACAAGTAGAACAGCTACAACAAAATTCACAACATGTCACTAATACTGCACCAGTGCCTCGTCGTAGTGGGAGGGTTATTCGACAGCCTGATCGATTTAGTTTTTGGGAGAGTTTTCGGACTTGGTCTCTGGTGAACATGATGATGATCCTCGGACATACGAAGATGCACTGGAAGACAAAGATACAGATCATTGGCAAAAGGCAATGAAATCTGAGATGGAATCGATGTATTCTAATCAGGTCTAGGAGCTTGTGGAACCACCCAAAGGTATAAAACCTACTGGATGTAAGTGGATCTACAAGAAAGAGATGGGATAAGATAAAAGGGTGAAAGCTTGGAAAACAAAACTTGTTGCGAAAGGGTATACTCAGAAAAAAGGTATCGATTATGAGGAAACCTTTTCACCAATGGTCATGCTAAAGTCAATCCGTATTCTTTTATCTATAGCAGCTCATCTCGATTATGAGATTTGGTAAATGGATGTCAAAACAGCTTTCCTTAATGGAAGTCTTGAAGAAACCATCTATATGTAGCAACCAGAGGGATTCATTAAGGAAGGCCAAGATCATCTTGTATGTAAGCTTAAGAGGTCTATTTATGGACTTAAACAAGCTTCTAGGTATTGGAACATTCGTTTGGATCAGGCAGCCCAGTCGTATGGTTTTGATCAAAGTCCAAGCGAAGCATGCGTGTATAAGAGATGTGAGGGAAATGCAGTGGTTTTTCTATTGCTATATTTTGATGACATTTTACTCATTGGAAACAATGTTATGATGTTATCTTCAATAAAGGCATGGTTGTTCAAACAATTTGAAATAAAGGACTTAGGTGAAGCAGCATACATCCTTGGGATCAAAGTTATAAGGGATCGCAAGAAAAGGATGTTGGCTTTATCTCAGGAGCCCTACATAGATGAGGTATTAGCTCGTTTTAATATGCACGACTCCAAGAAGGGTAATTTACCTTTCAGACATGGATTTTCTCTATCAAAGAGTCAGTGCCCTTCGACACCTAAGGAGATAGAGAACATGAAGGCAGGTCCTTATGCTTCGGCATGTGGAAGACTAATATATGTTATGTTATGTACGAGACCTGATATCTATTTTGCCGTGGGCATGGTTAGCCAATATTAGTCAAACCCATGACAGGAACATTGGAGTGTAGTAAAAACAATACTCAAGTACTTGCGTAGAAATAAGGAGTATATGTTAGTTTACAAGTCCTCGAATTTGTTACCTTTGGGATATACCGAATCAGATTTCTAGACAGATGAGGAAAAGAGAAAGTCCACCTCGGGATGTGTTTTTACTTTGGGAGGTGGAGCCGTAATATAGAGGAGTGTGAAGCATAAATGCATTGCAGACTCAACCATGGAAGTCGAGTATGTGGCAGCCTCTGAGGCAGCAAAAGAGGCTATATGGTTCCAAAACTTCCTGCTGGATTTGGATGTAGTTCCTAATTTTCCATGACAAACCACGATTTATTATGATAATACTGGTGTTCTGGCGAATACCAAGGAGCCACGGGCCCATAAGGCAGCAAAACACATAGAGCGTAGGTATCACCTCATACGGCAGTTCGTTAAGCGAGGAAATATTATTGTGGCTGATATAGCGTCAAAGGGTAACCGGGCAGATCCTTTCACGAAGAGCTTACCGGCTAAGGCTTTTCAAGTGCACGTGGAAGTGATAGGAGTCAGACACTTGGTCACATAGTTATATAGTTAGTAGTGATTGATTGTAATAAACACTGATATACTCAAAGAATAGCTTGAGTATAAGTGGGAGATTGTTAGGGTCTATACTGAACTATTCATTTGAAGTATATACTATTATAATAATCATTTGAGAATCTTGAATGCATGTTTTCACATTGTCTATATATTATATATTGTAGACAATCTAGTATCAAATGCGATATTAGAAGATTATATTGTAGTTTAATGTCTATTCTTTGTTTACTTCACTATCATTCGATGAGTTTATTAATTCCTTTTCACAACAATTGTTAGAAGTAAAAGGTTATTTTACATAAATCCATAAAAAAATATTATAAAAAAAACGTTGGTGCCTCGGTGCGAAGCACATGCTACATACTAGTAATAATAATAAAAAAGTAGTATACGAATCATTGTTGGAGTTGACATGTAAAATAATATTTTAAATAATAAAAGTTAATATTTTATAATCTATCTATAATATAAATCCTGTTGCCTGTATGCATTTACACCCCTTGCCCCAGGACTTCACCTATAATTACCAATTTTGCCGTCCCGACTCTCTTACAAACACCTTTCCTACATCTATATATCCATACATCGTGATAATCTGCCACACGTCCATACATGAGGACCACTCTTTCTATTATTAGGTGCACAGCTCCTCTTTGTGGTCAAACACAGTACATACAATATTAGAAGCAACAAGCACCGGTACATCATTCGGTGTTTTGTCTCCTTTCCTTTTTTGTGTTAGAAGGCTTGGCATAATACATCCAATTTGGAGATAGAGAGATATGTATTGGTGATCAAATTTCTCATTAAAGGAATTTTGTCATTTCTCACAGCTGCCCATTACCCCATTTATACGTTGATTTTGAAATGTTGAATTCATTTTCTTTATAAGTTTGTTTGTTTACTGTGTGCTTCTTTCATCTCCTTCATAATCTTTGGGATTGATTTTTCAAATATACAGTGGAATGAAAGAGGTCTTTATTTTGTTCTGAAATTTATGTCATTAGATCTGAATCTAATAATTTAACAACTTTTGTGTTTATTTGCAGGCATCCTACAATCATCTTAAACTTGATAATTTCAATTTTTTCTGCTCTAATTTTGGTATTTTTAATAATGATATTCATATGTTTTTCTAAATTTTGGCTGAATAATTGATGATTTTAGGTTAAGCTTCTCCAATTTCTATACCATAAACCGATGCTCTTTTTGTAGGATCCAATGTGAAGAAAAGAATGAAGCTTAATGATTATTAACAAGGAGAATATTGGTGTGTAAATACTGTATCCTCATTGATTACTTTTGTATGAACATTTATTAAAAACTGTTTTGATAATGTCAGTTTTAAGAATTTGTTTATTTATGATGAAAGATATGTAGTTATTAATTACTAAATTTGGTACTACATCTTCAGATGTTATAGGTGGATATTATCAATGTCCATGTTATCATGATTGGATGTTTTAAATGCACATATCAATCTCTATTTTTCAATTGTTCATGTTTCTATGACTAAATCATTATTTTCCTTTAACCTTTTTATTGGTTAGTAACCATTCTGAACTCATTTACAGGGCTTGCTCATTCGAGTGTTGAGGCTGGAAGAAGTGATGTTTCTATTTTTTCTTCAAAAACAGAGTCCTCATCCCAAAATTCTCAGATAAATGCCCAAAGAAATACAGTTAATAAACATGTTCCTGTAAATACCTTGAAAGCCACACCCAAATCAAAGCTATCTAAAGGTAATGTATTTTGACCAATACTGAATTGTTATATGTTCTTGGTGTACAAATGACATCATTAATGCTCTGAAACATGTGTAACTGGATTTACAGATATTATCCATGATTCCGGTGTTGTAAGAAATCTGCTATCCGATGTTCCTGTTTTATCCTCAAGTATCTTATCATTATCACAAAACCCTCAGAGAAATAGCCAAAGAAGCTATAAAGCAACACCCAAATAAAATATATTACAAGGTAGTTTATTTATGAAAAATACATTTATGTTATATGTTTTTGATGTCCTAAGAGTATCATTAATGCTTTTAACAGGTGGTAATGTTTTTGCAGATATTATCCATAATTCTGGTGTTTTTAGAAGTCCGCTTTCTGATGTTTCTGACAGATTGAATCGAAGTATGTATTTGCATTTTTTTATTGTAATTAGTGATTGAGATAATTTTTTTACATTTGTTATCTGTGTTTGATTAAGTACCATACCAGTTAAATCATGTTTAACTGAAGTTATGGCAAGTAAGAAACCGATTAGGTATAGAGTTCAAGAACGCAATCCAGGTACTATTGAAAAAGGACGTGAATTGTGTAACGGTACCGGTAATGAAAAAATGTACCCAAATATTTCATTGCATATTTGACTATAATTTCCGTATATAGATTTTAATAGATTTGATAAATATGTAGATTTATTGGGAAGGCGTTTGTCAATGAGCAAATTGTAAATACGAAACAAAGTCGATTTGTGGCTCCCGAAGTTTCTGAATCATCAGCTTCACGATTGTTTGAAGAATCTTCCATTCATGATGTTGACTATGAGAATGCTGGTCTATTGTTTATATATTGTTTCTTTTGCATCTATTGTTCTTTTGAACACCATATTAATAAAATGTGTAATGACACCTTATGTTTCAGAACAAAATTTGGTTGGAGGAAATGTTGTTGATGGTTTGGGTGATGAAGAAGAGGAGCTACTGTAACGCCCCCAAATCCGGGGTCAGGGGATTTGGTCGTCACTATAAAATTTCAATCCAAATTAACCTGTTTAATTAATAAACAAATGCCAACGGATGATATTTATCATTTATGACCCCAAACTAATCCAAGATCTTTTAAGGTTACAGTTCTAGAAACAAGAATTCCGAATTCCATAAATAATTTTTTTCACTTTCTTTTAAAATCCTTTTCAATAATTCTCAATTCAAAACTAAACCTACTAGTATAACTTCGAAAAGAAGTATACTAGGCCCAATTAAAATATACAACTATAATATAATATAATATAAACAACGTTACACAATAAAACTTATACTAGCCCGCAAACCCTGGACCAACCACCTTCCAAGAGCTTCTTCTTTGCTTCCTCGAATTTCGCAGCTAAAAAGTGCAAGCTAATCCTCACTGGAGGTTAAATTTAAAAACAGGCAAGTATGAGCGAAAGAAATGCTCAACAAGATCATTATAGCATATATAGGGTCATTTTGATATGAAATCGAGATCTGCAATAGCGCAGAACATTTTAAAATCATAATTTGCTGAATCATAAAATTTTAGTTGTGGAATCCCAGAATTGATTCCTTAATTGTATTCAAAACCCTTTTTATATTTTCAAGTGAAAGGCTTCGGCAATAAAACTCGTAAAACAGTGTTTATGGAAATATCGTAAACAACAATAACAAGAAACAATGATTATGGACTGAATCATAAAATTTTACTCAAAACCGAACTCTTGAAATTAATACTTATTTTTCTGTCATATCAAATTAGATATCAATATGAACTTTGATGCTCACAACATTCCATACTAAAGTCAACATCAATCATCTATACTAATACCACCTTTGATATTTAACAACAACGTAAGTATCAGCATAAATCAGAATCTGAATCAAAACTGCATTTTACCATTATTCCAAAACAGAATCAATTGATAAATCATTTATTCTATGATTATCAAAACAATAAATAAATTTTGATATCAATTTAGATTGGAACCAATATTATTTCATGCTGTTCCCGATGATCAGTCGCGAAACAACACCAGTATCCCGCAGCCATACCGTAAATATAGGTACTACCCGTATCCCGAAAATATACGGTACCTATAGGGCACCAGAAAAGGCATAACTAGCCTTGAAAAATATTACAGCTGGACCGATATCTCGATCACCTACGCTGTAACCAGTAACCAGTAACCATTCCAATCTTAAAACCTTTTTATTGAAAAAGGAGCCAAATCCTTCGATATCCTAAATAATTTTTATTCCCCCATTCACCTGGGCAGGAATTCTCGCTACAAAATCATCTTTCTCAAAATCCAAAATATTTATAAATCCAGTAATTTGATAAGTAAAATCACTTTGTTATTCTGAACATAGATTAGCAGTAAAAGAATAATTGCATAAACGGAATCATTTAATTCAGCGATATGTAAAACATTTATCGATTCTAAACTAAGAATAGGGAAAGAAATACTTGCATAAAAAGATTTAAAATAAATATCACTTGAACAATAAGTGATGATAGGGATACTTGCATAATATGATTCGAAATAAACGTCACTTAAACGATAAGTGAAGTCAGGGGTACTTGCCTTTGGGTTTTTAGCAGTTAGTCACACTCGCGAAGACGCATTTATACTGACATTCTGTCTCAAAACATCACCGTCTTTATTCTACTAATTCTTTGGTCTGCTGCTCATGCAGTGCTGTAATTCAATATTTCATACAATTCAACTGTAGCCTACATCCATTCCATCTGGTCCTGATCGTCTTGAAAGATCCATATCTATAATCAAAAGATATAGCTTTAATCGTCTAATCGATAATTACTCAACGAACTGCGCTTCAACAGCCTATCGTCTACCCATACAATAGCCCACGCATAACTATAATAATCAAACACAGGACTCTTGACCCACGTACACATGTAATTCACATAGCACATAAGCACATAACTCACGTCTCATATAATTCATATCACATATGACTCGGTTCGTCAAAAGGGTCGACTCGGTACGTTTAAAACTGAAATCGGGCCAAAAATATGATTTATCGATCAAAACTTGACTCAGAATAACTTGTAAAACAAGAGACCTTTAGAAACAAAAGGATTTAGGTCTCGAAAGTATTTTTATTGAAAGCGGAATATTTTTCTGAGTCTGGTGGCGTTCGTTTCGTATTAAACGGACGAACGGTTGATTTAATATGAATTTTTGAACATTTTACGAAATTAAAACGGTCTCCGAATCATTTAATAAATAAATAATAGGGCTCGAACACCCGAAAATCATTTTATAAGAATTATCGAGCCTGGAAAATAATTTAAAATAATATTTTAAAACTCGGAACTATTTTTCAGAATTTTTAAATCAAGAATAAATAATTAAATCTAATTAAACAATCAATTAAAATTAATTAATAACTAATTAAATTAATTAATCAATTAATATTTAAATTAAATGACTAATTAAATAATAATTATCAACTAAAATTAATTAATTAAATAATTTAGATTTATTTTTGAATTAAAATAAATTTTCAGAATTAAAATAATGATTTTCAAAATAAAAAAAATGAATTTTGTAAATAAGAAAAAGAATTTTGAATTAAAAATAAAAAGAAAATATCAAAAACAGATTTCTGAGTTTTGCAATTGGCAAAAACGAATTGAAGTCGGGTCGTGGAATCCGGGTTCACGGGTCCTGAAGAACCCTGATGGGTTTATATGAACATGGCCGGACTTCCCGCCGGCGTCTGGGGAATTCCCAAATTTCGGTCGCCGGGAAGTTCTCCGGCGAGATCGTTTCTTACCCCGAATTCCAGCCAAACGATACGGTTTTGCCCGTATCTTGATTCCAAAACAGTCCACGAACTCCAGGCAACAGAAAACGTATCACACAATCACAACTCAACGATTTCCGTCGAGTTTTCATCAAAATCCGGCGAGTTCGAACAAGAACTCCGGCCCACCACCCAATTTCTCCATTCCTGAACCAAATTAAACGATTCTGATACCAAAACGAAGCTAAAGCTCATACAAATCAGTTCAAATGATCAAAACCCATAACCAACATCAATATTTTTTTAAAAATCAAACATAAAATCGATTAAACTCAAGATCTCGCCTATATCATTTCCGGACTAAAACAATTCAGGTAAACACATAAATCGACTCTCTAAATCAATTTAAAGCTGTCTATAACCTCCAATTCAATCAACAATCAACACAACTTCAAGAGTCAAATTCGAATCAATACTAAAAAAATGATTTTTCAAAATATTGAACCTCATATCGTGGTTCTTGTATCAAAAGATAGGGCTTGAAACAAGCTTCAATTCGACTATCAGAACGTCAAAAACGGATCACCCGATATCTGGATATCATGAGATGAAGATTGATCATTGGATTTTACCCCCAAAATTCTGTTCTTGCTTTTCTATTTTTCTGAATTTTGCTAAAAAAATGAATAAAAATAAATATAGACAGCTATTTATATTTTTGCAGATAATCAATACTCTAAAATAAACTAAGGATGTTTTTATTCCCTAATTAAAATAATTAGGCCCAAAATACTAATTTCGGGGGAATAATTTTAAAAGTGATAAAATATAAAATTTGTACCGAAATTTTCTAATATTCGCGAATAATTTAAATATACAACAATACGGGATATTTGAAATACGAGTAATTCTCTAAAAATAAAAACGTGAATTGTGTGGGCTTTGAAGTCCCGGTGGGGTCCCGGTCCGTTTATTTTTGAAAAACAGAAACGATCCTTAAATAAATAGAAAATCCCCAAAACACATCAAATACATTCAACACACATGAAACGAGTAACGCAGAAGAACGCGCGTCCAAATTACGGATCGATTCATATAAATGCAGTTTAAACACGTAACAAGTATTCTATTGGGTCATATCAGATCCGAAAATACATTACCTAGCCGCTAAGTAACTATAAAAACGATCTAATTTAGTATCAAATTTGGATAATTATCAAAACCGAGCTTCTTATGAAATACTTTATACAAAAATAATGTAATAATATCCCGCCTTTCGATAATACGGGTTTTGTTGTTTTATCAAAATGATTATCGTATTGAAAATTTTGCGCCGGGACTCATACGGGTCAAACCGTAATCCGGATTGAAAAAGTCAAAGCACGGAAAATATCCGGAATTACCAGATTAGGTTAGGAAGGAGTTTTCGGAAGAGTTTCGGGTTGTAAAAACGTAAAACAGTTGAAGTTGGACGATTCCCGGCTTTATAAAATAATTTTGGTAATTACTCAGAAAATAATTAATAAATACATAAATCATTATAAAATCATGTAAGAGTCCAAAAATTACTAGAAAAATATCACAATTATCTAAATTTTATTCTAGACACATAAAAATTAAAATACTCAAATAATATCACATATAAACACCCAACCATCAATTCCAATTATCAGATAATTACCAAAATTCACATAAAATCACATAAATAATTACAAATAATAATAATAATATTTGAAAATATGGGATATTACAATCTACCCCCTTATAAGGATTCCGTCCTCGGAATCAGCAGAAGAAAGCACTAAGGGTTTTCTAACCAACTTTCCATTCTTGCTTACGCAACTTTTCTCAAAATTTCTAATAACCCTGAAATTCCTTATACCACACAATTACCACGAGAGCTTCACTCTACAACATTGTTCCATCCACATCTTTTGACCAATTTTTTCAATAGAATCACTTTTTACTGATTGTGAGAGAGAAAGAAGAATAAAGAGAAAGATAAAGAGAAAGAGAAAGAAAAAGAAAAAGAGATAAAGAGAGAAATAAAGAAATGGATTGACTTCGGTATATGCCACTAATATTACAACTGCATCGCAGTCCACTGTTGCTCTTGGTAATCCCATCACATAACCCTGCTTTGACTTGACAAAGATAACTCAGTTTAACCTTATTGGCATACCTTCGAATGTTTGGGATGATAAAATCATGGAATTTTAAAAAGAAAAGAATTTGATACCAAAACAGAACAAAATCTGAATTTGAGAAAATGTATTGTTGAAATAAAAGAATAACTAAGAGATCAATGTGATCAAATGAACTTGGTATTGCGTGTCCAAATTAAGACACTACTAAAGGTTGTTAACCTTCATGTATTCACAATACACGTAAGTGATGGCGTCCCATCCAACTCCTATCACACAGAAAGGTGTACCTTGTGTCCCCTATAGTTAGGGTTGTTCATCTCAGTCAGAATAAAAGAATATCAAAGGAATCCAAAATTAAATGAATAAAACTGAAAAGATTTCAAAGCTAATATTTCTGAAGGAAAATGAAATCCAGAAAACAAGATTCTGGAACAAAATAATTAAACGAGTGTTAGGGTCTTTTGAAAGAGGTCAAAAGAAATTATAAAAAGAGAAGGTATTACCAAGGTCTTAATATTTATCTTCAATTTGAACTCTTCAGTTGACTCGCCATTTGATTCTAGAAACTTCTTCATGTTCCACGGATATCGATAATCTTCATCGTCGTCGAATCGTAGTAGCCTCAGAAAATTCCACCATAGAAGTTTGCAGCTTCCCGGAGTTCCATCCTGCTCAGCACAACCATCTCGAACGAACGCGCCTATCATAACTTACTTGTTGGTACTACATCCAATAGTCCAACAGGAACTCAATATGAGCTCAAACGTCCTCACATAGTTATACATACTCCTACACACTCTCGTTTCTAGTTTACTATAACCTCAGCTCTGATACTAACTTGTAACTCCCCCAAATCCGGGGTCAGGGGATTTGGTCATCACTATAAAACTTCAATCCAAATTAACCTGTTTAATTAAAAACAAATGCCAACGGAAGATATTTATCATTTATGACCCCAAACTAATCCAATATCTTTTAAGGTTACAGTTCTAGAAATAAGAATTCCAAATTCCATAAATAATTTTTTTCAATTTCTTTTAAAATCCTTTTCAACAATTCTCAATTCAAAACTAAACCCATTAGTTTAACTTCGAATAGAAGTATACTAGGCCCAGTTAAAATATACAACTATAATATAATATAATATAAACAACTTTACACAATAAAACTTACACTAGCCCACAAACCCTGGACCAACCACCTTCCAAGTGCTTCTTCTTTGCTTCCTCGAATTTCGCAGCTAAACAGCGCAAGCTAATCGTCACTGGAGGTTAAATTTTAAAACAGGCAAGTATGAGCGAAAGAAATGCTCAGCAAGATCATTATAGCATATATAGGGTCATTTTGATATGAAATCGACATCTGCAATAGCGCAGAACATTTTAAAATCATAATTTGCTGAATCATAAAATTTTAGTTGAGGAATCCCAGAATTAATTCCTTAATTATATTCAAAACCCTTTTTATATTTTCAAGCGAAAGGCTTCAGTAATACTTTGAATCTTGACAAGAATAAAACTCGTAAAACAGTGTTTACGGAAATATCGTAAGCAACAGTAACAAGAAACAATGAATATGGAGTGAATCGTAAAATTTTACTCAAAACCGAACTCTTGAAATTAATACTTATTTTACTGTCATATCAAATTAGATATCAATACGAACATTGATGCTCACAACATTCCATACTGAAGTCAACATCAATCATCTATACTAATACCACCTTTGATATTTAACAACAACGCAAGTATCAGCATAAATCAGAATCTGAATCAAAACTGCATTTTACCATTATTCCAAAACAGAATCAGTTGATAAATCATTTATTCTATGATTATCAAAATAATAAAGAAATTTTGATATCAATTTAGATTGGAACCAATAACATTTTATGCTGTTCCCGATGATCAGTCGCGAAACAACACCGGTATCCCGCAGCCATACCGTAAATATAGGTACTACCCGTATCCCGAAAACATACGGTACCTATAGGGCGCCAGAAAAGGCATAACTAGCCTTGAAAAATATTACAGCTGGACCGATATCTCGATCACCTACGCTGTAACCAGTAACCAGTAACCATTCCAATCTTAAAACCTTTTTATTGAAAAAGGAGCCGAATCCTTCGACATCCTAAATAATTTTTATTCCCCCATTCACCTGGGCAGGAATTCTCGCAACAAAATCATCTTTCTCAAAATCCAAAATATTTATAAATCCAGTAATTTGATAAGTAAAATCACTTTGCTATTCTGAACATAGATTAGCAGCAAAAGATTACTTGCATAAACGGAATCATTTAATTCAGCGATATGTAAAACATTTATCGATTCTAAACTGAGAATAGGGAAAGAAATACTTGCATAAGAAGATTTAAAATAAATATCACTTGAACAATAAGTGATGATAGGGATACTTGCATAATATGATTCGAAATAAACGTCACTTAAACGATAAGTGAAGTCAAGGGTACTTGCCTTTGGGTTTTTAGCAGTTAGTCACACTCGCGGAGACGCATTTATTCTGACATTCTGTCTCAAAATATCACCGTCTTTATTCTACTAATTCTTTGGTCTGCTGCTCATGCAGTGTTGCACTTCAATATTCCATACAATTCAACTCTAGCCTACATCCATTCCATCTGGTCCTGATCGTCTTGAAAGATCCGTATCTATAATCAAAAGATATGGCTTTAATCGTCTAATCGATAATTACTCAACGAACTGCTTCAACAGCCTATCGTCTACCCATACGATAACCCACGCATAACTATAATAATCAAACACAGGACTCTTGACCCACGTACACATGTAATTCACATAGTACATAAGCACATAACTCACGTATCACATAATTCATATCACATATGACTCGGTTCGTCAAAAGGGTCGACTCGGTACGTTTAAAACTGAAATCGGGCCAAAAATATGATTTATCGATCAAAACTTGACTAAGAATAACTTGTAAAACAAGCGACCTTTCGAAACAAAAGGATTTGGGTCTCGAAAGTATTTTTATTGAAAGCGGAATATTTTTCTGAGTCTGGTGGCGTTCGTTTAATATTAAACGGACGAACGGTTGATTTAGTATGAATTTTTGAACATTATTCGGAATTAAAACGGTCTCCGAATCATTTAATAATTAAATAAAAGGGCTTGAACACCCGAAAATAATTTTATAAGAATTATTGAGCCGGAAAATAATTTAAAATAATATTTTAAATTCGGAACTATTTTTCAGAATTTTTAAATCAAGAATAAATAATTAAATTTAATTAAATAATCAATTAAAATTAATTAATAACTAATTAAATTAATTATTCAATTAATATTTAAATTATTACACTAATTAAATAATTAATTATAAACTAAAATTAATTAATTAAATAATTTAGATTTATTTTTGAATTAAAATAAATTTTCAGAATTAAAATAATGATTTTCAAAATAAAAAAAAATTAATTTTGTAAATAAGAAAAAGAAATTTGAATTAAAAATAAAAAGAAAATATCAAAAACAGATTTTTGAGTTTTGCAATTGGGAAAAACGGATTGAAGTCGGGTCGTGGAATCCGGTTTCACGGGTCCTGAAGAACCCTGATGGGTTTATATGAACATGGCCGGACTTCCCGCCGGCGTCTGGGGAATTCCCAGATTCCGGTCGCCGGGAAGTTCTCCGGCGAGATCGTTTCTTACCCCGAATTCCAGCCAAACGATACGGTTTTGCCCGTATTTTGATTCCAAAACAGTCCTCGCACTCCAACGTATCACACAATCACAACACAACGATTTCCGTCGAGTTTTCATCAAAATCCGGCGAGTTCGAACCAGAACTCCGGCCCAACACCCAACTTCGCCATTCCTGAACCAAATTAAACGATTCTGATACCAAAACGAAGCTAAAGCTCATACAAATCAGTTCAAATGATCACAACCCATAACCAACATAAATATTTTTCGAAAAAATCAAACATAAAATCGATTAAACTTAAGAACTCGTCTATATCATTTCGGGACTAAAACAATTCAGGTAATACATAAATCGACTCTCTAAATCAATTTAGAGCTATCTATAACCTCCAATTCAAACAACAATCAATAGAACTTAAAGAGTCAAATTCGAATCAATACTAAAAAAATGATTTTTCAGAATATTGAACCTCAGATCGTGATTCTTGTATCAAAAGATAGGGCTTGAAACAAGCTTCAATTCGACTATCAGAACGTCAAAAACGGATCACCCGATCTCTGGATATCATGAGATGAAGATTGATCATTGGATTTTACCCAAAAATTCTGTTCTTGCTTTTCTATTTTTCTGAATTTTTCTAAAAAAAATGAATAAAAATAAATATAGACAGCTATTTATTTTTCTGCAGAAAATCAATACTCTAAAATAAACTAAGGATGTTTTTATTCCCTAATTAAAATAATTCGGCCCATAATACTAATTTCGGGGGAATAATTTTAAAAGTGATAAAATATAAAATTTGTATCGAAATTTCCTAAATTCGCGAATAATTCAAATATACAACAATACGGGATATTTGAAATACGAGTAATTCTCTAAAAATAAAAACGTGAATTTTGTGGGCTTTGACGTCCCGGTGGGGTCCCGGTCCGTTTATTTTTGAAAAACAGAAACGATCCTTAAATAAATAGAAAATCCCCAAAACACATCAAATACATTCAACACACATAAAACGAGTAACGCAGATGAACGCGCGTCCAAATTACGGATCGATTCATATAAATGCAGTTTAAACACGTAACAAGTATTCTATTGGATCATATCGGATCCGAAAATACATTACTTAGCCGCTAAATAACTATAAAAACGATCTAATTTAGTATCAGATTTGGATAATTATCAAAACCGGACTTCTTTTGAAATACTTTATACGAAAATAATGTAATAATATCCCGCCTTTCGATAATATGGGTTTTGTTGTTTTATCAAAATGATTATCGTATCGAAAATTTTGCGTCGGGACTCATACGGGTCAAACCGTAATCCGGATTGAAAAAGTCAAAACACGGAAAATGTCCGAAATTACCAGATTCGGTTAGAAAGGAGTTTTCAGAAGAGTTTCGGATTGTGAAAAGGTAAAACAGTTGAAGTTGGACGATTCCCGGCTTTATAAAATAAATTTGGTAATTACTCAGAAAATAATTAATAAATACATAAATCATTATAAAATCATATAACAGTCCGAAAATTACCAGAAAAATATCACAATTATCTAAATTTTATTCTGGACACATAAAAATTAAAATACTCAAATAATATCACATATAAACACCCAACCATCAATTTCAATTATCAGATAATTACCAAAATTCACATAAAAACACATAAATAATTCCAAATAATAATAATAATTGAAAATATGGGATATTACAGCTACCATGGGATGATGGTCAGAAAATTTTACCCATGTACTATTATTTTGTTTGCCTAATTACAATTCTGACTGTGGTTTCTTAAAAATTTAGAATATGTCCTTGATGAAGATGAAGGTATTTTTTTGGAAGAAAGTGATGTTCATATGAATGACAGAATGCAGAATAAGCCTGCTATTGCTGGTTATGTCTCTGTTACATACATTATTTTGACAGTTTGTTTTATCTGTTACTATTTAGGTATAATATTATGAACCTATTTTGATCAGCAGATGGTTATGCGACATTCGGATCTCCTGATGTAGAATGTCCCGAGTGCCATGCTATAACATGGAAAGAAGAGAGGGTTAATAAAAATGTCACTCGTGGTTTGCCAAAGTTTAGCATCTGTTGTTCACATTGTCAAATAAAATTGCCCGAAACTCCTCCAATTCCTTCATACCTATTTGAGTTGTACAATAATAAGGCTAAATCAAGACATTTCAATAAAAACATCAAACTCTATAATGCCATGTTTGCTTTTAAATCTATAGGTGGTAAGGTGGATAATTCGATCAATCGTGGCAGAACTCCTTACATGTATCGGCTTAATAGTCAAAATCATCATGTTTTCGGTACTCTCATATCGGATGATGGAGAAGATCCCAAATTTTGTCAAATTTATATATATGATACTTAGCACGAGGTTGATAAACAAACGAAGTGGGTTAAAGTTGATGATGGTGACGAAATAGACACTGGAATTGTTGAAGGGTTGATTAGAATGTTGGATGATACTAATCATTTGGTTCGCAAATTTCGTTATGCCCGTGATCATTTCAGAGAGGAGCCTATAAGAGACACGAAGATAAAGATTAAAGTTAGTCATTCAGAAAGTGGGCGTGAGAATAATATTGGTCTTTCTAAGGAAGTTGCAATTGTAATGGTTGAAGACGAACAAACCACTGTTGGTGAACGTGACATTATTTTAGAGAAACAAAATAAAGATCTTGAAAGAATCTCAACTTTTCATCCGTTACTAATGGCACTACAGTACCCACTTCTGTTTCCAGCCGGCGAGGATGTATATCATGATGAAATATCTTATGTTGATCCTGAGAACCAGTACAAGAAGAAACGTAAGCGGATAACAATGAAAGAGTATTATGCTTACAGGTTACAAGTACGCCTGAATGAAGGTATTGCTGGAATTAAATTTATTATTTAAATTTGTACTATTTTTTTATTGTTATGTATGCTTACAAATATTAGATTATTACTACAAACAGGATTACAAGTTTGATTGGGTGGTAAATTGTTCCAGCAGTATGTAGTTGACGCTTTCTCATATATTGAGCAGTCGTGTCACTGGTGGTTGCGTACTCATCAGACCATTCTAAGGAATGATCTGTATAGTAATATAGCGAAGAAGGTAAGGAATGGGAATTTAGATTCCACCACCACTGGGAAAGGTTTTGTGCTTCTAGCAAATTTCATGGGATCTAAAAGATATATGCAACAAAATTTTCAAGATGCACTTGCCGTTTGTCGTGTTGTTGGTCATCCTGACATTTTCCTAATGATGACTTGTAATTCTCAATGGAATGAAATACAAGAAATGATGAAGAAATTACCTGGTTGTTCTGCTTCTGATTCTCCAGATATAATATCACTCGCGTTTCACTTGAAAGTGGAACAGTTGCTAGATGACATAAAGACCAAACATTATTTTTGAGTATGTATTGGAGGTATTACTTAATTTTGTAACTAAATATATGTGTATGTAACCTGTTTACTGTTATTGTTTTAATTTAATGTCTGATTTTTATCATATTTTTTCCATTTCAGTGATGTATGTAGTTGAATTTCAGAAGCGAGGACTTCCTCATGTTCATTTGCTGATTTAGATTAATTCTAAGTCTAAAAAGAATTTGTCTACCAATGTCGATAAATATGTATCTGCGGAACTTCCTGATCCTGAAACTGACCCTGTAGGTTATGCTGTTGTGCAATCTATTATGATTCATGGGCCTTGCGGAATGGATAATCCCAAATGTGCGTGTATGAAGGATTTTAAATGTACGAAGCATTTCCCGAAAAAGTAAGTTAGAAAAATGAATACATTATGTAAGCTTGATTTTTATGTTTCCATTTATCCTGACTATTTAACAATTATGACATGTATCAAGCTTAAACATCTTTTGACCAATCCGGTTTTCCAATTTACAAACGTCATAAAACAAATATTACTGTTTCTAAAGGAAAGTGTAATCTGGATAATCAATGGGTAGTTCCATATAACCGCGATTTGTTAGTCAAATACCAGTGCCACATGAATGTTGAGATTTGTTTCCATGCACGTAGTTTAAAGTACTTATTCAAGTATTGTCTTAAATGACACGATCGTGTTACTGTTGAAATAACAGGGCAAAATGGAGGGAACACAGAGAAATCTGATGAGGCAGTTGATGAGAATAATGAGTATTTTGACGGACGGTATATATGTGCATCCGAGGCTGCTCATCGTATTTTTGGTTTTCTAATACATCATCGATCCATATATGTTCATCGTTTATCATTCCATTTGCCCGGTCAGAGGAGCTGTACTTTTCAGGAGCAAGAGTGTCTTCAAAAAGTAGTCAACTTCGAGAAGTACCGTCATAGCCCACTGGAAGCATTTTTCCAACTGAATCGCACCAATCCTAATTTCGGACAATACACCTATGATGAAATTCCACAATTTAATGTTTGGAATGATACAGATCAGATATGGACACCACGGTAAAGGGGTAAATAGATTGGCTGTCTTTTGTATATACATCACAATGCCGGTGAATTGTGGTTTTTACGGTTGTTGCTGTCAAAAGTTCGTGGTCCTACTTCATTTGATAATCTAAAGATAGTTAATGGTGTGCAGTAAAGAAATTTCAAAGATCATGTCGTCATTATGGCTTGCTGGATGATGATAATGAATGGCATGAGGTTTTGTCAGATGCTGCTAAATCTAGTTTTCCAGGTCAAATTCATCATTTGTTTGTGCATATTATTGTTAATTGTCAAGTAACAGATATCCGACATCTGTGGAACGAGCATTTGAAGAACATGATTGATGACATCATTCTTGGTCGTAGAGACAAATCTGGTGGTTTGCAAACAATTTTAAATGAGAAGCAGCTGGAGTTTTATGCATTGGTAGGTTAGTTCGTGTATTATTTTATGCTCTATTAAATTGTTATGCATTTGTATTTATAATTTGATTGTACATAATTCATTGTATTGCTTGAACACAAATGTGATGTTTTAGTTATAATTTTTTATTTATAATTTATGCAGAGATTGATAAATTGCTACGTTGTATTGGAAAATCTCTAGAACATTTTAAGCAATTACCGATACCTCCTCGAAGTTACTTGCAGACTGGTTCGAATAATTTGGTTATCGATGAAACCAGTTACGACATGTCCGAGATGGCAGCAGAGTTTGATAAGCGATTCCCGAAATGTTATCTTGAACAATTACATATTTACAATGCTGTTCTTCAATCAGTTCAGGAAAATGCTGGTGGATTATTCTTTGCATACGGTAGTGGAGGTTGTGGTAAAACTTTTCTTTAGAAAACTTTAATTTATAAACTGAGGTCCATGGGTCTAATTATACTCCATGTTGCCTCTTCTGGCATAGCTGCGACACTTATGCCTGGAGGTCGCACTGCGCACTCAAGATTCAAAATACCGATTATCCTTGATGATTATTCATCATGTGGCATTGGCCATGATTCAGATATAGCGTAGCTCATAAAATGTACCAACTTTATTATATGGGACGAGGCTCCTATGCAGCACTGTTATGCATTTGAATGTCTTGATCGTTCTTCAAGAGACATAATACGATTGGTTCATCCAAGCAAATATGAGTTGCCATTTGGGGTATCACAGTATTGCTTGGTGGTGATTTTCGACAGATTCTTCCTGTCATTTCCCTAGCATCCCGTGGCGATATTGTCTCTGCATGTATTACCAGGTCTTACTTGTAGCATCATGCTCAGATTTACATTTTAAAGAAGAATATGAGACTTAACCAAGGTCAGTCAGAAGAAGAAGTTGCGAACCTTAAGAATTTTTTCGATTGGGTTCTAGAGATTGGTAATGGTAAAGTTGCTCCTCCTTTGGATGGTCTTTATGACTATGTAGAAGATGATATTATTGTGCCTGACTAGTTTTGTGATCTAGAAATGAAAAATGATATGGGCAATATTATCCAATGGACATATCCTGATTTTTTGAACAAGTACAAGTCTTCACGCTACCTAAGTGAACGAGCAATTTTAACTCCTACAAATCAGGTTGTAACTCATTTGAATTCAGCAATTATTGATACTATTCCTGGGGAATCCCTTTCATATTTTAGTGTGGATAGGGCTGAAGATTTTGGTGGTACATCATCTGATTTAAGCTTTGCGTTCCCACCGGAATATTTAAACTCCATAAATATTGCTGGCCTACCACCTAATGAGCTAAAACTGAAAGAAGGAGTTGTTGTAATGCTAATGCGCAATTTGAATCAAACCCTTGGTCTATGTAATAGTCTCTTGAAAGGGTTGGTCTCTTCCTTCCTAATCCAGTTTTTACGCATGGGCAGCTTTATGTTGCCTTCAGTCGTGTTACCTCTCCAAACGGACTGAAAGTATTTATCGACTCCCCAACTGGTGCATCAACAAATATGACGCGCAATGTTGTTTTCAAGGAAGTTTTTTTATAATATTCCAGCAATATAAGTAATATGACTAAACGGTTATTGGAATCTTGACGCACTTTTTTTGTATTGCAAAATTTTGATGAAATCATTTTGTGATTTGTGATTTATACATAAGTACTTTTTTGTATAAGTTTATGACAGTGAGTTATTGGAAAGGATTGATTTTGGATGAATGATTTATAGATATATATTATTAAGAAAGCTCATATAAGAAATTTTTTTGCTACTTATGAAATTTTCAATAAATCTATCATAAATTTATAGTTCCTTATGATGTTTATCCCGTTTTAAACCCTCCATTTGTGGTTATTGTTGCATATGGTGTATAGAATTTGATTCAACAGGCCAAGCATAGAGTTTCCGATATAGTGTAACATTGTCTTACTTTTGTTCTCACATGTTGAAGTTTGATTAATTGAATGTATTTTCTTATTGCTACCTTTACCCTGTTTGTTCATATCATGTATTTAGTAAAACCTTATCTCTACATCAATCTAACTTTTTTTGTTTGTTTAGTTCTTTTGTTTTAGTCATGATGCCTGCCGATGCTTTTACCATTTTTGTGTAAGACAAACCTTACATTTCTGTATTACAGTACCATTGTACCACATATACAATTTTATCATATATAACTATACTTTGACATTATTGTAGGTAGTTTTATACATTTTGTTCTATGCCAAAAACTTGAGATTCAGGTAGTTGAAAAATATTTCTGTAATTTCACTGAAGTACCTAAGATGAAGTTCAAAAAATATGATAGTGTGCTGGATCTTAACACTGAAAAGAGTGAATGGTCATTATATGTTAGGGCTCAAGCAGTTTGGAAAGGCATTAACCGAAATACCAATGAATTTTATGGTTTCAACATAATATTTGTGGATGATCAGGTATTGATCACATGACTCTGTTTAAATTTTTTTTAATCTATATATAAATTTACTTATTTTCTTTTGTTATTCTGAATATAGAACTGCAGAATCCATGATTTTATTAGTAACAAGATTTCTGTTGGTTTTGCTGAAGACCTTAAAGAAGGAGATGTCTACACTGTTTTAAATTTTAAGGTTAAGAAATATGAAGGAGATGAAACTAACAGAGCAGTGAAGACGGGAAAACATATATACTTCGACTCTGAGATAAAGCTTGAACCTTTCAAGGAAGACGGCTGCAATATAGATAGTTACTCCTTTGATTTATTTGCTCTCGAAGTTCTGGCAAAATACATCACTAATAATCGATATTTGATTGGTATAATTATCTTTCATTAATTTCAACTGTGTAACTTTCTTTACTTTAATATTCTGAGCAGTTAATTCAAAGGTATTTAAAATGCTTCTGTAGATATAATTGGAGTAATTAATACTGCTAACCCCAGTTGTGTCTTTTCAAAGGAATATAAAAAAATGCATACTTAAAATATAAGATAACAGATGGAAGGTATTGATATCCCTCTTAATTGCACATTTCCACCTTTTCATTTTATAATTTATTTACTTCCCATTTTTGACAGATTTTTGCCTTATTTGACTATTTTGTAGTAATGTGGTTATTGTAACCTTTTTTAATGAGTTTGCTGAAAGTTTTGAGAAAGCATTCAAAGAAATTGCTGAGGTGCATGTAATGGTCATTATAGCATGTGCTAAAGTGAATAAATATGATGATAAATTATTTTCATTTATCATAAATTTCAATCCCTGACTCCTTAGTGAATTGTGTATTAAGTATGTAACCAATTGTCATTTCAGGAGAAATAGGTCTTACGAACTTCCCAGTAAACAGATTTTATCTGAAACCTAATCATTTCAGTGTTAAAGAGTTCCAAAACCGATATGAAAGAGTTACATCAATAATATTTATATCAAATTATGTTGTTATTAATAGGTGTTAATGCATGATGAAATGGATATCGTGGAAGAAATTGATAACAAGTTACACACTCTGCAGGAAATCAAAAATATGGGAGAAGACATTATTGATGTAAAAGAAATAAAAATTATAATATTAGTCCATTTAATTGAAAGTATTATATATGCTCACCATTACTGGTTATACTTGTACATAAAAATGTTTCATGTCAAGTCATTGTGAAGAAGGTTGAAGAAAAGAATAATTGGTATGATAATGTATGCAGCAGTTGCAGCAAAGAGGTTAATATTATGGATGGAAGGTTTCGATGTACTGATTGTAATAGAAACATACCCTTTCCTGAGAAGCGGTATGAATTAATTATCAGTAATTTTCATTTTTAGTGTTGTTATTTATATGCTTAACTGAAATGGTCTAAAGAATTATCAATTAACTCTTTATCATAGATTCCGTTTGTGCACTATTTGTTCCGATCAAAATGGTATTCTTGTAATTATTTTTCATGATGATGAAATCCAACATTTGATTGGGAAAGATGTTTTTGAAGTTGAGAATGATGATAGCCAGGTAAGCATAGATGAATACTTATGCTAATCTACTAATCATTGATTTATTTTTACCAAAACTATTCAATTGACAATTATTTCTTAAACAATATGTGAATCTAGGTTGGTGAAGGGATTAATTTTCCACCTCTACTGTAACGCCCCCAAATCTTGGGTCAGGAATCTAGGTCGTCACACAATCCTTCAATCATGTGTAACCTGCATTAACTCAATAATCCAATAATTTCATATCACAGACCCCCAATCTCACACACTCACAAGTTATAGCCTTGGAAACGACGTACAACAAGTATCATCTGTTATTAAAACTCAAATATACTTTACAGGATCTCAAACAATTATTCATAACCTCTACATAAAGTTACAATAATTACGACTGATATCTTATACCTATCTGATACTCTGGCCCACCTGAGACAAAGCTACTAGGGATTCTCCCCATGACTGCAAGCGACTAAGTCCCACACCGGCATACTGGTTATCTGTTGTGTTGTGTCATTTATAAGAAAGAAAGAGTGAGCTATAATGCCCAGCATAATAATGTACAGTATGAAATGACTGTATGATAGACTCAAGTAAAACATCATATATGATAAATATGTTTTATTCAAAAATATTTTTCCTTGGTGATACACACCTTCTTTTGAAAATAATTTTTTAGTGGATTTATTATCCTATGAATACCTTAATGGTAAACCCAGCACTAAGCTTGGGTTACGGTATTGCATCACAATTCCAGTTGGAAGAATAGGACGTTAATTGGAGTCGCCGCATACGATGATCAGTCGTACTATGGAAAAATAGTAACCTTTTCTACTAGTAGAAGGATGACACCTTCGTATCCCGGTTATCACCCTTGCCGCATTCGGGCTACGTGTCCCATTTTGGGTATACACATACTTCACAAGTTCCTGAGTACACAGAGTACCTTCGCCTGCGGTACCTTTGGTAGTCTCCCTAGTACACATAGTACTGGAGTCTACCCCTCCCTTGTCCTTTAAAAGAATTATATCATATCTCGAGAACTCGAACCATATCGAAGTTCCCCCAAGCATTTTGCTTGTTGATAGAAACAACTTATCTTATTAGGGTATATATATGTATACGTACTTCCGAAATTTTCGGAGGAAGTACTAAGATAATGTGAGTTGACCGTTGTCAACAGATAGATAAATGAGAGGGAGTTTCTTTTGAAACTATATTCAAAATATTTAAAATATGTCGAGATAATATTCTTCGACAATCTGGAATTATTCGAATGATTTTCTGAAATTCAGAAAGTATTTTAAATCAGGTTTTATGATTTTTAAATCATTCTAAATCATTTAATAATTAATTAATAATTAAATAATTAAACCTAGAATAATTATACTTTAAAAGAATATTTGAAATAATATTCCTCAACTAATTTATGTTTAAGAAATTTAAAGTAACCTTTAATAATTGGTCGAGTTTGAAATGAATAATCGTTGGAGAATACTTCTCCTATATTAAATTAATAACCGAAATAATATTCATTGTTCAAGTAAAATATAGTTGAGGGAATATAATCGTTGGAAATCATTTTAATAAAAGTTTGAGGTATTTAATGTTTCGCAAGTGGACATTGAGTCTCTTGGAATAAAATAAGTACGGACTTTTAATGGTCCAAAACACCTCTGGGATGATTCCCGAGTTTATACTTTATAAAAAACTGACCGACTCTCGGTCTTATAACTTATATATCACGCTCTACTATAGCGTTTGTATTCTTAAATAAAATACCTCTGGAATACTTTCGGGTTTTCATAAAATTATACTGACCGATCCTCGGTATAAGATATACCCCTCATTTATACAACGCTACTCTCTAGCGTTATCGATTGAAATTCGGTAATATACATATACCAAAATCATTATCATATTGTATGATATTATATAACATAATTCGTAAAACATAGTAAATATAGCATCATGTATATATCGACATTATTTGAAAATAAACACAACACAACAGTTTCAAAAAGGTAGGGTTTGAAAACTTGCCTGGAGTCCAAGATACGTTTTTCGATTTCCTCTCGTTTCGGGTTTCTATTCAACAAATATCATAATCTTAATCATTATTCCTAATCTCATCACCAACTTATATTTCTAATAAGTTCAATACTTCATAATTTTCAATATTCGACCGACTCGAAATAACTATCAATCCTTGGTTGAAACGGACGGTCAAAGTGGTCTTTTATAGTTGACTTTACCGAATGTTACTATTACGCGACTCGCACTCTAACATTTTCAATAAATCATAAAATTAATATTTTAATACAAAACCACCTCGAAGAGCTTCTTGAGTGATTTTAATATTTATCCTAAAAGTTTCATTTTGATAAAATGAATTTAATTAGGTGAAACGGATTTCAATAGTTCGGTCAACTACAGAGTTTTACTATTCAAACCGCTTTCACTAAAATGTTGATATCTCTCAAACCGTTAACTCAATTGATGCACCATTCTCGCGTGCGCGATCTAGAAAAAATTTAAAACACATCATTTGAAAATGGTTTTCTGGGCAGAGGGCTAAAATCCCGAAATGGCAGTTTCCTAACAGGGGTTGTTTTTGACGTTCGCACTCCGCGCGACCTTGGCTCCGATATTTTTATAAAATTTAAAAATCAACATTTTTACTTGAAATTTTTATGGAAGCTAAAAACTCTATTTCTTACTCTCTGTAAAAATTTCATGATTTTTAAATATTTTTAAGTCGATCATTTATATTTATAAAGTTCGTAATTTGTAGCAGTTTTGTCGCGTAAATCCCTTTTACTAAAACGGTCATTACTTTTGATCCGTAAATCGGAATCAAGCGATTAAAGTGCCTAAACGATCCTTATAAAATTTTCTATCATAATAAAGTGTTAATTTTTAAGAAACTACAGTTTATACATTTGGGAACTTCTGCAGAATCTTAAGTTGAGTTTTGTTCATTTTAATGAGGTTACGATTACGATTCGAGTTTCGTTTACGTCTTAAATCATTATACCACCATCAACAATCATCAAATCATCATATTAACACTAACTCCTCTCAAGAACATAATGTTCTTGAGGCAAAAATCACCAACCTTAAAACTAATTATCTAAACATCAAGATAATATTAAATACATCACCAAAACCATACTTATATCCAAGATCCTTAATTTTCTTGAAACTTAAAACTTAAACAAAGTTTGGATGAATGTTTATACCTTCCTTAAAGCTAATACTTAATAAAGTCCTAAGATCCTTGATGATGCCTTGGTCTATCTTTAGGAGCCTTAAACTTCCATGAAAAATCAAGAAAACAAGTTAGTGATTTTCGGAGTTACTATTCACCACCAATTTTGAGCAAGTATTTGACTATGCTATACTAATTCAATGGCCATGAAATTTTGAAAGTACCTTGTACATGGTATGAGGAAGATTTTGTTAAAATTTGGTGATTTTTGAATGTGTAGAGCATGAGATATGAATTTTTCTTCCCAAGGTGTTCTTGGAAATCAGCATTGGGTTTTTGGAGAGAGAGAGAGAGGATTGCCTTGCTTGCTTCTTGGAAATGTGGTGGAAATAGGCTTCTTGTTAATATAGAAAGTGTGTAGGACAAGATGCATCCTATTTTCAAAGGCTAGGCTTAACTAGGTGTCTCATTTGTCAAAGCTTGCATGATAAGCTCCTTGGATTTTATGTTTATTGAAATTTGTTATTTATCTATTTTTGTAACTAGAATCCTAATTTATTACTTGTTGGATAAATTTATAAATACTTAATTTTCCTAGGTTATCACTTGATCCCTTGTCATCCTACATTATCTCGCATTCGTTCACGTATGTTTAAATCAATTCCCGTAAATGCTACGTCGAATAATTCTGCTTATCGTAAATCATTACCATTTCCAGTGCTCGTACTTGGTTATGAGTTATGAAATTATAATTCTCAATATTTTCTTGGTAGTAGTATAATTCTCTTATTCCTCGATGGCTCGTAAAATTATATTAATTGGACTATTTGTTTTCTTCGAAAACTCACGACTTTTGCATACACTCATTTAGTACGTATAACCACAATATAAACTCGGAATCTTAAATTAAAAACTCGTATATAGTGTAGTCGCAAAAGTTTTTATTAAACCGCAAGGTTACTATTTATAAAGGTCTTTTACGGATGTCAAAATTTTGGGTTCTTACATCTACTTAAGCAATTTGAAAAGAAAGAGTCCATTGTTACTTTATGTCCATCTGAAGAGAACATTAAGAAATTATGTAATGTGTATTTGGCAAAGAAAGTTACTCATGTTCCTGAGAAGACTGGAAATTATATTCCTACAGAGCCACAAACTCCAGGAAATATTCAGATATCACTGAATGGTGAAAGAATCTGTTTGCTTTAACTTGCACCTTCTTGTTTGGAAAAGAAACATTAATATTTTTAACTGTGTAACAGGAAAGTGGTAATAATGATGTTCCCCCGGGTTTTCCCCCTACTGATAAGTCTACCAACAGGATTAGAACACGCAAGAGCAAATTTTCTGTAAAATGTGAACTAGATGACAACATACCTTTGGCCAAGCAAAGGAAATCATAGTTTGTGAGTGTTTACTTTCTTCCTCTTTATTCAATTCTCTACACTTTTTGCTGCTATATATTTAAGGTTATTACCTATATTTTAGGTCTTTGCATTGATAAGTTGTTGGACGTTGATTTGAGATGGTTTTTGGATGATGTTTGGTAATCAGACAATGGCATATGGCTACTTTATATTTGCTGGACCACTTATTTATTTCAATTTGGTTGTAACCTAAATCTTGAGGAACATTTGTACTTCTTAATTGTTATTCTGTTGGATGCTGAACATTTGAAATAAGTTTTTTGTGGTCCAACTATGTCAGAAATCATATTGTTATGTTACTTTTACGTGAAAAGTTATCTGCTTCATATAATATTTTTACTATATTTTCCACATTTAGAATGAAAGAATCAGGTTATATAATGTACCAGATCTACCATAGTGTATTGGTAGTGAGGTCCTACCATTGCTTGAAATTTTAAATTTGTAGTCAATGTTATTGCTCCATACCCTCTGTTATTCCCAGTAGACTAACAATGAGATTTACAGAAGGGGGTTGAATGTAAATCTCAAAACTTTTTCAAGTTTTGAGCAGTTTCTAAGACTAAGTGTTTTGATGAACAAATGTGTGTGAATTGCTTTAAGCTAATACAGACAGATATATATTCAAACACAAATGTAAAGAACACAAAGAACTTAAAAACTTTTCTGGTGGATTTGTTGTTCCACCAGAGATGTGTTATTTCAGAAAATCTGTGAATCAAAGAATTGATCACAGCTGCGTCCTAATACAAACTAGATGATTTTCTCTCTGGATTTTTCTAAACAACTCTGGAAAATTTACCATATAATTACTAGCTGCTACTTGGTTTATATATCACCAAGTTTACAAGTGAAGACAGAACTATAAAATACAATTAAAAGATTCTTCACATGTTTCATCTTCATTTCTCTATCCAATGCAATTTAGGTTTAGCTGTGAATCTTTGAATACTTCCTTGTTTGCACCAGAATGGAAATGCTACTTTTTCTTGATTCCTCCAAGAGGCTACCACATTCCAGTTTGTCTCTGTCAACCCATGTGCCTCTGTCAGCTTATGAATTATCACTATCAACTGCTATTGAACTTAGCATCCGTTGAAGCTTTCATCCGTTGATGGCTTTATCCGTTGAAGCTTTATCCGTTGAAGCTTTATCCGTTGATACATTAGCAGTTGAAGCTTTATCCGTTGATGCACTCATCCGTTGATGGATGTTATCCGTTGAAGCTTTAGAGACATCCGTTGAAGCTTTGTTTCTCATCCGTTGAAGGCCTTTAATATCAGTTGATACTACTTCACTTATACAAAATTACAAGGCATGAAATATTTACAATTAGCCCTCCTATTTGCATATCCACCAGTAGTCAACATGACTCATAATTTCCCACAACAACTAAGAATTACAACTTAAATACAGAGAATGAAATGTGCTACAATACTAAACTTATTTCTAAGTAAAGCTACTCCTTCAACGGATAGCCAGAATGATCTTATCCGTTGAGGCTACAAACACAAGATTTCTACTTAGGTGTTTTGTTGAACTTATCATCAAACTAATACACATATCCCTAACACCCTCTCTATATAAGTGGTGATAGCAGGAACTAGAAATTTAGATATTTGAACTTTTGTTGATGGCTCTCCTTCCCTTTCCCCTTTATTCTCCCCCTTTTTGTTATCATCAAGGATAGGGGTCAAGCCTTGTGCTTTTGCCAGCTGCAATAGTAGACTTGTCTGAGATTGTTGATTTTGAAGAATAGTGACCACAGAGTTTTCAATGACTTGAACTCTGTCTTCCAACTTGGCCATCCTCTTGGTAGCATCAGATTCTCTCCTCAGTCTCAGCAACAAATCTTGCATGGTACCATAAGGCATGACTGAATCCAACTTCTCAGAACTGTAGGCTTTCAAGTCAACAATATCCTTTTTGAGTTCATCCACACTCAAATTCTGTCTGATGTGCTACAACTGCAGGAGATGCAAAGAGTCTAGATGAGCTTGAAGAACAGCCTTGGTACCGGCATCTGAAGTTTCCTGAAGGGCCTTTTGAATAGCCATAACCTGCTTGACCAAAGCTACACCAAACTGTCCCGGTGTAGATTTCTTTGTCCATGCCCATTCAGGTAAATTTGGAACAGAACTTGGGCCTTCATCTCCCCCTAAGTTCATGCTTCCATCCAAAGAAATAGAGTCATCATCATTAGAATTTACTTCAAATTCTTCAGATGGCTCACCAGCTTGAGAAGGCATCCTATTAACAGCAGCTTTATCTCTTTGAAGAGATTCTGAAGTGTGCACTAAGTTCAAAGTCTGCTCTGCCTCCATATTGCCCTGAGCAGCCAACAGTTGATAGGCTGAAACAGGATGAGTAAAAGTGTCAGCATCCAAGGAAATGTTATCAATTTCAGCTTTATAATGTTGCTGAAATTGCTTTCCCTTCTCAGCATCATCCACAATCATTGACTCACTAGCAATGGCTGGATCCACCCTTATAGCTTATGTACCTGCTTTTCTCTCATTTTCTCTATATTCTTGCATCAGGGGCTCCCCCTGGCTCACACACACCATCACACCCTCACCCTCACCTACTAAGGTGGCACTCCTCTCACTCACTTTTGCCATGCTGGAAGAAATAACATGCATATTTTGACTCTCAACCTCTCATTTTGCCTGGGAGCAACCCAGCCTCTCACTCATATTATCACTCCCTTCCCTCAATCCTAGAAGTGATTGTACATTAACCATGTCTTCTACACTTGGAATTGATTCAGTTATATGTGTAGAGACCATCAACGGATAGGGAGTATCCGTTGAAGTAGAAACTGATGATATCAACGGATAACTACTGTGAAGCTTATCCGTCAAAGAACAACCACTTGTCAACGGATGAGCGATATCCGTTGAAGAAGGAAAAGATGTAGATGTTGAAAGTGACATAATTGTTGAATCTGTGTGGATTGATTTTAAGTGAGGTGACACAGATTCTTCAACTAGGTATGAAAGAATTGGCTGATGATCCAACAAATCATCTAAAAGATGATGATCACCAGGAATTGAGTGGGGCTCCTCCCTGAGTTTTAAAGAGGGAGAATCAGGAATTGATGTGAATATCATATCCACATCCAGAGATGGTGATGGAGAATTTGGTGATTGATGTGTGTCTATTATGAGAGAATGGGGCTGTGACTCCATATTTGCTGGAGCCACATCAAGCTGAATTTGAGAAGGCAAAGATACAGGTAGATGTATCTGTGCAGTGTGTGCCCCCTGTGTTGAAACTAGGGTTTTAGCCTTCTTTCTTCTTGAAAAGGCTTTGATAGGTGAATGTGTGGCTTCAGTGTCCCTCCCTCTTTTGTTCTGTGTCCCTGGTTGGGGACTATTTTCAATAGCTGCATCCTTTTGGGAGGATGCAACTAGGGATGTGTTTGAATCCTTTTGAACCACCACAGTCTTTTGAGAAACTGTGGCTTGGATGGCTATGGTACCACTCACCTCTCCCACCTTATCCTGGGGGGTTTCTTGATGTTCACCCCTCCCCTCACCACTCACACCCTGTTCACTCCCTTCAGGGTTTATGGTAGTTGTTACAACTGTTGTCTTTTGAGAAACAACATAGGTGGTTTTCTTTGACTTGTGTTTTGGAATTTTAGTTTTGGTGGCTTTGGTAGGAATCTGTTGGGACAAAGACACAGATTCCATTGCCACACTAGAAGGCAAAGAAACATTGGGGTTGGAAGAAGTAGGAGTTGCAGAAGTATTTACCTCACTTACCTGAGGTGCATCCATTATTGGTAAATATACCAATGGCACCTGGCTGTTGAGGTTAATTCTCAAAAGGTCTACAAGGACTCTTTTCTCTTGTACCCAACATTTGAGTTTATTGCTCTCATTAATTATGACCAAACCTTCAGCAACATGGTTAGCCAATAACATAAAGAATCTAGCATAGTAGATGTTATGGGGTCTATTAGCTTTGTTACCTACCCTGGAACCTAATTCTAGCATGACATAGTTGCTAAAATTAAAGTACCTATCAGAAACTAGCATATAGAGCATATTAACAAAAGATGAGGTTATGGCATCAAAATTGCTAATCTTCCCAGAGAAAACCTTGATAAAGGAATCTCCAAGAAAACTCCACTCTTTCCTAAGGCCCTTTCTTCTAATGCTCCCTAAACTAGCAGAATCAAAAGAATAGCCTATAGAATCTAACATAGCAGATACATCATTATCAGTGTGTGGTGTCATGGCATTATTCTCAGGTAGCTTAAAGCAAGACTGTATATCATCACAGTTAATACAGTAATCCTTACCTTTGAGCGAGAAAGCAATGGTCATATCTGTGGAATTGAACTCTGCAGTTGTCCAAATCTCCTCAATTACCTCACAATAGATAGTTGGGGCTTCCAGCATTGTATAGCTTAGTTTGCAGTTTTTGATGAAGTCCATCATCTTGTGATAATCAGAGTGGGCATCATTCTTTTCAACCAAGGCTACGAAATTGTTCTTTTCATAAACAAATCCAGACTGAGACATAATCTTGACTACTGGTGCCATAGTTGTGAGTAGAGGTTGCAGAGAAAGATTGAGAGTTTTGGGAGAGAAAGAGAATAAAATCTTTTGAAAAATAGCAAGAAAGTGTAAAGTGAAAATAAGAATTCAAGGGGGCTTTTATACTTTCTTGAATTAAATAGTTTTTAAGAAAATTACAGCCGTTTGAGCATAAAATAAACGGTAGAAATTCTTAAAACTACCTTTAATACAAATACATACAACTGTATATGTATCGACGGTTAAGTTAAAAGAATCAACGGTTGTGACTCACTTAAAGTAACTGATGTGACACTTCAACGGATGAGGTAAATAGTTATCCGTTGAAGATTAACACAGTTTTATCCGTTGAAGGATAAAATTACCAGAAATGTATTTGTCTTTCAACGGATAATGAACATCCATTGATAGAACAATTTTGACTTTCAACGGATAGGGAATATCCATTGATAGAATAATCTTTACTTAAAGCCAACTTTGTTCTTGCAACACATTCATTTCAGGCTCCAATACAGATTATAATGAGGACATGAATTTATGAATAATTAAGCATACCTAGCTCACTTACTAATCTTGTGAATGTTGATTCATCAAGTGGCTTGGTAAATATGTCTGCAATCTGCTTTTCACTTGGAACAAAATGAAGTTCCACTGTACCTTTCATCACATGTTCCCTTATGAAGTGGTACTTCATGTCAATGTGCTTGGTTCTTGAGTGTTGCACTGGATTTTCAGTAATGGCAATGGCACTTGTGTTATCACAGAATATAGGAATTTTGTTAACAGTTAGTCCATAGTCAAATAGTTGATTTCTCATCCACAGTATTTGTGCACAGCAACTACCAGCAGCAATGTACTCAGCTTCAGCTGTTGATGTAGAAACAGAATTTTGCTTCTTGTTGAACCATGACACAAGCTTATTCCCTAGAAACTGACAGGTGCCAGTTGTACTTTTCCTGTCTATGTTGCAACCTGTATAATCTGCATCTGAGTAGCCAATTAGATCAAAACCAGACTCTCTAGGGTACCAAATTCCTAAATTTGGAGTCCCTTTGAGATATCTGAAAATCCTTTTAATAGCCACTAAGTGAGACTCTTTAGGGTCAGCTTGAAATCTAGCACAGAGACATGTAGAAAACATTATATCAGGTCTACTAGCAGTTAAATATAAAAGTAAGCCAACCATGCCTCTATAACTTGAAATATCCACAGACTTTTCAGCCTTGTTTAATTCAAGCTTGGTGGCAGTGGCCATGGAAGTTTTGGCAGATAAACAATCCATTAAGTCAAACTTCTTTAAGAGATCATAAATATATTTAGTTTGACTAATGAAGATTCCACCACTAACTTGTTTAACTTGTAAACCAAGAAAATAAGTTAGCTCTCCCATCATGCTCATTTCATATTTACTTTGCATTAACTTAGCAAACTTTTTACAAAGCTTATCATCTATAGAACCAAATATAATATCATCTACATAAATTTGAACAAGTATTGTAGAGCCATTAACATTTCTAAAGAAAAGAGTTTTGTCAACAGTACCTCTTGTGAAGTAATTATCTAGAAGAAATTTTGACAAAGTCTCATACCTGGCTCTAGGTGCTTGCTTTAGTCCATAGAGTGCTTTCAACAGATAATACACATAGTCTGGAAAATTTGGATCTTCAAATCCTGGAGGTTGACTTACATAAACTTCTTCCTCCAATTCTCCATTCAGAAATGCACTCTTGACATCCATTTGATAGACCTTGAAATTGGCATGGGCTGCATAGGCTAGAAAGATTTTGATGGCTTCAAGTCTAACAACTGGAGCAAATGTCTCATCAAAATATATTCCTTCTTGTTGAGAATAGCCTTTAGCAACCAATCTAGCTTTATTCCTTATGACAATGCCATTTTCATCCATCTTGTTTCTGAATACCCATTTTGTGTCAATAGAACTCTTGTTCTTTGGCTTGGGTATCAGCTTCCATACTTTGTTCCTCTCAAATTGGTTTAGCTCTTCTTGCATTGCTAAAATCCAATCTGGATCCAATAGGGCTTCTTCCACTCTCTTAGGTTCCTCCTGTGATAGAAAACTACTATATAGACATTCATCTTGAGTAGCCCTTCTAGTTTGCACTTTAGATGTAGCATCACCAATGATCAATTCAAAAGGGTGATTCTTGGTCCATTTCCTTTGAGGTGGTAGATTAGCTCTAGATGAGGTTGCCTCGGTATTGTCATGATGTGAGATAGAATGTTGATTGGTTGAAACTCCCCCTGAGTTGTTGATCCTTTGAAAGGAATTGGGAGTTCTATTACTTGATGAAGTGAAATGATTATCCGTTGACAGACTGTGATCAACGAATGCTTTATTATGAACTTCAACGGATGATGCACTTTGTCTTTCAACGGATTCTGTATTGCTTCTATCAACGGAAGCTGAATTATGACTTTCAACGGATGCAGCATTCTGTGCATTGTCCAAAGGCAGATTTTGAATTCTTTTCGAGGTGCCTTCTTCATCATTCTCATCTTCACTATCATCACAATATATCTCAATGTTGTCAAATTTGAGTCCTTCATGATGTCCCTCATCTGTTAGTCCATCAATCTTTTTATCATCAAACACAACATGCACAGATTCCATGACAATGTTGGTTCTTAGATTGTAGACCCTATATGATTTTTCAGCAGAATAACCAACAAATATTCCTTCATCAGCCTTTGCATCAAACTTCCCTTTGTGATCAGGTTGATTCCTTAGAGTGTAGCATTTGCAACCAAAGACATGAAGAAAGTTTAAAGTTGGTTTTCTTCTCTTGAACAATTGATAGGGAGTCATGCCTTTTGCCTGATTGATTAGAGAAATATTCTGAGTGTAACATGCACAGTTAATAGCCTCAGCTCAAAAGTATGTTGGGAGTTTTGACTCTTCAAGCATTGTTCTTGCAGCTTCAATTAGTGATCTGTTCTTCCTTTCCACCACACCATTCTGTTGTGGAGTCCTTGGAGCTGAGAACTCATGCATGATTCCATTTTCTTCACAGAACAACTTCATGGTTGAATTCTTGAACTCAGTTCCATTGTCACTCCTGATATTCCTTACTTTGAAATCTGGATGATTGTTGACTTGCTTGATATGATTGATAATGATCACTAGCTTCATCCTTTGATCCAAGAAAATAAGCCCATGAAAATTTTGAGAAATCATCTACAATCACTAGGCAATATCTTTTCCTTGAAATTGACAATACATTGAATGGTCCAAAAAGATCCATGTGTAGCAGTTGTAATGGTTCATCAATTGCTGATTCAAGCTTCTTACTGAATGATGCTTTCTTTTGCTTTCCTTTCTGACAAGCATCACACAGTCCATCCCTTGTTAATTCTACTAGAGGGATTCCTCTAACTAAGTCCTTTTTGACTAGATCATTCATTGTCTTGAAATTAAAATGGGACAGCTTCTTGTGCCATAGCCAACTTTCATCTGGACTTGCTTTGCTGAGAAGACAAGTAATTGATTCTGAATCTGTAGAGTTGAAGTCAGCTAAGTACACATTTCCTTTTCTAACTCCAGTTAGAACCACTTTGTTGTCCTTCTTACTTGTGACAACACAGGCTTCAGAATTGAAGGAAACAGTATTCCCTCTGTCACATAGTTGACTGATGCTCAATAGATTGTGTTTGCGACTATCAACTAATGCAACTTCATCAATGATGACATTTTCTTTTGAAATCAAGCCATATCCCATAGTGAACCCTTTGTTGTCATCTCCAAAGGTTATGCTAGGGCCAGCTCTCTCCTTGAACTCTGTGAGCAGGGTGAAATCTCCTGTCATGTGCCTTGAACAACCACTGTCCAAGTACCATAGATTCCTTCTTTTTCCCTGCACACAACAAAATTAATCAAGTTGATTTTGGTACCCAAGTTTCCTTGGGTCCAGCCTTGTTAGTCTTTTTCCTAGACTTCATTCCTCATGCATCTTTTGACTTAGGCAACTTTGGGTCAACCTTGATCTCAGATGCAGTTGGTTGAAGTGTAGGGTTAGTCACAGAATCATTTAGCACATTTGGTTGAATTTGATAAGGCATAGATTGTGCAAACATATTATTCCACATAGGCATGTTGTATGGCATTTGAGGCAAACTGAATGCAGTAAAATAAGGATTATTAACATATGGCATGTTTACAAAATGTGCATGAGGATTCTGATGAGACATAACAGGCATAGCATGCAGAGGTGACATAGACATGTTAGGCATGGAAGGAGTTAAAGGCATGGGAGCATTCTTAACAGATTTATAGTTATCAGATAGATGATTAACACTTTTACAATGCACACAGCTTTTTCTAGGAGCATACTTATCAGGTGTGTAATTGTTGTGTTTTTTAATCCCTACCTTCCCATTTCTATTAGATTTTCTTTTAGTTTCCTTTCTATCCTCAACCAACTTAAGCCTATTTTTCAACTGATCTAAAGTCATGTGTCATATATTCACCTTACTGGCATCTTTGGATGTGCTAGCTTCTTCCTTGACAAAGTTCTTGGAAGTTGAACCAAACTTCTTATTGAGATTTTTCAAATTATTATTTTTAAAATCACTTGCCTGTTTTAATTGATGAGCCTTCAACGAATGCTCTTTTTCTTCCTTCAACGGATAACTTTCATCATCCTTTGATTCCACATCCGTTGACAATCCATCAATTAATTTAACTTCCTTTTTGGTTTTCTTTCAGGCATTCTCACAGAGTGATTCAATTCCCTGAACCTTGACAATTTGAGCACTAACATCCCTAGATGTTTTCCAGGCCTTGATTACCTCTTGCTCACGTTCTAATTGTTTAGAAAGAATTTCTACTTTCTTAACAGATTCTTCTAGTTCACTCTCAACAGTCAAGCATTTGATTTTAATCTTTTCAAGCTCAATTACCTTACCCTCTAACACATCATTCCTATCACTTAAAAACACATTATTCTCTCTGATTCTTGTGTTTTCTTTAGCTAGTGATTTAAGGGAAACACGCAAATAATATAATTCATTGGACATATCATTTATGGCTTCATTGCATTCAATATTAGAAAGCTGAGAGAGGTCAGTAGTAATTACCTGGTTGCTTGATGAACTAGTTTCATTTTCATCAGAATTAGCCATCAGGGATAGGTTGACATATTCCATATCATCATCTTCATTTGCTCCATCTGCTGCCCAATCATCTTGAGTCAGAAAAGCTCTTTCTTTTTGTTTGAGCAAATCGAAATATTTCTTTTTGTAATCAACTTGCTCAAAATTCTTCTTGTCAGAGGATGGCTTTCTGCACTCATTTGCAAAGTGTCCACTTATGCCATAGTTATAACATTTGAACTTAGATTTGTCCACCATGTTCTTGTTTGACTTAGTGAATTTTGCATTTTTCTTGAATTTCATCTTTGCAAACCTCCTGGACAGAAAAGCCAGATGTTCATCAACATCATCAGAGTCATTTTGACTGGAATTGTCTTCAACCTCAGCTACTTGCTCCTTTCCATTGCTTGATTCTGATTTGCTTGTGCCAATTTTAAGACATGGCATTGTCTTTTCTTCACTCCTGGCTTCAATCTTCTCATTGTCAGCTACAAGTGCAACTGATCCACCTTTTCTTTTTCCCTTTTCCAACAGCTCATCTTGCTCCATCTCAAGTTCATAGGTCTTCAAAATTCCATATAATCTTTCAAGTGTGAAGTCCTTATAATCTTGAGAATTTCTTAGAGAAACAGTCATAGGCTTTCATTCCTTTGGTAGAGACCTCAGAAATTTTAAATTGGAGTCCTTGACTTGGTACACTCTGCCATACAGCTTCAATCCATTCAACAGTTTCTGAAATCTGTTGAAGGTATCATTCAATGATTCTCCTTCTTCAAAATGAAAATATTCATACTGTTGAATGAGAAGTTGCATTTTGTTTTCTCTAACTTGCTCAGTACCTTCACAGATAAGTTGCACAGTATCCCAAATTTCCTTAGCAGTTTGGCTGTTAATGACATTGTCAAACATATCTTGATCTAGGCCATTAAACAGAATGTTCATGGCTTTCTTGTCCTTGTGAACCTCTTCAATAGCTTCAACAGTCCATTCTGCTTTTGGCTTGGGAATAGACTGTCCAACAACAACTGTTGCAGTAGCAGCTGTGGCCACCTTGTGAGGGATGTGAGGACCATTTTCAATGCAGTTGATGTAGCTTTCATCTTGAGAGAGAAGATGTAAATGCATCTTCACTTTCCAGTGATGATAGTTATCTCTTTCCAGGATTGGAATCTTTACACCAATATCCTTCTTACTCATGATGTTAGCAGAATAGATCTTTAAACTCTTTGTATGTTAAGAGCTTGCTCTGATACCAATTTTTATTCCTAGTGGACTAACAATGAGATTTACAGAAGGGGGTTGAATGTAAATCTCAAAACTTTTTCAAGTTTTGAGCAGTTTCTAAGACTAAGTGTTTTGATGAACAAATGTGTATGAATTGCTTTAAGCTAATACAGACAGATATATATTCAAGCACAAATGTAAAGAACACAAAGAACTTAAAAGCTTTTCTGGTGGATTTGTTGTTCCACCAGAGATGTGTTATTTCAGAAAATCTGTGAATCAAAGAATTGATCACAGCTGCGTCCTAGTACAAACTAGATGATTTTCTCTCTGGATTTTTCTAAACAGCTCTGGAAAATTCACCATATAATTACTAGTTGCTACTTGGTTTATATATCACCAAGTTTACAAGTGAAGACAAAACTGTAAAATACAATTAAAAGATTCTTCACATATTTCTTCTTCATTTCTCTATCCAATGCAATTTAGGTTTAGCTGTGAATCTTTGAATACTTCCTTGTTTGCACCAGAATGGAAATGCTGCTTTTTCTTGATTCCTCCAAGAGGCTACCACATTCTAGTTTGTCTCTGTCAACCCATGTGCCTCTGTCAGCTTATGAATTATCACTATCAACTGCTATTGAACTTAGCATCCGTTGAAGCTTTCATCCGTTGAAGCTTTATCCGTTGATGCATTAGCTGTTGAAGCTTTATCCGTTGATGCACTCATCCGTTGATGGATATTATCCGTTGAAGCTTTAGAGACATCCGTTGAAGCTTTGTTTCTCATTCGTTGAAGGCCTTTAATATCAGTTGATACTACTTCACTTATACAAAATTACAAGGCATGAAATATTTACAATTAGCCCTCCTATTTGCATATCCACTAGTAGTCAACATGACTCATAATTTCCCACAACAACTAAGAATTATAACTTAAATACAGAGAGTGAAATGTGCTACAATACTAAACTTATTTCTAAGTAAAGCTACTCCTTCAACGGATAGCCAGAATGATCTTATCCGTTGAGGCTACAAACACAAGATTTCTACTTAAGTGTTTTGTTGAACTTATCATCAAACTAATACACATATTCCTAACACCTTCTCTATATAACATAATAGAATCCCAGCAGAAGGTATACACATTTCTTGGTATTGAGTCACACAACAATGGCTTCTAAGAAATATGACTCTTTCCGAGATTTAAAAAAAGGCAAATACGATTGGAATGTAACTGCAAGAATAATGAATATGTGGAGGGGCTACACTAAGCAAGGAGATCCATTTCAAAGTTTCAACCTATTGCTAATAGATAACAAGGTTAGTACTAATCTTTTTTTAACATTCCAGTTATGCATTTTTACAAATCCACTATCGGTAACAGTTATGAACAGAGAAGTAGGATCCATGCATTTATACCCGTCAATATTGCTTGCAAGATAGAATCCACTTTACAAGTTGGCAACATCTACAACTTTCAAGAATTTTAATGTGAGAGAATAAAAATTAGATGACAAATTCAGGCCTCTGATCAAGGATATTCAAATTGTATTCTCTAATGAAACCAAGATTCTGGATATGGATGAGAATGAAATGTTCATTGAGCAGGGTGTGTTTGATTTCTATGATCTTGGTGAGCTAAATAATCTTTCGAAACAAATAACTTATCTCACGGGCAAGTTATCTCAACTTATATTTTCATATTTTAGATTTTTTATACCACTGTGAAGTTTTTTAAATAACAGTCCGTTCTTAAATTTATCATGTTGTGCAAGACATGCCTGTACTTTAATAAGACTAAAACAATTTGTCAACCCTAAGTAAGTTGTATTGTTATCTTAATTTGTATTTTGTACTTGTAACACTTAAAGTCTGTAAAAATGTCAAAGGAGCAGGCTTGAGTCTTTTTCTATATACAGTGTCAAGCCTAAGAATTCTATCTGGAAGAAGATCAAGAAGATCATGCCTCAGAAGAATTATGAAGAAGCTTAGAGTTGAATAAATCTGTTTTAGGAAAAATATTCTAAGTGAAGATCGCTATAAGTCACAGATTTAGTGTTATAGAGAAGTCATTCGAGAACTCCAGAATGACTTATAGAGAACTCAGAAAAGCTTATAGAGAACTCAGAGATATCGACAAGCCAAATAGAGGGCATGAAGATTGGAGATATCAACAAGTCATTTCTTCACTAGAGAACTCAGAGTTATCGATAAGTCAACATTCATTAGAGAACTCTGAGTTATCGATAAGTCAAATTCCACTAGAGAACTCAGAGATATCGATAAGCCAAAATTCACTAGAGAACTCTGAGTTATCGACAAGTCAAATTTGACTAGAGAACTCTGAGTTATCGATAAGTCAATAAGCCACTAGAGAACTCAGAGATATCGATAAGTCAAAGTGAAGATATGAAGACTAGAGATCTCGACAAACCAAATTCTCTTATAGAGAACTGGAAGATCTCTACAAGTCAAATTAACTATAGAGTACTAGAGATCTCGATGAGCCAATATACTTATCGAGATGTCAAGTACTCTATAGATCAAACTGGAGATCTCGAGGTAAAATCTCAAAGTATAAAATTGCAGATCAGTTCAATATCCAAGATATACAATCAACAAACAATCCAACCAGCTGGATTGACAAGTCTACAAAAAGCAGCTTGAAGGATGTGCAAGATCAATGGTGAAGATTAACTGACAAAGGAAGATCAAGATAATCACAGGATGCTAAAGATATGTTAAGCCAGAAATAGAAGATTCACTTTTCCTAAAATGGAAATCACAAGTGACAGTTTAGTAAAGGTCAATAGCATGTCTTATTGTACACTGTGTAAACTAATAGTTAACTGAGTTATAAAGTTAACACTTGTCTTTTGTCAGTTGTAACAATTTAGATAGAAAATCTTGTCTCTCTCAAAGAGAAGCTAAGCTCTATATCAACAAAGAGCCTAGAAATTATGTAGCAAAACATTCTTAATTTTAATATGAAATTAAGTGAGTTTTGAAGATCTATGTTCTTTATTCTTGCAAGTTTAATTTTTGCATGAACACACTTTCTCTACAAGATTTCATTTACTTTGTTCAACCATAAAATATTCAAGAAAAGCTTTAAAATAGTAAAACACATTCACCCCCCCCCTCTGTGTGGTATTCATTTTTTATCAAGTGGTATCAGAGCAAAATCTGAAAGTAAACAGATTCAAGATCTTGGAAGAATGAATACACAGAAAATCAGTAGCATAAAATTCCTACATTTGACAAAGCTAACTATACTCTTTGGAAAAAGAAAATGTTGCTGTTTATCAAGATGGTCAATCCACTCTACATTCAGATTCTCAAAAATGGACATTTCATTCCTATGGTTAGAGTTGAAGAATCAACTGATGGTGATATGGTCATTCCAGCTCATTATGCTCCAAAAGACCCTTCTGAGTACACTGAGCCTGAAAAAAAAAGTTTCCCTGGATAGTGGATTGCAGCTAATATTGATAGAGTCACTTGACAATATAATGTACAACAACATTGTCAACTGTGACACTGCCAAACAGATCTGGGAAAAGATTGAGATACTTTGTGAGGGAACTGAGGAAGTTAGATCTAATCAAAGAAGGATACTGATTTCACAATATGAGGGTTTCATGGCCAAACCAAAAGAAAGTATAACTGATGTGTTTGAAAGGTTTAACAAGATGATAAATGACTTGCAGCTCCATGAAAAATACTATGAAGCTGAAGAAGTGAACTTAAAGTTCTTGCTTACTCTCTCTGATCACTTGGAACAGAAAATCTCAGCAATCAGGGAAGGGAGAGACTTGAGCAGAATAACACTGAAAGTTCTATAGGGAATTCTTAAAACATATGAACTAGAAATGATTCAAAGGAAATCATTGAGATATGGTCAAGGATATGTAATAGATGGCTCAAGTGCTTTAATTGTCAATGAAAGCCAAACATTTGATGATGAGCCAAGATCTCAAACTCCAGTTGTCTCACCAAGTGAGCAAAGAACAAATGATTCATAGGAACAAGACATTCTTGAATTGGAAGAAGATGAGTTCTACACTCTTGATGAACTGGATGAGCTAGATCAGTCAATGGCCTATTTGGATAGAAAATTCTCCAATATCAGAGTAAAGAAACCAAGATACTTCAAGGGTAAAGGACTGTCTTTCAACAAAGACAGTAGCTGAAAAGGAAAAGGGAAGTACACTTCTGACAGCAAGAGTGGTTATAAAACTGGATCTGTTGACAGATCTAAGATAAGGTGCTTCACATGTAATGAACTGGGCCATTTTTCTACATAATGCAGGAAATCCAAGAAAGCAAAGAAAGACAAAGCTTATCTTGAACTAGAAGCAAAGTATGAAGCACTTCTGAAGAAACAGCAAAGCAAAGCTTATATTGCAAAGGGAAAAAGTTGGGATGACTCTGAAATTGATGAAGATGAAGAATTTGGAAATTATGCACTCATGGCCTTGGAGCAAGGAGAATCATCCTCATCTAAATCACAGGTACCAACTCTTACCACCATTGATTTAAATGTGAGTCAATATAAGGAAACTGTAGAGAAGATGAGCACAGAAATGTTTCACATACATACACGTATGGTTGCTGCTAATAAAAAAGTGAGCAGACTGACAAAGATAAATGAGAAGCTTGAAAGTGAGAAGCAAGAAACTGAATTGTTGTTGGTGGAGCTTGAAGATGTAAAACAAGATAATGCTTATCTCAAGAACAAGCTCAAGTATGCAAATGAAATTGAAGCAGTGCTAAGGGAGAAGCTGGAAAAGAATGAGGTGAAGTTGAAGTCCTTCAGAAATGTATCTGAGTTAGTTGGACAATACCATGAGAAAAACAATCCATGTGCAAATATTGCTATTGGTCTTGACTATGATGCCTTGAACAGCAAGAAGAAAAAGATAGGTGACAAAGGAAAAACAACACTTAATGAAAATGTTCCAGCAATGCTGAAAAAGGTTGTATCACCTATGTTCAAGGCCTGTGAAGTCAACTTCAGTGAAGAACAATTGATTATCAAGCAAGAAATTGCTGATGAGGACAAAGAGAAGAAAACTGCAGAATCAACTCAGTCTTCCAATACTGAAGAGAAGCTCATGGACAAACAAAGTCCCAAGACACCTGTTAAAGAAACCAAAACTGAAGATGCAAGAAAGAAAAAGAAAAATAGAAATGGAAAAATAGGGATAAACAAAAGCAAGAATTTTGCTTATGTTATAGATGCTCCAAGAAAGAAATGTGAAAAATATGGCTCTGTGAATCACATAACTCACCTGTGTAAAAAGGTAGTTAGCAAGCCAATTGAAGGAGCCTGCAAATAAAATGAAGCAAATGCAAATGATCCCTACTCCTTCTGTGACAAGTTTGACTGCATTCCTTGTAACTTGAAAGTGATGAAAAGTTGTCACAAACTGAGAGTAGACCTCAAAGAAACACAAATTGGGTCTACAACAGAAAGGAAAAATGCTCAACAGTCAATGAACTCTATTTTATCTGAAACTGCTCATTCTACTTCTGCTAAATCAGTTAACAAGAAGAAAGTACCCAACACTGCTTGGGTTGCTAAACACACTTAAACTCATTGTGTGCAGGGCAAAGTGAAGAAAGTCATCTGGATCATAGATAGTGGATGTTCCAGGCATATGACAGGTGATAAAGCCCTGCTATCAAAGTTTGAGGAGAAAGCTGGACCTTTGGTGACCTTTGGAGACAACAACAAAGGATTCACAATGGGATATGGCAAAATTGTTTCCGAAAATATTGTCATTGATGATGTAGCACTGGTAGCTGGTCTTGAAGTGAATCTTCTCAGTGTTAGCCAGTTTGCAGACAAAGGCTTTGAAGTTTTATTCAACAAAGAAGAATGCACTTTTATCAGTAAGAAAACTGGTGAAGCTGCTCTGAAAGGAGCAAGGAAAGGAAGCTTGTTTGTTGCAGACTTAAACTCAACAAATAAGGATGGAATTTGTTACTTCTACACCAAGGCAACAGAAGAACAAAGCAAGCGATGTCATAAGAAGCTGTCTCACTTGAATTTCAAGGCAATTAACACCTTGGTCAAAAAGGAGTTAGTAAGAGACATGCCTAAACTGGAGTTTGCTCAAGTTGAAGTCTTTGAAGCTTGTTAGAAAGGGAAAATGAAAATATCAAGTCACAAGTCAAAAACTGTGAACTCTATAAGTGCACCATTGCAGCTTATTCATATGGACTTGTTTGGGCCAATAAATGTCTTATCAATTTCAAGGAACAAATATGCACTTGTGATGGTGGATGATTTCTCAAGATACACTTGGATAGAGTTTATGCACTCTAAGGATGAAACTCCACACATCATAATTGAACACATCAAGAAGATAGAAAAACAGGTTGAAGATCACAATTGTGTAAAAAGATTGAGAAGTGATAATGGAACAAAATTTAGAAATGCAACATTGAGTGAATTCGGCAAAATTAAAGGCATTGTTTAAGAATTCTCAGCTGCTAGAACACCTCAATAAAATAGAGTAGTTGAAAGAAAGAACAGAACATTAGTTAAAGCTGCCAGAACAATGCTGCAAGATGCCAAGTTGCCAACAAGTTTCTGGGAAGAGGCTGTTAACACTGCATGTTACACTCAGAACAGATATCTTATTAACAAGGCACATGGAAAATCACCTTACTCAATCATATCTAAAAGAAAGCCTACTGTAAAGCATCTTCATGTGTTTGGAAGCAAGTGTTACATTTTGAAAGACAACTCTGAATATGTGGGAAAATTTGACTCAAAAGTCTTTAAAGCAATTTTTATGGGATATTTATTGGAAAGAACAGCCTACAAAGTTTATGTGATTGACCAAAAGAAGATTATGGAAAGCACAGATGTGACTTTTGATGATGACAAGTGTCGAGGCTTCGAATGCCTTGAAGATAATGAAGCTGAAGCCCTTGTATTTGAAAACCTCAACATTGATAGTGATTCTGATGGGGAAGATGAAGTTGATGCACAACCGAAGACAAATGAAGAGTCTACTGAACAAGAAAATCATGGAAACAGAAGTTCATCTCAAACACCTGAATTTGATAGCACAAACTCAGGGGGAGAAAGAGAAGAAGGATCTAGCAGTCATACCAACAATGAAAAAAGTGATGAAGGCACAAGTCAACAAACCCATACAAGAAAGTGGGATAGAAGTCACATTAGAGAAGCAATAATTGGTGATCCTACTATTGATGTGAGGACTATAAGTGAAACTGCTAATGAGTGCCTACATGCATATTTTCTGTTTCAAGTAGAGCCTAAGAAAATTGATGAAGCTCTACTGGATCCTGATTGGATATCTGCCATGCAGGAAGAGCTGGATCAGTTTGAAAGAAACAAAGTTTGGAAATTTGTTCCTGCACCAAAGAGTAGAAGCATTATTAGAACAAAATGGGTGTTCAGGAACAAGATGGATGAAAATGGTATAGTTACCAGAAACAAAGCAAGGTTGGTTGCAAAAGGCTACTCACAAGAAGAAGGAATTGATTATGATGAAACTTTTGCTCCAGTTGCAAGACTTGAAGCAATAAGGATTTTTCTAGCATTTGCTGCACACCCAAAATTTAAAGTGTATCAAATGGATGTCAAGAGTGCCTTCCTGAATGGTGAGCTAGAAGAAGAAGTTTATGTGCAACAGCCACCTGGCTTTGAAGCTCCAGAATTTCCAAATTTTGTGTATAAGTTACTCAAAGCTCTATATGGACTAAAACAGGCACCTAGAGCTTGGTATGACACATTGTCAGAATTCCTACTGAAGCATGGTTTTACTAGAGGTACCATAGACAAGACTCTCTTTTACAAGAAACATGGTGAGGATAATCCTAGTTCAGATCTATGTGGATGATATCATCTTTGGTTCTACAAATGAGAAGCTTTTCCAAAGATTCTCTAAGCTTATGCAAAGTGAATATGAAATGAGTATGATGGGGGAACTGAGTTACTTTCTTGGACTTTAAGTCAATCAAAGAAATGATGGGATCTTCATCAGCCAAACTAAATATGTCAAAGATTTATTGAAAAAGTTTGATATAGTTGATTATTCACCTGTATCTACACCTATGTCTACTACAACAAAGTTGGATGAAGATAAAAAGGGCAAGAGTGTAGATATTTCAAGCTATAGAGGGATGATTGGATCATTCCTTTACTTAACTGCAAGCAGACCAGACATCATGTTTGCAACATGTCTATGTGCAAGATTTCAAGCCAATCCAAAAGAATCACATTTGAAGGCTGTAAAGAGGATTTTCAGATATTTAAAGAGAACTCCAAACTTGGGATTATGATATCCTAAGGGAACTGGTTTTGAAGCTATTGGGTACACAGATGCAGATTTTGCTAGATGCAGGGTTGACAGGAAGAGTACTAGTGGAAGCTGTCAATTTCTTGGATAAAGACTTGTATCCTGATATAGCAAGAAACAACAATCTGTATCAACTTCTACAGCTGAGGCTGAGTACATAGTTGCAGGAAGTTGTTGTGCTCAAGTGCTTTGGATTAGAAATCAACTAATGGACTATGGCCTAGTTTTACACAAAATTCTTATCATATGTGACAATACTAGTGCTATATCTATAATAGCTAATCCAGTTAATCATTCTAGAATAAAGCACATTAATGTAAGGTACCATTTTATTAAAGAACATGCTACAAATGGTACCATTGAGCTCATTTTTGTTCCAAAAGAAAAACAATTAGCTGACATTTTTACTAAACCTTTGGATGAAGCAACTTTCACCAGACTTGTAGGTGAAATTGGAATGCTTAATTCTTCATCCTAAGGCAAGAACTCAGCTAATATTTTGTAGCAGATTAATTTCTAGTAAATCAAAATTAATTTGATTTAATTGGAAATTGACTGAAATATGAATTATAAATATTTCAGAAATCTCTGCTAATTTATTTTTCAAAATTCGATATCCAGCTTGGAAATTTTCAAATTCTAAGTAAACTGCTCAGTTGTTGATTTACATTCTTAATATGTGAAATTAACACAAGGCATAATTAAATTGATCAAAATTATATAGAGAACTGAGTTCTCGATAAGTCTAACTGACTTATCGACAAGTCATTTTAAGACTTCTCGAGGGAGTTCTCAACAAGTCAATTTACTGACTTCTCGAAAGACTTCTCAAAAGACTTCTCTAGAATTATATAGGTTAATTAAGACTTATTGATAAGTCCTTGTAGAGTTCTCTAGTAGTGTTAATTCACAGAGTTCTCTACAAGTATAATTCTAGACTTATCAACAACTCAGAACTGGAATAATTTAATTAAATAAATTATTTTGATAAAATACTTTTGGCAAACTTATTCCAATTTTATTTTCAATTTATTCAAATAAAATTTGGAATTAATTCAGTTCACTTTTTTGGACAAACTGGGTATTTATTTGACATCTCGATAAGTCAATTTTTAGTTCTCTATAAGAGTAATTTAAAATGACTTCTCGATATGTTTTTCATTTCTTAAAATGATTTCTCGATAGACAAATTCCAAACGTCTATTTTTGAGTTCTCGACAAGTCATTTGCTTTTACTGTAAATACCCACACTTCTCGATACATATACATACTTACAATCTTCGAGATCTCTAGTGACCTAGCCTTTCAAGCAAAAACCGATTTCTCTCTCGTTTTTACTCCTTTCTCAAAAATTCTTCTTACCCATTCTCACTCACTAAACTACAATGGCACAAAACAATATTAGAGCAACTATCCCAGAGAAAGGAACAAACTATTTAGCTTTTACTGATGCTAACCATGCCCCTGATAGTTTCAAGGGGTTTGTGAAATTTATGTCTGAATCTTACATTGCAGGAGCCTTGACTGTTAATCCAGTGCTGTACCTGGATGTGTTGTATGAGTTTTGGACTACAGTTGTGGTAATGACTGTGATGAATGACAATTATGTATCTATGGTGGTGACTTGCTCAGTTGGAGGACAACAAATTGAGTTTAATGAGCAAGATGTGAACCTAGCTTTGGGTTTACCCACTGCAAATCTGGTGGAGGTGCCAACTCCTGATGAGCTAACTGAGTTTCTGGACTTCATCAACTATGGTGGAAGAATCAACTTGCCAAGCCTGAACAGAACTAATCTAAGGAAGGAGTGATCATTCATCTTTGATTCTGTGGTGAGAGTCTTCACATGCAGGAAGACAGGATATAACAACATTTCAAGTGTGGTGCAAAAGTTGGTGTATTCAATTGCCCACAACAGACACTTGAATGTTGGTCTATTGATCCTCGAAGAATTTACAACCAGGCTAACAATGCCCCTGACAGCTAGAGGTAAGGAAATTTCCTTTCCTAGATTTATTATGTCCACTTTAAATAATAAAGTAGCAGACATACACTTATTGAATGGTATAGATAGTACAAAAATAGGCAATTGTAAGCAAGTGTCCAAAATAATATTTGGTTCACTTACTACAAAGAATAAGGTAAATGTGAGTCTAAGAATCACTCCATTCATGTTGGAGAGGTTTAGGACTTACCCTTATCCTATGCCTGACATGAGATCAAACATATAATCTAGCACAGCTTTAATCCCTGAACCTGTGGAAGCACAAACACAGGAACACCCGCAGGGATCTTCCCAAGCTGCAACCATTCTTTCAAAACCTCTAGAAGCTAGGAAACCAACCACCTCATCTTCTCAAAAGGATGAGGTGAGTAAAAAGAAGAGAAAGGGGGTAACCTTACCAGTTATAGCTGAGAGTGGTGAGGATATAGCAGAAGCTGAGTCACCCTTGGTCAAGAGATCGAAAAGGAGTAAGAAATCTGAGCTGACCACTCAAGTCACCTCTGCATCCTCCCAACAGGATGCAGTTGTAAAAGCACCCAGTATTGAGTCTGCACAGCCTGCACCTGAAGTAATTCAAGTGTATGGTAGGAGAAATAAGGATGGCACACACTGTGAGAGCACATCTCTTGAAGCTTCCTCATCTATTCAAGGGGAGCTGCCAACACTCTTATCTGAGCAACACTCTCTCAAATCTCAAATTGCTTCCTCACCAACTGCACTTGAACTCAATTCTCAAGTGCAAGCTCACTCAAGTGACTTGGCTCAAGAAGCCTTGCTCACCATCCAGACACTACATTTAGATGGTGAGAGGCTACTAGCTGGGGTAGACCTTGATGATACCATCAAAACCATGGGAGATTCATCAGTTTTTACTGAAGACCCCATGGACATTTCTAATGTACCTTCATGTGCAAAACAGTCTTCACAGACTGAAAGGTTTGAGGGTACTACTCCTGAGGGGAAGCTATCTAAATCCTCTCCAATTCAATTGGAGATTCCTCATGTAGGAGCAACTCCCCTCAAAACCCTAGCAGAAATTGCCTTGGCAGTTGAAGCTAGGAGTCCAATTGACAATGATCCTGTCATAGGGGAGGCAAGTATAGCACATTCAAGTGCCAGTGTGCTGCAAGACACACAAGGGTTTGAGACTGGTACACATGGCAGTAACCCAGTCAAATCCCCTCCAATTCAAATGGAGGTTCCCACACCTAGTGAGGAACAACAACTAGCCATAACCATAGAGCAATCTGTGAGTAAAACTGTGACTTCAGTCACAGGTGTTTCTGAACCATCTACCTCACAACCTCAACATCCTCACTTTCTCTCTCAGTGGCTGCAAGAATCAGGCTCTCAACCAACTTTTGTAGATGATCTACTAGTAGAGCAGATTTCTGGACTTGCAAACATCTCACAGCATCTTTTAACTTCCAACATGAGCAATCAAGATTATAAAGCTATCATGCTTACATACAATGAAGAAGTTGAGAAGCAGAAAGAGAAAATTATCAATGATGAAGAGCAAGATGGAAATGTGGATGCATGGCTCTCTGATGACTATGTCTTGGAAATGGATCAAGTCTTGGCCGGATTTAAGGAAGAATACATCACTATTCTGGGCAGCAATGCAAAGGACTTGACTCCACAAGCTGTATATGATGCCATTACAGATGTATACAAAGCTCAACTCAACGTATTTCATCTTTTTGGTAAAGCTCTGGAAGTCAAGCTAACTGGTCATGAAGATAAAATCAGAAAATTGGTAAATGAGAAGATGGATAAGATTATACCCTCTCAAGAACAGATCACTACCAAATTCAAGCACTTTGTTGAGAAAATGTCAAGGATGGATCTTGCTTCTATTGAGAAAGAAGTCAAAAATCTCAAACAATCTTTCATCAATCTCCATACACTTATCCAGCAACAAATCACTCACTCAAATGACACTAAGGTCAAGTTGGACCAACTTTACTAGAGCAGATATGAGCCCTCAGCTTTACTTATGCAAGGCATCAAGCAGGCTGTAGATGAAACATTTGGCACATCTACTAGCTCTTTTCAGCCTAGCTCCATCTCCATAAACCTACAAATTCAATCTTTACAAGGCCAAGTCTCAACACTGCAAGACTCCAACTCTTCTCTCACTGCACAAGTTCAAGCCTTGACATCTCTTGTCAAGAGCCAACAAACAGACATCCAAACCCTGGTGGACTCTCATAAGCATCTTCAAATACAGAATTCTATAGCTTTGGGAGCCATCATGGGCAAACTCAACATACCACTACCTTCTCTACCTGAACAGGTTAGGCCTGAAATCCCTACTCCCCTCCTCATGCCTGCCAACAAGACTAAGGGGGAGATAGAGGATAAGCTGGCACAATCAAGATCATCTCAACAGGTCCAGGGTACTGAAAAGAAATTAAATAAAGAAGTAGATCTAGACATGGAGAGACTTATTAGGGCTGCTGAAGGACCTAGTCTGAGCAGATAATTTGATGAACTACTCAAAGCCCTAAAAGCTTCTCTCAATAACAATCACTTCACATACAAAAAGGCCCTGGACAAGACAATTAATTTCATAAGAGTGATCATGGTCAATCAGGATAACTTTTTGCAAAAGAAGATAGTGATCAATGCAAATGACTCAGGGACAGACAGATGTATGCAGGTGTCCCTCAATTACCTTATCTCAAGGAGGGCATCTGAGTTGGATATCTTCATCAACAAAGTCAAAATTATAACTCATGAAGATACCTTGCTATTAACTGAATGGAGAAATGCTCAAGTGGCTGCTTTTCCTGAAGCATATCTACAGCCAAGCAAGGGTATAACATATATCTGTCCAAACACCAAAAACTTCAAACATTTTCAGATCCCTAAGCAGTGTGTCATGAGCAACAAGAAGCTTATCATGATCCTAAAAACTGGCTTAAAAACCAAGAAGAACAAGAACTTTGATGACATGGAGATGATAAAGCTATTGGGAAGATACTTGAGTGATGCAGAAGCCAACTTGCCCAAAACTCAAATCAACAAGGATGACTTGGATGATGATGAGCAGAAGAAAGATGATCAAAATCCCTCTGGCTCAAATCCAAGTCAATCCAGTAAGCCATCTGGCAGCAAGGGTGGAGAGAAAAGGAAGGAGGATGATAAGAAAGATGAAGAGAAGAAGAGAAGAAGTGAGAGGAGTAAAAAGAATCATGATAGTTCAGAACCACACCAAACCCTAAAAATCCAAACACAACTAGCTCAAACCTCAAATCAACCTATAACATCAACTATCTCAAACATCAAACCACCTCAAACTTTAAAGCCAAAATTTCTGTACAAACAAACAGCCAATTCTTTCCTAAAAATTCCAATCACCACAAGCCAAACAAATCTCAAGAAAATCTCAACCCTACCTTTAACCAAGCCTTCACTAAAAGTCAATCTTAAATCTGTTGAAAGAAAAACTAAGAACGTTAAGTCTTCTGTAAAAGTTGAAGTCACTGAAAGGGACATCTGGAACTGTTCCAAGCAATCTGACTTCCTACCTCTAAATTGGTGCATCTCAGATGAAGATCATTTTCAACAACTTGCTGAGGAAACAGTAAGAGTCTGGGTTGTATCTCTCAGAGAAGTTAGAATTTTCTATAAAGATGGCTCATTCACCTTTCTTGGCAATGATCTAATGGATTCTCTCTCTCCCGCGAAAATTAAGAGAATAATAAGTTTGTTAAAGGACAAGGATACTGCCACAAGGGCATGGAGATCAGTTATAGCTGAGTGGTTGATTGAAAGGGAAGAAATAAGAAAAAGGAATGAAATTGAAGCTGAAGAGAGAAGAAGAAAGTATGATGAAGAAATTGAGATGTTTATAAAAAGATCAGAAAAGCTTAAGGCAAAAGGAATGAGCAGAATTTCTAAGGATGGGAAATTTCTAAACATCAAAGCTGGTGGATTCTCAAGATTTATAATAAATTTGCTAAACAGTGGTTATCCCAAGGTAGCAAGACAAAAACTTGTAGAAGCTCTAAGTGGAACACCTATTATAGAAGAACTGGAAATTCTTGATCACTTGAAGGATGTTCTTAGGGAAGAAGCAGATACAAAAATTGTCTTTACCTGATACTTGTAACCACTGAACTCTATAAATCTTATGATGTACAAAAGTTGTAATTCTATCAAGCTTTGTGTATTAATTTTATTTTCCATTATTTTAAACTTGGGGTTAGTCTTGTTAACAGGCATGAATTTGTGTTAAGCAATCTTCTCATAAATTGGGGGAGATTGTTTTGCAAGACATGCCTGTACTTTAACAAGACTAAGACAATTTGTCAACCCTAAGTGAGTTATATTGTTATCTTAATTTGTATTTTGTACTTGTAACACTTAAAGTCTGTAAAAATGTCAAAGGAGCAGACTCGAGTCTTTTCTATAAACAGTGTCAACCCTAAGAATTCTATCTGGAAGAAGATCAAGAAGATCATGCCTCAGAAGAATTATGAAGAAGCTTGGAGTTAAATAAATGTGTTTTAGGAAAAATATTTTAAGTAAAGATCTCTACAAGTCACATATTTAATGTTATAGAGAAGTCATTCGTGAACTCCAGAATGACTTATAGAGAACTCAGGAAATCTTATAGAGAACTCAGAGATATCGACAAGCCAGATTGAGGACATGAAAATGGGAGATATCAACAATTCATTTCTTCACTATAGAACTCAGAGTTATCGACAAGTCAACATTCATTAAAGAACTCTGATTTATCGATAAGTCAAATTCCACTAGAGAACTCAGAGATATCGATAAGCCAAAATTCACTAGAGAACTCTGAGTTATCGATAAGTCAAATTTGACTAGAGAACTCTGAGTTATCGATAAGTCAATAAGCCACAAGAGAACTCAGAGATATCGATAAGTCAAAGTGAAGATATGAAGACTAGAGATCTCGACAAGCCAAATTCTTATATAGAGAACTGGAAGATCTCTACAAGTCAAATTAACTATAGAGTACTAGAGATCTCGATAAGCCAATGTACTATCGAGATGTCAAGTACTCTATAGATCAAACTGGAGATCTCGAGGTAAAATCCCAAAGTAAAAAATTGCAAATCAGCTCAATATCCAAGATATACAATCAACAAACAATCCAACCAGCTGGATTGATAAGTCTACAAAAAGCAGCTTGAAGGATGTGCAAGATCAATGGTGAAGATTAACTGACAAAGGAAGATCAAGATAATCATAGGATGCTAAAGATATGTTAAGCCAGAAATAGAAGATTCACTTTTTTCTAAAATGGAAATGACAAGTAATAGTTTATTAAAGGTCAATAGCATGTCTTATAGTACACTTTGTAAACTAGTAGTTAACTGAGTTATAAAGTTAACACTGGTCTTTTGTCAGTTGTAACAATTTAGATAGAAAATATTGTAACTCTCTCAAGGAGAAGCTAAGCTCTTTATCAACAAAGAGCCTAGAAATTTTGTAGCATAACATTCTTAATTTTAATATAAAATTAAGTGAGTTTTGAAGATCTGTGTTCTTTATTCTTGCAAGTTTAATTTTTGCATGAACACACTTTCTCTACAAGATTTAATTTACTTTGTACAACCATAAAATATTCAAGAAAAGCATAAAAACAGTCAAACACATTCACCCCCTTGTGTGTTATTCATTTCCTAACATATCATGTTAAATATGTAGACATGATTGGTGTCATCAAAAGCCCAGTACCTACTCTCTCCAGGTTCACAAACAAATTGAACCATGAGCATCGACAAATAAATTTTTTCATAACTGATGGCAGGTTTGCATTTAACATGTTGATTATTTAATATATCTCTATTTATATTCCAGTATCTATGTTTTTACCTTTGAATGTATTAACCTTATAGGACCTCTATGAAAGTGACCTTTTGGGATGCATTTGCAGAGCTTTTTGGTGAAGCTCTAAAAGAAGAATATGAATATCCTTTGATCATTATTATTGGTAGTGCCAGAATATAGGAGTGGAACAGTATGTAAAAAGAATCTCCCAGAACATCTTTAATAGATTATAATTTATGTGATTTGGTATATTTTACTTTTTTCCAGATAAAGATGAAGTATCACATGTTAGAACAACTACCTTCTATCTTAACTACAATCACCACAGTGTTGGTTAGCTTTGAAAAATGTAGGCCTTTATCAGACTTTTGTTTAAGCATATTATTATACTCTAAGTTATTTATTATCTAACTAATTTAAGTATATTAATAGGCTGAAGGGAGATATTTTTGGTGATTGTGAACTTACAAGAAGAAGATCCAATAATATCAAATACTTTACCGTGGAAGAAATGAAGAATCTGGGTGAAGATGACATTGGGGTATTGTCAATTTTTTAATTTTTTGGATAAATGTCCTCCCATTTTACACTAATTTTTTTAACCATAACTTTGTTCGTAGAATAAAGTGATGTGTTTTCTGAAAATTGATCAAGTGCCCATCATGGAAACATGGTTTCACTATATATGCACTTCATGCTACAAGGAATGTAAACTTGTTGGCAAACAATGCCACTGCATGTTTTGTAAGAGGATTGTGCCACATCCTGAGAAATGGTATAACATTTGATAATAGAATCATATATTATTGTTATTACAAATTATGATGTGTAATCAGTTACCTAAAATGATGCATGTATGATTTATGGATATTGGCATCGAATAGCACTGGACAGATTGATATGATTTTGGAAAATTATCCAGTAATCAAGTGTATCTGCAAGTCTGTTGAAATTTTTTGATGAGGTACGAATTTGAATCCTGTATTATATTAATATGATATTCTATGTACATTAATTTGTCTTAACCTTACCTATAAACAGGGGCCTGAAGTCATGTTTCCAGCTGTTCTTAAGACCCTTGAGAATAAGGAGTACACAATGAAGATTTTGATACGCGGAGAAAATATGAAGGAAAGATCAAAGCTCTATATTGTTAAAGATATCATGGAAGGTCTGTACAATGATGAGGGTGACAGTGATAATGAACATACCAACATTAAACCTGTGCAAGAATCTTATGCAAAAGTAAGCATCAATATTATCATATATATAGGTAATAATAATATTCAATTTTATTTTCAGTATCCTCCAGTGATTCTAATTTATGTCATTGGTTTACAGGCTTCGTCGTCAACTTATCATCTGGACTCCATGTCAGAAAACAACTAGATTATGATATTAAATCTCTTGCTGAATAAAATGTTAGTTGAACGCTGTTATGTAATGCATATTTTTCAATATGATTATTACTAAATGTCTATCTATCATGATGGTACTTTAATTTTCCTTTGAATGCCAGAAGTAATATTTAAGATCAATTGTAATATGATTACATGCTTCCAATTTTGGAATGTCTCTTATGTTACAAAGATCTTTGATTCTGTTTATTTGACATAGTTTTTATGATATCATTAGTAAGTGTAATGGTGATTGTATAAAGTATGATATTTTATATGTGTAGTATGTGTCATACGTAGATATATATGTACAATAACTTGAAATTACAACAGAATGAATTATACGAATATTTTTATTCTTAATGAATCAATACGTTATCCATGGAATTACTCCAATTACAGCACAAAGATGCAAGGAGTTTGAAATAGAAATATGAAGTTCATAGGATTGTGTTTGTAATTATCCAATTTAAAGTGAATCATAAGATCAATAGCATATAATAGATTAGTTAATTGTGTGTCTTTCTTTATAGAAAATGAACCTCATATATTTGGCACAACCAAACTGAACAGCAATCACATGTTTAATCTTTAACCCATATTTCTCCACAAAGTAGCGAGGCACTATCCATAAATTTATCAAGAACAAGGTAATTGAAATGACCAGTATAAAATGGCTCTTACGAAGCATGATAAATTTAATAATATAGGCATAATACCATTTCTCCCATTTCAATTGCAATCATGTTCTATAATTTGTAGAATTGACATATCTGGTTCGTGTTTGCGTCTTTTGCATTTGACAAACCAAAGGAAAAAGCAGTGTTCATTTGTCAAGAACAAGGTAATATGAAGTACAAACCCGACAGTACTTACTTCATGCATTCCCAAGAAACATTTCTGGTGGGAAAAATTACTACTCTGAATGTGGGGTTGTCCAACTTCTTGGATAGTACTACAGTATTATCGACAGAGATTATGCAGCCTTTGTCAAATTATGACCACCCTTTCCCAAAATAAAGATCACCATGGCCCATCTATGCATATGAACCCCCAAAAAGATGAACTTGGATAACTGAGTCAAAAGTAGTTTATTTGTTGCTCTATTGGACATAACCTACAACATGCAATAAGCTTTAACAATAAGCAGGAAATTCTATGTTAAACTAAATATATATTTTTATAAATACTTTTGTGTGAGCCTTCTATCAAATGGTTGTCATCCACATAGAACTTGCAGATTTGATAACTGTTATAATATGCATTATGTCGATTACATTCTAAATATTCGATTCATCGAAACACAATATGTATAAAATGATCACTACTAGCATTTGTGTAGTTCACTTTATACTTGATTGAACATTGTATTCGTTATTATAATCAATCGGAACACAATATGGATTAAAGATTTGTAATCCAAAATTTGCCCCCCCCATGTAAAGTAGGACACATAGTTGATATTGGTTAATATTGTGCAATTGTAAGAAACGCTATTACAATCCATTAGTGTGAAAATATAAAGTATTATATGAAGTGAATGTCCATGAATAATGTAAAAGGAAGGCATAAGACATATCTTACTATTGAAATTGTGATTACTTGATATCCATTGAGAAGTATAGTCCTATTATTTTAAATAATATTGTTAAAGTTTTAAAATTTTATCAATTATTTATTTTTTTATTTTTGAGTTTTTTATTTAATTTATTTTGATCCAATTGACATTTACATATAAAAATATATGTAAAACAAATTTGGAATAAATATATCCATAAATATAGCGTAAATTAACATTTGGTATATTTGAATGAAAGTTGTGCATCCCATTCTGTATAATATACACATGCAGAATACATCAGTAAAAGTACACATGTGACATTAATGAGATACTCCGCATATAAATATCATATTAAGCAATTTTATCTTAAATTTATCGTTTAATCATTATTAACAATTTATATAACATTTCATAAATTAACTAAATCAAAAAAAAATTATTACACATAAAAATATTAAAATTTTGCACTTCATTCACGAAAAATACATTCATTGCAATAATTAACTTACTAAATATTTTTGATACACAATAATTTTCCGAATTAGTATATTCTTCCCACAAATGTTCAATTAATGCGTCTCTAAGTGAAATATGTGCCTCTTTAATTTTTATTTTTCTAAAGCGGTCCACGAATTCTTGGAATTGAGTATTTTCATCGATTGGAATAGTATCAACTTCTGGATCCGGCACTTCTGACTCTTCAATGTACTTCTATTTAAATTTTAATAAAATTATGTTTTCTCATTAATTTAAATTTTGGTTTTAAAATAAATTTTGTTAACTATTATTTATATTCTTTAATTCTTTATATAATAAAAAATTCAAAAATTAATTTAAAATCTCATAAACCACAAATAAGAAAACCATTATTTTATCTGAAACCAAGTGATCCAAATTTTGATCAGTGAACAGTAATGATCCAAATTTGGAGAGGTACTGTTCACTGATCCAAATTTGGGGTAATCTGCCCCAAATTTGGGTTATTGGATTTGTCGTTAGACATCAATAAGGATAAAAGTGAAAAATTGTTGATCATCTATGCATATTCGTAGTTACAGTTGCAGAGATTAAACAACTTGCAGAAATGATCTCTTAAATATTATTAACAGTTTATTATGATTTTATGCATTCATAAGGATTTGCTTATCATCTTGAATCGATGTCCGTGAACAAGTAAACGCGAAGTCCAACAGTTGTGATCCAAAAAATCAAAATTGGATCACCAATTAATCCAAATATTGATCCAAATTTCTGAGCAACTCTAATAGTGTGATCCAAATATTTGATTCAATTGACAATTACATATAATAATATATGTAAAACAAATTTGGAATAAACATATCTATAAACATAGCGTATATTAACATTTGGTATACTTGAATGAAAGTTGTGCATCCCAATCTGTATAATATACACATGCAGAATACATCACTAAAAGTACACATGTGACATTAATGAGATATTCCGCATATAATATCAAATTAAGCAATTTTATCTTAAATTTTATTGTTTAATCATGATTAACAATTTATTTAACATTTCATAAATTAACAAAATCAAAAAACAATTATTAGACATAAAAATATTAAAATTTTGCACTTCATTCACGAAAAATACATTCATTGCAATAATTAACATACAAATTTTTTTAAAACACAATAATTTCCCGAATTAGTATATTCTTCCCACAATTGCTCAATTAATGTGCATAATGTGCCTCTTAAATTTTTATTTATCTAGAATCTTGGAATCGATTATTTTCATCGATCGAAATAGTCTCAACTTCTGGATCCGGCACTTATGACTCTTCAATGTACTTCTATTTAAATTTTAATAAAATTATGTTTTCTCATTAATTTAAGTTTTATTTTTAAAAATAGATTTTTTTAACTATTAATTATATTCTCTAATTAATTATATAATAAAAAAATCAAAAACTTATTTAAATTTTCATAAACTACAAATAACAAAACCATTATTTTATATCAAACCAAGTGATCCAAATTTGGATCAGTTAAGATAATATTTTTTTCGTCATACATTAGTAGTCTCTGAAAAGTTTACGAAATTGCGGAAGTTAAGGCACTACTATTATTATCACAATATTAATATTTTACTTGATGTTTAATTCAACGCTAATTCGGATTAAATACCTTATAACTAAAGAACAAGATGCATGGCAATGTTAAAAAAAAGTCTACAAATGAATTGCTTAAAACAAGCAAAAATAACCTTAAATTATCCAGCAATGCCTCATCACAAATTTTGATTGCATAAGTGAGCCATTCATCAGTACATACCACTACTAAATCACAAATAACGCACTAATTAAGATCTAAGACTTCGAATCAATATTCACCCAAGTACACAAACAACAATTCAGTATGTGCACCTAATTCATTATCAGCAATGAATTCATCCCATCCAATTCCAAAACGGCACTGACGTGCTACTCGCAATGCTTGCACTACCCACTGTCTCCCACCCAACACTAATGTTGTGTTGGTTCTTCTATCTTAGTTAGAATATATAGGCCTTAAATCGGTCGCAATGTACTACAATATAACAAGAGATACATAACTGTAAATAGATATAGATAACAGAAAATGTCAACATGACAATCCTTAAGTATTAATAAACTTACAGCGCCTTGACATTTATTGTCAAGATGAGAATCTTTAAGTACAACAACGAAAGAAGCTGGTTCTTCATCAAGAATTTGGTCTTCATTAACCATCTGTTGTTGTTCTTCATCTACAAATTACAGAGCATATTGGATATATTTCAGTAGGTTTGACAGAGGTGGATAACACTAATTTTATAAACAAGATTATTACAAACCTTAATTGCTTTCCTCTAAAGAAGAGGAAATATCAATCAGTTCAATGTCTGAGTCGTTTTCTACAGAAAAGTGAATAAAATACATTAAAAAAAAGTTCATTTGGAATATTACAAACAAAAATGGTTCCAATAATGTATAGAACTGCAAATTCAATCTTTACTATTATATGTTAGATTTCATGCAAATTGGAAATATAGGAAATATAGTACCTGAGGAAGAGTTCAACTCTGATGCAGAGCTGCCCTCATCTAACCAGAAGAATAAATATATGAGTAACAATATTATGTAAGTTGTCCAAATTAGGTATCTTTCTACTTGAAAAGAAGGAAATGCACAATTAAGGTACCTTCTTCTTCAATTTGTACATTAGCCGAGGAAGAGTCCTCCTTGTCATCGTCGTCATCCGCCCAAAAGAATAAATCTAACAATTTCAGTATTATGTCAGTTATCAAAATGATGATGCTTTCTACTACAAACAAAAGAAATATATTCATTTAAAGTGACACTAACAATACATAAATTTATAGCTTCTGATTCAGGTTCTAGCACTAGATAAATTACAGAGCATATGGACTAAGTTTCAGTATATTTGACAGAGGTGGACAACAGTGATTTCATAACCAATATATGTTACACACCTTCATTGGTTTCCTCTGAAGAAGCGGCAATATCAATCAGTTGAATGTTTGACTCGTTTTCTAAAGAAAAGTTAAAAGAATGCAATGAAGGTGTATAAAGTTCAGTTTAAATATTAATAAAAATAATGGTTGTAATAATGTATATAACTGCAAATGCAATATTTACTATTACATATTATAATTCATGCAAATTTAAAATTCTGCATTACCTGAGGATGAGTTAGACTCGGTTTCATCATTGCCATAATCTTACCGGAAGAACAAATATATATATGAGTCCCAATATAATGTAAGTTGTCTACATTAAGGTAGTTTCTACTTAAAATAAAAGAAGGGAACAATTAAGGTACCTTCTACTTCAATTAGTCCATTAGCTGGGGAAGAAATAAACTCCTCTTTGTCATCATCATCATCTTCAAAGAAGAAGAAAGGTAACTTAATCATTTTTATCAAAGTTATCTAAATGATGGTGCTTTGTACTACAAATAAAAGAAATACCTTCAATTAAAGTGTCACTAACACTAGATAAGAAAATCGCTTGTGATCCAGGTTCTGGTAGTACAAAATCATCAAGGCATAAATAATCGTCATCGTCACGGAAATGAGTCCCACACTGAGAGTGCCAACTCAAACTTGCAGCTTCCAATATAAGTGAATACCAACATGTGATTACATAAAATCCTATACTTCTGCATGAACCGCTTTAGACCAAATATATTATGTGTTGCTGAACAGAATCTAAAGTTCATTACTTTCCCACCACTAAGATGAACCTCTACAATACCACGAGTCATGTTATGTCCAAATTTTTGCATAAAAAAAGAGGCACTTCCTGTAAAATTTAAATTATTTAGCAAAACTCACTAAATATTTTAGGTAAGCCATCACATAAGTACAATAATATGTATCAAAGACCAGGCTAGCATTTTCTATTGTACTCCTGTGCTTCACTTTAATAAATTTGGGAGGAATACTTGATGCAGCATATACAGTACACATTAAAATGAAAATGTGAAACATTTCTTAAAAAATGCCAACTGATCAGGTAACGAAGCAACACACAAATTGTTCGAGAAAAGTACTACTCTAAATGAATTGCTAGAAAGCTACTTCGAAATCACCAACTGATCTCCTTCATGAATATTGTAATTACGAACAAACTGAGTCCATCCTTTGTCAAAAAAAAACCCTCACCATTGACCCATTTCAGTTTAATGGTCCAGTTGAATTTACCGAATCCAATTTTAATAAACTGCACAGAATCATTCAACCTCAAAGAAGAACATGCTTGCGATGACAGAACCTACAAAAGAAAAAAAACTAACTTAAACATTGCAAAAAGATATTACCCAAAATTGCTCTTAGTCAGATATACCTTTAGGCCAGATGCTTCTATCAAATGGTTTGGCTCGATACATACAATGTGGATACCAACAAAATAGTAGTAGGCGTTATAGCGGTAACACTCAAACAATTTTGCAACTTCTAAATCACTAAATTGAAAATTTCCAGTATTCGCTTCCAAATTCTCAACATTACCTAATTGGACATTGTGGTCTAAAGTATAATCAATTGGAACACAATATGGATTAAAGATGTCTACATTAAAGTTTCCAACACTTATATACTCCATTATGACAATGTGATATGGTTTAATATTATGAAAGGACATCATATCATCCAAACCCTCAATATACTCATGGTTTTCAGAGATACGACCAGCCCATATTGCATTTGATGGCACATGTAGATTGACTTTCTTTGATAATTTTGATCCATATTTCAGATGGAAAAAAGCGGTAATTTCTACAATGAACAATACAGACCAAAATATTGATCAAATGATTGACAATAACTTAATTTCATATAGTGAAAAATGCATATCAGTGAACAAAGTTTATAAAAAGGGCTTTCAAGATATCGAAATTGGAAAAAGAGAATAGAGCGAATATTACGAATCGGCCTTTTTTGTACGAACAACCATAATTACGGCATATGAAGTTAATCTTATTGTCTTCAGAATCCATGTCACTATCAAAGAAGAAGGTACACATAAAAAACATAGATTATTAACATGCAATTGAGAGTCGCATTGTAAGTAAAAATGAATTGCAGAGCACGGATGTATTACCTGAATCGTGAAAACCCTATTTCCCCAAACAGAAGCAGAAGTTGAACATTTTCACTTTGATTCTGACTGAATATGTATTGATGAAAAGGAAGTTTGCAGGAGGTATACTAATATTCAGTCATTAAAAACCACCCCACATACTCTAATTAACTGTTTAATAAAGTCAAACTATGTGATTTTATTTACATTTTTAAAAAAATTAAAATATAACTATTTTTACTCAAAAAAATGTTGGGGCAAATTTTAAGAAATTTTAATTTTTTTTATTAATATATTGAAAAATTAAATTTAATAAAAATATAAATATCAAGTATTTTTTTATAAGAACATTTGATATTATTATTTGTTCATATAAAAGCTTTTTGGATGGTTGTTTAAAAATTCTTATTCTCCCGGAAATTAACATTTGTCTGTAATTTATTTAATATGTTCCCATGAAAACTAATTGTGAATATGTGCAACTATTTATTCAGCACTATTTTCTATCAAAATAAATTACATTTCTCTTCTTTCACATGAAATTTCAAGTTCAAACACATTATCTATTAAATCAAATCGTGTGCAACTTCTAAATAAATTAATGCATAAATCAATATTTTGTTCAAAATATTTATTTTACCAAAATCATGTTTTCCATTAACTAACATCAATTAAATTACTTTTATAATTATGAAAAAAGGTTATTTACTTAAAAAAAATATAATACCACAAAAAAAATTTATAACAAAAAAACAAGCGTAGCGGGCAAAAATACTAATATTAATAAGAAGCCAAGTAAAATAGTGTTGCTCCTGGTTCACGAACCAAACAAAGGCGTTGAGTTAAATTAAGTGGATGAAGACAATGTTTAACTTTGTTCGATTTAAAAAAAATAAAACTTGTTCTAAAATTAACAAAAAAAGACAGCATAAAATAAATTGCAATTGCGAAATAAATGTGGAGGACGTTAATGAAACAGAAAGGGAGTCCGTTATGTGTATACTACGTGACACGACGCGCATAGAATGAAGGCCAAGTAAAGTAAACGTGCGTACTTGTGTAGTATATATTAGGGGAGGGGGGGGGGCAGTAGTAGTTACCTGCGAGATTAACGGTATCGAGATTGGAGACCAACCAGACATAAATTAAACACGCACAGAGAGAGAGAGAGAGAGAGGTGGGTTCACGTAGTTGTTATTTTTGTTTGGTCCTGTAAATAATTTCTTGTTTTGTGTCCGCCAGATCGGAAACAACAGCACCAGCTGAAGGAGCTTACCGTAAGAACGCCCCCCCCCTTTTCATTTCTTATCTTTCTTCATCTGTGTTTGTTTTTACATCCCTTCTTCTTCTTCTTTTTTTCTGTGCAATATTCATTTTTTTTGTGTTTTTTACATCTTTGCTCATGTTTTCAGGTGGGGTTTTGATTTTCTTGTTGTATTTTCAAAAGTTGTTATTTTTATTAGGCTGTGCTGAGCAAAAATGGGTTCTTTTGCGTTATTAAGTTGTTATGAACGAGGGGTGATTTTGTATCTATGATTTGGGTTTAAGCATGCATTTTTAATTAGGGATTTCTTGTTCTTGCTGCTTTGTTTAATCCATATGCCTCATACTATTTTTATTATGTCCATTTATAATTATAATAATTGTAACATGTATATTCCTTAAGAATGACACCAATTCCTGATATTCCGTTTGATATGTCATTAGATGCTGTTTAATATTATTTTTATTTATTTATTTGTAACCAGACATTCAAAATTGGAGGCTGGCTGTGATTTAGACTGATCTGTTTCATAGATGGACTTGATATATCATTGTTACATAATTTACCCAAGTTGATCCGAGTTCTCTGTCAACTCAATACAAACTCAGCTTGTTATGGCAAGCTCGTTATCGGTGATGTGTTTAAATTAAATTTAATTGCTGAAATTTGAAAATTAAAATTGTAGTCATCGTGAATAAGTTCAAACCGTATTCAACCTCTAGCACAATTTTAAGTTAAACTCGAACTTCTAAATTAATACTTGGCTCGGTTTGAATTATAGCCTTACGCTCATAGTTAATCTTATGCTTTATTTGAAACATGACTTTGGCACCTTGGGATGGAAATTTTTTAAAAAAGTAGTTCAGCTATGGGTTTTCTTCATCCTGTAGATGTTTAGAGATTTAAGAGTTTATGATTTACCTACCTGTCACAGCGTGCAAACTTGGTACAATCAAGTACCTATTCCTTAGTCACCAATGTTGTGGAATTCTTGACATGCTTCTTCTAGGAAAAGATGAACCTGATATAATAATTTGGCTAAAGAATTGCAATACCTTGTTTTTTTCAGGCAGGGTGATGGGTAGAGACACTACAGGTATCCGTGTTGATAAAAAGCTCAATGGTCACACTGTCAAGTCAAATGGTGTCTCGCATGATGCAACTTCCCATATTAAAGGTGAAAATGGGGAAGCTGAGAACACTGTGGTAGAGAATCACACTGTTGAAGATTCACTTGATGAAGAATGTCAAGAGGAGAAGCAAGATGTCTTAAGTGTCAAAATCATAAACTGTGAGGTTGGTACTCCGGATGAGAAATCCCAGAAACCTGAAATCCAGAAGTCAAGTGAAAAGACTCTAATCTCGCCAGTTAAACCTGCCACAGGCTCTTCAGGTGCTGATTTTTTCCGAGCGGACTCCAAAGTTTCTCAATCATCCAGTGCTAAGACTGAGAAACAGGCCTCAATTTCAACTGCTGATTCTGATGCCAATATTTCACCAAGCATAAAAGATTTTCATTTCCCCGAGGATCCAGAAAATTTAGAGGTCTGTCATATAAGTCATGTTTTAATAAGTTTGGTTAAGCTTGAAATTATTTATTATTTTTCTAGTGGCCGAGTTTTATTTGTTGTTGCTGACTAGGTTTCTGATTACTAACCTGATAGATGTAAACAAATATGATTTTGCAGAGCATATCGAGACTGATGCATGAAAGTGAATCACAAATTGATCAATGCACTTGAACTAGAAATCTAGGGAATAGTAATTTAACCTAGGAACTTGATCTCAATATAGTAGAATGATGTCTACCATAATAACTATGGTAAACTGAGAAATTTTTGAATAGTGATTAGAGTTTTGAAATAAAAAGCCAGACACTATTGCACTAAGTTTATATTATTCGACTATATAGATGTGTTTCTGACCATGGGATTATTATTTTTTCATTAGCGGCCTTCTCGTTCAACTGCAAAGAAGCTACAACAACCCTATAATAAAAAATTTCACGATGATGAAGATAATTGGTCGATGGCTTCCTCGTATCCTTTGTACTTGTTTTATCTCGTTGGATTCCTTTCCCTCTCAAAATTTTTATAAAGTTTGTGTCTTTTAAATATCCTTGTTTTGAAAGTTAATGTATCCTTAGCGAAGCATAGTGCTGCAGCTTCTGTTCAGACAGTCAGATCGGTTACAGTTCCTGTAGCCCCCTCATTTTCATCTGCTGAACGTGCCGCAAAACGCAAAGAGGTAATTACATTTTACTCTTCTATAAATTTTGTTTCAGACCATGTCTTCTGTTCTGTTGGTTTAGTGTGCAGGGCATTTTTTCCTCCTTAATTACCAACTCACTCTTTCCTTTTTAGTTCTACAAAAAGTTGGAGGAAAAACACAAAGCTCTGGAAGCAGAAAAAAAGGAATATGAAGCAAGAATGAAGGTAAATTTCTACCAATTGAATGATATCACATATTGATGAAATCATGCTAAGGATTTGCAACCTATCCTAACTTGTTTCCTCATTCGAAATGGTCAAATAGGAGGAGCAAGCAGCAGCTATTAAGCAGCTCCGACAAAACATGGTTGTTAAAGCAAAACCAGTTCCTAGCTTTTATCGTGAAGGTCCGCCACCGAAGGTTGAGCTTAAGAAGGTACTTTTTTCAGGCAACTCCTTGGGTTTGAGTTTCTTGTATTCATAAACAAATTGAGCTGATAGTCACATCTTAAATGCAAATATTCTTACTTCAGTCATGCCCCTTGACAGTCCTCTAAAATGACATGCAGCACATTTGCAAGTGGCAAACTGGCACAATATGATATGACAGATAAACATTATATACTTTAGTAATTTATGTAGCATATTAAAATTTAAAAAGTATAATTACTATCATTTCTATACACATTCGGTACACACTTTTAAAAAAGTTGCAATACGGATCTCTCACCTAGTGTTTCCTGTGCACCTAAATATGGGTTTGGAAGGGTATTTTTTAGTTTCTCTTGGTGTACATATGAAAGTATAGATGGTTGTTTTTTGCGGTGGAGTTGATTTAATTGCATTAAGGTCTATCATCCAGTTTTATGTGTATATACTACAAAATAATGAGTTACTAATGAATTAGTATAAGAGTTGTGTGTAATACAAGGGAAGGCAGAATTCAAAGAAATAAAAAATATAGATTGCGTGTATTCCTTAAAAATTTATGCATTTCTCTGTCCTTTATATAAATATACACATACTTGATACGAAGTGCAAATTGTTTGTGTTGCATATAAAGAGAGGAATACGAGGCAGGGACGTTACACACACTTACACCTGACACCGTGCCTCAGCACCCTTCAAAGGAAATAAAATTGTGCTATTCGGGATAATATGTTTACAATATTATCATATAACTTCTAAATTTTCATAATTCGTTAATTTTACAATATGTTTTTGATGGAATGGAATTCTTATGACTTAAATAATAAGCTTTGAGACAGTTTGAGTATAAAAACAACAAAATTCATTGAATATGAAAGCTTCATATTGTTTATGCTTAATTGAAGAAGCTTGTAGCTAGCTCTGATTTTACAAATTTACCAATTTAGCTTCTGTATAGCCACACCTTTCCTTCACTTAGGTAACTAAGTTATATTAGCTTATTACTGTTTTCATGTCATACCTGAACCACTATGATTTCTCTCACACGTTGAGATTAACTATTTAGTTTGTTTGATACCAGTTACCAGTGACACGTCCGAAATCACCAAACTTAACCCGGAGAAAGAGCTGCGGAGATGCTGTTAAGTCATCAGTGGAAAAAGGATCATGTCCCCGTGGAATTCGACACAGCCTTGGCACTATCAGAGAAGGTAATAATACTGCCAACAACATTAGAAACAAAAATCAGATTAATGGGCGTATTGGAAATGGCAATTGCAAACCCAAGGATCGGGTTAAACAGGAAACTGAGAAACAGAAAGCATCACCAAGGAAAATAACTGCTGAAAGGACTTCTGACATCTCTGTTGAGTCGTAAAGTTTTTAATATTTTCGAAATTTTAAAAGGGAAAAGGTTGTCAACTCTAGAAGTGGTTCTTGTCCTGTTATTGCAATATTCTTAGGTGTATATTTTAATGCGGATTTGTAGTGATACATATTATATAAAATATAAGATATAATATTCTAAAGAAAGTTATGTGCTTCCTGGCTTTGGCTTTATTATAGCTGTGAAACATAGAAGATTATTACCAAATTATCAAATCGTAGCTGCATCTTCAGAGATTATTATTCCGTAATCAAATTGTAGTTGCATCTTAATTTTTTAAGAGATGATTATTTCGCTATCAAATTGTAGTTGCATCTTCAGAGATTATTATTCCTTTATCAAATTGTAGCTGTATCATTAGAGAGTATTTATGCTTGTATCTATGTATTTATTCATATCACACTATTAGTTGTTTCTTGAAACATACGAGTATGTTAGGAGAAAACTTCATTCAACCAAGAAGTGCAAGCCGATAAGTAATAAATTTGTCATAAATATATATATAAAAAAAATTGTTTCACCTTAAATAATTTTCACATTTTATAGAAAGCACATTATTTCAATTATATGAAAATAAGGCACACTCATGTTTCACGTCTCTTTCTTATTTATATAATCACATAATTCTTAAGATAGAAAAAAGATGTACTAGTGTATCTAACGTAAAAAAAAGCAATAAAACTTTATACAATATGTTATTTGTTTAAACAAGCTTCAACATTTCCAAACACCCCTCCCAAATATAAGAAAATGTTTAAATGTCAAATCCTCTGCCCTCTGTAACTTACCTATCACCAACCCGTGATTTGAATTATTATTTTAATAATAATATAATTTTTTTTTTTGGCATCACTGGCACTCATTCTCCAATATAAATTGTGTGGACTACTCCACAGCCAACATTCACCACCTTTCTCTCCTTACCATATGATCCCCCCTTGATTCTAATTGCAAAACTCAAACAATGCAGCAGATCATTCCTAGACTTCTCCTCTGCTTCATCACTCTTTGCTTTCTTACTTCTCCTATACAATCAAGTCCTTCTTCTGGTTTTAGCGTCGACTTAATTCACCGTGATTCTCAGCTTTCACCATATCATAATGCATCAAAAACTTATTATGACAATCTTCGTGACTCAATTCACCTCGATATGGCTAGATATTCTCGCATATTTAAACAAAAACTTGCTTCATCTCCATCAACAATACAATCTCCCTTGACATGGGACAATGGAGGATACCTCATGAAAATCTCTGTCGGGACGCCACCAGTAGACCTCCTAGCAGCTGCTGATACCGGCAGTGATCTCACATGGATACAATGCAAGCCATGCATTCAGTGTTACAAACAAGTAAATCCTTTATTCGACCCCAAAAGTTCCTCCACTTACAAAATCCAACCGTGCCAATCAAAAGTTTGTCAACAGCAACTTTCTTGTGGTGATAAAAACCATTGCCACTATCAAGTTTTATACGGAGAGGGATCGTTTAGTAAAGGTGATATTTCGTTGGAGTCATTTACATTCGGAACAACCTCAGGCAAGTCGGTCGTTGTCCCCAAAATTTCTTTTGGTTGCGGACACGAAAACGGTGGGCAGTTTGACAAATTCATGGACGGCATCGTAGGCCTAGGGAATAGTGATCTGTCAATTGTTAATCAGCTAAGCCACACCATCAATGGCAAATTTTCGTATTGTATGGTGCCTCAAAATTTAAACGCGACTAGCAAAATCAGTTTTGGAAGCGAAGCGATTGTGTCAGGATCAGGCGCCCAAACCACTCCTTTCTTTACCAGAGATATAGTAGGAGCGAGCTTATTTTACTTTCTCAACCTGGAGAGTGCTAGCATTGGAGAAAAACATATCAAATTCGAGACAAAAACATACCCAAACAATGCGAATGCCAAGAATGGTAATGTTATTATTGATTCAGGGACTACATTTACATATTTACCCACAGACTTCTACCAGAAGATTGAACATGAATTTAAGAGAATTGTATCTTTAAAACCGGTTGAAGGAGAATCGAGTCTAAGCCTTTGCTACAAGAAAGAGGAGGGTTTTGAAGAAAGGGTGCCAACAATTACGTTCCATTTTACGGGAGCTGATTGGGAGCTGGATATATTAAACACCATGGTAGCTATGGAAGATGGTAGGCTTTGCTTCAGCATAGCAGATGGCAGAGATAGTGTAGCCATATTGGGGAATATGCAGCAGATGAATTACTTGGTTGGATATGATTTGAATGCCAAGACCTTGTCGTTTAAGAAAACTGACTGCACCAAATACTAAACATATACTAGTAAGCTGTGATTTTTGATGTTTAAGAGTTATATAAACCTGCAGAGAGTCTGGTAATAAGAACAATTGCACGTTTATTTGGTAATTCGACTGAATCTACAAATTTTGTTTGTGTACATTCATCTATCAAAGTCCCCGACTAGATAAACGAATCCAGTAACTGGTAAATGGTTGGCTGGTATAAAAATTATATGAATCAACGCTTGCAACCTTGAGCCAGTTTGTGACCTGTAGTATCTTTCCTTTGCGAATCACTTGTCATGAATATTGTCTCATTGTCTGTGGGTGCGGCACTCAAACAAATTTAGTTCTCCAGGCCGATTTACTATGTATGATTTTGGAAACTCCACATTCATTGTTCATTTCATCATTTTTTTCTGTTAATTATCATTTATCATAAGATCTTTTACTTGAAATGAAGTAGTAGCTCTTTGAAGTTATCATATACTACAAGGATAGGATTGTATTAAGTAGTCTCTTTAATAAGTAGTAGGTTAATCCCAGGGCCATGCATGTTTGTTTCGTTTGTTTTGTAAAAATTTGTCAAAGGTTTTCAAGAAATAATCTTTAAATTATGGTATTTTATGTTTGTTTTGTTGAATTAGAGGACATTATAATTTCTCTAATACTTGATGAAAATAATATTATTTTATTCCATTTTACAAGTTATTTTTTAAATAATTATAATCCACTCATTATAATCTCATGTGAAACGGATGTAGAATTGAAAAAATTTAAGTACCATGTTTCATTTACAAAGACTATCTCTCAAAGTAAATATAAGATAAAATTTTAAAATATTATAATTCAATCCAGCACTTTATCATTTCAAACAAATATATGATATGACTAATTTTGATGAGATTAGTTATCCCCAACTTATTATATGGATTATAAATTCCATGAAACTTTTCATGAAACAAACATGATCTCACAGCATCATGTTTGTTTTATGTCATTAAGTATGACATAATATTATGATTCTTTAAATTTTCCTATTTCATATTTATTTTGTAAAAAATTAGTGAAGGGTTATTCAAATATTATAACCTTTGTTTTGTTGGAGCAGATAATCATTCGGAGCTATTATTTTATTCTCTTACAAGTCATTTTTTAAAGAAATATAATTCCCTTATTGTAATGTGAAACAAAAGGATTATATTCCAAGACTATCCTCAAAACAACATATAATAAAATTTTAAAGAATTATAGTATAATCCTACCCTTAATCCTTCCAAATAAATAAACATATGATAAGATTACTTAATCAATAAGACTAATTTTGATTGAATTAGTTATTTCCGAATTTATAATTTCATGAAATAAATATGACCCTAGTGTTTTTTGGATCGAGAAGAAATATAATTTACCATGATTCTCACTTAACATATCCCTTAGTAAGACTCAACAATAAATTTAACGGGAAATTCAGCTAATCGATCCAAACCAAAAGTGAAAAACAAAAAATTGAAACGACTCAAGGTTCTAACCAAACCGGTAAAAACCGAATAAATACTTAATATATATAAATATTTCATATTTAAATTATGTAATTCATATAAAATTTAGAATATAATTCACTAAAATTCTCTTAATATAGTGTGTCATCAAATTAGTTTAATGTGTTGTTAGACTGTCTCGTGCATTTTGGATGCCCTAATTTATTTACTGGTGTTTTAAAGTCCTTTATTTGAACTATATATTTTTAATTTATAAAGATTTTAAAAATTAAAAATATGAAAATCGCAATAACATGCTAATTTTGGAGGGTATAAAATTATAACAATAAATGTTAAACTAAGAAATTATAAATATTCTCATTTTTAAATGTGCAAAACTTTAAAATAAATTACTATAATTAATTTAGCTGATATTATTTATTAATGGGTAATATTGTCAAATTATCTTTCACGACATGGCTGATCAAAAACAATTTTTTATACACTTAGAGTTTTAAAAAATTAAAGAGGCATAAAATGACACTAAAAATGTGGTACCTAAAAATTTGATGTACAAGTCTCATCAGCTTGTTAAATCAACTTGCTCAAGCTTAAACGAATTAAAGTTCTTAGATTAGTCCATTGTTTATTATGTACAAGTTTTAAATAATGGTTGTTAAGTATTATCAAACTTTCTAGTTTAATTTCATCTGTCATACCATTGTAGAACATCCGTGTAGTTAATTGTAGGAAGGTTTAGAAAACATGCCCCTAAAGCCCCAATATTGTTGCTTGCTTGGATTGTAAACTGTCTTTTCTAGCTTTTTTACTTTAATTTTTATATGAAATGAATTCATTGTCGTTTTCAACATTTTCAAACAATATTTCCAAATATAAAAGAATGGTTAAATGTCATCTTTTGTAACATAGTACACATACTACTCAGCAACACAGCAAACCCATGATTTCAGATTACTTTTTCAATTTTTTTTAATTATTTTTTTTGCATGATTTGCACTTATTCTCCCATATAAATTGTGTAATCCTCAACACAACATTCACCACCTTTCTCTAAACCTTACCGTACCCTTAACTCTAACTGCAAAACTATAACACAATGCAGATCATTCCAACTCATTTTCTCTGCTTTATAATCAGTCTTAGCTTGCTTGCTTCTCCTATACATTCAACTTCATCTGGTTTTACCATCGACTTAATTCATCGTGATTCTCAGCTTTCTCCGTATTATAATGCATCAAGCAATTATTATGACATTCTTCGAAACTCACTTCGTCGCTCAATCACTAGATCTTCTCGCATCTTTGCACAAAAACCTGTTTCATCTCCATCAACAATACAGTCCCCATTAATACCATACCCTGGAGAATACCTCATGAAAATCTCTGTCGGAACGCCACCTCAAGACTTCCTAGCAGTTGCTGATACGGGCAGTGATCTCACATGGATACAATGCAAGCCATGCATTCAATGTTACAAACAAATCACTCCTCTTTTCGACCCCAAAAAATCCTCCACTTATAAAAACCAACCGTGCCAATCAAAAGTTTGTAAACAGCCACTTGTCTGTGGTGCTGAAAACATTTGCAACTATGGAGTTACATATGGAGATGGATCACATAGTTCAGGTGATATTTCCTTGGAATCATTTACATTTGGAGCTTCCTCAGGAAAGCCCGTTGTTCTCCCCAAAGTTTCTTTTGGCTGCGGACACATAAACGCAGGGCTTTTCAACAAATTCACTGACGGCATTGTAGGCCTGGCGAATAGTGATCTGTCAATTGTTAATCAGTTAAGTCACGCTACCAATGGCAAATTTTCGTACTGTATGGTTCCTTTAGAATTAAACGTGTCTAGCAAAATCAGTTTCGGAAGCCATGCCATTGTGTCGGGATCAGACGTCCAAACGACCCCGTTCTTTACTAAAGAAGGTGAATACAGCTTATTTTACACTCTCAATCTTGAGAGTGTTAGTATTGGAGATACAAAAATCAAATTCGTGACAGAAACATACCGGACCAATGCTAATGACAAAGCTGGTAATATTATTATTGATTCGGGGACAACATTAACATTATTACCCAGTGACTTCTACCTAAAGATTGAAGATGAATTCAAGAGACGTATATCTTCAACACCAGTTGAAGCAGAACCAGATTTTAGCCTATGCTACAAGAAACATGAGGGCTTTGAAAGAAAGGTGCCAAAAATTACTTTTCATTTTACGGGAGCTGATTGGGAGTTGGGTGTATTAAACACCATGTTAGATATGGGAGATGGTAAGCTTTGCTTTTCCACGGTGCCAACTGTCGAAGCAGTTTTTGGGAATTTGCACCAGATGAATTATTTGGTTGGATATGATTTGGTTGGCAAGACTGTATCGTTCAAGAAAACCGATTGCAGCAAACACTAGAGAAATTTAAGTTGGTTGCCTGATTCTAATTGTATTGAAATAAGTTATGTTAATGTTCTGTGAAGCATTCATCAAGAAGAGGTCCTAATGATAGGATGAAATATGAATTAAACTATAATACTCTAGCTACACTATCCGTTTCTTAAATACTTTCCGTTAAAAAGTTGGTTCTATGAACAATTGCAGCCTGCAAAGTTCAGATATTATTTGCTGAATGCTATTATTGCAACACAACAGAAATTAAAATACTTCTGAATATACAAACTTCATCTTTCAAAGTTTCTGACTTCATAGATGAAGCCATTAACAGGTAAATCCTGATTAGCTGGTGTAGAATATAAAACCTCTCCAAGTAACCTGATAAATCGATAGAAACAAAATAACCAAATTGCAATGGCTGACCACAAGGAGAGTGCTGCATGACTATATATGAAGCATAAATTGATCAATCCTCTCGATTCTCCCATGCAGCATTAGTTAGTAATTCATGGAATAGTAATTTGATCAAGAAACTGGATCTCATTGTGCTAGAATGATGCCTACCATAATAACTGTGATAAAGGAGCAATTTAGAATTAGTAATCACTACATATGGATTTTCTAATCTGACAATTGTTTAATTAGATGCCTTTTCATTCGGTGGCAAAGAAACTACAACAATCCTATCATAATAAAATTCATGATGTCGAGGATAATTAACAATTAAGCTATCTCAGCTTATTGCTATTTTACATGTCATACCTGTACCACTATCATTTATCCACTCTCAGAATTAAACTATTTGGTTTGTTTGATGCCAGTTGCCAGTGACATGTCCGAAATCAACAAACATAACCTGCAGGCCGGAGAAGGAGGTGTGTAGATGCTGTCAAGTCATCAGTGGAAAAGGGATCATAATCCCCAGGAACTCGACACAAACTTGGCATTGTTGGAGAAGGTAATAATAATACTGTCAACAATGTTAGGAACATGAACCAGATTAATAGCCGGGATGGTAATTCTAATTGCAAAATTCACTACGAGAATGGACACTTTGTGACTATTCAAAACCATTTCAAGTTGGCTCTTCATCAATCTCAACTGGTTTCTCATCTCCTGCAATTCAGTTACCCGGGTCCTCATTTCCTGGAGTCCAACCTGCATCTAATGATAATTTTAATTTTCAAAGTCCGAGCTACTGTAACGAGATGTTGCAGTATTGCGACTACTTCTGGACATAATGTACTTTGTGACGAACCCATGCCATAAATCTGGTTCCTCTCATCTGACCCCCAACAGCGTCAAGATCTTCATCAACTAGTTGAGTTTCTGATGAACCTTCAATGCGCTGAGAACGCTGCTTACGGAGTTCCTCGATCTTCTTTCTACAAGATTATTGCAACACAACGCATCAAAAGACTTCGATGAAAAACTATTACTCTCATATACTAACTGCAATTAAGACCTGGAATCTGTGAAACTTTTTTCTTAAATAATCACTCCTCAATAATATATTATTTTCAATAAACATAATCCACTTTTCTGAACAGATAATATAACATATAAAACACATGTATAAATACTACGCGGCAACATAAATTACTTACCTTAATATTAGCAATCCGAAAGTTTTCAAAATTTTCAAACAACGTTTTTAAATGTAAATGATTTACTCTTTTTGCATGATTTGCACATATCCTCCCATATAAATTGTGTACTTCTGAACACCCAACATTCATCACCTTTCTCCAGTTGCAAAACTTAAACAATGGATATGATTCCAACTCTTTTCCTCTGCTTCATAATCAGTCTTAGCTTGCTTGCTTCTCCTATACATTCAACTTGTTCTGGTTTTAGCATCAACTTGATTCACCGCGATTCTCCACTTTCCCCATATTATAATTCATCAATGTCTTACTCTGAAATTATCCGCAACTCCATTCGCCGCTCAATGATTAGATCATTTCATATCTTTGCACCAAAGCTTGCTTCATCTCCACCAACAATACAATCTCCATTAACACCAGGATTTGGAGATTACCTCATGAAAATCTCTGTCGGAACGCCACCTCAAGACTTCCTAGCAGTTGCTGATACAGGCAGTGATCTGACATGGATAAATTGCAAGCCATGCACTGAATGTTACCAACAAAGCGCTCCTTTGTTCGATCCCAAAAAATCCTCCACTTACAAAATTCAACCGTGCCAATCAAAAGTTTGTCAAAAGCCACGTTTTTCTTGTGATAATAACTTTTGCAACTATCAAGTTACGTACGAAGATGGATCATTTAGTACGGGTGATATTTCCTTGGAGTCATTTACATTCGAAACAAGCTCTGGCAAACCAGTTGTTGTCCCCAAAATTTCTTTTGGTTGCGGGGACACAGCTGGTGGGAATTTCGACAATTCCACTGACGGCATTGTAGGCCTGGGGAATAGTGATCTGTCAATTGTTAATCAGTTAAGAAATACTATCAATGGCAAACTTTCGTATTGTATGGTTCCTTTTAAATTAAACGTGACTAGCAAAATCAGTTTTGGAAGCGATGCGATTGTGTCAGGATCTGGCGTTCAAACGACTCCGTTCTTTACAAAAGATCAAGACTTATCTTACTATCTCTACCTTGAGAGTGTTAGCATTGGAGAAGCAAATATCAAATTTGAGAGCGAGTCATACATGCACAATGTGAATAACAAGGATGGTAATATTATTATTGATTCGGGTACCACATTAACATTTTTACCCAGTGAATTTTACCAGCTGGTTGAAGATGAATTCAAGAAAAGTATATCTTCAACACCAGTAGAAGGAGAAGAAGAATTAACGCTGTGCTACAAGAATGAGGAGGGTTTTGTAGAACAGGTACCAACTATTACTTTTCAGTTTCCGGGAGCTAAACTGGAGTTAGGTGTATCAAACACCATGTTAGAAATGAGAGATGGTAAGCTCTGCTTTGCCATAGCACCAGGCGGTTCAACAATTTTTGGGAATGTGCAGCAAACGAGTTATCTGGTTGGATATGATTTGGAAGGCAAGACCTTGTCATTTAAGAAAACTGATTGCACCAAACTCTAAAGATGTATGTATTCACCTGGTTTCTTGATGTTATTGTTATCAAATATGTTATCAACATGTATGGTGCAGGGTTTAGACTCTACATTTGGTTTAAACCTTCACTATTCATCATCCTATTTATTTTTGAAATGTTAAAAAGAAAAAAGAGTGAACAGACTATAAAACCTCAATCTTCAAACTTCCTTTGTGTAACATTACACCAAAATTTTGACACTCAATGACAAGATCATCTCCACCAACAATACAATCTTCTCTGACAGCAGTCACCGGAGATTACTTCATGAAAATCTTTGTCGGAACGCTTCCTCTAGAATTCCTAGCAGTGGCTGATAAAGGCAGTCATTTGACATGGATAGATGGCTGATACAGGCAGTCATTTGACACAGCGCAAGCCATGCATTGAATATTACAATCAAGACTCTCCTTTATTTGACTCTGAAAAATCTTCTATTTTACATCCATCTTTCCATGGAATATTTTTATATTCGAATCATACCCAGGCAACCGATTCGTATTCCCCAATGTTTCTTTTGGTTGTAGACAGTAGACACTTGTACCGTGGAATATTCTTCGAATTAAGTTAATTAGTTAAGTGATACTACTAATGACAAATTTTGGTATTGGATGGTGCCTCTAAGCTCAAATGTGTCCTACAAAGTCAATTTTGGAAGCGCTGCGTTTGTAATTGGATAAGGGGTGTGTTAAACACCATGTTAGATATGGAAGATGGCGTGCTTTGCCTTTAAATGGGACCGGCCATTGGGGCAGTTCCAGAAATGTGCAGCAGCTGAACTATTTGGTTGAATACGATTTGGATGTCAAGACCTTTGTCGTTTAAGAAAACTGATTGCAGACCACAATGTTATAGCTGGTTTCGCGATATTATCATCGTGACTGCAGTTATATATCCTCGTGTTCCATATACATAATATAAGCATTCATCATGTTCTAACAAAAATTGCAGACTGCAAAAGTCAAAATATATAATGATCGTTGGCCAACATGCATTTCATAAAGTTAGCAATTAGATAATGGACGTTGCATCAATGTTGTCTATATACTACATAATTCTACAAAAAAACATGTCACTAGAGTCTAACCATTAAACTATCAGCAGCATATTCATATACATCTTAACATTACATATTACATTATCACATATCTATCCTTCTACACAAACTTATCCCCTGTACATGACTTGTATCATCACAAATATTACATTTACTTTCTTCAAAGGAATAAAATGTGAAATTATCAAGAATATTAGATGATACGCATTCTTAACAATTGGACCCAACACAACTTAGATCTCCAAAGCAAAAATATGAAATTACCAAGAATATTAGATGATACACATTCTTAATAATTGGACCCAACACCAGCTCAGATCTCTTATTCTGCTTTAATGTTAAATTGAATCAATTAAAAGTTATGAGCCTATATGTGTGAATGATGCATATAATTTGTTAAAAATGGGATTAGGATGATTTAGAACACCTTTCCAAATATAACATGAATTGCTAAATGTCATACTCTTTGCCCTGACTAGCATGACAGTAGTCCATGATTCAATTCTATTATTTCAATACTCTGCACTTTTTAAATTGTGCTCTTCTGGACATGATTCTATTATGCAAAACTCGAATAATGGAACTGATTCCATGTCTTCTACTCTGCTTCATGATCAGTCTAAGCTTTCTTACTTCTCCTATACGACCACGTTCTTCTGGTTTTAGCATCAATTTGATTCATCGTGATTCTCAGCTTTCTCCGTATTATAATGCATCAAGCACTCACTATGACAATATTAGAAACTCACTTCTCCGCTCAATGATTCGATCATCTGATATCTTTACACCAACGCTTGCTTCACGTCTGCCAACAATACGATCTCCGTTGACACCGGAAGGTGGAGAGTACCTCATGAAAATCTCTGTTGGCACTCCCCCTCTAGACTTCCTAGTGGCTGTTGACACTGGAAGTGATCTGACATGGGTACAATGCAAGCCATGCACTGAATGTTCCAAGCAACGCGCTCCTTTATTCCATCCCAAAAAATCTTCCACATACAGAAAACAACCCTGCCAATCAAAAGCTTGTCAAACTTTGCAGCCACCATTATGCGATCATAAAAACTTTTGCAAGTATGAGGTGTTTAACGGAGATCATCTCTCACATAGTATTGGTGATCTTTCCTTGGATTCATTCGTATTCGAATCAACCTCGGGGAAGCCGGTCATTCTCCCAAAATTTTCTTTTGGTTGTGGACACCTAAACCGTGGGAGATTCAACGATTTGACTAATGGCGTTGTAGGTCTAGGGAACGGTGATCTGTCAATCTTTAATCAAGTAAGTGATACTATCAAAGGCAAATTTTCGTATTGTATGGTGCCATTAAAATTAAGAAACGTGTCCAGCAAAATCAGTTTGGGAAAAGATGCACTTGTGTCAGGATCCAGAGTCCAAAAGACTCCACTATATACTAAAGATCAAGACACATTTTACTATCTAAACCTCGAGAGTGTCAGCATTGGAGATACAAATCTGAAATTCGAGACAAAGGCTAACGCAAACAATGCTGATGGCAGTACCGGTAATATCATTGTTGATACCGCGTCTATCGCAACATATCTTCCAAGACAATTCTACCAGAAGATTGAAGATGAACTCAAGAGAATTATACCCTTAACTCCAGTCGAGAGAGAAGAAGTTTTGAGGCTTTGCTACAAGATAGAGGAAAATGTTGAAGAAAAGGTGCCAAGAATTACGTTCCATTTTACGGGAGCTGATTGGGAGTTGGATGCACTAAACACTGTGCTAAAAATGCACAATGGTAAGTCTTGCTTGTCTATAGCACCGGGTGCTAGCAAAGCTATATTCGGGAATTTGCAGCAGATGAATTTTTTGGTGGGATATAATTTGAATGACAAGACCTTGTCGTTCAAGAAGACTAATTGCACCAAATACTAGACTTTAAATAGTTGGTTTTGGTACGTAATTGTTTATGGATTTAGTTACGTCAATGTTTTTAGGTAGTCAGCATTCATCATGGCACAATGGGAGTAAGAATAACAGTTCATTTCCCGAGCTACTAATTGTTTTCCACAATCCGTGTCTCTGTTTGTATCAGCGGTGAGTATGGTTTTGTTTGTTTTTATTTTATTTTCGTAATTGCATTTTGCCTCTTCAGCTATCATCCAAAACCACATTTATATTAGGACTTTGTTAAAAACACTTCACCACACTTAACTTTCTAAATCTTATACATGTCATGCACACTTTAACAATTTTATGTTAAATTTTTTTATATTTAGAGGGGTGAAATTGGAATTTAAATATTAATATTAATCACTAAAATTTCAAATTAATTAAAAATACGGGGTTTTCAAAGATACATTTTTAAAATAAAAATTTCAAAAAAACTACCTATTTGAAAAGGGAAAATGAATTTTTTTATCACTCAATTATATATACTTTTAGAAACCTACCACTGAACTAATTGTTTTATTTTTTTAGACACCAACGTTACGTTTATATTTGATTTTAACCATTCCGTTATGTTTGATTTCCTGCAATTAAAGTTGACCGCCTATGTGGACAAATTTGTTGATGTGGATGTAACCTGAGTCGCCTACGTGGATAAAGTTACTTAGTTGATTTGTTCCTACAATTCTTGTTTTTTTTTATAATTTGAATGCTTATTTAGTGTAATTTGAATGCTCATATATTGGCATAACTTGAAAGACGTAATTAGAATGGTTTCTCTTGAGTAATAAAATGTAAGTACTGGACTAATAACACACAAACATTGGTTGAACGATAAACAGATAACGCTTCATATAAAGTGTTCAAAGAAATTACTTTATAACACAAATTATTTAGCACATTTAAGATCATTCAAAACATGAAAAAAAATAGTTCAAGATAAAAGACAATAGACTACTGATAATTCTTGAAACTCCTGAAAAACAACTTTCTCAATTCACTTTTTGGGAAAATTGTTTTGCCACTCTTTTTCAATGGAGATTTAGTTGGCACATGTTGACTTAAACTCTGACTTGGTACCTCTTCTGCAGCTTTAGTAGTGGTGATTTGCTGTGAATCTGTCACCCTAATTCTGGACTTTGATGAGGACAAGTATGTGTGTCCATCATCTCCCATCAAAACTCCTACACCAGCAGGCCTTTTCCTTGTCCGTACTTGTGTGTTTAATGCCTTTTGAGGCCTTCCCCTCTTTTTTTTGAGCTATTTCTCTCATTAATTCTTGAGTTGAAAGAGCCTGGGCAGCCTCATTGTCATTTATAGGTGGCTGATGACTTGAGTTTGTTGCTGCAAACTGTTGACTTGTAATTTTAGTTGCCCTACCTTTTTTTGTTTTTCCTACCACTGTGGAAGATTGAGCAGCTACAAACTGAAAATTTAAAATAAATAAATAAATATATATATATCTCAATTGTGTTTGAAAATACTAAACATATTTGGTGTTCAAATGAGAAGTTCATACATGTGTTGGTTTTTTCCTCATATTTTGCTTATTCCTGTGTGAGTGTGCCTTTGCAGCCTCAGCCTGCACTTTCTTAGCTTCATCTGCCTTTCTTAAGTTCTTAGCAACGTCAACCTTGTTGTGCAAGACATGCCTGTACTTTAACAAGACTAAGTCAATTTGACAACCCTAAGTAAGTTGTATTGTTATCTTAATTTGTATTTTGTACTTGTAACATTTAAAATCTGTAAAAATATCAAAGGAGCAGACTGAAGTCTTTTTCTATAAACAGTGTCAAGCCTAAGAATTCTATATGGAAGAAGATCAAGAAGATCATGCCTCGGAAGAATTATGAAGAAGTTTGGAGTTGAATAAATCTGTTTTAGAAAAAATATTCTAAGTTAAGATCTCTACAAGTCACAGATTTAGTGTTATAGTAAAATCATTCGTGAACTCCAGAATGACTTATAGAGAACTCATGAAAGCTGCTAGAGAACTTAGAGATATCGACAAGTCAAATTGAAGACATGAAGATTGGAGATATCAACAAGTCATTTCTTCACTTGAGAACTCAGAGTTATCGACAAGTCAATATTCATTAGAGAACTCTGAGTTATCGATAAGTCAAATTCTACTAGAGAACTCAGAGTTATCGATAAGTCAAATTCTACTAGATAACTCTGAGATATCGACAAGTCAAATTTGACTAGAGAACTCTGAGTTATCGACAAGTTAACAAGTCACTAGAGAACTCAGAGATATCGATAAGTCAAAGTGAAGATATGAAGACTAGAGATCTCGACAAGCCAAATTCTCTTATAGAGAACTGAGAGACCTCTACAAGTCGAATTAACTATAGAGCACTAGAGATCTCGATTAGATATTATACTTATCGAGATGTCAAGTTCTCTATAGACCAAAATGGAGATCTCGAGGTAAAATCTCAAAGTACAGAATTGCAGATCAGTTCAATATCCAAAATTAACAATCAACAAACAATCCAACCAGCTGCATTGACAAGATTACAAAAAGCAGCTTGAAGAGTGTGCAAGATCAATGGTGAAGATTAACTGACAAAGGAAGATTAAAGTTAACACAGTGTGCAAAGATATGCTAAGCCAGAACTGGAAGTTATACTTTTCCTAAAATGGAAATGATAAGTGACAGTTTACTAAAGTAAAAAGTATGTCTTATTATACACTGTGTAAACCAGAAGTTAACTGAGTTATAAAGTTAACACTGGTACTTTGTTTAGATATAACAATTTAGATAGAAAATCTTGTAACACTCTCAAGAAGAAACTAAGCTCTTATCAATAAAGAGCCTAGAAATTTTGTAGCAAAACAGTATTAATTTTAATATAAAATTAAGTGAGTTTTGAAAGATCTGTGTTCTTTATTATTGCATGTTTAATTTCAGCAAGTAACACATTTCACTACAAGATTTAATTTACTTTGTTCAACCATAAAAAGTTCAAGAAGAGCATAAAACAGTAAAATACATTCCCCCCCCCTCTGTGTGTTATTCATTTCCTAACAAGTGGTATTAGAGCAAAATCTAAAAGTAAACAGATTCAAGATCTTGGAAGAATGAATACACACAGAAGATTAGTAGCATGAAAATTCCTACCTTTGACAAAGCTAACTACACTCTTTGGAAAAAGAAAATATTGTTATTTATCAGGATGGCCAATCCACTCTATATTCAGATTCTCAAAAATGGGTCCTTCACTTCTATGGTTAGAGTTGAAGAATCAACAGATGCTGATATGGTCATTCCAGCTCATTATGCTCCAAAAGACCCTTCTGAGTACTCTGAGCCTGAGTGTTAGTCCCTTAACAATTTGACAAGAATTACAGAAGGGGGGTTGAATGGAATTCTTGAAACTTTTTCTTGAAATAAAATTGATCAATATCAAACATATATATATAAGTGAATTGATTAGCTCAATGCGGAAACAAATTTAAATGAATCAAATCACAAGTAATTAAAAACAAGAGTCTTTAAAAACTTTCTGGTGGATTTGAATTATTCCACCAGAGATATATATTATATATCGAGAGAACCCAGTGTGCAAAATGCTCACAGCTGCTTACAACAATTGAACAACTAAGACTACAGAGAAATGCTAAGAATTCTGCTTACAAATGTTTCTCTGCTTTGCTGCTTAGATCGATAGTTTCTTAGTTGCTACTTCTTGGTTTATATATCACCAAGATTACAAAGTAATGAGACAGGATAATAAAATAAAAACTATCTAGTCTATTACAATGCTACTTCATTACTCTATTCCAGCATCTTTGAATATATTCATAATAGCATGGAAATGGCAATACTTCTTTATTCTCGAAAACCCAGTTGAATTGGCTACCACATTCCATTTGCATCCACTCGACGCATATGACTGTGTTGTCACTGTCAACAGATATTTAAATTCTTTATCCGTCGGGTTCATGATCATCTGTCGAGTCATTGATCATCCATCGGGTTGTCTAGTTGATCATCCATCGACTTCATTGTAGTTTATCCGTCGGGTAGCAATCTGGCACTTGACTTCATTTCATTTATGCAGAATTACAAGACATCATCTATGTACAATTAATCAACTTATTCTGCATATCTAGTTAAAGTCAACATGACTTGAATACTACTTACAGAATCTATACAATGGTGTATGCAGAAATGTGCTACAGACTTATTGTTACATAAGCTACTCACTCGATGGATAATAAGTTATCATCCGTCGGGACTATAATGTGTCATCCGTCGGGACTATAAATCTTATCCATCGAGTGCTACATAATTTTACTAAGTAAAATCTACCAAGGTGTTTTGTTCATGAAATCATCAAGTACACAACATATACACAACAATCTCCCCCAATTTATGTCTACTGGAATTGTAGTCATAAATTAAGAGATACTTGATGATAACAAAACACCCTAAAATACAACTTTAAAAAGAAAGTAGATATTACTGAAAAGTGCTTCAAATAACAAAATGTACAAAGTTTCGCTCACAGTCATTTTCAAGATGCTCATCTAGCCTGAGCAGATTTATCTAGTTCCTTGAAGGTCTGGATCTCTTTCCAAGATTTCTGTTGTTTTCTTCAATCTGATTTTGGAGCTGCCTGTGGAATTCCAGTTCATCAGATTCTGAGAGATTTAGCTTTCCTTGCATTTCCAAAAGAGTCTCATTGCTAGAGATGCTCAATTGGTCTTCTAATCTGAAAAATCTTCTCACACATTTGTCATCCATGAACTCCATCAGCGAGTAGGGCCTTAGATGCACTCTTCTCCCTATGTAAGGGATAATTAGAGTCTTTGGAAGTGCATCTTTAGCTCTAACACTCCTTAGCTCTTCAATCTTCTTCAGTACCAATCTTCTTGCAGTAATGTTGAACCCAAAGTTCTTCTTGAAGGATGAATAAACTTTAATCAGTACAACTTAGCTTTCTTGAAGGATCCTATGAAGTGGCCACTGAATCTCCTTCCCTCTTTTGTACTTGAACACTAACCTTTCAGGTAGGTTTTTGTATGCATCAATTCCTCTCACTTCATCTAGTTCACCTAGATAGAGGTTTAGATCAGAAAATTCCTTGATGTAACACAAGTACATGTAATCTCCCCTATTGACTTTGGACTGAGCTTTGACTACAGATTTGGATTTGAGAGGTGACAGCTTCACTTTCTTGACTGCTCTTGACTTTGTTCTTCTTGGCTTGCTAAGAATTGGTAGATTGAAATCAGGAATTGGTATGTTCTCCCATTCTATTGGCTCAACCTTGGGCACAATAGGTTCACCATGAATATTCCTGTAGGGATCCACCACCCTGATATCTTCAAATACCACAGAGGGCTTTGATGCTTGAGTTGTAGATGGTGTGGATTCCTCAGGAAATTGATCTTCCAATTCCTTGTCAACAGTGTCCAGTTTCCTTTTAGTTCTTTTAGCCAATTCCTTGATTCTTGGAGATTTCTTCTGTTGTTCAACTTGCTTCTTTGATTCAGTAATTTCAGATGACTGAACAGGAATTTGTTGTGATGAATTTACAGCATGTAGCTTGGCTAAGATAGCAATTTGCTCTTTCTTTTGTTTAGTCTTTTTAGCATCCAGAGCAGCTTGCTTCTTTTCCTGCTTCAATCTAGCCTTTTCTTCTCTCTTTGCTTGAGCAAATTGAGGATGTCCGGCCACCACACAAATTTCTTTCCCATTCCTGAAAATTTTAGCAATTCTTCTTTTTGAAGCTGAATCAGCTAAATCTTTGTAGAAAACAATTGATCTTGACAAAAGTTTCTTCGCATCAGGCTTAGGTGTCTCATACACAGTATCCAAAGGGTTCTTCAATGATTATTTTGAATAATTTACCCTTGGTTTCAGAATTGTTTCAGCCTTTGGAGATTTGATGCAGGAAAGTTGTCCTTTTTCCAGATAATTCATGCTCATCTCATTCACACTAATTTGCGTGACTTGAGAGTGATGGATGGCTGACTTAACTGGCTCCTTGACAAGTTCAAACTTCTTCTGTATTTCCTCATCAATCTTCTCCCAATTGACTAAACTCAACTTCTCCTTACCAGCTGCTCTTATGTTGGTTGCTGCTGCATTGATCAGATCTATACTATCTGTAACTGATGGCTTTGAGATAGAAATTGAAGGCACAATTACTTTGCTGATTTAAATTTGAAGCCTCTCCCCCTCACTTGGTCCTTTCTCCCCCTTTTTGTTATCATCAAGTTGAGTAGAGGAGGGGGTTTGAGCAACCACTAGTTTTTGGAGTAGATCTGTCTGTTGGGCTTGATGAAGATGAATGGCAGTTAAAGATGCTTCCATGGCTGACATTCTTGTGTCCAAGGCATCTATCTTGGTTGACAGATCATAATTTTTCCTTAATTGCCTCTTGATGTCAAGCATTGTTACTTCTGGAATTTTAGAATATATTCTGTCTGAAAGGGCCTTCTTCATCTCCTCAATATCACCCTTCATGGTGTTTACATCCCTAGCATACTGGAAGCCCTGGATTTATTGAAGTTGCAGGGAGGCTAGATGTGCCTGAAGGAGCTTCTTGGTGCTGGCATTGGTAGTGGTTTGAAGAGCAATATTTGTCTGATTGATTAACTGGATCAGTGTTATCTTGAAGTAAGGCTCATCATAGTGCTTTGAGAATGCCCATGATGGCATACCTGATCTTGAACTTGAGCCTACTTCTCCCCCTATGTCCATTTCTTCATCTTCACTATCCCCACTCCTATCACCAAAGAAATCAGCTGAACCACCAGTCTCATAGTCCACATCACCAGCTGTAGAAGGTAAAGATGTGATGGCATCCTTAGCTCTCATCATGGACTGTGTGGTATGCACCAAATTCAGCATCCTTTCTGCATTGTCATTGCCCTGTTCAGCTAGAAATTGATAAGCTGGAAAAGGGTGAGTAAATGCCTCAGCATCAAGGGAAGTGGAATCTATAACAGCTTTAGGATGCTGAGATAGTCCTTCCCTATCTGCATCCTGGATATTCATTGACTCACTAGCAAAGACATCCATCCTTATTGCTCCAGTACCTGCATTTCTCTCGTTTTCTCTCTTTTGTTGTATCAGGGTCTCACCCTAGCTCCCCACCCTCACCTTCACCTACTAAGGTGGGACTCCTCTCACTCTTTTTTGCCAATCCTGAAGAAATGGATTGCAGAGTTTCACTCATTTCCTCTCCTTTTTCCTGGGAGCAACCCATACTCTCACTCAAAACACTCTTCTCTCTCAATCCTAAGAGTGACTGTACAACCACTAAATCTTCTGCACTTGAAATAAATGAAGTTTGAAGCTGTGCAGAGATGCTCGACGGATGAGTGATATCCATCGAGTGAGTGGTTTTGCTATCCGACGGATAACTGTTGTCAAACTTATCCGTCGGGATACAATCACTACTCGATGGATGAGTAATATCCGTCGAGAGAGTAGAAATGAATGAGCTGGGAATAGAAACTATTGTTGACTCTGTGCTGATTGAAGATATTTTGGGCACAGATGATACAACAGTTCCTGAAAGAATTGGCAAGTGAGCCAACAAATCATCTAAAAGATGATGCTCACTTGTACTAGATTTTGGCTTCCCCAACAGAGTTAAAGAAGGGGAATCAGGAATTGATGTGTTTATCATATCCACATCCAGAGAATTTGTTGGTGAGTTGGGTGTTTGAGGTGCTTCTATAACTAGAGATTTTGGCTGTGACTCCACATTTATTGGAGCCACATCAAACTGAATTTGTGAAGGTGCAATGACTGTGTCTTTAGCACCAGTTTGCACAGTGTGTGTACTCTGTGCATCCCCAAGGGTTTTAGACTTCTTCTTTCTGACATAAGTTTGGGGTGAGCTTGTGTCCCTAACCTTCTTGGCATGTGCTCTTGGTTGAGAGCTTTGTTCAATAGCTACATCCTTTTGGGAGGATGCAGCTAGAAATGAGCTTTTGTCCTTTTTAAGCACTGCAGTTTGTTGGGAAACTGCAGTGTGGCTAGGCTGAGTTTCTTGGGGTTTCTTTAATGTTCACCCCTTCCCTCACCTAACTTTCCCTCCTTCACACTCCCCTCTTTGGATTTAGTGGATTTTTCAAGTGGCATCTTTTGGGAGATACCAGATGGGGCTTTCTTTGATTTGGATTTTGAAATAATTATAGGTTTGGTAGCTTGGGTAGGAAACTGTTTGGTCATTGACACAGTTGCCACAGCCACACTTGAACTCAAAGAAATTGTTGAGGTTGGAAAAGTTGTAGGGATAGGTGAACTTACCTCACTTACCTGAGGTGCTTGCATTACAGGAAAGTAGAACATTGGCACATCCTTGTGATGATTGTCCCTGTTCAAATCTGCAATGAGCCTTCTCTCTTGAACCCAACAATCTAATTTGTTGTTAGGGTTCTCAAGCACAATCTCTTCACAAAGGTGGTTAGCTAACATCATAAGAAATCTAGCATAATACACATTCTTACCTCTTTTATTTAACTCTCCTAATTTAAAACCTAACTCAAACAAGACAATGTCACTAAAATTAAAATACTTATCTGTAACTAGCATGTAGAGCATGTTAAGCATGGAAATATTCACTGAATCAAAATTACTGATCTTTCCTGAGAAAACCTTTGTAACTACATCACACATGAAACTCCATTCTTTCCTAAGACCCATTCTCCTAATGTCACTCAGTTTAGAAGTAGGAAGTGCATAGTTCATGGAATTAAGCATATTGATTATATCAGTGTCAGTATGTGGTGAGGTCACATTATCATCAGGAATTTTAAAACATGCTTTTATCACATCACTATTGATACAGAATTCTTTACCTTTAATGGTGAGTGTGATGGTCTTATCTGTAGGGTTGTAGGTAGCAGTGGTCCACATCTCTTCAACAACTTTACAGAAGATTGTGGGTGATTCCAGCATGGCGTAATTGAGCTTCCAATTCTTCACAAAGTCCATCATCTTGTGATAATCACCAGAATGCTGAATACCCTTGTTAACCAGTGCAGTGATATTGTTCTTCTCATAAATGAACCCAGTTTGAGACATAATCTTTACAACATGTGCCATTGTTAGAGAATAAGAGCTTGAAGAGAAAGAGAGTAAGTGCTTTGAGAGAGAATGAAATTAGAGCAGTTGAATTGAGAATGATAAAAGAAAAGCGATTGAAATGAAATAAGCTTTTATACTATCTCAAAAGCAACTGATAAAAAAAATAATAAAGTAAAATAAAGTAACCAATAGAAATTGCCTAAAATAGCCGTTTAAAAATAAACTGTAAAAATTCCACCCATTATCCGTCGTGTTATGCTTACAAACTGTAAGTATGCTCGATGGATAATGTACAGGGAATTAACGGCAGAGATTAAGACAATTCGACAGATGAGGATAAACTGTTATCCGTCGAGACATAAAATATTCCTGAAAAAATAATTAATTTTTATTAGCAAATAATATACAGACGGATGATCAAACTCGATGGATAAAGATCATACGTCGAGATGTAAATTTTGACTTAGCCAAAATTTCATCTATGACTGAAAAATCAATTAAATTTCTGGCTGCTTTTCAACTTGCAAATTAACTCATATAGATTTAAGAGTAATTAAGCATACCTAACTCACTTAGCAACCTTGAAAATGTGGATTCATCCAGTGGCTTGGTAAAGATATCTGCAAGCTCCTTCTCACTTGGAACAAAATGTAATTCTACAGTACCATTCATTACATATTCCCTTATGAAGTGGTACTTGATATCTATGTGCTTTATCCTTGAATGTTGTACTGGATTTTCAGTGATGGCAATTGCACTTGTGTTATCACAGAAAATAGGAATCCTCTCAACTTGTAAACCATAGTCTAGCAATTGATTTTTCATCCATAATATCTGTGCACAGCAACTACCAGCAGCAATATATTCAGCTTCAGCTGTAGAAGTAGAAACTGAATTTTGCTTTTTACTGAACCAGGACACAAGCTTGTTTCCTAGAAATTGACAGGTTCCTGTTGTACTTTTTCTATCAATTCTACAACCTGCATAATCTGCATCTGAATAACCAGTTAGATCAAAACCAGAATCTCTAGGATACCAAATGCCAAGTTTTGGTGTTCCCTTGAGATATCTGAAAATTCTCTTAATAGCTATTAAGTGAGATTCTCTACGATCAGCCTGAAATCTAGCACATAAACATGTAGCAAAATTATATCTTCCCTACTAGCTGTTAAGTACAAAAGTGAGCCAACCATGCCTCTATAACTTAAAATATCCACAGATTTTTCAGTAGTGTTTAATTCAAGCTTAGTTGCAGTGGCCATGAGAGTTTTTGCAGATGTGCAATCCACTAGATCAAACTTCTTTAAAAGATCAAAAATGTATATAGTTTGACTAATGAATATTCCATCACTAACTTGCTTAACTTGTAAACCAAGAAAGTAAGTTAGTTCTCCCATCATACTCATTTCATACTTACTTTGTATCAGCTTGGCAAACTTTTTGCAAAATTTCTCATCTGTAGAGCCAAAAATAATATCATCTACATAAATTTGAACAAGTATACTAGAGCCATTAACATTTCTGAAAAATAAAGTTTTATCTATAGTGCCTCTTGTGAAATGATTTTCCCAAAGGAACTTTGATAAAGTGTCATACCAGGCTCTAGGTGCTTGCTTCAGTCCATAAAGTGCTTTCAAAAGATAATAGACATGATCTGGAAAATTTGGATCCTCAAAACCAGAAGGTTGACTGACATAGACTTCTTCCTCCAAATCTCCATTTAGAAAGGCACTTTTGACATCCATTTGATAGACTTTGAAATTGGCATGGGCTGCATAGGCTAAGAAGATTCTGATGGCTTCAAGTCTTGCAACATGAGCAAATGTTTCATCAAAATCTATACCTTCTTGTTGACAATAGCCCTTAGCAACCAATCTAGCTATGTTCCTGATTACTATGCCATTTTCATCCGTCTTGTTTCTGAATACCCATTTGGTGTCTATTGGATTCTTTCGTTTAGGCTTGGGCACCAGCTTCCGTACAATATTCCTTTCAAATTGGTTTAGCTCGTCCTGCATAGCTAAAATCCAATCAGGATCCAACAAAGCTTCTTCTACCTTCTTTGGCTCTTCCTTGGAAAGAAAGCTACTGTATAGACATTCTTTTTGAGTTGCTCTCCTTGTTTGAACTCTAGAGGAAACATCACCAATAATGAGCTCAAAGGGGTGATCTTTTGTTCATTTTCTTTGTTGAGGTAGATTAGCTCTTGATGAAGAAACCTCATTGTTGTCTTGATGTGTGATTGAGTTTTGATTGTTAGGAACTCCCCCTGAGTTTGTGGATCTTTGATTTGAGAAAGGGGAACTTTCTGTAGGTGATCTATCTTGACTTCCTGCTCCTTTTGATAAGCCGACGGATGGTGAATTTTGAGTACCGATGGATGAAGCTGGTTATCTCTCGACGGATAACGCAGATTTCCTCTCGACGGATGAAGCATTATGCAACTCGACAGATATTGATTTTTGTGCTTCATTGGTAGTAGATTTATCTGCATTATCCTTAGACACTGTTTCTTGATCACTTTCGTCATCACTGTCATCACTAACCATCTCCACATTGTCGAATTTGAGGCTCTCATGGTAATCTCCATCTTTCAGTCCTTCAATCTTTTTATCATCAAACACAACATGTATTGATTCCACAACAATGTTGGTTCTTAGATTGTAGACTATGTATGCTTTACCAACAACATATCCAACAAAAAATCCTTCATCTGCTTTAGCATCAAACTTCCCATTTTGATCAGTTTGATTTCTCAGAATATAGCATTTGCATCCAAAGACATGAAGAAAATTTAGAGTTGGCTTCTTGTTCTTGAACAATTGATAGGGTGTCATGCATCTTGCTTGATTAACCAGAGAAATATTATAGAGTGTAGCATGCAGTATTTACAGCTTCAGCCCAGAAATAGGTTGGCAGTTTAGATTCTTCAAGCATTGTCCTTGCAGCTTCAATAAGTGATCTGTTCTTCCTTTCCACTACTCCATTCTGTTGTGGAGTCCTTGCTGCTGAAAACTCATGCAGAATCCCATTTTCCTCACAAAATGCTCTAATGACAGAATTCTTGAACTCAGTTCCATTGTCACTCCTGATTCTTCTAACCTTGAAATCAGGATGATTATTGACTTGCCTTATGTGATTGATGATGATTTCACTAGCCTCATCTTTAGACTTTAGGAAATATGTCCAAGAGAACTTTGAGAAATCATCTACAATTACTAGGAAAAATATTTTTCTTGAGATGGACAACACATTGATTGTTCCAAACAGATCCATGTGAAGCAGTTGCAAAGGCTCTTCAATTGTTGAATCAAGTTTCTTCCTGAATGATGCTTTAATCTGCTTCCCTTTTTGGCAGGCATCACACGGTCCATCCTTAGAAAACTCCACTAGAGGAATGCCTCTAACCAGTTCTTTCTTTACTAGCTCATTCATTGTCTTGAAGTTTAAATGGGATAGCTTCTTGTGCCATAGCCAACTTTCATCTTGACTTGCTTTACTGAGAAGACAAGTAACAGATTCTGCATCAGATGAGTTGAAATCAGCTAGGTACACATTTCCTTTTCTCACACCAGTGAGAACCACTTTGTTGCTTCTTTTATTAGTCACAACACAGGCTTCTGGGTTGAAGGTTACTAAGTTGCCTTTGTCACAAAACTGGCTGATACTCAACAAATTATGTTTGAGACCATCCACTAAGGCAGCCTCCTCAATGATGACAGTGTCCTTTGAAATCAAGCCATATCCCACAGTATAACCCTTGCTGTCATCTCCAAAATTAATACTTGGGCCAGCCCTCTCCTTGAACTCTGTGAGCAGGGTAGAATCACTAGTCATGTGTCTCGAACACCCACTATCCAAGTACCAAAGATTCTTTCTGTTTCCCTGCATACATCAAAATCAAATCAAGTTGATTTTGGTAACCAAGTTTCCTTGGGTCCTGCCTTGTTAGCTTTCTTTTTCTGTTTCTTAGGTTTTATTTCATTTGACTTAGGGATATCAGATTCATACTTGGTCATTTGAGTTTGGCCTTTGAAACCATTCATTACAACAGAATTATCATGCACATTGTTATTAACAGGGAATGGCATGCTATTAGTAAACATGTTATATCAGTATGGCATGCTAAATGGCATTTGTGGCATACTAAATGCAGCATAATAAGGATTAGGTGCAAATGGCATGTTAGCAAACTGTGCATTCATATTCTGTGTAGACATAGCATTCATAGGCATTGGAGGCATAGCATTCATGTTAGGAAATTGAGGTGGCACAGACATGGAAGTAGGCATGGCAGATTTGCAATTAACAGACAAATGATTTACACTACCACACTTGACACAGATTTTTCTAGGAGCATATTTATCAGGTGTGTAGTTATTGTGTTTGTTAATCCCTACTTTACCATTTTTATTATTTTTCTTTTTAATCTCTGTTTTTACCTCAATCTTTTCAAGTTTGTCACTTAACTGTTTGACAGTCATGTGACCAACATTGGCCTTTTTCCCTTTCTTAACCTGACTCGATTCTCCTGAAACAAAGTTCTTGGAAACAGACCCATACTTCTCATTCAGCTTAACAAGTTTGGCTTTACTGATAGGCTAGCTCACAGCCGACGGATGAGGATTTTCATCATTCGACGGATAACCCTTTTTGTTATCCGATGGATGATCCTCATCATCCATCGAGTCACATCTGTTAGCACTCCATCTACCAAATTAGGTTCTAGTTTCTCTTTGTTCTTTTTCCAGGCTGCATCACAGAAAGACTCAATTCCTTGAACTTTGGTGATTTGAGCATGGACATCTCTGGATGTTTTTCATGCCTTAATCACCTCTTGTTCATGCTCGAGCTGCTTCTTTAAAATTTCTTCTTTCTTCAAGGACTCAGTTAGTTCCTCCTTGGCAATTTTACACTCAATTCTTAACTTTTCAAAATCTATGAACTGAGACTCAAGCACATTATTTCTCTCACTCAAAAATAAATTATTTTCTTTGATTTTAGCATTTTCTTTAGTAAGAGACTTAAGTGTAACACGCAAATGATATAACTCTGTAGACATGTCATTTATGGCATCATTACACTCAACTTTAGATAAATGTGCAAGGTTTGTAGTAATTACCTGATTACTTGAAGAACTTGTCTCTGTCTCATCAGACTTGGCCATTAGGGCTAGATTGACATAGCTGACATCTTCATCTTCATCCAGTCCATTTGCTGCCCAGTCATTTTCTTGTGTTATGAAAGCCCTTTCCTTTTGTTTGAGCAGTTCAAAGTATTTTTTCTTATAATCCACAGGCTCAAACTTTTTCTTGCTGGAATCTGACTTCCTACACTCACTGGCAAAATGCCCTGCCAAGCCACATTTGAAACATTTGAATATTGATTTATCCACCATGTTTCTATTTGGCTTGGCTGCTCCAAAGTTCTTTTTGAACTTGAGCTTGGCAAATCTCCTCGAAAGAAATGCTAGGTGTTCATCAATGTCCTCCATGTCATCTTGGCTCAAAAAATCTTCACCTTCTACTGCAAGCCCCTTGCCCTTGTTCTCACAGACCCTTGAAGTTGATTCAACAGCTTCCATCTTCACTTCCTTCTCTTTTTCCAACTCAGCAACTAGTGCAATGGATCCTCCTTTCTTCTTTCCTCTCTCCATCCTTTCATCCTGCTCTAATTCAAGCTCATAGGTTTTCAGGATACCATACAGTCTCTCCAATGTAAACTCCTTATATTCTTGTGAGTTTCTTAATGAGACTATCATTGGTTTTCATTCCTTTGGAAGAGATCTAAGGAATTTCAGATTGGAGTCTTTTTTCTGATAGACCCTTCCATGCAACTTTAGAGCATTTAGCAATTTTTGAAACCTACTAAAAATGTCAGTGAGAGACTCACTTTCTTCATTGTGAAAATGCTCATATTGCTGAATCAAGAGCTGCATCTTGTTTTCTCTAACTTGCTCAGTGCCATCACAGATGATTTGTATTGTATTCCAAACATCCTTGGCAGTTTTGCAGTTGATAATGTTGTCAAACATATCTCCATCAACTCCATTAAACAGGATGTTCATGGCCTTTTTATCCTTCCTGACTTGTTCAATGTCAGGATCAGACCATTTATGCCTTGGCTTGGGGACTGATGGCTCGTTTCCTATTGCTACTCTCATTGGATCATGAGGGCCTCTTTCTATGCAGTCAACATAGGCCTAATCTTGAGAAAGCAAATGAAGATGCATCTTTACCTTCCAATGATGGTAATTATCTTTATCCAGAAAAGGGATCTTGACTCCAACATCCTTCTTGTTCATCTTGCTGTATTGTTTTGATCTTTAAACTCTTTGAAAGTTAAGAGCTTGCTCTGATACCAATTGTAAGTCCCTTAACAATATGACAAGAATTACAAAAGGGGGGTTGAATGGAATTCTTGAAACTTTTTCTTGAAATAAAATTGTTCTAACTCAAATATATATATAAGTGAATTGATTAGCTCAATGTGGAATAAAAACTTAAATGAATCAAATCACAAGTAATTAAAAATAAGAGTCTTTAAAAACTTTCTGGTGGATTTGAATGATTCCACCAGAGATATATATTATATATCGAGAGAACCCTGTGTGCAAAATGTTCACAGCTGCTTACAACAATTGAACAACTAAGACTACAGAGAAATGCTAAAAATTCTGCTTACAAATGTTTCTCTGCTTTGCTGCTTAGATCGATAGTTTCTTAGTTGCTACTTCTTGGTTTATATATCACCAAGATTACAAATTAATGAGACAGGATAATAAAACAAAAACTATCTAGTCTATTACAATGCTACTTCTTTACTCTATTCCAGTATCTTTGAATATATTCATAATAGCATGGAAATTGCAATGCTTCTTTGTTCTCGAAAACCCAGTTGAATAGGCTACCACATTCCATTTGCATCCACTCGACGCATGTGACTGTGTTATCACTGTCAACAGATATTTGAATTCTTTATCCGTCGGGTTCATGATCATCCGTCGAGTCATTGATCATCCGTCGGGTTGTCTAGTTGATCATCCGTCGACTTCATTGTAGTTTATCCGTCGGGTAGCAATCTGGCACTTGACTTTATTTCATTTAGGCAGAATTACAAGTCATCATCTATGTACAATTAATCAACCTATTCTGCATATCTAGTTAAAGTCAACATGACTTGAATACTACTTACAGAATCTATACAATGGTGTATGCAAAAATATGCTACAAACTTATTGTTACATAAGCTACTCACTCGATGGATAATAAGTTATCATCCGTCGGGACTATAATGTGTCATCCGTCGGGACTATAAATCTTATCCGTCGAGTGCTACATAATTTCACTAAGTAAAATCTACCAAGGTGTTTTGTTCATGAAATCATCAAGTACACAACATATACACAACACTGAGAAAGAGAAAGTTTCCCTGGATAGTGGCTTGCAACTAATATTGATAGAGTCACTTGACAATGTAATGTATAATAACATTATCAACTGTGACACTGCTAAGCAAATCTGGGAAAAGATTGAGATACTTTGTGAGGGGACTAAGGAAGTTAGATCTAATCAAAGAAGGATACTGATTTCACAATATGAGGGTTTCATGGCCAAGCCAAAAGAAAGTATAACTGATGTGTTTGAAAGATTCAATAAGCTAATAAATGATTTACAGCTCCATGACAAATACTATGAAGCTGAAAAAGTGAACTTAAAGTTCTTGCTTACTCTCCCTGATCATTTGGAACAGAAAATCTCAGCAATCAGGGAAGGGAGAGACTTGAGCAGAATAACACTGGAAGTTCTACATGGAATTCTTAAAACATATGAACTAGAAATGATTCAAAGGAAATCATTGAGATCTGGTCAATGACATGTTGTAGATGGCTCAAGTGCTTTAATTGTCAATGAAAGCCAAACATCTAATGATGATCCAAGATCTCAAACTCTATTTGCCTCAACAAGTGAGCAAAGAATAAATGATTCACAGGAACAAGTCATTCTGGAATTGAAAGAAGATGAGTTCTACACTCTTGATGAACTGGATGAGCAAGATCAGTCAATGGCCTATTTGGATAGAAAATTCTCTAACATTAGAGTAAAGAAGCCAAGATACTTCAAGGGTAAAGGATAGTCTTTCAACAAAGACAACAGCTGGAAAGGAAAGGGGAAGTACACCTCTAATAGCAAGAATGGTTACAAAACTGAATCTGTTGACAGATCTAAGATAAGGTGCTACAACTGTGATGAGTTGGGCCATTTTGCTACAGAATACAGGAAACCCAAGAAAGCAAAGAAGGATAAAGCTTATCTTGAACTGGAAGCAAAGTATGAAGCTCTTCTGAAGAAACAACAAACAAAGCTTATATTGTAGAGGAAAAGAGTTGGGATGATTCTGAAAATGATGAACATGAAGAATTTGGAAATTATGCACTCATGGCCTTGGAGCAAGGAGAATCATCCTCATCTAAATCACAGGTACCAACTCTTACCATTATTGATTTAAATGTGAGTCAATATAAGGAAACTGTAGAGAAGATGAGCACAGAAATATTTCACATTCATACAAGTATGGTTGCTGCTAATGAAGAAGTTAGCAGATTGACAAAGATAAATGAGAAGCTTGAAAGTTAGAAACAAGAAACTGAATTGTTGTTGGTAGAGCTTGAAATTGTAAGACAAGAAAATGCTTATTTTAAGAACAAGCTCAAGTGTGCAAGTGAAATAGAAGCAGTGCTAAGGGAGAAGCTGGAAAAGAATGAAGTTAAATTGAAATCCTTCAAGAATGCATCTGAGTTAATTGGATAGTACCATGAGAAAAATAAGCCATGTGCAAACATTGCCATTGGTCTTGATTATGATGCTTTGAACAACAAGAAGAAGAATATAGGTGACAAAGGGAAAGCAACATAAGTTGAAAATGTTCCAACCATCCTGAAAAAGGTTGATTCACCTATGTTCAAGGCATGTGAAGTAAAGTTCAGTGAGGAAGAGTTGATTATCAAGCAAGAAATTGTTGATAAAGATAAAGAGAAGAAAAATACAGAAGCAACTTTATCTCCCAAAGCTGAAGAGAAGCTCATGGATAAACAAAGCTCCAAGACACCTGTCAAAGAAACCAAGACTGAAGATACAAGAAAGAAAAAGAAAATAGAAACGGGAAAATAGGGATAAACAAAAGCAACAATTTTGCTTATGTTGCAGATGCTCCAAGAAAGAAGTGTGAGAAATGTGGCTCTGTAAATCATCTAACTCACCTTTGTAAAAAGGTTGTTAGCAAGCCAGCTGAAGGAGCATGCAAATACAATGAAGCGGATGCAAATGATCCCTACTCATTCTGTGACAAGTTTGACTGTATCCCTTGCAACTTGAAAGTGATGAAGAGTTGCCACAAACTGAGAGTAGACCTTAAAGAAATAAAAATTGGGTCTACATCAGATAGGGAAAATGCACAAAAATCATTGAATTCTATTTTATCTGAAATAACTCATTCTACTTCTGCTAAATCAGTTAACAAGAAGAAAATACCCAACACTGCTTGGGTTGCTAAACACACTTAAAACTCACTGTGTGCAGGGCAAAGTGAAGAAAGTCATCTGGATCATAGACAATGGATGTTCCAGACATATGACAGGTGATAAGGCCATGCTATAGTTTGAGGAGAAGGCTGGCCCTTTGGTGACCTTTGGAGATAACATCAAAGGATTAACAATGGGATATGGCAAGATTGTTTTTGGAAATATTGTCATTGATGATGTAGCACTGGTGGCTGGTCTTGAAGTGAATCTTCTAAGTGTTAGTCAATTTGCTGACAAAGGCTTTGAAGTTTTATTCAACAAAGAAGAATGCACTTTTATCAACAAGAAAACTGGTGAAGTTGCTCTGAAAGGAGCAAGGAAAAGAAGCTTATTTGTTGTAGACTTGGATTCAACAAATAAGGATGGAATTTGTTGCTTCTACACCAAGGCATCAGAAGAACAAAGCAAGCTTTGGCATAAAAAGTTGTCTCACCTGAATTTCAAGGTAATTAACACCTTGGTCAAAAAGGAATTGGTAAGAGACATGCCTAAACTGGAGTTTGCTCAAGTTGAAGTTTGTGAAGCATGTTAGAAAGGAAAAATGAAAAGATGAAGTCAGAAGTCAAAAACTGTGAATTATATAAGTGCACCATTACAGCTCATTCACATGGACTTGTTTGGGCCAGAAATATAACGACTCGTATATTTTTCTTTTTAATTTTAAAATTTAAAAGTGTAATAAAGGTTTCAGTAATTAAATAAAATGTGTGTAATAGTTTTGGCAGCAGTTGTTGATTGTTATTTAATTATTTGTGATCTGTTGATATGTGAGATTGAATTGTGTGATTTACTAGTAAGTTATACGATTTTATTTGACTTGCAAAAGTGATTTTATTGTAGTTTTAATTCCATAAATATTTGGATTATTTCTAAAATTGGTTTTATAATTTTATCATCTCAATAATTTTATTTAGGACTTTATAGAATTGAGAAATCAATATTTCATTAATTATTTATTTTTAAATGATTTTCCGAGTATATTTTATTGTAAAATCCATATTTAATTATGGAAATTTTCAAAAATCATGAAACTTATATTTTATTAAGTTCATAATATTCTGAGAATTTTAAAATTATTTTGGAAATTTTCGGGATTCGTTTCACTTGCGTGTCATTTCGTTATTGGTTAAAAAGCAGGTATAAAGTGCGCTTTAAGAATTGTTTTAAAATTTTGAAAATTATGTTTTTATTTATTTTGGAATATTTCGGATCTTTTTGGATTAGTTGGAATTTATTTCAATGTGTTTTCAATATTACTTGGTTCGCTAAAAGTGTAATGTCGGGATATAAATTGGGTTCCGGGGATTCAGAAGTTCGGATTAATAATAAACCAACACGTATCCTATTTTAACAGGACACGTGTGGCTGCCCTGTTATTTCCTTGACACTCATTTCCCTTTGGTCATTCAGCTGTGTCTTGAACTCTCTCGATTCTCTCTGTTCTCTCTCGATTGTTTTTTGCTTTTGCTCGGCTCCTTTCCTCGGTTTTCATCTTCTTCCTTTCGCTTTGCTTCCCTGGGCTTCGTTTCTCCATTTTCCTGTTTTTCCGGTGATCTCTACGGTGAGCCACCCCTTTTTTCTGGTTGGCTTGGCTTTGTATTATACAGTTGGTATACATATATATATATGTGTGTGTGCCCTGTGTGTGTGTGTATGTGTGTGTGTGTGTGTGGCGCGGTGGCGCGTGTGTTAGCTGTACAGTTGTGCGGCTGTGTATTTGGTTGGGCTGGTTATTGGGCTTTCAGTTGGGCTCTACTATTGGGCCTATTTTGTGAGCCTGTTTATGCAGATTGTTTTGGTTGTTTGGCCTGTTTGGGCCGTTTGTGTGCTAATGGACCGGACAGTGCAGATTTTTAATGATAATTTCTATATTGTAGTAAATTTTGAGTAATATTTATGATATAAAAATATTTGTTGCGAGAAAATAAATTAATCGGTATAATTTATTTGGGAACCCGTATTATATCGGGCGCCAATAAATTGTGTCGCCGATGACGATGAACCTCGGTGAGTCAACGGTGGACGGTGATGACGATGTTCTGAGTCCTAAACCTTATAAATAAATAAAATGATTCGTATAAAATGTTTTCAAAACTAAATTGTGCGTGAATATAGAATTGGTATGGAATGAAAATGTGGATTGTTGAGGATTGTTGACGTCGATTATAATCGACTGGTAGTCTTATAAATAAAGAAGTTGCTGCCAAAATTTTCTAAAAATATATTTATAAACGTACATAATTATGTTCTACGTGTTACCCCTATTTAGGTTCGAGAGATGTGATTACATGATTATGTGTATAATAATAATACGAGTCGGGTTGTCGGATTTGGGTTATTAGGATTTGAGGATATCAAGCATGTCGGTATAACTAATTAGGGTACTCTGTATTTGTAGATCCCAGTCGAGTTTTCCCAGGATCGAAGTCAGCGTGAAAGCTACTTAGGGTTTTGTAAAGCGTTGCAAGGCAAGTACCCCTGACCATTCTTTTATGGTTCAGTACGTATGAATAGCTAAATGTTTTACTTTCGTAATGAAACAGAAATGTTTTAAGTTACGTATCCCCTGTAGTTATAAATCACTGTTTTTAAATTATTTTGGGAAAAAGTAACTTCGAAAGGTACCTATCTCGAATGGAATGATTTACGAAATAAATTTTATATGTGTGCTGGTTAAATAAATGATTTTGAAAATGAGATAGGTACAAGTGTTTTGAAAACTGGATAAAACGATCAGATATGGGATACATTGGGGCCAGGGTAGGCCTATTGAGGTGGCGTAAGAGGCTAATTCGGTTGCGCGCACTATATAACCGATTAGTCTAGCAGGTCAGAGACATAGCTAGTCTCTGAGTTCCGGAACAGGTAAATGGGATGGCAGTTAGAGCCGTCTGGTTTTGATAGCCTGATCAGCTGTCTCCACATATCCGCTATGTATCTGATTGGGATTTGTGATTTACATAAGAGCATAAGTAGTTGATACAGCGGTTTTATAAATGTAATTAGCATGCTAAAATTGGACCCTGGTATTTACACAGCACACTACCATGTTGTTTTGATAAAGCATGCTAGTTAGTGATATCCAGTTATCTCTGATTTTCATTATGAAATGTTGATATCATGATTACAGCTCTGTTCCTATTATTGTTACAGTATTGCTTTTATTCTGTTATTCATATGTTGGTACTGCTGAGCGATTATGCTCACCCTTGCAAACTGTTATGTATATCTCGCAGATGCCTAGAAGATCAGTCAGACCGACCCATGTTACCGCCCCTACTGGACCCGGCTCCTCTGAGGTAGTTTGTATCAGGCCATAAGGTCTGATGAGTTGCTGAATAAAGTTAGAGTGTGTTAGATGTTAAATAAATGGGTTGTAATAATGAGAACCTGAATTATACTTCAACCTGGATCGAATCTTGGTTTAGGGTCAAGTTAGTATATTTTAATAATAATTCTGTTGTTTATATTTTTGGTAATTGTGTTTAGTGACGTCAACTCCTGACCCCGGGGTTGAGGCCGTCACAGTTGGTATCAGAGCTACAGGTTCAAGTCCCTGATTCAGGTTAGGAATTGTGTCGAGTAGGTGATAACGTGAGTCTTTAGGTTTGAGTCAGCAACTCATATAGAGGAGCAAACCTTTAGAGTCAGTCGAGGGTTCCGACGGCGTTACCCTGGCATCTATTAAATGTTTTGATAGAATTGCCTTGACCTGGTTGTGTCTTCCCTGTATATTTATTATGTTGACAGTGGCCTATTGCGATTTCAAGTTCTCCATCTCGGGAGAATCTCTCTGATTCGGATAGCTCAGATTCTGAGAGACCCCCTGATGTTGTTACCGAGGAGACCCCTATGCCTCCTCCACCAATCCCTTCCTTTGTGCCTAGAGACATCCTTGGATCTGGTCCTCGTCCCCGTTGGGTACGTAGGTCTATGTCTGCTGTCAGAGATTTTCCTCCCGGCTGTGGTCCCAGTTCTTCCATGATGAGACCTCCGGTACCTCCTGTGGCCCCTAGTGGTACTTCTTCACCGATCCCTTACCATGTTCATAGGGCGGTGAATACTTCTTTTATCAGAGATCAGAGTCCGGAGTTTGCTGCTCAATTTGATCAGGTACCTGTTGCACCTTTCCAGGGCATCCCTGCCCCTTCCCCTAAGGTGCGAGCCCGTGTGAGAGCATTGACCCAGATGGCTGTAGAGAGGGCTAGATCTGTTGACCATTTCATTAGTTCAGAGTTCAGAGCTGTGCAGTATCAGGACCTAGTGAACTGGCTAGTGTTTGAGCTAGGTTCCATTGGTGGCAGTGGTAGTGGCTAGACAGAGTTGCAGCAGAGGGATGCAGAGCTCAGAGTTGACCTCTAGGAGTTCTGTAGTTGTTTACTTTGTATATGTACATTATGTTGTGATAGTTTGTAGTAGGCGAGGCTGCTATGACTGCCAATTTTGGTGTGTATTCGGATGGTTCTTTTCAGATGGATTTCCAGTTGTACTAGTTGGATTCTGTTGGTTATTGTATTTCAGCTGCTTTATCTTATTGTTCAGTTTTTTTATATATTGTGTGTTGCTATTATTGTTGTTATTATTATTGTTGTTTCTGTTGCTGGCATTTTTAGATTATAATCATTCACTCAGGACGAATCCAATTAAAATGGGGATGAGAATACTGTCTTAGTGGCAACGCTCTCCTGATGCATAAAGATAAACTGATGGAGCAATCCATTTTCTTATATATGACTGTTATGTTTCAGGAGATGCCACCAAAGAGAAATTCTCAGCCCAATAACGGATCTGTTGGGGATCCTTCCATGAGTGACTTGATGAACTTGTTGCGTCAGCAGACTGTACAGCTGGCCCAACAGCAACAACAATTCCAGCAGCAACAACAATTGCAACAACAACAACAGCAACAGCAACTCATACAACAACAACAACAACAGCAAATCCAACAGCAGCAACTACAAATCCAACAGCAGCATGAGATGAGAGGGGCAAATCAGGGTGTTAGTTTTAAGTCTTTTCAAGCAGTGAAGCCCCCAGAGTTTAATGGAAAAGTAGGTCCTGTTGCTGCCAGGATATGGTTAAAGAAGATGGAAAAGGCGTTTGCGCTCACCAAGGTGAGTGAGGATTTAAAAACTGATTATGCTAGTTATTTTATGAGAAATGATTCGAATTATTGGTGGGAATCTACGCGAGCCCTAGAAGGAGAACCAGTTCCCTGGGCCAGATTTACAGAGTTGTTTTGGGAAAAATACTTTCCAGACTGTCTCCAAGGTCAAATGGAGATGGAATTTTTGGAATTGAAACAAGGAGATAGGAGTGTCACGGAATATGAAGCGAAGTTTACGGAGTTGGCCCGTATAGCACCGGAATGTATAAGTTAAGAAGCTCAACGAGCGAAGTGGTTTCAACAAGGGTTGAAGCCGGAAATAAGGAGTGGAGTTGTAGCCTTACAACTCAAAACCTATACTTCGGTAGTCCAGGCTGCCCTAGTGATAGAGAGTGATCAGAAGTTAGCTGCAAAGGAGCAGGGTGAGAAGAAGAGGAAATTTGAAAGTGGACCTGCTAGGTTAGAATCAGGAATAGCAAGTCGGAAGTTCCAGCGTTGGTTTGGCAAGAATAAGAATAAGAAATTCAAAAGGCAGAATTTCCCTCAGGCTAAACCCGGTACAACTTCAGTTAACTCTGCCCCGACAAGGATGAGTAAGCCAGTGGTTGATTGTAAGACGTGTGGGAAGAAGCACAGTGGACAGTGCCGAGAGAACATCAATTATTTTAAGTGTGGACAGAAAGGTCACTATTCCACGGAGTGTAAGTCTGAGATTCAAGGAGTTACTTGCTTTAGTTGCGGAAAAGTGGGACACATAGCTAGGAATTGCAAGTCAGTGACCCAAGGTAATATTGGAAGGAGTGTGTCTCAAGGACCAGTAACCAGTACTGCTAGAGCTAGGACTTTCAAGATGACCCAGAAGTCTCCAGTTCATGACTCCGATGTGGTTGCAGGTACGCTTACTCTTAATTCCGTACCTGTTAACGTTCTGTTTGATTCGGGAGCGTCCAAATCCTTTATATCTGTGAATTGTATGAATAAAATGCAATTGATGTTAGAAGACCTAGACGAACCTCTGACCATAGAAGTGGCTAATAAAGATAAAGTACCTGTAAAACAATTTTGTCCTAGTTGTTCCCTAGAGATTTCAGGGTATATGTTCCCTGTTGACTTAATACCTTTCGAGTTGGGAGACTTTGATGTTATTTTAGGCATGGATTGGTTGTCTTTACATAAGGAGAATATAGATTGTAAGAAAAAGAGAGTTATTGTGTACCCCCCCGATAATAAAAGGATCAGTTACCAAGGACAGAGACAAGATAGGAAGTTCCTTTCAGTAATGCAAGCAAAGAGATTGTTGCGGCAAGGATGTGAGGCGTACTTGGCTCATGTGGTGGATACGAAGGAAGAGACCCCTATTTTGGATGAGATTCCTATAGTAAGAGAATTCCCTGACGTTTTCCCAGAAGAGTTACCAGGATTTCCACCTGATCGAGAGATAGAGTTTTCCATTGATTTGATACCTGGAGCTGAACCAGTTTCTAAGGCTCCATACAGGATGGCCCCGATGGAAATGAAAGAGTTGGCTAAGCAACTTCAGGAATTATTGGATAAGGGAGTTATTCGACCCAGTGTTTCCCCGTGGGGTGCTCCAGTACTATTTGTGAAGAAAAAGGATGGAAGCATGAGATTGTGTATTGATTACAGAGAGCTGAACAAGTTGACGATAAAGAATAAGTATCTTTTGTCGTGAATCGACGATTTGTTTGATCAGCTTAAGGGAGCATGTCACTTCTCAAAGATTGACTTAAGATCTGGCTACCACCAACTGAAGATAAAGCCTGAAGATATCCCCAAGACTGCATTCAGAATAAGGTATGGCCATTACGAGTTTCTAGTGATGTCGTTTGGATTGACGAATGCGCCAGCAGCTTTCATGGATTTGATGAATAGGGTATATGAGGAGTATCAAGATAAGTTTGTTATTGTATTTATTGATGACATCCATATATATTCGAAGAATCCAGAAGACCACACCGTGCATCTACATATTGCCCTTCAGAAGTTAAGAGAAAAGCAATTGTATGCGAAGTTTTCTAAGTGTGAGTTTTGGCTGACGGAAGTACAGTTTCTTGGACATGTGGTGAGTAAGGAAGGTATCAAAGTAGACCCGGTAAAGATCGAAGCCGTATCAAAGTGGGAGCAACCGAAGACACCAACAGAAGTAAGGAGTTTTCTTGGATTAGCAGGATATTATCGAAGGTTTGTGAAAGACTTCTCGAAGATTGCATCCCCATTAACCAAGTTGACCAGGAAGAATGAGAAGTTCGTTTGGACGGAAAGGTGTGAAAAAAGTTTCCAGGAATTGAAACGGAGATTAGTGACGGCTCCAGTGTTAGCATTGCCAGATGAGACGGGAAATTTTGTAATCTATAGTGATGCTTCTTTGAAAGGATTAGGTTGTGTGATAAGGCAGCATGACAAAATGATTACTTATGCCTCCAGACAGTTGAAGCCTCACGAGCAGGAATATCCAGTTCATGACCTTGAGTTGGCAGCTATAGTGTTTGCTTTGAAGTTATGGCGTCATTACTTGTATGGAGAAAAATGTGATATTTATACAGATCATAAGAGCATGAAGTATATATTCATGCAGAAGGATTTGAACATGAGGCAGAGAAGGTGGTTAGAGTTAATTAAGGACTACGATTGTTCGATTAACTATCACCCAGGTAAAGCCAATATGGTGACTGATGCCTTAAGTAGAAAAGAAAGGTTGAATGTGGTTAAGATTGCGGAGGAATTAGCACAAGACTTGGAAAAAATGGAAATTGAGGTTCGAGTATCTAGCGAAAGTCAAGAGCAATTATATAAAGTTACTTTCCAGCCGACATTGATGGAAAAGATCAGAAGGTGTCAGGAAGGAGTTATGGAATAAGAGTTGGATACTTTGACAGGAGAAGAGTTGTGTACTTAAAAAGATAGTCAAGGGTTATATAGATTTTCATCCAGAGTTTGGAATCCCTAATGTAACGGAATTGAAGAACGAGGTATTGCACAAAGCGCATAACTCTAGGTTTTCTATACACCCTGGTAGTACCAAGATGTACCAGGATTTGAAGAGAAATTTTTGGTGGCCAGGAATGAAGAAGGATATTGCTAATTGGGTAAGTAAATGTCATTATGTCAAACGGTGAAAGCAGAGCATCAACGACCGAGCGGATTGTTACAACCTTTAGAGATTCCCCAGTGGAAATGGGAAGACATTGCTATGGATTTTATAGTGGGATTACCAAAGATGAGAGCGAATCATGATGCTATTTGGGTAATTATTGATAGGTTGACTAAGTCAGCGCATTTTCTTTCGATCAATGAAAAGTATTCGTTGGAAAAGTTAGTTAAGTTATACTTGGATGAGATAGTTACCAAACATGGAGTGCCTGTTTCCATAGTGTCGGATCGAGACCCGAGATTTAATTCCAGGTTCTGGACTAAATTCCAAGAGTTCCTAGGAACGAAGTTGAATATTAGCACTGCTTATCATCCTCAGATGGACGGTCAAAGTGAAAGAACGATTCAGACCATAGAGGATATGTTGAGAGTCTGTGTTTTGGATTTTAAAGGTAATTAAGATGAGCACCTACCTTTGATTGAGTTCTCGTATAATAACAGTTATCATGCCAGTATTGGGATGCCGCATTACGAAGCTTTGTATGGACGTAAGTGTAGATCACCGTTGTATTGGGATGAGGTAGGAGAAAAGAAAGTGTTAGGTCCTGAGTTGGTTCAGCAAACCAGAGATGCCATAGTGTTGATTCGGAAAAGGTTGGAAGCAGCCCAAGATAGACAGAGAAAGTATGCAGATTTACATAGGAAATATATGGACTTCGAGATAGGGGCTCTAGTGTTACTAAAGGTATCACCTTGGAAATGGTTAGTACGATTTGGTCAGAAAGGTAAACTTAGCCCTAGATTTATAGGACCCTTTGAGGTTCTGAAGAAAGTAGGAAATGTTGCTTATGAGATAGCGCTACCACCGCAGTGGCAGCACATTCATAATGTGTTCCACGTATCTATGTTGAAGCCCTATATCCCTAATTCAAATCAAGTCATAGAATATGAACCGATTGAGCTTCAGCCAGATTTGTCCTATGTGGAACAACCGATTCAAATCCTAGACCGTAAGGAACGAGTCCTTAGGAATAAGTCGATTCCTATAGTAAAAGTTTTATGGAGAAATCCTCGAGTAGAAGAGTCTACTTGGGAATTAGAGTCAGACATGCTTGATAAATATCCTTATTTGTTTAGTTAAGTCAGATTCTGGGGACAGAATCTTTTTAAGGGGGAAAGGATATAACGACTCGTGTATTTTTCTTTTTATTTTTAAAACTTAAAAAGTGTAATAAAGGTTTCAGTAATTAAATAAAATGTATGTAATGGTTTTGGCAGCAGTTGTTGATTGTTATTTAATTATTTGTGATCTGTTGATATGTGAGATTGAATTGTGTGATTTACTAGTAAGTTATACGATTTTATTTGACTTGCAAAAGTGATTTTATTGTAGTTTTAATTCCACAAATACTTGGATTATTTCTAAAATTGGTTTTATAATTTTATCATCTCAATAATTATATTTAGGACTTTATAAAATTGAGAAATCAATATTTTATTAATTATTTATTTTTAAATGATTTTTCGAGTATATTTTATTGTAAAATCCATATTTAATTATGGAAATTTTCAAAAATCATGAAACTTATATTTTATTAAGTTCATAATATTCTGAGAATTTTAAAAATTATTTTGGAAATTTTCGGGATTCGTTTCACTTGCGTGTCGTTTCGTTATTGGTTAAAAAGCAGGTATAAAGTGCGCTTTAAGAATTGTTTTAAAATTTTGAAAATTATGTTTTTAATTATTTTGGAATATTTCGGATCTTTTTGGATTAGTTGGAATTTATTTCAATGTGTTTTCAATATTACTTGGTTCGTTAAAAGTGTAATGTCGGGATATAAACTGGGTTCAGGGGATTCAGAAGTTCGGATTAATAATAAACCAACACGTATCATGTTTTAACAGGACATGTGTGGCTGCCCTGTTATTTCCTTGACACTCATTTCCCTTTGGTCATTCGGCTGTGTCTTGAACTCTCTCGATTCTCTATGTTCTCTCTCGATTGTTTCTTTCTTTTGCTCGGCTCCTTTCCTCGGTTTTCATCTTCTTCCTTTCGCTTTGCTTCCCTGGGCTTCGTTTCTCCATTTTCCTGTTTTTACGGCGATCTCTCCGGTGAGCCGCCCCTGTTTTCTGGTTGGCTTGGCTTTGTATTATACAGTTGGTATACATATATATATATGTGTGTGTGCCCTGTGTGTGTGTGTATGTGTGTGTGTATTCGATTGTGTGTGTGTGTGTGGCGCGGTGGCGCGTGTGTTAGCTGTGCAGTTGTGCGGCTGTGTGTTTGGTTGGTCTGGTTATTGGGCTTTCAGTTGGGCTCTATTATTGGGCCTATTTTGTGAGCCTGTTTATGCAGATTGTTTTGGTTGTTTGGCCTGTTTGGGCCGTTTGTGTGCTAATGGACTGGACTGTGCAGATTTTTAATGATAATTTCTATATTGCAGTAAATTTTGAGTAATATTTATGATATAAAAATATTTGTTGCGAGAAAATAAATTAATCGGTATAATTTATTTGGGAACCCGTATTATATCGGGCGCCAATAATTTGTGCCACCGATGACGATGAACCTCGGTGAGTCAACGGTGGACGGTGATGACGATGTTCTGAGTCCTAAACCTTATAAATAAATAAAATGATTCGTATAAAATGTTTTCGAAACTAAATTGTGCGTGAATATAGAATTGGTATAGAATGAAAATGTGGATTGTTGACGTCGATTATAATCGACGGGTAGTCTTATAAATAAAGAAGTTGCTGCCAAAATTTTCTAAAAATATATTTGTAAACGTACATAATTATGTTCTACGTGTTACCCCTATTTATATTCGAGAGATGTGATTACATGATTATGTGTATAATAATAATACGAGTCAGGTTGTCGGCTTTGGGTTATTAGGATTTGAGGATATCAAGCATGTCGGTATAACTAATTAGGGTACTCTGTATTTGTAGATCCCAGTCGAGTTTTCCCAGGATCGAAGTCAGCGTGAAAGCTACTTAGGGTTTTATAAAGCGTTGCAAGGCAAGTACCCCTGACCATTCTTTTATGGTTCAGTACGTATGAATAGCTAAATGTTTTACTTTCGTAATGGAACAGAAATGTTTTAAGTTACGTATCCCCTGTAGTTATAAATCACCGTTTTTAAATTGTTTTGGGAAAAAATAACTTCGAAAGGTACCTATCTCGAATGGAATGATTTACGAAATGAATTTTATATGTGTGCTGGTTAAATAAATGATTTTGAAAATGAGATAGGTACAAGTGTTTTGAAAACTGGATAAAACGATCAGATATGGGACACATTGGGGCCAGAGTAGGCCTATTGAGGTGGCGTAAGAGGCTAATTCGGTTGCGCGCACTATATAACCGATTAGTCCAGCAGGTTAGAGACCTAGCTAGTCTCTGAGTTCCGGAACAGGTAAATGGGATGGCAGTTAGAGTCGTCTGGTGTTGATAGCCTGATCAGTTGTCTTCACATATCCGCTACGTATCTGATTGAGATTTGTGATTTACATAAGAGCATAAGTAGTTGATACAGCGGTTTTATAAATGTAATTAGCATGCTAAAATTGGACTCTGGTATTTACACAACATACTACCATGTTGTTTTGATATAGCATGCTAGTTAGTGATATCCAGTTATCTCTGATTTTCATTATGAAATGTTGATATCATGATTACAGCTCTGTTCCTATTATTGTTACATTATTGCTTTTATTCTGTTATTCATATGTTGACACTGTTGAGCGATTATGCTCACCCTTGCAAACTGTTATGTATATCTCGCAGATGCCTAGAAGATCAGCTAGACCGACCCATGTTCCCGCCCCTACTGGACCCGGCTCCTCTGAGGTAGTTTGTAACAGGCCATGAGGTCTAATGAGTTGCTGAATAAAGTTAGAGTGTGTTAGATGTTAAATAAATGGGTTGTAATAATGAGAACCTGAATTATACTTGAACCTAGATCGGATCTTGGTTTGGGGTCAAGTTAGTATATTTTAATAATAATTATGTTGTTTATATTTTTGGTAATTGTGTTTAGTGACGTCAACTCCTGACCTCGGGGTTGAGGCCGTCACAGTAAATGTCTTATCTATTTCAAGGAACAAATATGCACTTATGATGGTGGATGATTTCTCAAGATACACTTGGGTAGAGTTCATGCACTCTAAAGATGAAACTCCACACATCATAATTGAGCACATCAAGAAGATAGAAAAATAGGTTGATGATCAAAATTGTGTGAAAATATTGAAAAAAGATAATGAAACAGAATTCAGGAATGCAACATAGAATGAATTCTGCAAAAACAAAGGGATTGTTCAAGAATTTTCAGCAGCTAGAACACCTCAACAAAATGGAGTAGTTGAAAGGAAGAACAGAACATTAGTTGAAGCTGCTAGGACAATGCTGCAAGATGCCAAGTTGCCAACAAGTTTCTGGGAAGGAGCTGTTAACACTGCATGTTACACTCAGAACATATATCTCATTAACAAGGCACATGGAAAATCACCTTACTCAATCATGTCTAAAAGGAAGCCTACTGTAAAGCATCTTCATGTGTTTGGAAGCAAGTGTTACATTTTGAAAGACAACTCTGAATATGTGGGAAAATTTGACTCAAAAGTTTTTGAAGCAATTTTTCTGGGATATTCATTGAAGAGAACTGCCTACAAGGTCTATGTGATAGATCAAAAGAAGATTATGGAGAGCACATATGTGACTTTTGATGATGACAAGTGTCCAGGCTTGGAATGCTTTAATGAAAATAAAGCTGAAGCCCTTGTATTTGAAAACCTCAACATTGATAGTGATTCTGATGGTGAAGATGAAGTCAATGCACAACAAATGTTGAATGAATAGATTACTGAACAGGAAAATCATGGGAATGGAAGCTCATCTCAAACACCTGAATTTGATAGCACAAACTCGGGGGGAGAAAGAGAAGAAGGATCTAGCAGTCATACCAATAATGAAGAAAATGATGAAGGCACAAGTCAACAAACTCATACAAGAAAGTGGGATAGAAGTCACACTAGAGAAGCAATTATTGGTGATCCTACTGCTGGTGTGAGGACTAGAAGTGCAACTGCTAATGAGTGCATACATGCATATTTTTTGTCTCAAGTAGAGCCTAAGAAAATTGATGAAGCTCTACTGGATCCTGACTGGATATCTACCATGCAGGAAGAGCTGAATCAATTTGAAAGAAACAAAGTTTGGGAACTGGTTCCTGCACCAAAGAATATAAGTATAATTGGAACAAAATGGGTGTTCAGGAACAATATGGATAAAAATGGTATAGTTACCATAAACAAGGCAAGGTTGGTTTCAAAAGGCTACTCACAAGAAGAAGGAATTGATTATGATGAAACTTTTTCTCCAGTTGCAAGACTTGAAGCAATAAGGATTTTTCTAGCATTTGCTACACATTCAAATTTTAAAGTGTATCAAATGGATGTCAAAAGTGTCTTCCTAAATGGTGAGCTAGAAGAAGAGGTTTATGTGCAACAACCACCTGGCTTTGAAGATCCTGAATTTCCAAATTTTTTGTACAAATTACTCAAGGCTCTATATGGACTAAAGAAAGAACCTACGGAAACATGGTTTTACTAGAGGTACTATAGATAAGATCTCTTCTATAAGAAACATGGTGAAGATATGATTCTAGTTCAGATCTATGTGGATGACATCATTTTTGGTTCTACTAATGAAAAGTTTTTCCAAAGATTTTATAAGCTTATGCAGAGTGAATATGAAATGAGTATAATGGGAAAATTAAGTTACTTTCTTGGACTACAAGTCAGTCAAAGAAGTGATGGGATCTTCATCAGCCAAACTAAGTATGTCAAGGACTTACTGAAAAAGTTTGGTATGGTTAATTGTTCACCTGCTTCTACACCTATGTCTACAGCAACAAAGTTGGATGAAGATAGAAAAGGCAAGAATGTAGATATTTCAAGCTATAGAGGGATGATTGGATCATTGCTTTACTTAACTGTAAGTAGACCAGACATCATGTTTGCTACATGTCTATGTGCAAGATTTTAAACCAATCCAAAAGAATCACATTTGATGGTTGTAAAGAGGATTTTCAGATACTTAAAGGGGACTCCAAATTTGGGATTATGGTATCCTAAGGGAACTGGTTTTGAAGCTGTTGATTACACAGATGCAGATTTTGCTGGATGCAGGGTTGACAGAAAGAGTACTAGTGGAAGCTGTCAATTTCTTGGATAAAGACTTGTATCCTGGTTTAGCAAGAAATAACAATCTGTATCAACTTCTACGGAAGAGGCTGAATACATAGCTGCAGGAAGTTGTTTTGCTCAAGTGTTTTGGATTAGAAATCAGCTAATGGATTATGGCCTAGTGTTACACAAAATTCCTATCATGTGTGACAATACTAATGCTATATCCATAGTGGCTAATCCAGTTAATCATTCTAGAACAAATCACATTAATGTAAGGTATCATTTTATTAGAGAACATGCTACAAATGGTACCATTGAGCTCATTTTTGTTTAAACAGAAAAACAATTAGCTGACATTTTTACTAAACCTTTGGATGAAGCAACTTTCACTAGACTTGTAGGTGAAATTGGAATGCTTAATTTTTCATCCTAAGGCAAGAACCCAACTAATGTTTTGCAGCAGATTAATTTCTAGTAAATCAAAATTAATTTGATTTAATTGGAAATTAACTGAAATATGAATTATAAATATTTCAGAAATATCTGCATATTTATTTTTCAATTCAAAATTTAACTTGGAATTTTTCAAATTCTAAGTAAACTGCTCAGTTGTTAATATACATCTTTAATATGTAAAATTAACACAAGGCAGAATTACAATGATCCAAAGGTATATAGAGAACAGAGTTCTCGATAAGTCTAACTGACTTCTCGACAAGTCATTTTAAGACTTCTCGAGTGAGTTCTCGATAGGTCAATTTATTAACTTCTGGAGTGACTTCTCGATAAGCTAAAATATGACTTATCGATAAGTCCTTGTAGAGTTCTCTAGTAGTGTTATTTCACAGAGTTCTCTACAAGTACAATTTTTTGGCTTATCAATAACTCATAACTGAAATAATTTAATTTAATAAATTATTTTGGTAAAATACTTTTGGAAAATTTAATCTAATTTTATTTTGAATTTATTCAAATAAAAGTTGGAATTAATTCAGTCCATTTCTGGATAAACTGATTATTTATTTGACATCTCGATAAGTAAATTTTTAGTTCTCTATTAGAGTAATTTAAAATGACTTCTCGATAGACTAATTCCAAATGTTTATTTTTGAGTTCTCGAAAAGTCATTTGCTTTTACTATAAATACCCAGACATCTCGATACATATACATACTTACAATTTTTGAGATCTCAAGTGACCTAGCCTTTCAAGCAAAAACCGATTTCTTTCTCAGTTTTACTCATTTCTCAAAAAATTTCTTACCCATTCATTCTCATCAATCAACAATGGCACTCAATGTTGCAAGAGCCTCTATTCCAGAGAAAGGAACCAATTACCTTGCTTTTACTGATGTTAACCAAGCTCCTGACAGTTTCAAGGGGTTTGTGAAACATTTGGCTGAATCTTATTTTACAGGAGCTTTGACTGCAAATCCTGAATAGTATCTGGATGTTCTGCATGAATTCTGGACTACAGCAGTAGTGAGGACTGATATGAATGATAACTCTCTCTCTCTCTCTCTCTCTATGATAGTAACATGCATATTTGGAGGCCAACTAATAGAGTTTAATCAACAAGATGTGAATAGAGGTTTTGGGCTGCCAACTGATAATCTAGTGGAGGTGCCAACTCCTGATGAGCTGACTGAGTTTCTGGACTTCATCAATTATGGTGGAAGAATCAACTTATCAAGCTTGAATATGACCAATCTAAGGAAGGAGTGGTCCTTTATCTTTGATTTTGTGGTGAGGGCATTCACATGCAGGAAGACAGGGTGTGATAACATTTCAAGTGTGATGCCAAAGCTGGTGTACTCAATTGCCCACAACAGACACTTGAATGTTGGTCTATTGATTCTGGAAGAACTTGAAACCAGGCTAACAATGCCCCTGTCAGCTAAAGGTAAGGAAATTTTCTTTCCTAGATTTATTATGTCCACTTTAAATCATAAAGTAACAGACATATATCTATTAAATGGTATATATAGCACAAAAATAGGCAATTCTAAGCAAGAGTCCAAAATAATATTTGGTTCACTTACCACAAAGAATAAGGTAAATGTAAGTCTAAGAATCACTCCATTCATGTTGGAGAGGTTTAGGACTTACCCTTACCTTATGCCTGACATGAGGTCAAATGTACAATCTAGCACAACTATGATCCCTGAACCTGTGGAAGTACAAACATAGGAACACCCACAGGGATCTTCCCAAGCTGAAACCATTCATTCAAAACCTGTTGAAGCTAGGAAAATAACCACCTCATCTTCTCAAAAAGATGAGGTGAGTAAAAAGAAGAGAAGGGGTGTAACCTTAGCAGTTATAATTGAGAGTTGTGAGGATCAAGCAGAAGCTGAGTCACCTTGGGTCCAGAGATCCAAAAGAAGTAAGAAATCTGAGCTGACCACTCAAACTACCTCTGTATCCTCCCAACAGGATGTATTATAAAAATGGGGTCTAAACAGACTCTAGATGCATCCTCTCAATATAGTGTATCTATTAAAAAGAGCATTCACCCCAATGCACCATGTAAAGAGTCTGCACAGTTTGCACTTGAAGCAATTTAAGTGTATGGTACGAGAAATAAGAATGGCACACACTGTGAGGGCACATCTTTTGAAGCTCCCTCATCTATTCAAGGGGAGCTGCCAACACTCATATATGAGCAACAATCTCTAATCTCTCAAATTTCTTTCCTACCTACAGCACTTAAACCAAATTCTCAAGTGCAAAATAAATCAAGTGACTTGGTTCAAGAAACCTTGTTCACCACCCAGACACTTCATTTAGATGGTGAGAGGCTACTAGCTGGGGGTAGACCTTGATGACACCATCAAAACCATGGGGGATTCATCAGTTTTTACTGAAGACCCAATGGAGATACTAAATACACCTTCATGTGCAAATCAGTCTTCACAGACTGTAAGGTTTGAGGGCAGTACTCCTGAGGGGGAGCTATCTAAATCCTCTCCAATTCAATTGGAGGTTCCTCATGTAGGAACAACTCCCCTCAAAACCCTAGCAGAAATTGCTTTGGCAGTTGATGCTAGGAGTACAATTACCAATGATCTTGTCATAGGGGAGGCAAGTATAGCACATTCAGGTGATAGAGTGGTTCAAGGCACACAAGGGTTTGAGACTGGTGCACATGGAAGTAACCCAATCAAATCCCCTCCAATTCAATTGGAGATTCCCACAACTAGTGTGGAACAACAACTATCCATAACCACAGAGCAATCTGTGAGTAAAACTGTGACTTCAGTCTCAGGTGTTTCTGAACCCTCAACTTCACAACCACACATCCTATCACATTGGCTGCAAGAATCTGGTTCTCAAACCACATATATTGATGATCTTCTAGTAGAACAGATTTCTGGACTGGAAAATATCTCACAACATCTATTGACTTCTGATATGAGCAATCAAGATATCAAGCCATCATGCTCACTTACAATGAAGATGTTAAAAAATAGAAGGAAGAGATTGTGAATGCTGAAGAACATGATGAAAATGTGGATGCATGGCTATCTCAGGATTTTGTGTTGGAGATGGATCAAGTCTTGGCAAGATTCAGGGAAGAGTATGTTACTATTCTTGGGAGAAATGCCAAAGTCTTGACTCTAAAGGAGGTTTATGATGCAATAATTGAGGTCTACAAAGCTCAGCTCAAGGCTTTTCATCTTTTTGGTAAAGCTCTTGAAGTCAAGATGACTGGTCATGAGGATAAAATCAGAAAGTTGGTGAAGGATAAAATGGATGAAATCATTCCATCTCAAGTACAAATCACCTCCAAGTTCAAGCCTTTTGCTGATTAGATGTCAAGGATGGATCTTTTAACAATTGAGAAGGAAGTCAAAAATCTCAAACAATCCTTTATCTCTCTCCATACAGTTGTCCAACAGCAAATCACTCATTCCAATGACACCAAGGTCAAACTGGACCAACTTCACCAGAGCAGATATAAGCCTTCAGCATTGCTTATGAAAGCATCAAACAGGTTGTAGAAGAAACTTTTGGCACATCAACATCTACTAGCTCTTATTAGCCTGGCTCCACTTCCACAAATCTGCAAATCCAATCTCTTCAAACTCAAGTCTCGGCACTGCAAGACTCCAATGCTTCTCTCACTGCATAAGTTCAAGCCTTGACTTCTCTAGTCAAGAGCCAACAGACAGACATTCAGACCCTGGTGGATTCTCACAAGCATCTCCAAATACAAAACTCAGTTGCTTGGGGAGCCATCATGGGGAAGCTCAACATCCCTCTACCATCACTTCTAGAACAAATAAGGCCTGAAATTCCTACTCCCCTTATCATGCCTGCCAACAAGACTAAGAGGGAGATAGAGGCTAGGCTAGCACAATCCAGATCATCTACTCAACATGTCCAAGGTACTACAAAGAGCTCAAGTTAAGAAGCAGATACTGATAAGGAGAGGCTTATTAGGGCTGCTGAAATACCAAGTTTGAGCAGGGAATTTGATGAACTTCTCAAATCTTTAAGGGCTTCTCTCAACAATAATCTCTTCACCTACAAAAAGGCCTTGGACAGGACAATAAACTCTCTAAGGGTGATTATAGTGACCAAAGACAACTTTTAGGAGAAGAGGATAGTGGTAAATATTAATGATTCTGGGGTTCATAAGTGTTGCAGGTTGATAAGTGGCATTTTATACCACTTAGAACATCTTAAAATGGCTTAAATTGGTGCCTTAAAATTAAGTATTTTGTGTATTTGATGCGTTTTTCTAGTGTTTATGCATTTCAGGGTATTAGTTGCATTTCGGAGGAGTAATCATCAAGAATAAGCCTTGGCATGTGTTCACCATTGTGAGAGGAAAGAAATGGGCAGATTACGGCGAAGAAACGGAGCAAACTCAGGATTTTTCCAGAAGGGTCCTGAGCGCCCGCTCAGCAATGCTGAGCAGCCACGCAGAAAGCTGAGCGCCCGCTCTGCTATGCTGAGCGGCCGCGCAGGGTCGGGAAAAAAGACAATTTATTTTAGGACTTCTACTTCTGTTTGGCTTCCACTTCTATGTAATCTGAGTTTTATGGGACTATTATATAAGTAGATTTAGAGACGTTTTCACGAGAGAGGATCGTGGTATTAAGCAAGGAGCGAAGGAGATAAGGAGGAAGACCATTTTAGCACACAGCAACGAAGAGGAAGCATATTTTTTTGTGATTCTTGTTTCGTTGTAACGTTGGATGCTAGTTTTCTTACTTTGAACCTATTTACTCTTGTGACGTACTCTGATTTAATATAATTAGTTTAGTTATTATTTTCATTTGTTTGTTTATCATGATTTCATATGAACCCATGATGACGATGAGTGCTATTATGGGCTAATCGTGATCATGGGGTTGCAACGGATTTACTATGGAATTCTTTAGTTAATTGTTTAATACTGTAGTGTGTGATGTTTGTATGATATCTAGTATTGGTTGTGCGTATTTGTCTTATGTGCGTCGCGAACATATAAGATAGGGTGTTAATCTCTTGTGAAGCGACGGTGGATCTTGAGATTTAGAACTTGCCATGATAGCATAGGTTCATGTATGATGTGCATGATTAGTGGGTAACTCTAACAGTTTTATTTGCCCTGTGTAATCAAAAGGAATAACTTGTCCTTAAATCGTTGCGTTGTCAATTTCTGTAGACATATAGGAACTCAACATAATTGATGACTATTCAACTTCTATCTTAATTGTGGATGTTTGGTAGAATGGTATTAGTACAATGAAAGTTGGCTTTTATCAGTTTCATGTTATTCGATTAATATCATCACTGTCACATGCTAAAGGTAATAACAATAACTATTGAAGGAAGTAGTAATGAAGTTGTGATCTCATGAGTGTTTTAATATTGTTAAATTGAAGTGTTAATTAAGTGATTAATTAAGTAGTTAATTGTAGTTAATGTTTAGTCAACAATTCTAAGTGTTAGTGTCTTAACATTGAGAAGTAATCATACATTGGTGCGTGAGTTTAATTAGACAATAATTAGTCTGAGTCTCTGTGGGAACGAACTAGAAAGTATTCTATATTACTTGCGAACGCGTATACTTGCGTGGATATTAGCGTGTGTTTTCGCCCTAACAAGTTTTTGGCGCCACTACCGGGGACTCGGCGTATTTGTTTAGTTTATGTACTTACCATCATTGGTCATTAGGACTCAGTGATTAGGACGTAGTAGTTACTTATTGTTTCTGGTTGTGTTTCGGGTACTTTAGCGAGCATTTATGCAAACTCGTTCTCGTACTCGCAAGAGGACTTTAGATAGAGCTGAGGAGACAGACGAAGTTCTTGATATTCCGGAGAAGATAGATTTTGAAGATTCGGATTCAGGAACTGAGCGGAAAGAACCAGTAAACATGGGTGATCGTATTATTCAGGCTGATCCAGCTCTTATGGACTTTTCTCGGTGAAAAATTGATGACATTCAGTCAAGCATCCTTCATCCAGCTATTCAAGCTAACACCTTTGAACTCAAGCCGGGCACTATTCAGATGGTGCAGAATTCTGTTTCTTTTGGAGGAGCTGCGACTGAAGACCCCAACATGCACATAAGGAATTTTGTCGAGATCTGCAGCACTTTTAAGTATAATGGCGTGACTGATGAGGCTATCAAGCTGAGGCTTTTCCCATTCTCACTAAGGGACAAAGCTAAGGATTGGTTACATTCTGAACCAGCTGGGTCCATCACTACGTGGCAAGATCTTGCGCAAAAGTTCCTGGTGAAGTTTTATCTGATGGCAAAGACTACTGCTATGAGGAGTGCTCTTACTCAGTTTGCGCAGCAACCTACAAAATCTATGTGCGAAGCTTGGGAATGCTACAAGGAAATGTTGAGGAAGTTTCCACATCATGGAATGCCCGATTGGATGGTGATCACTGGTTTCTATAATGGTTTTGGGGCCCAATCTCGGCCCATGCTCGATGCAGCAGCTGGAGGCGCCTTATGGGCTAAAAGCTATACTGAGGCTTATAATCTTATCGAGACTATGGCTGCAAATGAGCATCAAAACCCAACTCAGAGGATGATGCCTGGTAAGGTAGCAGGTATTCTGGAAGTCGATGCAGCCACCGCTATAGCAGCGCAGCTCCAGGCGCTATCAATGAAGGTTGATTCTTTGGCTACATATGGAGTTAATCAAATAGCTATGGTTTGTGAGCTTTGTGCAGGTTCTCATGCTACGGATCAGTGTTCTCTTGTCAATGAATCTGTTCAGTATGTGAATAATTATCAGTGACAATAGCAGCCTGTGCCAGCTACCTATCATCCTAATAACAGAAATCATCCAAATTTCAGCTGGGGGAATAATCAGAATGCTATTCAGCCACCATATCAGCAAGGTGTGAGTAAACAGTTTAATCCACCTGGATTCCAGCAACCACGGCAGTATGCTCAAAGGCAATCATATCCTCAACAGGGAAGTGCAGCTGCACCTACTAGTGCTGATTTTGAGGAACTTAAGCTGTTATGCAAGAGTCAGGCGGTTTCTATCAAGACCTTGGAAAATCAAATCGGTCAATTAGCCAATGCAGTGCTCAATCATCAACCTGGCACTCTTCCGAGTGACACGGAAGTACCAGGCAGGAAAAAAGCTAAAGAGCAAGTCAAGGCTATTACCTTAAGGTCTGGAAGAGTTGCTGATGCTGAAAAGGCAAAAGAAGGAGAAGCTGAAATTAGAGATGAAGAAGCTAAGCAAAAAGAGAAAGCGGCGGAACCAAGGAAGACTACTGTTGAACACACTCTGCCTGAGGGTAATACAGGGGAGAAACAGCTCTATCCTCCACCACATTTTCCTAAGAGATTGCAGCAACAAAAGCTGGATAGACAGTTCGGTAAGTTTCTGGAGGTGTTCAAGAAACTTCACATCAATATACCTTTCGCTGAGGCTCTGGAGCAAATGCCTAGTTATGCGAAGTTTATGAAGAGCATTCTTTCAATGAAGGTGAAATTGGATGACCTTGAGACCGTTGCTCTCACGGAAGAATGCAACGCTGTTCTGCAGCAAAAGTTACCTCCAAAACTGAAAGATCCAGGTAGCTTCACCATTCCTTGCACCATTGGCAAGTTGACTTTTGACAAGTGCCTTTGTGATTTGGGAGCAAGCATCAATCTGATACCGTTGTCGATCTTTAAAAAGTTGGATTTGCCTGATCCAAAGCCCACATACATGTCTCTACAAGTGGCTGATCGTTCTATTACTTACCCAAGGGGCATAGTGGAGGATGTGCTAGTCAAGGTGGATAAGCTCTTCTTTCCTGCAGATTTTGTTATTCTGGATTTTGAGGAAGATAAGAAGATTCCCATAATCTTGGGAAGACCTTTCTTGGCTACTAGCCGTACCTTGATAGATGTGCAGAAAGGTGAACTTACTATGCGGGTACAAGATCAGGATGTGACCTTCAACGTATTCAAGGCAATGAAATTCCCTACCGAAGATGAGGAGTGCTTAAAAGTGGATGTGATTGATTCTGCGGTTACTTCGGAACTCGATCGCATGCTAATGTCTGATGCGTTGGAAAAGGCCTTAATGGGGGATTTTGACAGTGATGATGAAGATGGCAACAAGCAATTTCAATATCTGAACGCTTCTCCCTGGAAGCGAAAGCTGGACATGCCGTTTGAATCTCTGGGTGCTTCTGACCTCAAGAATGTTGAAGGAAAGTTTAAACCATCAATAGAGGAAGCACCTACCTTGGAGCTCAAGCCATTACCTGAACACTTGAGGTATGCTTTTTTAGGTGATGCATCTACTTTACCTGTTATTATTGCATCTGACCTTTCAGATAGTGAGGAAGACAAGCTCTTAAGGATTTTGAGAGAATTCAAATCGGCTATTGGATGGACCATAGCAGACATCAAGGGTATAAGTCCTTCATATTGTATGCATAAAATTCTGCTAGAGGAAGGTAGTAAGCCGACTGTTGAACAGCAGCGCAGACTGAATCCTATCATGAAGGAGGTGGTGAAGAAAGAAATTCTAAAATGGCTAGATGCAGGCATCATTTATCCTATTTCTGACAGTTCTTGGGTGAGCCCCGTATAATATGTACCTAAGAAAGGAGGTATCACTGTGGTAGCAAATGAGAAGAATGAGCTCATCCCCACTCGAACAGTTATAGGATGGAGAATATGCATGGATTATCGAAAGTTGAACAAAGCCACGAGGAAGGATCACTTCCCTCTTCCGTTCATTGATCAGATGCTTGACAGGTTGGCTGGTCACGAGTATTTTTGTCTTCTGGATGGCTATTCAGGGTATAATCAGATTTGTATTGCACCAGAGGATCAGGAAAAGACTACCTTCACTTGTCCATTTGGCACGTTTGCTTTTCGCAGAGTTTCGTTTGGGTTATGTGGCGCCCCGGCCACTTTTTAGAGATGTATAATGGCTATATTCTCTGACATGATTGGAAATAATGTCGAGGTGTTCATGGACGACTTCTCCGTCTTTGGATATTCGTATGATGAATGTTTGAATAATCTTCGCGCCGTACTCAAAAGGTGCGTGGAAACTAATTTGGTGCTCAATTGGGAGAAATGTCATTTTATGGTGCGTGGAGGCATTATTCTTGGGCATAAGGTCTCTAGCAAGGGTCTGGAGGTGGACAAGGCCAAGGTGGGAGTCATTGAAAATCTTCCACTACCTATTTCTGTGAAAGGAATCCGTAGTTTTCTTGGTCATGCGGGTTTTTATCGGCGATTCATCAAGGACTTTTCAAAGATATCTAAGCCGTTGTGCAATTTACTTGAGAAAGATGTGCCTTTCAAATTTGATGATGAATGTTTGGCGGCATTCGAGACTCTCAAGAAGAGTTTGATCACTGCACCAGTTATTACAGCACCAGATTGGACAAAGCCTTTTGAGATGATGTGTGATGCGAGTGATTATGCGGTAGGTGCAGTTCTGGGACAGCGCAAGAATAATCTCTTTCATGTGGTCTACTATGCGAGTAAGACCTTAAATGGGGCCCAAATGAACTACACCACTACGGAGAAGGAGCTCTTGGCTATAGTCTTCAGTTTCGAGAAATTTCGATCTTATCTGCTTGGTACTAAAGTAACAGTATTCACTGATCATGCGGCCATTCGCTATCTGGTTTCCAAGAAGGATTCAAAGCTGAGACTCATTCATTGGGTGCTCTTACTTCAGGAATTTGAGTTAAAGATCAAGGATCGAAAAGGTACTGAGAATCAAGTAGCTGACCATCTCTCTAGGTTGGAGAATCCCGATTCTACTTCACAAGATAGGACATTAATCAATGAATCTTTTCCGGATGAGCAGTTGTTTGCAGTTCAGGAGGAAAAACCATGGTTTGCAGATATTATAAACTATCTCGTCAGCAATATAATGCCTCCTAATTTGACCTCCGCTCAAAAGAAGAAGTTTCTGCATGAGGTGAAGTGGTATATGTGGGATGAACCATATTTGTTTAGACAGGGAGCTGACCAGATCATCAGGAGATGTATCCCGTTCTGTGAGACGGAGGGGATATTACGAGACTGCCACTCCACGGTTTATGGTGGACACTATGGTGGTGAGAAGACGGCAGCTCGTATTCTGCAAGCAGGTTTTTTCTGGCCTACTTTATTTAAGGATGCTCATCAGTTTGTTTTAAGGTGTGATCGTTGCCAAAGAGTGGGAAATTTGACGAGAAAGGATGAGATGCCGTTAAATGTGATGCTTGAAGTCGAGGTCTTTGATGTTTGGGGAATCGATTTCATGGGGCCTTTTTTCTCGTCCTGCAATAATCAGTACATCTTGCTGGCAGTCGATTATGTCTCAAAATGGGTAGAAGTCAAAGCTTTACCGATAAATGATGCAAAGGCAGTGCTGAATTTTCTTCATAAGCAGATTTTCACAAGGTTTGGAACACCTCGTGTAATCATAAGTGATGAAGGGTCGCATTTCTGCAACCGTAAGTTCACTTCTATGATGCAGCGTTATAATGTGAATCATCGAGTTGCTACTGCCTATCATTCGCAAACAAATGGTCAAGCGGAAGTGTCTAACAGAGAAATCAAGCGCATTCTAGAGAAGGTTGTTTGTCCGTCAAGGAAGGATTGGTCTTTAAAGCTCGATGAAGCTGTTTGGGCTTACAGAACAGCATACAAAACTCCACTTGGTATGTCCCCGTTTCAGTTGGTGTACGGTAAGGGATGTCATTTACCTGCGGAGCTTGAGCATAAGGCCTACTGGGCGTTGAAAAAGTTGAACCTGGATTTAGATGCAGCTGGTAAAAAAAGAATGCTTCAGCTTAATGAACTTGATGAACTTCGACTTCAAGCGTACGAGAATAACAAAATGTATAAGGAAAAGGTGAAGAGGTGGCACGATAGGAAGCTACATCCTAAGTTATTCGTGTCGGGGCAACAAGTTCTCTTATTCAACTCTCGTCTCCGACTTTTTCCTGGGAAGTTGAAATCGAGGTGGTCTGGACCTTTTATTGTCAAAACTGTGTTTCCACATGGAGCGGTGGAATTTTTGAGAATGATCCGGACCAAGCATTCAAGGTTAACGGTCAGCGTTTGAAGCACTACTATGGGGATATGGCAAACCGAGAAGTGGTTAGTGCCATTTTATTGACTACATGAGAAAGGTACGCAACGTCAAGCTAATGACGAAAAAGAAGCACTGCGTGGGAGGCAACCCATGATTTGTTATTACAGGAACCCTTAGAAATTAATAACCTATCCAAAAACACAAAAAAATCAGAAAAACGGGGCTGAAAAAAAAATTCCAGTGACCCCCTGAGCGCCCGCTCAGCTTTGCTGAGCGACCGCTCAGGGGTCGGCTGAATGAATTTTTTTTTAGTTCAGAAAAAAACCAAAAAAAATCAGAAAATAAAAAAATAAAACCCAACTTTAGCCCATAAACCCACGATTTGTTCCTACTACCCCATGATTTTATCCCTCAATCCCCAACCCTAATCTAATTTAACCTATTCCATTCCCTATATACATACACCTATCCTACATATCTCCCACAAACTTCCTACACTTAAACTCTCTCCCAAGCACAAAAACTCAGTTCTTTAACACTTTTATTCAAGATTCAATGGCACCCAAGAGAGCACGACCTATTGATAGCAGCAGCACAGTTCCTGTTGCTGATTCATCGAGGGGTACTGCTACAAGGCCTCGGTTGACTGACAGAGCTGCGGATGAGGAGTACACTAGGCTTTTAGGGAAGCTGATTCTGAAGGAGAGAGGGTTTTTACCATCGGGGAGGGATGGTGAGTTGCTACCCATGATTGCAGAGAAGGGGTGGATAGCTTTTTGTGAGTCGCCCGAAGCAGTGCCGATGAGCATGGTTCGCGAGTTCTATGCGAACGCGAAGGCCGAAAAGAATGGGTTTTCTGTGGTCCGAGGGCTGACGGTTGATTATCACCCAGCGGCGATTCGCCGTGTGATTGGGCAGCGAGAGAGGAAGCCCGAGGAGGAGAACTGGAATGAGAAGACTGCTGAGGATTTTGACTTGGATTTGATTTGTGCGACTCTCTGTAGGCCGGGCACAGGTTGAACCTTCAAGACCGGCACTAATGAGTATCGCCACTTCCCGGCGATAGCTATGAACAGGTATGCCCGTGTATGGAATGCATTTATTTGTGCTAACATTTTGCCTTCTTCGCATGCATACGAGGTCACAGTTGAGAGAGCACAGTTGTTGTGGGGAATTCTTAATAAGGAGTACTATGTGGACCTTGGTGAGTTTATCTACCAAAAATCCTGAAGTTTTTTAGGGGAGCTAAGCATATGAACATCCCTTATGCATCCACGGTTACGAAGCTGTGCCGAGCAGTAGGAGTGAACTGGCCGGCTCATGAGCAGTTGCAGTTGCCGGCAGCTCCGATTGATTCTGGGACTCTGAACGGGATGCATGAGTGGACCGGTGGTGAGCCCGAGGAGCATGGGCTGGGTTATCGTCTTACAGGAGGGCGTCCAGCATGAGGTGCTACTATGGCTAGGCCTAGGCGTGATGAGGCTGGTTCTTCGAGAGCTCAGGAGGGTGCTGGGATGGCTGATACCCAGTATAGGAGGCTTTCACGGCGGATGGATGCCATGTACGAGACACAGAGCAGGTTTGCTCAGGAGCTCACCCTTGCATTAGGGACTGCTTTTCGGGGCCTTGGAGCTGATATCCAGTGGCCAGTTTTTGGTGAGGACTCTGCATACCCGCCGCCTGATACTCCACCCACCGAGGGTCATGATGATGATGACTTCGAGTAGGTATACCCTGTGTTCCTTTCTACTACCTTTACTGGGGATAGTGAAGATTTTAAGTTTGGGGGTGGTAGTTAAGGAATATTTTGTGTGTGTCATATAGCTGCATATTCATGATAGCTTAGTTCATATAGTTGCATAATTTTTGCCATATAGTTTTTTATTTTTTTTGTTTATCATGTCATGTAGCTCATGCATATACCATGATCCCTTTTGCGATGATTTATCGACTGAATTGTGATATTGATGCGAGTGTAGTGATAGCATTAAGGTGATATTGAGTCGTGTAGGTTGATATGCATGCTAGAAGCACTTGTATTTTCACTAAGTCTTAGAGAATGCTTAAGGGCTAGATTGTTTGTATGATTTGATTGTTTTCGAGGTTAATCTATTTATTATGCTTAGAATTCGATAATAGGTTCTTAGTGATAAAGGCATGAAAAAGAAAAAATTGGAGTAAAAAATGGAATTTGTTGCTAGTTGTGGCTAGGCGTCAAATGGCTAGTAGCCGGCTCGCATGTTATGCGAGTAGTCTAGCTTAGTGATAAAGGCATGAAAAAGAAAAAATTGGAGTAAAAATGGAATTTGTTGCTAGTTGTGGCTAGGCGTCAAATGGCTAGTAGCCGGCTCGCATGTTATGCGAGTATTCTAGGTTTGAGCAAGATGGAGCGAAACGCACTTGCTCAGAAATTCAAAAAAAAAAAAATTAAAATTTTGGTGTTTATGCATAATTGATCACGAGTGGGCTCTTTGGTATTCGAGTTATTAAGTTCTTAGGGGACTTTCTGCCTAGTGACCTAAGGCTTTTAGAGTCTGAGATCCGCTAACCTAACGCTCGCTACATGGATACCATTGTATAAGTCTTTTGTGGACCTCACTCATTGCACGGTCAAATAAGCATTTGTGTTGTGAATAAAAAGCATGATTCCGTAATAAGCTCCAGAATTCTTGTAGTGTTGTATGTCACTTTGTGCCTAGAATTTTTATTCTTTGTATAATCATGTGATTGCCTTGAGGATAGTCGAGTCATAATAATTGGTCTAGTTCCGAAGCATATCTGTTAAGCATCTGCACACACCACGTTTCTGGCTGTATGTTTGTTTGCATGAGTTTATTGATCTTTAGTCGCCTAACTGCATTTGTTGAGTTGTTGCAATTTGGTTGATTTTTTCGTAGTAAGGGGGATCGCTGCATTTTCATATAGATTGTATTCATGCATGTTTTTATTTGTTTTTGAGTCTGTGACGCTTGAGGACAAACATCGATTTAAGTTTGGGGGTGTGATAAGTGGCATTTTATACCACTTAGAACATCTTAAAATGGCTTAAATTGGTGCCTTGAAATCAAGTATTTTGTGTATTTGATGCATTTTTCTAGTGTTTATGTATTTCAGGGTATTAGTTGCATTTCAGAGGAGTAATCATCAAGAATAAGCCTTGGCATGTGTTCACCATTGTGAGAGGAAAGAAATGGGCAGATTACGGTGAAGAAACGGAGCAAACTCAGGATTTTTCCAGAAGGGTCCTGAGCGCCCGCTCTGCTATGCTGAGCGGCCGCGCAGGGTCGGGAAAAAAGACAATTTATTTTAGGACTTCTACTTCTGTTTGGCTTCCACTTCTATGTAATCTGAGTTTTATGGGACTATTATATAATTAGATTTAGAGACGTTTTCACGAGAGAGGATCGTGGTATTAAGCAAAGAGCGAAGGAGATAAGGAGGAAGACCGTTTTAGCACACAGCAACGAAGAGGAAGCATATTTTCTTGTGATTCTTGTTTCGTTGTAACGTTGGATGCTAGTTTTCTTACTTTGAACCTATTTACTCTTGTGACGTACTCTGATTTAATATAATTAGTTTAGTTATTATTTTCGTTTGTTTGTTTATCATGATTTCATATGAACCCATGATGACGATGAGTGCTATTATGGGCTAATCGTGATCATGGGGTTGTAACGGATTTACTATAGAATTCTTTAGTTAATTGTTTAATACTTTAGTGTGTGATGTTTGTATGATATCTAGTATTGGTTGTGCGTATTTGTCTTATGTGCGTCGCGAACATATAAGATAGGGTGTTAATCTCTTGTGAAGCGACGGTGGATCTTGAGATTTAGAACTTGCCATGCTAGCATAGGTTCATGTATGATGTGCATGATTAGTGGGTAACTCTAACAGTTTTATTTGCCCTGTGTAATCAAAAGGAATAACTTGTCCTTAAATCGTTGTGTTGTCAATTTTTGTAGACATATAGGAACTCAACATAATTGATGACTATTCAACTTCTATCTTAATTGTGGATTTTTGGTAGAATGGTATTAGTACAATGAAAGTTGGCTTTTATCAGTTTCGTGTTATTCGATTAATATCATCACTGTCACATGCTAAAGGTAATAACAATAACTATTGAAGGAAGTAGTAATGAAGTTGTGATCTCATGAGTGTTTTAATATTGTTAAATTGAAGTGTTAATTAAGTGATTAATTAAGTAGTTAATTGTAGTTAATGTTTAGTCAACAATTCTAAGTGTTAGTGTCTTAACATTGAGAAGTAATCATACATTGGTGCGTGAGTTTAATTAGACAATAATTAGTCTGAGTCTCTGTGGGAACGAACTAGAAAGTATTCTATATTACTTGCGAATACGTATACTTGCGTGGATATTAGCGTGTGTTTTCACCCTAACACAGGTGTCCCTCAATTATCTTATCTCAAGGAGGGCATCTGAGTTAGACATTCTAATTAGCAAAGTTAAAGTGGTGACTAATGAAGACACTCTCTTGCTACATGAACTAAAGAATGAACAAGTGGCTGCATTTCCAGAAGCTTATCTAGAGCCTAGCAAGGGAGTTGCATACATCTGTCCAACCACCAAGCACTTCAAACACTTCCAAATCCCTAAACATTGTATCATGGCCAACAAGAAGCTTATCATGATTCTGGAAACTGAATTAAAAGCAAAGAAGAACAAAACCTTTGAAGATGAGGAGATGATCAAACTGTTGAAAAGGTATCTGAGAAATCCTGAAGCCACATTGCCTAAATCTCAAATCAACAAGGATAATTTGGATGATGATGTGCAGAAGATAGATGATCAAAAATCTTCTGGCTCAAATCCAAGTCAATCAACTAAACCATCAGGAAGCAAGGGTGGAAAAAAGAAGAAGGAGGATGATAAGAAGAATGAAGAGAAGAAGAAAGCAAGTGAGAGAAGAAGTAAAAGAAGACATGATGGCTCAGAACCACAACAAACCCTAAAAATCCAAACACAACTAGCTCGACCTTCAACATCAACTATCTCAAATATCAAACCACCTCAAACCTCAAAGCCTAAATTTCTATTCAAGCAAACAACTAACTCATTCCTAAAAATTCCAATCACCACAAGCCAGACAAGTCTCAAGAAAATCACAACCTTACCTTTAGCAAACCTTCACTAAAAGTCAATCTCAAATTTTTTGGGAGAAAGTCTAAGAAAGCCAAGTTTGCAGAAAAAGGAGAAGTCGCTGAAAGGGCCATCTGGAACTGTTTCAAGCAATCTGACTTTCTACCTTTGAATTGGTACATCTCATATAAAGATCATTTCCAACAACTTGCTGAGGAAATAGTCAAAGTCTGGGTTGTATCTTTTAGAGAAGTTAGAATTTTCTATGAAGATGGGTCTTTCACCTTCCTTGGCAGTGATTTAATGGATTCTCTTTCTCCCACAGAAATTAAGAGAATGATAAGTTTGCTAAAGGACAAGGATACTGCTATAAGGGCATGGAGATCAGTTCTAGCTATATGGTTGATTACAAGGGAGGAAACAAGAAAAAGAAATGAGACTGAATCTGAAGAGAGAAGGAGGAAACATGATGAAGAAATAGAGTTGTTCATAAAAAGATCAGAAGAGCTCAAAACTAAAGGAATGAGCAAAATCTCTAAAGATGGGAAATTTCTAAACATCAAAGCTGATGGATTATCAAAATTTAGGATTGGTTTACTAGACAGTGGTTATCCAAAGGTAACAAGACAAAAACTTGTAGAAGCTCTAAGTGGGACACCTATAATAGAAGAACTTGAAATTCTTGATCACTTAAAGGATGTTCTTAGAGAAGAAGCAGACACAAAAACTGTCTTTACCTGATATTTGTAACCATTGAACATTGTAAATATTCTAATGTACAAAAGTTGTAATTATATCAAGCTTTGTGTATTAATTATTTTCCATCATTTTAAACTTGGGGTTAGTCTTGTTAACAGGCATGAATTTGTGTTAAGCAATCTTCTCACAAATTGGGGGAGATTGTTGTGCAAGACATGCCTGTACTTTAACAAGACTAAGTCAATTTAACAACCCTACGTAAGTTGTATTGTTATCTTCATTTGTATTTTGTACTTGTAACATTTAAAGTCTGTAAAAATGTCAAAGGAGCTGGAGTCTTTTTCTATAAACAGTGTCAAGCCTAAAAATTCTATTAGGAAGAAGATCAAGAAGATCATGCCTCAGAAGAATTATGAAGAAGCTTGAAGTTGAATACATCTGTTTTAGGAAAAATATTCTAAGTCAAGATCTCTACAAGTCACATATTTAGTGTTTTAGAGAAGTCATTCGAGAACTCCAGAATGACTTATAGAGAACTCGGGAAAGCTACAAGAGAACTCATAGATGTCGACAAGTCAAATTGAAGACATGAAGATTGGAGATATCTACAAGTCATTTCTTCACTAGAGAACTCAGAGTTATCGACAAGTCAATATTCATTAGAGAACTCTGACTTATCGATAAGTCAAATTCTACTAGAGAACTCAGAGTTATCGATAAGTCAAATTCTACTAGAGAGCTCTGAGATATTGACAAGTCAAATTTGACTAGAGAACCCTGATTTATCGACAAGTCAACAAGTCACTAGAGAACTCAGAGATATCGATAAGTCAAAGTGAAGATATGAAGACTAGAGATCTTGACAAGCCAAATTCTCTTATAGAAAACTGAGAGACCTCTACAAGTCAAATTAACTATAGAGCACTAGAGATCTCGATAAGCCATTATACTTATCGAGATGTCAAGTTCTCTATAGACCAAACTGGAGATCTCGAGGTAAAATCTCAAAGTACAGAATTGCAGATCAGTTCAATATCCGATTAACAATCAACAAACAATCCAACTAGCTGGATTGACAAGTCTACAAAAAGCAGCTTGAAGAGTGTGCAAGATCAATGGTGAAGATTAACTGACAAAGGAAGATCAAAGTTAACACAGTGTGCAAAGATATGCTAAGCCAGAAATTGAAGTTATAATTTTCCTAAAATGGAAATGATAAGTGACAGTTTACTAAAGTAAAAAGTATGTCTTATTATACACTGTGTAAACCAGAAGTTAACTGAGTTATAAAGTTAACACTGGTTCTTTGTTTAGATGTAACAATTTAGATAGAAAATCTTGTAACACTCTCAAGATGAAGCTAAGCTCTTTATCAACAAAGAGCCTAATTAATTTTGTAGCAAAACAGTCTTAATTTTAATATAAAATTAAGTGAGTTTTAAAAGATCCGTGTTCTTTATTATTGCATGTTTAATTTCAACAAGTAACACATTTCACTACAAGATTTAATTTACTTTTTTCAACCATAAAAAGTTCAAGAAAAGCATAAAAACAGTAAAACACATTCACCCACCCCCCCTCTGTGTGTTATTCATTTCCTAACAAACCTCACATGTCTTACAAGTAGTTTTATTGTGTCCAATCATCAAACATCTACTACATTTCATAACAATACTTTTCTTTAAAAGTTTACTACCACTTCCAACTTCATCAACCTCTCTTCTTCTTCCAACTTCATAGCCATCACCAAGATGAAGATCTTCTTTTAACAATTTAATGAACCAACCCAGGAATCTGTGCATTCTACTTCTAATACAGCCCAAGCTATAGGAACATATGATTGTTTGCATCCCTTTCGATAGCTATTAATAACTCTCCCTTGACATACCCCTTCAAAAAACATCCATCTAGGCCTATAACCTTTCTTTATTCACTTTAAAACCCCCTTTTTAATGCATTAAAACATTTATACAATCTCTGAAATTTGGGATTTTTACTCCCTTTAGTTGTTTCCCCTTTAATAAACAAAGAGCTTTTAGGATTGGTCCTTAGCACTTCAGCTTCATAGTCCCACTACCTAGCATAATGTTCCTTCAATGTTGATTCAAGTTCTGCTATTGCAGCTTTTTTAGCCCACCAACACTTATTTAGTGTGCACTGTATCTTGTACTTTGCAGTTATGGCTGCTGCAAATTCTTTTAATTCCCACTTAGGGTTGCTCCTGATAATGCTTCCAAACTGTTTTGCCAACCAATCAGCCTTCACCATTCTTTGCATGCTTACAATGATACAGTTATACTCCTTTTTATAAGTTTTGATTTGAAATGCCTCATCATTTATCATTCGTCTAGCCCACAATTCCAATTTGCATCCATCTCTGCACTTAGCTTGCATCTTCTTAAAGTCACATCTTTTCAAATACACCCTTCTTTGCTTAGCAACACCATAATTTCTGATGGCCTCTTTCAGATACTCCCTTGAAGTGAATATAAGTCCAGGTTCAAAGCTCTTGATTATCATCATATCTGGTGTCTAACATCTCTCTCTCATGTTACACAAATTATGCAACTGAGGTACTTCACCCATGAGTACTGAATCATGCTTTCTTTTGGTCCTAGTTTCAGTCCTAACTTCATCCCTTTCAATGTGATCATCTCTATCATTCCCGAGTTCTATAGTGACATTGTTAGCACCATTACTTATATTTATATCAGTTAAATTTCCATCCCTCAAAGGATCAATCAACCTTTCCTTCAATTTTCTTTATCTTTCCCTTATTTCTTCTAGTTTTTCATCTGTATCTGATTCACCCAATTTATCATTTTCAATATTTTCACTATTACTCTCACTGTAGTCTTCCTTATCATGATAATCAGGATCATCTGATTCCATATCATCATCTACAAAACTAATATTCTCCATAATATTTGTTACCTTCTCTTCAGCACAATGATCCACAAATATTTCTATCATACTAACTTTTTTAGCATCCTCCCTAATTTCTTTAAAACTTTCATCATTCCAAAGCAACTTGTAACCATCTTTGTCATGACTACCATGTTTCTTATAGTACAATTTCAGCCCTTTACTATAACCCGCTTCTTTTAAATATTCAAGACAACTATCTATTGTAAGTATGCTTAAGTCAACATCGTAAAGAGTATCGATTTACCTCCCTTATAGTAATAGATGCCTTCTTTATTTTTAAATTCTCTGCCATGATATATCTCCACTCTCAGGTCATTCATCATATATACCTACAAAGACACAAGGTAAAATAAGTAATCTATACTCCAACAAGTACATTAATTGATGCATACTGATAATAAAAAAAAAGGCTTACCAGGTTATTCAACAATGGAACATCAATGGAAGAGTGAAAGGGTTTTTTGATCGAGAGGTTTTTGAGTCTCAAAGATCGAGGGTTTTGGGATCAGGATTTTGGTAGTGGAACAATTTTTTTGTTTTTTGATCATGTTTTGTTTTTATTTTGTTTACTTAACCTGTCGTTTTATTTTCTTACTTTTTATTTTAATTATTCAGCAGCCAACTAATCTGCCACATGGAGCACGTTTCATACGTGAAAGGGGATAATTAACATCCGTTAATTATTTTTAACAAAATGATTAGTTATCAATAACATAATTAGTACGGTTCTAATTTTCAGAAGTTTTATTGTTCAGTGGTAGGTTTCTAAAAGTGTAAATAGTTGAGTGACAAAAAAAATTATTTTTCCATTTGAAAATAATTTACAAAAATGCAATTTTTTATCTTTTATTTTAAAAAATACGATATGCAACTTTTGCGACTTCAAATGCAATTATACTCCAAAAAAAAATTAAATAATTTTTCCGGTCTGCGACTCTTAAAACATCTCCAACCTATTATATCATATTGGTATAACTTTTACACCAAATTGGTGTAAAATTTATACCATGCTCACCCCATCTACACCAAAATTAACAACAAAAGGAATAATTCTCATTCTAGAAGTATATTATACTTATATTAATTATATACTAACAAATAAGTAATCAACTTATAATAATATTTACAAAGACTTAAAAACTTTTATCATTAATACAAACTCAAATAATTACACTAGTAATTAATCATTTGAATTTCCATATTACTCCCATAAATGATTGCTTAAAGCATTTCTTAATGCAAAATGTTTTTTTTATTCTTGATTTGATGATATCTTTTCATAAATTCACGAAAACGAGTATCTTGATCTTTCACGATTTCAAACAATAGAATATACTAATGATGAAGATGTACATCTTTGTAATATTTATTTACATATTTTCCAAAATCTTATAATAGGCATAAACCAGTTAAAAGTTAGGCTATGGTCTTAGATTGAAAATGAGTATAATTCTACAACATCATCTGGTACACCAATCTGACCGTTACGATCTTTACAAAGTCGAATGTAACTTATGTTAGCAGCTGTAGCAAAAATGAAGGCAAGTGTTCGTCAAGTAGAGAAGCTTAATCCAAATGGTGCTTCAAGTTCTAATATTATGAGTATACTATTTGTTTTAACTTGATTATATGTATATTTGATTTTGTTATATCATGTTTTTATTCTTATATTTTTCATAGTTCTCTCAAGCCAAAATCATGTTAGCTGATGATCCAAACTTCAAAAAAGGTTTTAAATTTGAACATGTTTGGCCCATACACTTAATAAAAATATTGAAAAAATTTCGGATGATACACATCCCATCTTGGATAAGTGAAACTCAAACTTCACAGTCAAATATACCAAGTTTAATGTCACCACTTTTTGAAAGTCCTATTGCAAGTGAAGAGGGACTTGGCGGAACTTATTCTCAACATCCTATTGATGTAAAGAAAGCAAAATTAAAAAGAAAAACCGGCAATGAAAATTTAAAACTCAGTCAGAGCACTAGAGAAGAAATTTGCCAACTTGTTAAAATTTTCAAGCAAGGTTATGCTGATAGACAAGGATATATGAACTCTAGATGCTAAGAGCTCCGATTGAGTCTAAGAAATTAGATATTAAGGAATTTCAAAAAGAGGATTTGGAAGAAGAGAAATAAAAAAGACAATCAAGATGCTTCTGTACAGTTTGAGCCTGGACAATATTTTGATACTAATGTTGCAGGTTCAAGTGATTTTCCAGACTACTAGGTTGTTTGATTTTTAATATTTACTTGAGCATGTATTATGTGAGAGCATGTATTCAGTGACACATGCATAAATGAAACTATTATTTCAATTAATGCATAAATTTTTAATTTTATTATATTTTATCTCATTTCTAAATTTTCAGGAATTTGTTATTTAAAAGCATGTGTATATGTATCTAAATTATATAATTTTATCATTTCAATAAATATAATATAATTTTAAATGTCAAACTATGTTCAAATTTTATTAAACTAAAAAGTTATAAAGCAAAAAAATAAATAAGAGAAAGAAAGATAACAAAAGTGTAGAAGTATTTGGGTACAAAAGGAAATATTTGTTTTGTGAATGAATAGAATGAAAATATTGGAATTTTTAAAAAACACTTGTAATTTTTGGCGTTACACCAAATTTGGTGTAAACTTTGGTATCACACCATTTTGGTGTGATTTTTGAAGTTCGGTTAAACATGTTTTTTTACACCAAAATGATGTAAAAGTATATTTTTAGAGTTGGTTGGAGATGGGCTTAGAGCATCTCTAACCCAATTGATTTAGCTCTTCTTGCATAACAGTTATCCAATCAGGGTCAAGTAGAGCTTTCTCAGTTTTCTTAGGCTCAATTTGAGACAGAAAACATGCATGCAAGCATTCATTTACAGTGGCACTTCTAGTTCTCACTCCAGCATTAGAATCACCAATTATAGTGTCTCTTGTGTTAATTTTTCCCATTTTCCGGTGTGATGATTTTTATGACTAGAATTGTCCTCATTTTCTTCATTGTTGGCATGACTTGCAGAACTATCATCTCTTTCTCCCCCTGAGTTTGTGCCATCAAATTCAGGTGAGCTTCTTTCTTGAGATGAATTCTCATTGTCAGAATTCACTGGTTCACTTATTTATTTCTTCATTCTATTGTCTACATTATATTCGTCTTCATCTTTAGAATCACTGTCAAGGTTGAGATTATTAAATCTTATAGTTTTAACTTCATTTTCATCAAGGTAGTCCAAATCTGGATACGTGTCATCATCAAATGTCACATTTGTGCTTTTCATTATTTTCTTCTGCTTTAGAAAATAAAATCTGTAGGCAGTCCTTTACAAAGAATATCCAAGAAAGATAGCTTCAAATACTTTGGAATCAAAATTTTCAACATACTCAGAGTTATCTTTTAACACAAAGCACTTGCTTCCAAACACATGAAGATGCTTAACAATAGACTTTCTTTTTGTCATGATTGAGTAAGGTGACTTGCCAATTTTTTTGTTTAATAAATATCTATTATGTGTGTAACATGTTGTGTCAACAGCTTATTCCCAAAAACTGGTTGGCGACTTAACATCCCGCAACATTGTCCTTGCAGCTTTAACTAGAGTTCTATTTTTCCTTTCAACCATACCATTTTATTGAAGTGTTCTTGCAGCAGAGAGCTCTTGAATAATGCCTTTATCTTTGCAGAATTCACCTAGTATTGCATTTTTTTAATTCTGTACTAATGCACTCCTCAGTCTTTTGACATAATTTTGATCTTCAGCCTGTTTCTCAACTTTCTTTTTGTGCTCAATGATAATGTTTGGAGTTTCATATTTTAAATACATAAATTCCACCCAAGTGTACCTTGAGTAGTCATCCACCATCACCAATGCATACTTCTTTCTAGATATGGACATGACATTTATAGGGCCAAACAAATCCATATGGATAAGTTATAGTGGAGCACTAATGGAATTCATAGTTTTTCTTTTATGACTAGACCTCTTCATTTTGCCTTTTTGACAAGCTTCACAAACTTCATTTTGAGCAAATTCCAAAGATGGCATATCTCTCACCAATTCCCTTTTGACCAGAGTATTAATTGCTTTGTAGTTTAAATGAGAGAGCTTCTATGCTTTGATGTAGAAGCAACATGTCCTTATTTGTTGAGTTCATGTCTGCAACAAACATGTTTCCCTTCCTTACTCCTTTCAGAGCAACTTCACCAGTCTTTTTTCTAGTGATTGAGCAATCTTCTTTGTCAAAGATAACCTTGAAACCTTTGTCTGTGAATTGACTGACACTTAGAAGATTCACTTGAAAACCTACAACTAGTGCTACATCTTCAATGACAACATTTCTGTAATAACCCCCAAAAATTTGAACTTTTTGTAACCCTTATGAATAGTATTTTTGTTGAATGAGAAAACTTTTCATGTCACACTATGTAGGGGTTCTGTTATGGATATTCTGAGATTTTATTAGTACTATATGGTATATAAGTGTATGTAAAGATCGTCAGAATCCAATTCCGAACACTTTGATTTTTCCCGGAAATCCACTAGATACGGAAAGAATTGAGTATAAGGTAACAGGATAAAAAGGATTTAAATTAAAGGATTATAAGAGAGGATAATAAAAGGAATATAATGTATTGAGAAAGGTTAAGGAAACCCAAGTAATAAGATCCCGGGTATGATCCCTCAAACGAGAAACGAGAACGAAAGTTAAGCGAACCGTATAACAGATCAGCGGTCATTAGGCAAACAATTAGGAAGTTAATCAAGGAGGTTAGGGATGATGAGGTCATCCAACCAATAAGAAGAGGGAAAGTAAGGGATGATGACATCATAAGCATGACATAAGCATGACATAAGGGGAAGGAGATGTGGTTGATTTAAAACCACACAAAGTTCAAGGTTAGAAAGGTAATTAACCAAAAACAAAACAAAAACAACCAAGCTAAGCTAAACAAATCAAAAACACAAAATCATTTCATTTCTCCCATATTTGCTCTCGGCTTTTCTCCATTTCAAGAAGAAAAATTTTCAAAATTCAAGTTCCAAGCTTCCTTAATTGGTAAGTTAATTATCTAGTACTCCTTATGCATAGATATAGCTATCCTATGAGTTTAAGCCTCCAAATCATTCACAATATTCTCCAAGAAATCAATGAAAAAGACAATGAATAGTGATTTCAAGGTTTTTAACTTGATTTTTCTTGTTTTTCCTTTAAGATCCAAGCATCCCTAAGACATCTCAAGGCTTCTTAAGGCTTCCTAGCTACTCCAATCACTTCAAGGAAGGTATAACATCTCCAAACCCTAGATTTACTTTGTATATTAGGATGATTTTGATAGTTATGGTAAAAGAGTAGCTTGATGCTTGTTGGTTTAGAGTTTGGGTTGGAATGGTAGTGAATTGAATGTTGAAATCTTATGGTTTGGTTAAAGGACTTAAGTATAGTTTAAATTCAAGTTTAAGAATAAGTATAAATTGTTAATATAGAGTTTATTGGGGCTGTTATGATGTAGTGTGGATGGATGTTGGTTGTATGAATGAATTGGGATTGATTGGTGATTGAATTGGAATGGTATAAAATTGGGAAATCGCGTAAACATAGTTGTCGTAATGTTCGATTTACTTTAGACTGCTTTTGTTCATAACATTAGGACCCGAGAACTCCCTGCTAGGTTTTGACCATTGCCATGTTTAGATAGTTCACGTTACGTGCTTCGTTTTGATATGTGGTTCGTTTGATTCTGATGTACGGTTTAGGAGAAACGGCCGTTTTAAGTAACGACATTTCGCGAACGAAACATTACCCCTTGCCTTACTTTGAAAGCTAGGTTAAAGACCTAAAAAGGGTTAATTAGTGTATGAATCAATTATTTTAAGTGTGTTAGGCAGTTGTTAAGACACTCGCGAAAGAATTGCCTTAAAACTCATAATGGTTAATTTATTAAAAATGGTGGAGCCGAGGGTACTCGAGCGACTTAAGAGAATCATTAAGCGCAAAGCGAGCGTTAGAGTCTAAATTGGTTAAAGTATAGATTTACAAGTGACTTTGGTTTAATTCCAACTTATATGTTGTTTATAGGTTACCAGACTCATCCCAAGACATTAATAACCCCCAGTCGCTCAGACAAGTTTTCTACCCGTATAACTGTTGTTGTGATGTATATGTGTATATGCATGATCTTGCGATAAATGCATATTTGTTATTAGCAAATTCTTGCGATATATTGTAGCATGTGATATGGTATATATGCATGCCTGTTTCATATTCTTGATTTATATATCTGTTGGTTCAAATGCTTATAGTTGCATAATACCTATGCTAGAGATAAGCGGTATTTGAGTTTACCCTTAGTATAGGGGATCAAAAGGTGAACATATTTCTAAACCGGGAGTCGATGTTCCCGAGTATATTATATATATATATGAATAGTTTTCAAAACTATTAATCGAATAAGGTTTATTCGATAAATTTATATTATTTAATGAATATTATTTGAATATTCATTCGAGGACTTATGACTCTGTTTATTATATTTAATGATTATTAATTGGATATTCATTTGAGGATGTATGACTCACTTTATTTTATTTAATGAATATTATTTATAATATTCATTCGAGGTATTATGACTCCGCTTATTATTTAATAATATTCTTTATTTTATTAAATAATAATGTTCGATAATCAAACTTATTTTCGATTATTCAAATAAAGATAGTACTTTCATATAAGTATATCTTTCGTTATTTAATATTCATTTCAAGTATGAGTTTTAAAACTTCTACTTCGAATATTTTTATAAGAATTATCTTTATGAGAATATTATTTAAATAATAATATTCAGATATCTCTAATATATCGGGACTGATTTATTTTAATAAATCAGCAGTACTCCAAACATTCTTAAAAATATTTTCGAGTCTTCAAAATGATTTCTAAAAGTTAGGGCGGATCCCAAAACTCATTCTTTTATATTTAAGATCCTCCTTTCAAAGGGGATTTAAATACTCGCTCAAAACCTGAGGGATCCGGCTCTGTGGTGTATATTGTATTCACAACGAGGTTGTTATTTTGACAAATGAATTGATTACTTACCCAATGTTCGGGAAGTAAGCCCATCTAATTGAGTCGGCATAAGCGACAGGCCGGGGTACGGTCTATCAAAGTGTAAGTGGGTGGGTGGCAGTCCATCAATGCGTAAGAGGCCGGGTGGCGGTCCAGCACAAGGTCCTTATGTGGCCAGGGTGATGACCGGTGGGGGATTCATCCATCTACTAGTAGAAAAGGTTACTTATTGGTATCTTTGCCTGATCAGCAAGATATCGGGTTTATGCCAAAATTCTTTTCCTTTCCAAAAATTCATTGGATGTTTCAAACTCTGTTCATACTTTACATAACAGAGGTTCCAGGAAATGTTTAAGAGATATATATGTGGATATATATATCAGGACTAAATAAAGTATCTCGTAACTTTATTTCATTCAATAATATTTTAAAGATTGAATCTATTCAAGTCTTAACTTGTGGTCTCATCTATGGGATGACCCTTTTGAAACCTATAATTCTTTGAACAGTGGTAGTTCAAGTAGCCTTATAAATGATATAAGTATAGTGAAGTATTTGGTAACTTCATCCCTTATTTCTGCTTATATCCAATAAGTAATTATCTTACACTTGATAAAGGATTTTAGTAAGTTATCCATTTAGATACTTGCATTATTGTTTACACTATATATTATCTTGCGAGCTGTAATGCTCACTCTTGCTTTATTTCTTCATCACACAACAACAGTTAGGAAAGATGGCCAGACTCAAGCAGACCCAGCGCAAGAGCGTGGGAAGCGCCCCGCGCCTTCCCGTTGAGATCATAGCTGCTATAGCTGCAGAGGTAGATCTATTTGTAGATCAGACCTTCTACTTTTGGGAATCAATTATGTATAATTATAACTTGTGGCAGATAATGGCAATTAATTGTAAACTTATCAAGTAATCATTTTTGGGTTGTAATAACTTTTAAATTGTGGATTCAAAGACTTGTACTTATTTTAATTTCATCTCTGAGACTATAACGGGTTGTGGTGTGTGTTAGTGTGGGGTCACAGCATGAGGTTATTTATTGTTAATTAAGTGAAGTGATATTGTGGAAAGAAAGACCGTGACGACCCGGATCCCTGACCCCGGATCTGGGGGTGTTACAATTTCCATGAATTAAATTGCCATATCCCATTGTGAATCCCTTGCTGTGATATCCAAAGGTCACTAAAGGGTCAACCATCTCCTGAAACTGTGATAGCATGGCTTTATCACCTGTTATGTGTCTGGAGCATCCATTTTTAATGATCTACATGTTTATTCTTCTTGCCCTGCTCACAATGAGGTTTAAGTGTGTTTAGCTACCCAAGCAGTGTTAGGCACTTTCTTCTTCTTGACAGAGTTAGCAGGAGTAGAATTTGAACATTCAAAATAAACATCATTCTTAGTTAGATTAACATTATCTTCTTTGATCATATCTCTAAAATTGACTTCTTTTAGATCCTTTCTCAACTTATTATAGCTGGTCATAACTTTCATGTTGCATGGAATGCAATCAAACTTGTCACCGAAAGAGTATGGGTCATTTGTTTGTGCCTTATTATATTTGCAAGCTCCATACTTTGGCTCACTAACAACCTTTTTACAAAGATGAGTTAGATGATTTATTGAGCCACATCTTTGACATTACTTTCTAGAAGCATCTGCAACATAGGCTTAATTGTTGCTTTTGTTTACACCTATCTTTCCATTTCTGTTTTTCTTTTTCTTTCCAGTACTTTCATTCTAGATGTTATTTACTGGTGTCTTGGCAATAGGACTAACTTTAGGCTTCTTTTCACCTTCAGTGTTGAGAGTGGATTTTGCATCCTTCTTTTCTTCATCTTCATCTGCAATTTTTTACTTGATGAAAAGCTCCACTTCACTGAAGTTCACCTTACAAGCTTTGAACAAGGGTGCATTCACCTTCTTGAGCACCACAGAAACATCCTTGTTCACACTTTCCTTTCCCTTATCAACATCACTTTTCTTGTGGGATACAACAACCTCATAGTTCAACCCAATAGCTACGTTATCACAAGGATTGTTCTTCTCATGTTATTGACCAACTAATTGAGATTTATTTTTAAATGATTTGAGCTTCAGATCATTTTTCTTAACTTTTTCTCTTAGCACAGTTTCTACTTCCTTTGCACACTTCAGCTTGTTCTTGAGGTATTTCTTTTCTTGTCTAGCTGCTTCTAGACTAACAAGCTGTAGCTCTAGTTCTTGTTTTTTAATCTCAAGTTTCTCAGTCACTTTTAACAGCCTACTCACTTCCTCAGTAGCTTCCACCATGCTTGTGTGAATGTGAAACATTTTTGCACTCTTCTTTTCAACAGTTTTCTTATATTGTGTAGCATTCAAATCAATGGTGGTTAGGATAGGTACCTCAGATTTAGGTGTTGATGAATCTCCTTGCTCTAATGCCATGAGAGCATAGTTTCCATATTCTTTAACATCATCTTCATCATCTGTCATCCCAACTCTTATCTTTAGCAATATAAGTTTTTCCCTATTATTTTCTCAGAAGTGCTTCATACTTAGCTTCAAACTCCAAGTAAGCCTTATCCTTCTTCATCTTCTTTGGCTTCATGAATTTTGTGGCAAAGTGACTAAGTTCATCACCATTGTAGCATCTAATCTTTGATTTGTCCAGAGATTCTGACTTGTAACCACCTTTGCCAGTTGCATTTGTCTGTGTCTTTCCTTTCCAGTTGTTGTTGCAGTATGTTTGGCATTTACCCTTGAAAGACCTAGGCTTCTTGACTCTGATGTTTGAAAATTTTCTTGCTAGATAAGCCATAGTCCGGTCCATTTCATCCAACTCATCAAGAGTATTGTACTCATCCTCTTCCAACTCCAAAATTATCTATTTTTGAGGTTCCTTGTTCTTCTGCTCAACAGCTTGAATAACTTGAGTCTTGGGTTCAATTACATCTTCAGTTATTTTCTTGTTATTTTCTATCAAGGCACTTGATACATCCACTACATGCGCTTGACATACTTTTATTGACTTTCCTTGCATCATTTTCAACTCATAGGTTTTGAGAATACCATACAAAACCTCCAAAGTTATTCTCTTTGGATCTCTTTCTTCTCTTATTGCAGAGATCTTTTGTTCTAAGTGGTCAGGAAGAGTGAGAAAGAATTTCAGGTTAACTTCCTCAGCTTCATAGTATTTATCATGAAGCTGCAAATCATTTATCAACTTGGTGTTCAAAGACCTCAGTAATGCCTTCCTTAGGTTTAGCCATGAAACCCTCATATAGTGAGAGTAGAATCCTTCTCTGGTTTGATCTCACCTCTTCAGTACCTTTACACAAGATCTCTATCTTCTCCCAGATCTACTTAACTGACTCACAATTGATAATGTTGTTGTACATCACATTATCAAGAGATTCAATGAGAATGAGTTGCAAGCTGCTGTCAAGTGAAACTTTCTCCTTCTCTTGTTCAGTGTATGGAGATGGATTTTTAGGAGCAAAGTTTCCAGGAATGACCATATCACCATATGTTATTTCAAACACTCTTACCATAAGAATGAAGGGTCCATACCTAAGAGTTTCAATATATAGTATATTGGCCATCCTGATGAACAACATCATCTTCTTCTTCTTCCATAAGGTGTAGTTCACTTTGTCAAAAACAAGGATCTTGATACTGCTAAGCTTCTGTGCACTCATACTTCCAAGATCTGATCTGTTTACTTTGAGATTTTGCTTTGATACGACTTGTTAGGTATGAAGTGAAACATAGAGGGGTGAATGTATTTTCTTGTTTTCTTTAGTTACATGTGAGTGTTTGTGGCTTTTGGAACTAAACAACTAGAAGAATTTATAGGGATAAAATACTAAATATAAACATACAAGAAACTTATCAAAATCTCACTTGATTTGTATTAAATAAAATTTGTCTTGCTACAAATGTGTGTTATTGAAATAAGAACTCAGCAACTTCTCTTGAGAGAATTACAAGATTTCCTATTTATGTTTTTTTTTTACTAAGTAAAGGTCCCGTGTCCCGTGACATATTTTATAGATCAACATGCACGGTTTACAGAACTTGCACTAAAATAGACTAACATATTTTCTAAAACTCCTTTGTCTATTTCTATTTCTAGTGCATCATATATGTGCAGAATCTACTAGGTCTGTGACCCTCCTTTGTCCAGTTCATCTTGGCCCTTGATCTTAAATTCTTCAAGCTGCATTTGTGGACTTTTCCAATTCAGTGATAAACTTGTTTGTTGACTGATAATCTTGGATCTTCAAGTTGTCTGTATTCTGAATACTGAAGTTATTTATCGAGATCTCTTTTGTTGTGTAGAGTTGTCACATATCGATAAATAAAATGACTTATCGATATCTCCACTTCTCTACATAGGCTTTTGACTTGTCGAGGTCTCCAGTTCTCTATAAGCAGAATGACTTGTCGATATTTCCAGTTCTCTATATAAGCTTTTGACTTGTTGATATCTCCAGTTCTCTACATGAGCTTTTGACTTGTTGATATCTCCAGTTCTTTACATGAGCTTTTGACTTGTCGATATCTCCAGTTCTCTACATGGACTTTTTGACTTGTCGATATCTCTTGGGACTTCTCTACAAGCCATTTTAGACTTCTCGACATACTTCTATATATTCATTGATCAGTGACTTGTCAATATCCGACTTAGGACATTTTTCCTAAAATAAAATTATTCAACTCCAAGATTCTCTCCAAGGTATGATCATGATTGATCTTCTTCCAGAGTTTATTCCTTAGCTTGATGGATGTTCATAAAAAAATCCTCCAGTCTAATCTACTTAGCATTTTTACATACTCAAAAAATATAATTACATAATACAACAAGATTATCATACAACTTATTATTAGGGTTATCAAGGTAACTTAGTCTTATTATGTATAACATAGTTGATTAAAGGTAATCTAGCGTGTATAAAGTGGCTGATTAGTGTTATCTTAATCTCCTGAAGTGTTTGAGTTTTTTAATGCCTAAATCGTTTGAGTTATTTGTGACTTATGTCCATATTTTTTTTACTCTTTTAATATATATGTTTTAATCCATTTATTAGGCCATATCTTAACCGGTCAGCTGCTACGCAATATACAGGTCAGCAACGTCACGTTTTTATCAAATCAAAGAGTCATGGTCAGTCATTTTTTAGTACTAAAGTCATGTGCATGAGACCCCACTATAATAGAACTATTGATATATTAGCCCAGTTTTGTACTCCCTCCGTCCTTTTGATTTGTTATCAAAAGGATTGGACACGGAGATTAAGAAATATGTATAAAGTAGTGAAAAAGAGAAAGAAAAGTGGGTGAAGTGGCGAGACCCATTGATTTTTAATGTATAAAAGAGAGATAGTGGGGTAAAAGTAGTGTGAAAAGGAAGAAAAAGTGGGGAAATAAGGGGACCCATTGACTATTTTTGGTAAGTTTTGAAATATAAAGAAATGAATGGGACATCCAAAAAAGGTAAGTGTAAAGAAATGAAAAAGACAGAGGGAGTACTACTTTGATATTTAACATGTTAATCAATTTTATCATTTTCTCGTTTTTGAATTGGCCGTAATGTCCCTTAGAGCATGTTCAGTGGTGGGGGTCACTTCCCCCCTTCCCACTTACACATTTTTGCCACCTCACACCCAAATGGTTTTATAAAAAAAGTGACCCCCATTCATACAATGCTAGAAGCCCATTTCCCATATTTTGTAGGACCCATTATATTATTATTATAATATATATTTAATATAATGAATTTATTAGTATATACATCTTTTTTTAATTTTATATCAATATGATTTTTCTTACTTCATTATTTACACAGTAGATTGAATTCAATCTACTGCCTCAGTGATATTAAATGGCATTATTTACACAGTAGATTGAATTCAATCTACTGCATCGTTGATATTAATTAGTAACAGTAGTCTGAATTCTGTGAATATGGAAATTGGTATTGAGAATTCGAATTTTGAGAATTAAAATTATAATTTTGTGGGTTTGGAAATATTATTAAAATAAAGCACATGTCTCGTAATTAAAATGCATCATATTATTAAAAACATGAAATAAAAATACAGCACACAACAAAATATTAAATTTAAACGTTACAATTTAACGATTCTCGTTGAACTGCGAGATATGCTCAACCAAGTCATTTTGAAGCTGACGATGTGCCCGTCTATCACGCATTTGCATACGGTTTTGAATATATGTTTTATACGAGACAGAGGGTTCTTCACCTAAAGTTGGTTGCGATAGACCATTTGTTGCATCGTCATAAGTTGGCAGTGGACCAAATTGAGTAGCATATGTGTCCCTCTCGTCTTCAACAATCATATTATGTATTATAATGCATGCCCTCATGATTCTCCCAAGATCTGCTATGTCCCAAAAGCGTGTTGGACCACGTATAATTGCGAAACGGGACTGTAACACACCAAACGCTCGTTCAACGTCTTTTCATTGGCTTTCTTGATATTTTGAAAATAATTTCCTTTTCTCACTTTGGGGACGGGGTATCATTTTAACGAATGTTGCCCATTCAGGATATATTCCATTAGTTAAGTAATACCCCATATTATAATTATTTTCGTTGATAGTATAATTTACCTCTGGAGCACGACCTTGTAGGAGATCATCAAATACCGGTGACCGATCTAAAACATTTATGTCATTATTTGACCCAGCAACTCCAAAAAATGCATGCCATATCCATAGATCAGATGAAGCAACCGCTTCCAATATAATTGTTGCCACTCCCTTATGACCACTCATGAACATTCCCTTCCATGCTTTTGGACAATTTTTCCATTGCCAATGCATGCAATCAATACTTCCCATCATACCAGGAAAGCCACGAGCCTCGCCCATCTGTAATATACGTTCAACATCATTAGAGTTCGACTTTCGCAAGTATTCACCCTCAAATTCCATGATAACATTAGAGATAAATTTTTTTAAGCATTCAACCGCAGTAGTCTCTCCGATACGAACATAGTCATCAACAGCGTCAGCTGACACGCCATACGCTAACATACGCATTGCCGCAGTGCATTTTTGTAAAGGTGATAAACCTTTTCTTCCCACTGCATCGACCCTTTGTTGAAAGTAGGGATCAACATTAGAAAGAGCATCGACAATGCGGAGAAAAACATGTCTTCCCATACGAAATCTTCGTCGAAATATTTGCTCAGCATATACTGGATTCGTTGAAAAGTAATCATTCATTAGACGCCGATGACCCACTTCACGGTCTCTGAATATACTTTTTCTAGGCCCGGATCTTGAGCTCTGTCCATGCCTTTGATGATAAAGTTCCAGAATACAATCATCTTCAGTATCATCGTAGCAGAACTCATCAATGAATTCTTTAGTTAGAGTTTCTAGTGTTTCATCCATATGAAAGTAAGGACTTTGATTCATATGAAAGTGAACTAAATGAATCAAGAAACGTAGTTTATATAAAAGGTAAAAAGGAATATATTCCAGGACAGACACAAGCTTCCAACGGCTACATTACAAAGAAATAAAGACATACATTAACTTCAAACGGTTAGATTACAAAGAAATAAAGATAAACACTAGCCTCCAACGACTAGATTACAAAGAAATAAAGACAAACACTAGCCTCCAACGACTAGATTACAAAAGAAAAATAAGACAAATACTAAATTTTTTCCATAATCTTCTGAGGCATTTTTGAATGAGCCTTCTGTTGAGCATCAGTCATTTTGGTAGTATCAGCCAAAATGACTTGTAAATCCATCTCACTTTATTTTGCCTCAATCTTTTTTTGTCGAGTCTCAAGTTCTAGTTGTCTAGTTTCATTTAATTCTTGCATCAGGTTCAACTTTCGGCATGCATTAGCGCGTAACTCCTCATACTCTTCATCTGCTTCTTCTGTTCTTGCCTTCCCTTTCCCCTCCTTTTAGCTGCTTTTGTACCTTGAGGGTGAACCGGAGATTCAACAACATTCTCATTTGTTGGTGTTTCATTATTTCCCGATGATGAGTAATTTCCGGAATTACTTAATTTAGTTATTTTCGAACTTTCAGTACTTGAAGGAGTTCTCCACTTAGGTTATCTACGGAGTTCAAACCAGTGTTTGTCAAAGTTAGACTTCTTTTTGTATGTAGTTAGATGATATGCATGAGCTTGGTCAGATATAGTAACCAAATTTGAACCGCTCCCGACTAGCTTGACTGCCTTTTCATAACACGCTCCAAATTTTTGAGCACCTTCGTTTATCCGGCTCCACCGTTTTTTCATCGCCACAACTCCTCTCTTGATAACACCAGGATTATCTTCTTCACAATATTGATGAATTCGTTCCCAAAATGCTTCAGCTTTTTGATCCGTACCAACCAATGGATCCATTGACACATTTAACCATGCACTTATTAAGAGTTGATCTTCAACCCACTTCCACTGACCAGTATTTTCTCGAACATCTTCACTTTCTTCACAATTATCATTTAAATCAATAAAATTCGGGTTATTAAAGGCCGGAACTTGCAAACGTGGAGAATTTTGACTATCGGGGATTATTTGTTGGGTTTCAAATTGTGGATTTAAAAATGGAGGTGTTAGATATATTTGATAATGTCATGACTAATATGATTTATGTTTAGTTTTCAGATCTTACTTAAACAGGACAAATCAGTACTTAACTGAAATCAGCACTTATACTGAAGTCAGAACTTAAGTCATCAGTACTTAAGGTTTAGGAGATATTTATCGGGAGATAATATCAGGACTTAAAGGAAACGTTCAGATAAGGAAGGCGGCTGATTGAAAGGAAAGAAGATCGAGACAAACGTAAGAAGAGATATGCATGAAGAAGGAATTCTATGAAGAATGGAATACTTGGAAGAAAAGATATCTGATTGATATATTTTAGGAAGCAGAATTATATTCGATATCAATTAGCGATTATCTTGTAATTGTATGATATATAAACACAGACATAGGGTTTACACTATATGTGTTATCATTATCGAGAATATTATTCATTGTAACCCTAGCATCTCTCGTGATATTTGTTCATCACTGAGAAAGGACAGTTCCATATTGTAAAGGAGTTTATTGCATTAAATAAAGTCTGCTTTCTGTTACTTGTGTTATTTGAATTCGATTTGATTGTGCTATACATTGTATTCAACCCCCTTCTACAGTGTGTGTGACCTAACAAGTGGTATCAGAGCATATCTATTAACACACAAATAGTTTAAGATCCAAAAACAATCATGTCTGAAGTAGAAACTCCAACTAAGCCCAGCAAAACTAAAGAACCTCCAAAGACACAAATCCATAGTCGATATGAGGCTATTAGAGTTCCCATATTGAAACCATCTGAATATCCTATATGGAAGGTGAGGATGACTATGTTTCTGGAAGCTACAGATCCAGAATATCTTGATAGAATCAAGGAAGGACCTCACAATCCAACAAAACTCGTTGTTGCAGTTGCAGGTGAAGCAGCAAAGTCTGTACCAAAAGAGAAGAGTGATTACACTGCTGAAGATATCGCATCAATTGCTAAGGATGCTAAGGTACGACACTTACTGCATAGTGTCATTGATAATGTAATGTCAAACAGGGTAATAAACTGCAAACTGCAAAGGAGATATGGGATGCCTTGGAAACAAGATGTCAGGGAACTGATTCGATTAAGAAGAACAGGAAGACAATACTCACTCAAGAGTATGAACACTTTGACTCAAAGGCTAATGAGTCATTGACTAATTTATATGATAGATTTTTCAAACTCTTGAATGATTTGTCACTGGTTGATAAGGAGTATGATCTTGAAGATTCAAACCTTAAATTCCTGTTAGCTCTTCCTGAAAACTGGGATTTGAAGGCCACAATCATAAGAGACAACTATAGTCTTGAAGAAACAACTCTTGATAAAATCTATGGGATGCTCAAGACTCATGAACTTGAGATGGAACAAAGAGGCAAGAGGAAAGAAGGAAAGTCAAGGACAGTTGCTCTTAAGGCTGAAGAAGAATCTCCCAAGGCAGCTACCTCAAGGAAAGGCAAGGGTAAAGCGCTCTTCACAAAGTCTGATACTGAGTCATCAAGTTCTTATAGTGATGGTGACTCGGAAACTGAAAGCTCGCCTGAGATGGATGCTGATGAAGAGATGATGAAGCTGTGTGCTCTTATGGTGAAAGGAATCACAAGGATTGCATACAGGAAGTTCAGGAAGTGAAAGAAGTTTTCCAGGAAAGGTGCAAGTTTTGATAAGAAGAATTTCAGAAAATCTGAAGGCAAAGGAGGGAAGTCTGACAGAGGAGATTACACAAATGTCAAATGCTACAACTGTGGTGAGAAAGGCCACATATCTCCTAATTGTAAGAAAGTGAAGAGTGACAAAGGCAAGGCTCTTGTCACAAAGAAGAAAAGCTGGACAGACACTTCAGATTCTGAAAGTGAGGAGAACTATGCCTTGATGGCAAATGCTGATAGCAGTCCTGAAGCTGCTGAGTTAAAGGTACCTCAAACTACTTATGCCTTTCATACTGATGATATTAATGAGTTGAGAAGATATCTTAAAATCATGTTCATTAGCTATAGAGATCAAACTTTAACATGTGAAAGATTAACTTCTGAAAATCTTGCTTGTAAAAAGAGGAATGATTATTTAGAAAAAGAGTTAATCATGTTCCATCAAACTCAGAAAGATAGAGATGATGCTTTATATGTTAGGGATGAAGTACTTAAAATGAATGATCTCTAAAAACTGAGTTAGAATAGGAAAGAGAGATAATCAGGACTTGGACTAACTCTGGCAGAACAACTCAGAATTTGTTAAGTAGTGGAAACTGGAAAGAGGGCTTAGGTTATGGAGATGATAAGAATGATAAAGGAACCGTAGATATTAAGCCTATAGTTGTTAAACAAAAGCCAAAGTTAAAACCTATTAAGTTTGTAGCTGTAAAGTCTGATACTGAGAAATCAGAAGTTAAAAAGGAATTAACTTCTAACAAACTAAAACAGGAAAAGACAACTGAAGTAAATGTAGGCTTAATGACTAAGAAGTAACTTAAGCATAAGCTGAAAGATGTTAAGAATGCAAATAAGGTAAAATCACCTAGGAAAAATAGGAATGGAAAGGAAGGTATGAATAAAAGCAATGATTATAAGCCTGTTCCTGATGCTCCTAGAAAAACATGTCATAACTGTGGAAGTTCTAACCATCTGGCTTCTTTTTGCAGGAAGAATAAGAACATAAACTCATTACCTTCAAAGTCAGGAGTTAAGAGTCAGTCTGTTAGATATAAGCCACAAAATCCTTGTTTTCATTGTGGCAGTTTATGGCATTCCATTTATACTTGTAAGGAATATCATAGTTTGTACTATGATTATTATCAAATAAAACCTTCTTTAAAGAAAGTTAGCATTGTTCCTTCTAGTGTAAGTTCTGATTCAAAGTCTGATAGTGTAAATTCTGATAAGAAAAATGTAAACATAAACTCTAATGCTAAATCCGCTGCAAATGTTAACAAACTTAATAAGGCCAAAGGATCCAAGCAAGTCTGAGTCCTTAAAACTAATCATTAGTGGTCTTTGTGATTGCAGGGCAACAGGAAAAACATCCTAGTTCTGGACAGTGGATGTTCAGGACATATGATTGGAAATAAAGCCCTGCTATCAGACTTTGTGGAGAAGGCTGACCCAAGTGTTTCTAATGGAGATGGCAATATTGGAAAAACATTGGGATATGGCAATATTAATCTTGGGAATGTCATCATTAAAGAAGTAACTCTGGTCTCAGGACTTAAACACAATCTGCTAAGTGTTAGTCAAATCTGTGACAGAGGTTATCATGTGGATTTCTTTGAAGAACACTGTGAAGTTGTAAGTAAATCTAAAGGCAAAGTTGTACTGAAAGGATACAGGCATGGTAACATTTATGAAGCCAAGCTTTCAACAAGTAATGATGGTTCTGCAATCTGTCTGATGAGTAGAGCATCAATTGAAGAAAGCTGGAATTGGCATAAGAACCTCTCTCATTTAAATTTCAATAATATAAATGAACTAGTCAAGAAAGATCTTGTGAGAGGACTGCCAAAATCAGTATTTGCTCCTGATGGCCTTTGTGATTCTTGTCAGAAGGCTAAACAACGAAAATCTTCATTCAAGAGCAAGACTGAATCATCAATTCTTGAGCCTTATCACCTACTACATGTTGATCTATTTGGTCCAGTAAATATCATGCCTATTACAAAGAAGAAATATGCTATGGTCATAGTGGATGAGTTCACCAGATACACATGGGTGTATTTCTTGCACACAAAAAGTGAAACTACATCTATCTTGATTGATCATGTCAAGCAACTGGATAAATTGGTCAAAGATTCTGTGAAAATAATAAGAAGTGATAATGGCTCTGAGTTCAAGAATTTTATAATGGAAGAGTTCTACAGAGACCATGGAATCAAGCAGGAATTTTCTGCTCCTGGAACTCCACAGCAAAATAGAGTTGTTGAAAGGAAGAATAGAACTCTCATTGAAGTTGCACGAACTATGCTTGATGAAGCAAAGCTTCCAACCTATTTTTGGGCTGAAGCTGTGCAGACTGCTTGTTTTACTCAGAATGCAACACTCATTAACAAGCAAGGAAAGACACCATATGAGATGGTAAAGAAAAAGAAGCCAAATCTGAAGTATTTTCATGTATTTGGATGCAAATGTTTTGTTCTTAAGACTCATCCTGAACAGCTATCCAAATTTGATCTAAAAGCTGATGAAGGAATCTTTGTTGGATATCCACTTTCCACAAAAGCCTTCAGAGTCTACAACTTGAGAACAAGGGTGGTCATGGAATCTATCAATGTCTCTTTTGATGATAAGAAGATTACTGGACTTGAAGATTTCAATGATCATGATCAGCTGAGATTCGAAAATGAAGACTTAAATTCTGATACTGAAAACCCTGACAGTCTAAGTCCTGAAATTGCAAACTCTGATGGATTAAACTCTGATGTCATTGAAACTGTGGTGACTACGTCAAAGGAGGATGCACCTGTGCAGGGGTAGCATACTGAAGATACAACCACATCTCAAGAAGCATCAGAACATACAACTGGCTCTTCAAGTTCTGATTCATCAAGTTCTGATAAGCCAAGTTCTGATAGTTCTGAAAACTTAAATTCTGAAGGATCCAACTAAGAGAGCATAGTTTCAGGGGGAGCATTAGAAAATGTTGATGAAGATAGCATGGATCATGGGGGAGCATCCAGTTCTAGAGAAAACCTTCCATCTGTAAGGAAGTGGACTAAATCATATACACCTGATTTAATAATTGGAAATCCTGATGCAGGTGTCAGAACTAGAATAACTACTTCAAATGAATGTCTTTATAATTCTTTTCTTTCTCAGACTAAACCAAAAAAAGTGGAAGAAGCTCTTCAAGATGCTGATAGGGTGCAAGCAATGCAGGAAGAGTTAAATGAATTTGAAAGAAACAAAGTCTGGACCCTAGTGCCAAGACCAAAGAACAGATCTGTTGTTGGTACAAATTGGGTGTTCAGAAACAAAACTGATAGTGATGGCATAATTACAAGGAATAAAGCAAGGTTGGTTGCAAAAGGATATTCTCAACATGAGGGAATTGATTATGATGAAATATTTGCACCAGTTGCTAGATTGGAAGCCATAAGGATATTTTTGGCTTATGCTGCTCACAAAAAGTTTACTGTCTTTTAAATGGATGTGAAAAATGCTTTTCTCAATGGAGAATTAGAGGAGGAAGTATATGTTGAACAACCTTCAGGCTTTGTAGATCCCAAATATCCAAATCATGTCTACAGGCTTGATAAAGCACTTTATGGCCTTAAGCAAGCTCCAAGAGCATGGTATGAGACTTTAGCTCAGTTTCTTCTAGAAAGTGGATTTAACAGAGGAACTATAGACAAAACACTGTTCTACCTCAACCATGGAAAGGACTTACTTTTGGTTCAGATATATGTTGATGATATCATCTTTGGTTCTACAAATGACAGACTTTGCAAGAAGTTTGCCAAACTGATGCAGTCAAGATATCAAATGAGTATGATGGGAGAACTTAGCTATTTTATGGGCCTTCAAGTCAAGCAGAATGAAGAAGGCACTTTTATTTGTCAAACCAAGTACACCAGAAACTTGCTGAAGAAATTTGGAATGCAAGATTGTTCAAGTGCATCCACTCCCATGGCCACTGCAACAAAACTGGATAAGGATTCTGGTAAATCAGTAGATATTACTGATTACAGATGTATGATTGGCTCTTTACTTTATCTAACTGCTAGTAGACTTGATATCATGTATGCTACCTGTCTTTGTGCAAGATTTCAAGCAGATCCAAGAGAACCTCACTTAACAGCTGTGAAAAGAATATTCAAGTATCTTAAGGGAAGATCTGATCTGGGATTGTGGTATCCCAGAGAATCAGATTTTAAACTAACAGGTTACTCAGATGCAGATTTTGCAGGTTGCAAAATTGACAGGAAAAGCACAAGTGGAAGCTGCCAATTTTATGGAGGCAGATTGGTTTCTTGGTTTAGCAAGAAACAAAAGTCAATTTTCATATCAACTGCAGAAGCAGAGTATATTGCTGCAGGAAGCTGTTGTGCACAGATTCTTTGGATGAAGAATCAGTTACTGGATTATGGGTTAACATATTTTAAAATCCCTATTTACTGTGATAATCAAAGTGCTATTGCTATGACAGGTAATCCAGTTCAATACTCAATGACAAAGCACATCAGCATTAGGTACCACTTCATAAGGGAACATGTGGATGAAGGTACAGTGGAATTGCACTTTGTTCCAACAGATCAACAACTAGCAGATATCTTCACCAAACCACTATGTGAAGCTACTTTTACAAGATTGGTAAATGAACTTGGAATGGTTTCAGGTTCTTTCTCTAAATATGCTTAGCTTTTGTTCTGATGCATCAGACTTTATGAATCAGTATTTATAGATATTCCTATCTTTGTATGTTCCGTGCTTAATTGAAAATTACTTAAGTACTGATTGTTGTCTGATGTGTACTTCTAAACTCTGATAGTGATATGAATGTTTCTGTGATTAGTCAATCCAATGAGGATAACTGTGCTAGATGCTGACCCAATAGTCTTTAATATACTAAAGATCCCATGGTTGAAGTAATTGTTTATGTGGAAATCTCTTAACACAAGCAAATTCTGATATTGAGCTTAGTTAAATTTACTTTGGGTATCTTATTACTAAGTCAAAAACTAGAATAATGCTTCTTATCTGTTAAGTTCTGATGTTAGTAAATCTGATGGATGTACTAATTGCTGATAAACCTCACTTATCAAAAGAAAAAGGAAAAGAAAAAGGAATAAAAATCAGGTACTCCTTTGAGATCTAGAGTAAAAATGTGGAAGGGACAACCCAAGTGCATTGCTGGTATTAAGTAATATGCATCAGAAAAGCAAAAATAAATATTTTTCTTGGTGACTTTTCACACTCTATGATTACTGGAGAAATAATCTGATGATAGCATAAATTCTGATAAGTAGTCGTGACTCACTTACACTGAGAAGCCACTATAAAATGGAATTTCAAAAGATGCATAAAATAAGCACAAAACAGTTGAGGTAGACTCATGCATGAACTCATTCTAAAGTAGACTTCAGAATCATGCCAGATTTTGAGAAAAGTTCTTAGTTATGCCATAATTCTAAGATGTACTGAAGTGAATCAGACTTTAATCTTTATCTGATATTTAGCTGACTGCACACACATACACTCCATATGAATGATAAAAATTACTGTGGTGATAAATGATGTTTTAGATGAACAGTTTATGTGTCAGATTGCATTAATTCTGAGGACAAGTTATGATGAAAGTTCTGATGATTAAGTTCTGAAGAACCAAAATCAGAATTTGTGTGAAGAATTACAGAAATAGGCATTCACTTTTCGAGTTAAGAAATCATGTTCTTATGACTGTTAAGTTCTGATATAAGTGTAAGTTCTGATATTAAAACCTGATTCTTTACTTGACTTATTTATGGTTAAAATCTGAAATAGTCTTTTTGAAATCAGAATATGTATGGGTGAGATATTAACAGTCAATAACAATACAATGAGGGTTAATGGTACATGTCCATGCACAGTAATTGTTACTTGTATCATGTGCGCATTGAATCCTGTTTTACACTTCCAAGGGCTGTTTTTATTCTCATCAGTCTAGGGAGACGAGGCAGAATTATTTCTACCTACACTCATTAAATTTTACTTGCGTCTCCTAACATTCCATTGGCTATATAAACCAACACTTCATTCCAGCCAGCACATCTCTAAATTTCTCACAAAACTCACTCTCGTCTTATTCTTTTCACCACAAATGGCTGGGTTTGGATGGTTTTACAATTATGGCGACGAGACTGTACATGTTTTTTAAAATGGAATTCCAACTCCATACCCTATCAACAGCATACCTCACAATCTCTGGATTCAATTTCCAGAGATTATTAAATATGATCTGTTGACAGTTCGAAGAGAACTACATCTCCGTCGTCTTCGACAGCAGGAGCGAATCAATCGTCTCGCTGTTCTTTTTGTTGAGAGTAGGAAGAAGAAATAGTTTGTGCTCCCTGTTTCTCTTCACTGTCAGCTTTGTCAGGCTTCTTAGCTTAGGACAATAGTTGTTGATATTAGGAGTTGTAGCTTAGGACAATCTTGTAATTTTGTGATGTAATTTAAATTTCATGAAATGTATTTACTCAATATATTAATGAAATTTTATATTTTTGCAAGATTTTGTCTCTGAGTTGGTTAGTATTTTGATGCATTGTTAAATCCTGATTTACCCATATTCTGATGACTGTTTTTATCTCTGATACAAATCAAGTTCTGATTTTGACGTGGCAGTACCTGATTACTTGATTTATTTTTTTTGGTCATTATCTCACTTAGTGTATTTTTACAGGATATTGGTCTTGCAGTAAAAATAATTTCTTAAGTGGGAACAATTTTTAATTTTAAAATTAAAACTGAACTACCTTAATTAATGGGATTACTTGATAAATGAAACGGTTTTTCCTTGAAAAACTGCATGTGATAAGTAATGATTACTGTTTTCCCGTGCCCATTAATTATTCTTTACTGCTGCATGTCTGACAGGTGTCCAACGGTTACTTTTTCTACCGTGTATAAGTAAAAGAGAGAACAGATTTTAAAATCTTTTATTTACTTTCACATTTTATCTCTCTCTTTCTACTACTATTCTCTCTCATCTCCTGACGCTTTTTCATACAGACATTTTATCAAACACCTTACAGGCAACCTTATTTCTCAATTTTTCTCATGGCACCTAAGGATTTGATTATAGATGGAGCCAAGTTTGTACCCAACAACTATGCTGTAATCTTAAACCATGATGAAGCTCCATCTGATTTGCACTTTGTGCAAGATCTTCTAGCACACAGTGAAATTGGGTATGCATTGACCCAGCCTCAAGTCATTTCCAGCCAACAAGTTCTGACATTCTGGCGGACTGGGCATTTTGATAATGGTGGTGCTACTGGTACTCCAAGCATTATTTTTGAAGTAAATGATGTTGAGCATGTGGTAACTCCTGGAGCAGTTCGTAAAGCTCTACATTTACCAGAAGGCTGCATTTTCTCAACAGTGGAGGAACCCCTTCTACAGTGTGTGTGACCTAACAAGTGGTATCAGAGCACATATCAGAAAGAATCACAAAGGCCATCAGCAGCTCATGGCCAATTTGGGGTATGAGAAGAGTTTGGCCAAGCTTGGACAGTTGAAAAGAGCACATATCAGAAAGGAATGGAGTTTTTTCTTCGACTGCATTACTAAAGCATTCGGCAATAAGTGTTCCAACTTTGATGCCATTCCTATTATGAGTCAACACATCGGGTATGCTATTATTCACCAAACTCATTTTGATTTTGCAAGTGTTGTGCTAGGCTTTATAGGGGATAGGATGACAGAGGATAGGAATGTAGTATATCTTGCTAGATTCTGTCAGCTTATATATACTTTTTGCTGTGCTGATGAACCTCAACTAGCCAGTTCTTTATTTCCACCCTTTAAACTCGCAAAACGGGCTTTTAATGACTTGGTAAATGCTGACCTTAAGAAGAAGGTGGTTAGACCCTTACAAATACCTCAGTCTATAAAACAGATCCTGGTAAATGGTGATCCTCAAACTTACAGATCTGTTTACCCTGATATTCAACCCACCACCACATCCCAGACACCACAACAACCATCAGAACATACCACACATACACCTCAACCTACTCAACCCTCTATCAGAACACATCTCCAACCTTCACAGATAACTCAACCTTCATCATCAGCACATACTGTGAAGCCTTCATCTTCCAAGCCCAAGAGGACAAAGACTGTACCTCAGACACCACAGAAGAGAAGGAGGATTATTCTGAGAGATGAGTCAGACAGTGAGGAACAGGTTTCTATATCAGAACCTGTTATTAAAGAAGCTGAGAAGGTCTCTTCTCAGAAGGATACTGGAATTGGGGGATCTAAGCTTCTCAAAAGGCTTAGAAGGATGTATTCTGATGAAACACCCAAGGTATATCAATCTTCAAAGAAAAAAAAGAAACAGAGAGCTCACAGGCCAGTTTCCGAGGATGAGGATGAAGCAGCTAAGGAAGGAGATCAGGAATCTCTGATCTCAAAAGAGCCAGAATTTGCTAAAGCTACTGCATCTCCACCTCCATTGTCACGAACTCAGGAAGCTGCTACAGATAAAGCATCTACACCACTTGTGTCTCCTGTACATGAACCAGTATCTACTGCAGACCCAGGCACAAGTGCTGAGATTGATATTCACAACCTAATTGTGCCTGAGGTTCTCTATTTAGAAGCTCCACCAGCTCAAACCAATCCATTCACAACACCAATTCCTGATGCTATTGAAACTCCATAATTGTCTACAACACCTTCTCTGCATCTAGACATTGAAGATCAGGCAATAGGTGAGCATCAGAATATGGCTGTTGATCAGACCTTGGAAGCAGATCAGCACTTAGAGGATGATGTTGAAGCCTCCATAGCCTCTCATACTGTTCTTTTATCAGAGAATGTTGACTCTGTAAGTTCTGATGCTGCAAATGCTGATGATACTGGTACTGCTGCTACAACTCTACAAGCTACTTCAAAATCTGAACTAGTCAAAAAGTTTGCTAGAGGAGATGCACCAATACCTTGGAGTGAAACTCCTAGAGGACAGGAGTGGACTAAGGATTGGAATACAGTTATCTTTGTTCCATCTGACAATATTCTTGCTGAGCACTTGGCAAAGGCTGATGAGATGCTAGCTAATGATGATTTCAAGACACAGCTGAGAGTTACTGCATTGAGTACAAGACATCTTCAAGGTCAACACTCAACAACTCAAGCTGAGTTGCATAAAATTCAAGAAGCATTACTCAAGCAAGAAATGACTATGAAAATTGAAAAGAAAAGATTTTTCAAACCTACCTTTGAAAGAGTTGCTTACATTGAGAAAACCCAAGAGAATCAACAATCTCAGATTGATGAAATTTTGAAAAATCAAGCTTCTCAGCAATCTCAACTCGATGAAATCCAATCTTCAGTGGAATTGCTTGTCTCTCTTCTTTTACCTGCTGATGCCAAAAAGGGGGAGAAAGAAATTAAGTCCAAATGCAAAATTGTTAAGACACTGAAAGGGAAGGATGATGAAAAAGATGACCAGAGAAACTCTGGAATGGGTGGAGGTCATGGTCAAGGTAGAAGTCTCTCATCAAGAAGAGCTGGAACTACAAGTCATAGAACAAGTTCTGATACTGGGAGAAGAATAACCTCTAATACTGGTAAAAGGATAAATTCTGATGAACTTTTGGATCTTGATGAAGAAATTTCAAGACAGTTATTTCTGAAAGAAAATCCAGGAATGGACTTTGAGAGTCTGATGGAAGAAGAAGCTAGACTTAAGTCAGAAAAAGACAATTCTAAATCTGAAGCTTCTGTTGGTAAAAAGAAACTTCCTAAGGCCAAAGACATTGTGATAAGAGAAAGGACAAATCTTGAGGCAACCAAGGCTAAATCACAATTGCAGATAGATCCAAGGTCCAAGGGCAAAGAAAAAGTTGGTAAACCTATAAAGGTTTATGTGCCTCCTGTGGATGAAGAAATTTCTGTTGAAGATGCTGATCTTACTCTGACTTCAAGAAAGATTTCTAAGACAACCTCTGAAATGGATCAAGTTGTTCAGAGTCAAGATATAGTTAGTTCTGATATAACCTTGAAGCAAGCAATCTCTGACATAGCTCAAGTTGACTTGATATCAGAAGATAAATTAAAGGAAACCTCTGACATTGCTCATGTTAAATCCTCAAAGTTACTCCTACCAGGTTTCACCAAATCCACATAGACTCAACCTTTGAAGACTGCTGCAAGTGGTTTTGAAGCAAGAGTGGTTACTGGAAAGGAAGCAAGAGATAAATGTGGATTGGGTAGTGCTGATGAAAGAAGAGTACAGAACACAACCAATGATCCAACTTCCTTAAGTGAACCAGGTGTTGGAGCAACTCCTGAAAGATTGAATCAACTAGAATCTGTACAAGTGGTTTACCATACTTACTTGAAAGAACACATCTTGTTATATTTCATGACAGATGGTAGGGTTTACCATATAAGGGAAAATGCTATTCCACTGAAGTATTTTGAAGAACTGGAACATGTATTATTCTTACTTCATGTGAATGACAGAATAACAGAAAGTGCTGCAAACTATTTGAAGACTCAAATTCAGAGACAGAAAAGGCTTTATTCTGTAAAGTCTGACAGCACATATCTTTCAAAGTACAGAGATCACAAGGGTGATATTATTGAGATGAAGCCTAACTCTGCTAAGATTATAACTACCTTTCTGGGTTACAAGGCTGTAGAATTCAATCTTGAGTCTGACAAGGCATATTTGATCAGACTGGATCAGGACATAAGGAAAGCCAGAATAAATGATCTCAGGGCTGCTATCTTCCAAACTGGTGAAGATTCTGCAGAGCTCAAAGATGCTAAAAGGAGGATGATTGATGAATTTAGATATGCTGAGAGATGTTTGTTAAAGAACTATCTCAGAACAACTCCTGACATCAGAGAGATCAGAAAGTGAAGCCAAGTCAAGATCTACAACTGCTCAAATTCTGATATATATACAGACTGAAGTTATTATCAGAAGTTAAAGTTGGTAAAGCTTTAAGGACTGTAAGTTGTAGTTATCTAGTCAATTTCTCATGCATTTGTACTTTATGTTTTTGACATCATCAAATATCTGTTAAACTTGTATATTATGCTAATTTACAAGTTGGGGGAGATTGTTAGATATATTTAATAATGTCATGACTAATATGATTTATGTTTAGTTTTCAGATGTTACTTAAACAGGACAAATCAGTACTTAACTGAAATCAGCACTTATACTGAAGTCAGAACTTAAGTCATCAGTACTTAAGGTTCAGGAGATATTTATCAGGAGATAATATCAGGATGTAAAGGAAACGTTCAGATAAGGAAGGCGGCTAATTGAAAGGAAAGAAAATCGAGACAAACGTAAGAAGAGATATGCATGAAGAAGGAATTCTATGAAGAATGGAATACTTGGAAGAAAAGATATCTGATTGATATATTTTAGGAAGCAGAATTATATTCCATATCAATTAGCGATTATCTTGTAATTGTGTGATATATAAACACAGACATAGGGTTTACACTATATGTGTTATCATTATCGAGAATATTATTCATTATAACCCTAGCAGCTCTCGTGATATTTGTTCATCACTGAGAGAGGACAGTTTCATATTGTAACAGAGTTTATTGTATTAAATAAAGTCTATTTTCTGTTACTTGTGTTATTTGAATTCGATTTGATTGTACTATACACTGTATTCAACCCCCTTCTACAGTGTGTGTGACCTAACAGGAGGAAATGAAAATTGGTACGGGGAATTTTGAGGACATGAAAATGGAAATTGAGAATTATGAGAAAATGGAAATTGGTATTGAGAATTCGGATTTTGAGTATTAAAATTAAAATTTTGTGGGTTTGAGAAATAGGAATTTGGATATGGGTATGAAAATTGGGGGTTTGAATTTTGAGAATTTGAAGGTGGAGGATTGTTGGAATTGTTTGGATTCATATTTTTCCAAAGAATTTTTTTTAATTTTTTTTTGAGAATGTAAAGATTATGAATAAGATATGAGAATTGCGAGTATTTATAGAAAAAAATATTACCGTTTTTTAAGTTTACGTTATAAATATATACGTTATATTTAGAAAAGCAGTCTGTAGAAATCTGTAAACTGAAAAAGTAAAGTAATGTATTAATGAGTAATGGTTTGCTGATACAAGAAGGAAGTTGATTTTGAATATATAGTAAAATAATCAAATGGGACAGTCCCAGTAAGAAGGGACTGCCCATTTTTATCTCCATTCATCTAATGCAAATACAGTCCCACTTTCCACAACCCAGCCATTTCACGTGGCCCAATGCGGCAAGTGACCCCCACTGAGGGTGCTCTTATACCTAAGTTACATGGACATATTCAACTTCCTCGATAATTGTAGATTAATTCTTTTTTATTTGATGTATTAGTTTATAATTAAGATGAAATGGAAACATACTTGTTTTGCTTTCACGGAAGTTTTCTTTTTGAACAAATTTGGTAATGGGTTTTTGACAATCGAGACGAGAGAGACAAAGATTCGTAAATATGACTAGACGTGTAGAGACAACCAACATATATTTATACTGGTAACTTACTTCTCACGTTGTTGAGTTTATTAGTTAAGAATAAGAACTTAAAAGCTACCTGTTAAACTAAATATATATTTTTCAAAATTTTGAATTTGCAATATCGGCTTAAAACGCGGTTTAATTGATGTGTTTAAAAATAAATAAAAAATTGACATCAAAGAAAATGACTCATGCATGGTTGTTTGTATTAAAAGTCAAAATTTTGTTACATAAATTGCTGTTTTAGATGAGAAGTAAATCATTAGTTTCCAAAAAAAATTCACAAATACCAGCCGCCTCCCTCCTCTCTCCCCTCTCCTAGGGTTTGTCCATTTTCAAGTAAATTGAGGGGCTTCTACTGGTTTTCTCCAGTGGAAAGCCCCGATCCCTTCATTTTCTTTTATTCTGATTGATTTCTTTTCAATAAAACCCAATTCTTTTGGGTATTCATGTGTCTCTCCTTTTGGAGTGTGTTTGTCTCTCCTTTTGGAGTGTTTGTTATGTTTTTGTTTAGTCATGCTTGGGTTAACTTGGTATTGGATCTGTTGAGGACGAAGTTGCTGATATTTTTGGTGATCTGCAAAACCTGTATCGAATCTGGGACGGTGATGATTATTGCAAGAGCTCACCTTTCACAACCAAAGATTGTTCATCTTTTATGGGTTTACACTTTCGGCATGTTTATAGCTGGTATCCGGCATGTAGATAGCTGGAGTGCCGCTTCTTCAATCTCATTTTATGCGATTGTTGTTTCTGAAAATTGGGCTAATCATAGTTTTTACGTGATATGGTCAATTGCGATGTTGTTATCTTCAGAGATGCTGGTGCAATTTGGATCGCTTGGGATGTCTTTGATTTCGTTTTTAGCTTCAAGAATTTTTAAATTCTATGTGTTAAACGATCAGGAAACAAATCTTCTAATTGATTTTAGTATGTTATTTGTTTAATCACCTGGTTGTATCGACATTTTGAGGTTTGTCCCGGCTTTATTATATTCAATTTAATGAATATTTTCTGTATTTGTCAAAAAAAAATCATTAGTTTCCATTTTATTAATAAGAAATTAATACAAGACAAATCACAAGGTGTGCTACCTAAGTATCTATACTATATTATTATAGGCTAGTATATGGAGTAAATAAAACATTAAATAACATGACAAAATAAGGTGCGACAGGATAATAATAATAATAGGAGTATAATAAAATTACGTAACCGTGAAAATGATTTCATGGTCCCCCACGCCCGCAAGTGGAAAAGAATGCAAAAAGGGTAAATGGGTAATGATCTGATTATTACAAAACGTGGCAGGCGACCAATGTATATCTATATCTATACTATATACACTGGTACACCAGTGAGACCAAAGTACACATGATGATACACTACTCAAACTAGTTAAAAATCTATTTTCTCTGCACTTCTGCCATTAGATCCTTTTCTGCTTCAAAACTTGTTACTGGGTATGCTATCATTTTTTTATTATTTTTTTTAAAAATTTGTAACAAATATATTCATGTGTTGTTAATCCTCAATCTGTGTTAAACTCTAAATGGTGTTCGATAAATTTCATTTTTTTTAGAATATGGGCTGGGATGATTTTTGATCGAATGTTCCTGTATTTACTTTTGATATTATGTTGATACAGATACATGTATCATTTGATTATAGTTGTAGATTGCCCAGTTTACATATTATTGATTTTATTAATTCTTGGGATGCAGAGGATCTGTGTTATCCTCTTGGATTATATTGTATGTAAATACATGTGTGTGTTGACTGGGGCAGTTCATACACTTCGAACATTTGAAGCACAGGTAACTTAAAACTATAGATTTTGGTTGGGTAGATCATTGCTTCTTTAATAATGCAACTATAAGATTAAAATTAGCAAAAAAGATTTAAAATGGAAAGAAACTATAAGATTAAAAGAACCATCAATAACAGTATTCTGGTTTTCATAATCCAGGACCAGCACTTCTTGTTTGGATGATTCTCTGTTTAGGTGTATTGGGATTTTCAGATTGCCGATTTTGAGTGTTTTTCTCATGTTTCTATGCTACTTGACAGGCTGTACCTTACTAGATTTTGAATTGCACTTATATCATTTATACCCTTTTCCGGTAAACTAATTAAGATTACTTGGGAGCACGATGAGATAGCTCAAGTAGTAAGAGCTTATATCTTGTTGTTGTTCCTGTTTAATTCCCGCTCACCCCCAAGATGTCTGAGACATTTTGTAAGGCATCTAAGCCTAACTATTCAAAAATAAAATAAAATTAAGATTACTTGGAGAAATAGAATACAACTTTACCTTGTATAAGTTTACTCCAAGTGATCTCACACTTAAAAAATTAAAGTATCACATAAACCTTATGATAGTTTATGAACTATTGCTGCTTAATCTATTCTAGGAATAGAAGACGGACTAGGGCTTTACTCTGTGTTTTCCACCAGATTAAAGTTTGCTTAGCTTGCCAATTCTGGTCAGTATGTTATCCTCTGAAACTGAAATGCCATCTAATACAGTCTTCTTTTTTCAATTTAAGTTTATATCGCTTTTTTGTTTTCTGACATTTACATAATAAATATAGTCTGGCTTAGTAAATATCAATTTTCAAATTTCTCTCCTTTAGGAATGGCTTTGGTTGGTCCTCCTGTTCCGCTTCCCAAAAATGGATATAAGGCTTATGAAGATCCATCTTTTATCAAGTGGAACAAGAGAGATGCTCATGTTACATTGCGCTGCCAGGACTCAGTTGAAGGTATTTATCAATACTCTATGTTCTTGGTTCTCATAGCAGTTATAGTCATTGTTTAAATTTGTTTGGTGATAGGTTCTGTTTATTTTTTTTTCAAATGTGTATATGTGAAAATGTATGAAACTACAAAAAAATATGTTCACGGAAATTATGTTTAGCAGCAAAAGTAGGTTATTATGGGCATGGAAAATTCTTGTGCAGAGGCATGTCCTATAAGTTAATGCTCGAGTAATTGTGTGATCTTGATAGAGTAGCACTTAAAGTTGGTTCATTGTTATTTAGCAAAAAAAAAATAAAGTTGGTTCATTGTTTGACTTCTAGTCCTCTGTCCTCCCTATTTGCCTTATCCAGGTTCCAGAACATAGATAAACTTGAAATTATGGAATTATTCTGTAAAATAGGCTCCCACTATGATGTAGCAACAGTGATGCATCCAGTCAGGTTTTTCTTAGACATTGTATTTTTTAATTGGGAGCTTTACTTGAACTCTGTAGGATTTTAAGTTCATTGTTAATGCATTTGATATATAATTGGGTTCCTGTTTTGATTGGTTGGTCACTGTTATGATGGTCAATTATAAGATGAGGACATTACTTGAAATTCAGAATTAATTGATGTCTGCGCTTTTTTTCTTATAAAAAAAGAAAGGAAAAGGAAAGGATGCACAATCATAGATATACACTTGATTTCAATGTATGTCACATGTTTTAAGTGTTGTCATGCAGTATATATATTTGGAACCTTTACTTTTTGGTTTCTACTTAAAAAGCTGCATACCTGATGAATCTCATTACTCATTGTCTGTGTAAATGTTATATATACGAATAGGGTCTCTTAGATACTGGCACGAGCGCAGCAAAGTGAACCTAGTGGCATCTCAATCAGCGGTTTGGGATGATGATGCTGTTTCTCAGGCTCTGACTTGTGCTGCTTTTTGGGTCAAGGGTTTGCCTTACGTGAAATCCTTGTCCGGTTATTGGAAATTTTTGCTTGCTTCCTCTCCTGTCAGTGTCCCTTCAAACTTTTATGATATTTCGTTCCAAGATTCAACATGGGATAAAATACCAGGTACCTATTCTTATTTTTTAAGTTCTAAATGCATCAGTTTTTTTTCACCTTGAAAACGACCATTTTCATTTATTAGTTTTCCAAAGTATTTTCTTGCTACTAATATTATATGATGCATTGTTCTTAACCTTTTCATACAGCAAATCAAATAAATAATAATCCTAATATTCGGAAGGCCACTTTATCCCAGAATTTACATCAGTAATATTTAGAAAAAAAAGCATTTAGCAAAAAAAAAAAAAGGAATGAACTCTAAAAATAAATGGTAATGAATTAGGTTCATGACTATTTATCCTTCTAAATGATTCATCATAGTCCATAGACATCTAAATACCAATGCCTAGGGCTACTGATTCCTGTTTGTCACACTGTATCACCTGATCGGTCTGCCTTGTTCCATATTTTCACCCAAAGTAAAGTAACGATCATTTGCACAAACTCTAGCATATCTAGGGACCAATGTTTCATCTTCACTTTTTAAAGCATATCAATGTTGAGACTGCTTAACTAATTATCAATTTGTTGTGATAATGTGGTTTTTCACATGAAATATCTAAATTTTGCTTCTGAAAAACGTTTTAAATTGTGACAGCTGTTAAATGTGCCCAGAGTTATCTGTTACCATACTATTTGCAATATTGCTTTTCCTAGTTTAGGAGTAGAAGTGTATTTTCTATTAAATGACTATTTGACAGGATTTTTCTTGGCTAACCGAAAATAGCTTGAAATTAACATTAGCTGTTCAGTCTAGTGATTATCCCAATTTTATATCATAAGTATTGATCATCCGAACTTGCAAGAGGAGAGAAAAGAGGAAGAAAAAGTTAAGTAGTAATAGTACAACAAGATAAAGAGAGCTGGACAGGAAATTTAACCTTTATGTTTTTCTTTCAACAGTACATTCTTTGTTCTCAAAGTTCTTTATAGGCTAAGATGAATGTAACTTTTAAAATTTACCATTTGCAAATTACTTTTAGATCTATTATCTTATTATTGTTGTCTTATATATATATTTTCTTTTATGTTATTGGTGCAGTACCTTCTAACTGGGAGATGCATGGATTTGGTCGTCCTATATACACAAATGTTGTATATCCATTTCCTCTTAATCCGCCTAGTGTTTCTGATGATAATCCAACTGGATGCTACAGGACATACTTCAACCTACCAAAAGAATGGGAAGGTATGACAGGGAACCAGCTTCGAGGCTATGTTACTTTGTAAGTGTTACTTGAAGCCAGCTTTGTTATGTAATATGCTTGTTTAACAGGTCGAAGGATATTTTTGCACTTCGAGGCTGTTGATTCTGCTTTCCATGCATGGGTTAATGGTGTTGCGATTGGATACAGGTTTTTAATTATTTCTTATAATTAATCTCTGTGATAATTGATACATGCCTCTTGTTAAGATGTTTTAATGTAAAATAAAAATGGGACCGTAAAAGACTTGTATTTTGTCTAAGACATTAAGTTGCAAAGCATTTATGTGAGTCATATGTTATTAGGACTAACTTTGGAATTAGACATATATGATCTATGATAATGTTTGATGAAAGAAAGATGGGGAAAGACCCTTTACTGTGATAATTTCTAAAGGATCTTTAGAATAAAAAAAATGCCTTCTTAAGATTTAAGATTTGCAGAGACAAGGTATTCTTCCTACAGAGAACTGTCTTTTGGTATGATCATTGAATCTCTTATTATCTCTTAAACCTTAAAGAACTTATCTTTGTAGTTTATTTAGCAAGCCATGCCTACCCTTTGGGGGCTGTGTACGGTCAACCTTCAGATTGTATAATGATGAAGCTAATGTTGACAGATAATATTATGCACATATTAACTTACTTCTATATGTATACCAGTCAGGACAGCAGATTACCTGCAGAGTTTGAAATAAGCGATTTATGTCATCCATGTGGTTCTCAGAAGCAGAATGTACTAGCTGTCCAAGTTTATAGGTGGAGTGATGGCTCTTATCTTGAAGATCAAGACCACTGGTGGCTATCTGGTATTCACCGTGACGTGCTGCTTCTATCCAAACCACGGGTTTGTATTTAACATCCATGTCGATTTTCCATTTTGATTCAGAATTAGAAAAATATTAGGCGCCAGTGAATAATTTGCCTGTATACGTTTCCAGCTCCAGTAATTGGTAGTAAAAATGTGCTAAAATATTTATGATTGTGATATTACTTTTTTGTACATTTGCTGTGCATATTATTAACAAAGAAAGGCTAATTTTGAAAGTGTTTATATACTTCTTTTCAATTTAGATAATGCTCGATCTTGGTAGATTACAGTCTTTCTAAAATATGGTGACCATGTTAGAAAAGCTTGAGACCGCGCAGTTCGAAGCATACGGTCATTTTAATCATTACTCTCTGTCCCATTCATTTCTATACAGTTTCCTTTTTTGGATGTCCCTCTCAATTCTATACATTTCAAATATTACCCAAAATAGTAAAGTTTTATAATATGAAAAAGTAACTACATCCACTATTTTCTTCCACTACACTCACTTTATACAGTTTATATTGATTGGTCCCACAACCTTATCACTTTTCTTGCTTTTTCCCAATATATTACAATTTTTCTTAACCTCCGTGCACAAACCCAACGTATATAAATCAATGGGACGGAGGGAGTATATAACTATTTTTTCTGAAAAGCCCGAATTTACCCTCTGAAAAACTAATGCTAGTATGGACGTTTTTATATCTTCTCGTTATGGAAATGTCTACTTATGTGATTTCTAAAATCACCTGCCTCCAAAATTAATTTAAGATGGAATTTTTTGAAGATTAAAGTTTATTATAATAAAGATACTGTTTTTGTATGTGTTGTGTGAGTAATCAGTTAAAGCTGGCCCTAAAAGCTATTACCTCAACTTATATGGTGAACATCACTATACACTTATGTTCGAGTATTAGCAGTTGTTACGGACACTATACAAATTTTTTGGCCATATAAGTAGAATATGAAATCTTGGAAAGTGTGACAAACAGCACCATTGTAATTACTGATTTTTGATATATAATCCAGAAGAAAAATCATACTATGTGGTATATAACTGATGTAATTCGGTAAGAAAATTTATGTGCAGGTATTCATCATGGACTATTTCTTTAGATCGAACTTGGAGAAAGACTTCTCTTCTGCCGATCTACAAGTATGTCTCAAATTTGCAAGGAAATTTGTCATTTTCTTTATCATACTTTCCTTCATTTTTAGTTAAATATCATATTTTTCTTCTTAGTGTTTAATACTTAAAAACTAAACTCACACTCTTCTCTTGAAAGAATCTCTGATTAACTTAAAAATTATTCTACTCTGTTACATTCTACACTTATTATAATTACCCATTCCCCCGTTTTTCAGTGAATTTGTCATCAATTATTATCCTAGTACAGATTTTTGTGGTAATGTATCTTCACTAGGTTGTATATAAACGGGCTTGCCAATTTCGATCAGAAATGTTTTTACCTAACGAAGGCTAATGTAGTAGTTTATCTCCAGTATAAACAGTTCTCTTTATATTATGTATATCATATGTATGACCGGTAGATTTAATAGCAATTTGATGAGGAACGAGATTAAAGAATTAATATATATTTTATTAATTAGTTTATATTTATTCAGTGTAAAGATAAATAATGTTTTTATCTTTATGTTTTATATGTGTGGCTATGAGTATATTAATTAAGTAGTTTATTATAATAAAGCCCATTTTTTACGGGCCTTAGTCCATTAGGTTAATACTAGGGTTTCATAGTCTGTATAAGTGATGTATCCCCCACATTATTAAGTAGTTTTGATTATACTTTTTTCTTGGGAATAATATTGAATTTATTCTTGGGTATCATATAAGTCATTGCTTTAATCATTTTGTTCTTGTTTTTATATTATAATTCATCTTTCTAAAATCGTGTCCTACATCCAATGTCTAATGCTTTCAATTTGTCATTAATTTCTCATTAAACTTGGTCCCTGATGCTCTTATATATTAGCAATTTTGTTGCTATCATTATAAATAATCAAGGTCTTCTCTTTCTGAAGTTTTGGGACATTCAGACATGTAGAACTTTTCTCTTTTGTTTTCTTTCCATTATCTATTCTAGTGAGTGGTCAGATTTATTGATAACATTTGTAGAGGTCGGTGGTTTATATCTGCAAAGGACTAGTCACACCTTGTGTGTTTTATATTTTGATAAATTTTTGTGAGATGAATTAAACTTAGATTATAAATCAACTGTTAACGTATAGAACGATTACAACTACTGGGAGGGATTCGAGAGTCCCTAGTCGCCTCTCCCAAACTATTCTCTCAATTCACAGAAATAACATAACCCTAATTTCACTGCCCCTCCCCTCTTTTGTTCTCCCCGGCCAAGCCCACCAATATTTCCTATTTCCTTTTTAAATAAAAAGACTGCTACTTTAATCTATTAAATTACCATGATACCCCTTTTTAATTCTTTTTAGTCCTATGCCTTGAGTGAGTTTTGAGCACAGTTGGTTGTTGACCCTGATGCGTGACATTACTCCCTTCCCACACAAGCACCTTGTCCTCAAGGTGGAACTCCGGAAATCGCTCACTAATAGCATCAACGTCTTCTTCCCAAGTAGCTTCAAATTCCGGTAGATTTTTCCACCTTATTAATGCCTCCCGATGTCCCTTATCCTTTGGACCCACATGACGCACGTCTAACAGCTGTTCAGGATGGACCACATGTTCTAGATCACTATTTAACTGATTTGGAATTGTGGGGGAAGCTGGTACAGTCCCTATAGCTCGTCTCAATTGTGAGACGTGAAAAACCGGGTGCAACTTACTTTCAGGAGGTAAATTAAGCTTGTACGCCACCTTTCCAATCTGCTGCATCACTTCGAATGGCCCGTAAAACTTTGCTGCTAGTTTTTCAAAAGGACGGCGTGCCAGGGACCGTTGACGGTACGGTTGCAATTTGAGGTATACAAAATCCCCTACTGCAAACAGTTCGTCCCTGCGTTTTGTATCAGCAGCTGCCTTCATTATAATCTGAGCACGTACCAAATCCAGCCTCAATTCAGCCAAGAAATAATCACGTTCCTGAAGCATTTCTTCTATGCTACTCACTGGGGTTTGTCCCCGTCCAATGCTGAGTAGTGGTGGGGGATCCCTCCCATAAACCATTGTAAAAGGGGTCAGCTGTGTTGACATATGAGTGGCAGTGTTGTAAGAATATTCCGCCCAAGGTAACCTACGCGCCCACTGTCTTGGTTGAGCTCCAGCAAAGCAACGCAAGTAAGTTTCTAGGGCTTTGTTAACAATCTCCGTTTGGCCGTCGGTTCGGGGGTGGTAGGCCGTGCTATGTTTAAGTTCGGTCCCTTGCATCCTGAAAAGCTCTCTCCAAAAGTTACTCAAGAAAACTCTGTCACGGTCTGAGATAATTGAACTCGGAAACCCGTGTAGTCGCACGATTTCCTTCGTAAAAACCTCTGCTACTGAGACTGCAGTAAATGGGTGTTTCAACCCCAAGAAATGGCTGTACTTTGACAACCTATCCACAACGACCAAGATGGTGTCAACTCCTTTGGACAGTGGCAGTCCCTCGATAAAATCAATAGAAATATCATCCCAAATTTTTGTAGGAATTGGTAGGGGCTGTAGAAGCCCGGCTAGAGATCGTTGTGATAACTTATTTTGTTGACACACCCCACATTGTTGCACATAGGTTGTTACCTCTTTCCGCATTCCGGACCAGTGCCAGTCAGAGGCAAGGCGGAGATAAGATTTTACTTCTCCGGCGTGACCCCCAATTGGAGAGCTGTGATACTCTCTTAACAACATGTTCCTTAGCTTCGATCTTCGCGGTATAATCACACGCCCTTTATACAACAAACAACCTTCAGCCACAGAAAACCCTTCGTGCCCATTTGAATTTTCTTGCAAATCTGCTATGATTTGTTGCAAGAATGGATCTTCTTTTACTTCTTGCCGCAACTGCTCCCAGTTTAATTCAGGCAATGACAACAAGGCTCCCAACTCAATGTCCCCAGTAGTTTTTCTCGATAGCGCGTCTGCCACTTTATTGGCTCGTCCCGGTTTAAATTGTATCTCAAAAGAGTAGCCCAACAACTTTGAAACCCATTTTTGGTGATCACTACCAACTTCCCTCTGCTGCATTATAAACCTCAGGCTCTGTTGATCAGTCCTCACAATAAAATGCCGACCCAATAAATAATACCTCCATTTTTGAATGGCGAGACACACAGCCATCAACTCTTTTTCGTAGATGGATTTTTGACGAGCTCGTATGCCTAGCAGTTTGCTAAAATAAGCCAGAGGACGGTTTCCTTGCATTAACACGGCTCCAAGACCGAAACCGGATGCATCTGTCTCTAATACGAACTCTTGAGAGAAATCAGGCATTACAAGCACAGGGGGATTTGTGAGTGCTTGCTTTAATTGCAGAAATGCCCTTGTAGCTTCATTTGACCAGCCAAAATTGTCTTTCCTCAACTGGTCCGTTAATGGTCCAACTATTTGAGCATACTTTTCTACGTACTTTCAGTAATAACCGGTAAGGCCCAGAAACCCGCGAAGCTCCCTCAAGTTTTTTGGTTGTTCCCACTCCACTATAGCTTTGGTTTTGTCACTGTCGACTGCGACACCTTGGCCTGAGATGACGTGACCGAGATAGGCTACACGGTCTTTACCAAACGTACACTTCTTTATATTCGCGTAAAGGCTGTGATTTGTCAGTGCCCTTAGAACCAGTTTAACATGTTCCTGATGTTGCTCCCTGGTTTTGCTATAAATGAGGATATCGTCAAAAAAGACCAGGACGAATTTCCTTAAATACGGTCGGAACACGTCATTCATTAAGGATTGAAACGTTGTCGGGGCATTCATCAAACCAAACGGCATAACCAAGAACTCATAGTGCCCATCGTGGGTTCGGAAAGCGGTCTTGTGTGTATCCTCGTCTTGCACCAATATTTGATGATATCCCGCCTTCAAATCGAGTTTTGAGAAAATCCTTGACCCATGTAACTCATCTAGTAGCTCTTCAATCACCGGAATGGGATACTTGTCGGGTATAGTCTCTTTGTTTAGAGCCCTATAATCTACGCAGAAACGCCAAGATCCATCCTTCTTGCGTACTAGCAACACGGGGCTAGAAAATGGGTTTGTAGATGGTTTTATTATCCCCGCTTTTAACATCTCCTGGATCATTTTCTCTATCTCATCCTTCTGACTCTGGGGGTACCGATAAGGTCGTAGCCCTACAGGTTGACTCCCCTCTTTTAACCGAATAGAATGCTCTCGGCCTCTGGGAGGGGGCAGGCCCTCGGGTTCTGCAAAAACTGATTGATGTTCCTTCACCACTTCCGCCAAAAATTCTGGTACCTCCACCTTGTTTTTCCCTGTTTGTTTTTCCTCTCCAGTTTCCATCCTATTTATTTTCACCCAAAACCTCATTTTCTCCTTGCGAAGAGTGCGAATCATTACCTTCAAAGAAATTTGGGATTTAACCAACATCGGATCTCCAACCAGTGTCACAGTAGTGCCCCCCTTTTGAAATTGCATCACTTGTGATTTCCAGTTTGTTGTTACGGCTCCCAACTGTTCCAACCATTGAATCCTCAGAATCACATCCGTTGTACCTAAACTCAAAGGCAAAAAATCCTCGTGCACGACCAAACCTCCATCCAACTGAATTGATACATTTTTACACACTCCATTCCCTTTCACGGTATCTCCATTCCCCAACGTATGCGTGGCCCCGGGGTCGATAAGCACCACGACCTCGCTGTTCCCCAACAACCCCCTTTACTTCATTGTCTTGGGGTTTGACAGCCCCACTACCGAGTTTAATGACACTTCGGGATGCATTCTTACCTCATTTTGCTTCTCCCCCATTTGGTCTTCCGTCGGTGATTGAGGTGGCTCACTACCTGTTCCCTCTGACCCCTCCTCATCGTCTTCCTCTAATAAAAGAACACTCAATTCCCGTCTTCGACAGCGATGTCCCACCGACCATTTGTCGTCACATCGAAAACATAGACCCTTTGAGCGTTTTTCCTGCAGCTCCTTCTCACTTAAACGCCGAACCTCTCCCACGCCCTTTCCTACACTCATTCCCGTATACTTGGGCGTAGTTACTGATGCCTGTGACTCCCCACCTCCAGAAACCCAACTTCTAACCGATGTAGGACTGGTCTGTCCACTCAGGGAAGGCACTGCTGCAGGGCCCTTCGAAGCATAAGAATACATACTTGACTTGAACGAACTAGTTAGCAATTTTTATGATCCCACTGCCGTATTTTTCTCTTCAACCCGTAAAGCCAACTCCATTGCCTGTTCTAGATTTACCGGACTCAACAGCCTCACCTCAGCCCGTATATCTTCCTTTAGCCCAGTCAAAAACTGTCCCAACAATATTTCCTCCGCCACACGGTCAAGTGGCGCTGCTGTCTCAATAAACTTACGCCTGTACTCGGCTACTGTATGAGTTTGAATTGTTGACAACCATTGCTCGTAGAGAGACCCTCCTTGAACTGATCGAAACTGCCCGAGAACAAATATTTTTAGATCCGCCCAACGACGAATCGGATGCCTTTTATTCTCCCATTGAAACCATTTTAACGCATCTCCTTCAAGAGCTACAACCACTGCTTCCAACCTCTCTTCCTCCGTAAGCTTGTAAAAATCAAAATACCTATCAACCCTCATAACCCATCCATCCGGGTCACTCCCATCAAAAATTGGCATGTCGAGTTTTCGAAAATGCCAATTTCCAGGTCCCCCTCCAGAACCCACACCGACCTGATTGCTCCTGTCATACTGCGCACTCCCAAAACCCCCAGATAAACTACCCTCTCTGTTTGGAGTATAAGTCACATCTCGCGATGACTCCGCATAATTAACACTTCGTTCCATCGTATCAGAAGGTTGATTATGCATAGATTGAATAGAAGTAAGAGTGGATTTTACCTCCAGCTGAAATTTATCTTGCGAATCCTTAATGGCATAGATGAGTGCTTCGTGTTGTTCCCTGACTCGTGAGATTCGCCCTTCTAACCGTGCCGCCAAAGCTTCCATGTCTGCCCCCTGTTTCTTCACCTGTTCCGCTTGATTGGCTCGTAACGCTTCCACCAATGATTGCTTCATCGCCCCCAAACCCTTCTCGACAGCCTGACTTACCATCTCCTGCAACTTAGCCTCCATATTCCCCATTGCATCCTCTAACTCCTCCACTCTTTGATTAACCATAGGTGTTGTCGGCGCCATAGATCGTAGTGCTCTGATACCACTTGAGATGAATTAAACTTAGATTATAAATCAACTGTTAACGTATAGAACGATTACAACTACTGGGAGGGATTCGAGAGTCCCCAGTCGCCTCTCCCAAACTATTCTCTCAATTCACAGAAATAACATAACCCTAATTCCACTGCCCCTCCCCTCTTTTGTTCTCCCCGGCCCAAGCCCACCAATATTTCCTATTTCCCTTTTAAATAAAAAGACTGCTACTTTAATTTATTAAATTACCATGATACCCCTTTTTAATTCTTTTTAGTCCTACGCCTTGAGTAAGTTTTGAGCACAGTTGGCTGTTGACCCTGATGCGTGACATTTTGTATCATAATCTGTTCTTAACCCATATTATGTACTTCAATATTATATACTATATAAATAATGCCTCTGCATGCGGAAAAGATATTTGAGTTAATAATTCTGATGTTCTCGTATATCTAGTGACACCCATTGGTAGTCCTAACTAGCAGAATCTTGTGATAAACAAATGAGTTAATTTACATTTTTATAATCCAGCTTGAAGTTGTAATCGATAACTCAAAAGAAGCATCCAAGGGAGATTTCCTCAAGAACTTCACTGTTGAAGCTGCAGTCTATGATACTGGAAGCGTGCCTATCAGTGATGGGCAGGTTGATCTACTTTCGGCTGCTGTATGTCATTTGAAATTTTGTCCACCACCTGCGGGGACTCTGGGTTTCCATGGATATATGCTTGCAGGAAAACTTAAATCGCCCAAGCTTTGGACAGCGGAGCACGTAATCATTCTCACCTTTTAATAAACTACTCAAAATAATGTCCTTGCAGCTAGCATACTACTGGCATCTGAAGACCAATTTTGAGCTTAAGTTTTCCTTTATCTTTAATTGTTTCTCTGTCTGTGTGCTATTTAACATATTAAGCTGGTCAGTCTCTCCCTAAATTTTTCAATCTTTTCGATAACTTGGTATATAGATGGTATTTCAGTCCCCTCAATAATTGTATCATGTTTGCTGCAAGTCCTATTACCACATGATGCACTTAAATGCCGATTATCTATATGCACTTCATATATATGCTCTTTACTTATCTACATGGCAAGAAGTGTTGAAAGAGGTACTATACTAGTATTATATTATTTGTTGGGGCCTCTGTCTAATACCCTAGCTTTTATGAGTTGCTTACTAAATTTTATTATGTAATATGTATATATTAATTGCAAGGAATGTAACTTATACATGATTTTACTTGTACAATAGTTTGGTCTGGATTTTGTTTCTTTGCACTTTCTTATTTCAATGTTTTGGGACAAACAACTGAAGTTTAGATGTTTCTTCAACTGGTCTAAATTTTTGTTATGTGATATAACAGTTAGTAGATATAATATGATGTCACGTTTGCAATATGGTTGGAAATTTTGACATATCTATGCATGAAGCTCATCTAACATTTCTCTCATATTTTTTGCTTTGCAGCCAAATTTGTATACCCTTGTTGTCACCCTCAAAGATGCATCAGGCCAAATTATCGATTGTGAATCATCACAAGTAGGTATTCGCATGATCTCAAAAGCCCCAAAGCAACTTCTTGTAAATGGGCAACCCGTTGTCATAAGAGGGGTAAATAGGCACGAACACCATCCACGTCTTGGAAAAACAAACTTGGAGTCCTGCATGATTAAGGTGACAACATAAGTAGTTCTTATCAGCTAAAGTTTTCCATGCATCTGTGAGAATGCTAGTTGGAAATCACGGTTCTAACATCAAAATTTATATATTTTTCTTTCAGGATTTAGTTTTAATGAAGCAAAATAATATTAATGCTGTAAGAAACAGCCATTATCCACAACATCCACGGTGGTATGAATTGTGTGATCTGTTTGGAATGTACATGATTGATGAAGCCAACATTGAGACGCATGGTTTTGATTATACTGGACATTTTAAGCATCCGACTAAGGAACCAGTATGGGCTTCAGCTATGTTGGATCGTGTCATTGGCATGGTTGAGAGGGACAAAAATCATGCATGCATTATTTTATGGTCCTTGGGGAATGAGGCAAAATATGGTCCCAATCATGATGCACTTGCTGGTAACTGACATTTAATAACATGGAGCATATTTTGGCTTGATTAAATAAAAATCGTTAAGTGTTTCTTAATATGCTCTTGATGTTAACTATTATGGTTATAAATTTTTTGAACAAGAGAAAACTAGCCCATTTCTTTACTCTAAACTAGCAATACATGAGGATCTCACTATTCCGATTTGACATGAAGCTGTCTGATTTTATACATGCAAAATCATCCTATGTGAATTGAATGATTACTCATATGTACCAGGGTCAAAGTTCAGTTTACATGTCCAATCTTCAGGCACTGGTTTCCGTTATTACGGATTAGCATTGTCTTTGAATACAGAAGGCACTGCTTTCGATTTTTACATGTTGCATTGAATACCGAATAAGAAAATAGAATCCTCAAATATTATTTATGTAATTTCGGGTTTATATAGCCAGATTATAGGACCAAATAGCAGAACACCGAATTTTGTGGCCCCATATACTACCATATCTGTTGTCTATCACTAATATCTGGCACGCATTTTTTCTTTTACTTATCCACGTTGAATGTACAGATTCATTGAGTCCAGATGTCTGCTGCAGATACTCAATACTCATTGTACATTTCTAGCTTAATACATTTCACAATGATACTTATATTTGCAAACTAGTCAGAGCTACCATTTATCTCTGAAAGCATCTAAATTTTAAAATTATATCCAAATTGTTAAAAACTGCTTCTAAGACTATATCTTATAATAAGAAATTGACGCAGTCATGTTTATAAATGGTTCGTTGCAGGATGGATACGTGGTAAGGATCCATCAAGGCCTTTGCACTATGAAGGTGGTGGATCTAGGACTACTGCTACAGATGTAGTGTGTCCCATGTACATGCGTGTGTGGGACATAGTAAAGATAGCCCAGGATCCTACGGAAACACGACCTGTGATCTTATGCGAGTGTGTTTTCCTTTCTGTGATTTTGCAACTCTGTTTATACTAAGATATGCAATTTAAGTATCTAAAAAAGTTTCAATGCACTGACAGGTATTCACATGCAATGGGAAACAGCAATGGAAGCCTTGATGAATACTGGAAGGCAATTGATATCACTTTTGGTCTACAGGGAGGCTTTATCTGGGATTGGGTTGATCAGGTTTTTAGTCAACAAATCCGTCATCTGTTTAATGGTCATTTCATGTTCATATTCCAGTTTGTGTCGCTAAATTTTGATATGACGCACTGATAACATTATAGTAATGAAGATTCTTTATCGTTTATATTTCTTTAACTCTAACTCACCCCACCCCACCCCCCGGTCGGGAAAAAAACATCTTTTAAATATGAAGCCTCGCGAACTGCCGAAGCACTTGTGTATCAAGCAACAAACTGAGAACCATATAAGTGAAGTTTAAAGTCCAGTTGCCACAAGTAGATCTCAATTATAGTTCAGAACTGTAGGTATCTGTATATTCAACTCTAATCGAGCCCTAATTAAAGATAAATTGTAATTCTGTACATTGTTTTTTATCTTGAACCTTAGTAGGTTTATAAGCTCATGAAAGTCTTACTACTATATTGCACAACCTTTCTCCTCAGATGTACACTATACTCTCCTCGTATTTTTGAACTCCTAGAAGCTTCATTGTCTACCAGTCTTTTATGTTTCAATGTCATTGTAAAGTTTTAAGTGTTTGCTTTTTATGCAGGGGTTATTGAAGGAAGGTTCTGATGGCACCAAGCATTGGGCGTATGGAGGTGATTTTGGTGATATCCCTAATGATTTAAACTTTTGTATTAATGGTATAGTGTGGCCAGATCGTTCTATTCATCCTGCAGTACACGGTAAGTAATTTATACATCTTGTTGTTCCAAGTTTTATACAATATAATGAGTTAATACAGTTATTTAAAGACGGCATAGTTTATAGTTTATACAAGATAATGAAGTTTATTTTTGTTTTAGAGGTCAAGTACTGTTACCAACCAATCAAGGCGTCATTCAAAGACGGAATAATTAAGGTATCGTCATATTTCCTATACATTAATTTACGTCTCTTGGAATAAATGTTCTTTCATCCTTTTATTTTTTACCTTGTAGATCACCAACACCAACTTTTTTGATACAACACAAGAATTAGAGTTTGACTGGACCCTTTATGGTGATGGATGTGAAATTGGATCTGGGGTCCTCTCTGTACCAACGATAGAACCACAGAAGAGCTTTGAAATAAAGTGGGACTCGGGTGTGTGGTATCAGCTTTGGTCTTCGTCATCTGCTGCTGAAACCTTTATGACGATAACAGCAAAACTTCTGCGCTCTACACGGTGGGCTGATACTGGTCATGTTATTTTATCTTCACAAATTCAGCTACCCGTTCAGAATGAATCTATACCTCATGTAAGCTGTATTTCTATACTCCAGGTTGCCTGTTTAGAAGTAAACTATATCCTTAATAATTTATATAGATTTATGTGCAACAATTTTTTTTGTCAATCTGTGGATTGTAGGATATCAAAGTAAACAATGCCACTTTCTCTACTGAAATCACAGAAGATGCGATAAAAGTAAGCAACTACAAATTGTGGGAGATAAAGTTCAACAAGTGCACTGGCGCCATTGATAGCTGGAAGGTAAATGATTGATGATTTTCATTATATTAGCCATTGTCTTCTGCATAAACTTAAAATAAAGGCAGCAACCAGGGGTACGTTTTACATGTAATTTTTTGATACATTTTTTTGAATTGTGAAGCTTTAGGGTCATACTCATAAACTTGTACAATTAATTAAGCATATAATAGTGTTCTTAAGTTTTCGTCTTTCTATATAATCTCACTAAAAATGTCATGACCGGTAGGTTGAGGGAACTCAAGTAATGCAGAAAGGGATATTCCCTTGCTTTTGGCGAGCACCGATAGATAATGACAAAGGAGGAGAGTCAGATAGTTACTTGTCAAGGTGGAAAGCTGCTAACCTTGATGCTGTTTGCTTTCAGACTGAAAGTTGTATCATTGGGAACAAGACAGATAGTCTTCTGGAAGTAGCAGTTGTTTATCTTGGTGTAGTAGAACTTGAGGAGAATTCCGTCTCCCAGTCAAAAGATTCAAACGTTCTCTTCAAAATCAATGTTACATACTTCATCCATGGTACTGGAGATATTGTTATGAAATGCTGTGTAACTCCAAGTCCTAATCTTCCACCATTGCCACGTGTGGGAGTTAAATTTCACTTGGAGAAATCTATAAACCTTGTCAAATGGTATGGAAAGGGGCCATTTGAATGTTATCCAGACCGAAAATCAGCTGCCCATGTTGGAGTATATGAAATGAATGTTGATGATATGCATGTCCCGTATATTGTTCCTGGAGAATGTGCAGGTAGGGCAGACGTGAGGTGGGCAACATTTTTGAACAAAGAAGGGTGTGGACTCTACACTAGCATATATGATGGGTCTCCGCCTATGCAAATGAATGCAAGTTACTACACCACAGAAGAGCTTGACCGGGCAACGCACAATGAAGAACTTATTAAAGGAGAACATGTTGAGGTATATTCCCTTTAATAATTTTATTAATGAAGTAATTCTTAGTTAAATAATTCTATAAAACTTCATCCAAAAACAAGCGACACGCCATTGTTATCAAAGACGACTAGACCACACAAAGGTACCCGGGCGTCAAAGCTTTTCGTATTAGTCGAGCAATTTATCGACTTTAAGGCTTGACTCGGTGCCATGATAAACATGGAACACACGATAACATATAATATTTGTAGCAGTGTATGCCAATGGAACAGAAAAACAGACTGAATATATAATTTTCTATGATTTTTAAAGATTCTATATGATGTGAACAATCATTAGAAGATACAAGTGAATTAGAATGTGTAAGAAACTACATTGTGCTTTTTTTCATAGTTAAATGTGACAATATAATTACAAAAAAAAACTTGTTATAACCATCTGTCCGACATACTTACATTGGACATTGGATTGTTTTTGGGTGGTTAAGGGTAGATTGCTAATTTTTGGATCATTCACGCTTTGACATTAAGCAGTACTCAAAAAGTCACATTCTCGTTAAATGCAATTCACTTCTCCGTCATGCCCAATATCATTACATTGGACTTTGACTTAACGTTTCTTTGAGTTTAGTCTGCTAAATAACTCCATTTAGATTTAAGATTGTCACATCTCACCAGAAAGTGACACATATTTTGATGTTTTTTCAAATACCAAGCTATGTGATCAGGTTTTTGGAGAAACACTGTTAAGTTTTGTTTATATGCATAATTGGTTAGACATTGATGATTGACATAATATATTTGGTGTTACGCAGGTTCATCTTGATCACAAGCATATGGGTTTAGGAGGAGATGATAGTTGGTCACGAAGTTGCCATGAAAAGTATTTGGTTCCTGCTGTGCCATACTCGTTCTCCATCAGGTTCCGTTCAATCACTTCAGCCACTTCTGGCCACGACATATACAAATTGCAGCTCTGAAAGAACTCGTGGCACATGAACAACTGAGCTTCTCTGTAGTCTCTCGATATGTTACAGATTCCGAACCATACATGTCCATTGAGCTTCACGGCCTTGTTCAGCTGGCTTTCGAAGGTCACAATTATTCTCAAGTTCATGTGAACCGGAAGGCGCCCGGTATGCTAGACTGAAGACTTAACCATGCATCTACAATCTGTTCACTCAGTATAATTTCAAATTTACTTCATTCATATACATCTTCTCACAATAATTTTGAGTTGACAATGACAGAAGAGATGTATAAATTGTCTCTGCTCACAGAGGATGTATGCATAAAGTTGAGTTTTAAAATATGGGTTTATAATTGGTTATAAATAAATAGTTAAATATAAAATTTCGGGTTTAAAAATAGAATAATTTTGAGTTTACAATATCTGATTTTAAAATGATAAATCTTTTTATTATATTGAAAAAACAATATTTTGCAAATTAAAAATCGAACATCTAAATTTTGGAATAACTCGGGATTTGATATGGATTATCAAAATACATTTAAATCTCTTTAAAAGTATAATAGCCGGGGTCAAGAAAAAATATTATTTTAATGAGTTTATTATTTTACCAGAAATAAAAATACTATCTATTTATTATTTTTGAGACCGAAAAAAATATTATTTTAATAAATTTATCACTTTATTAATTATTACCCTACGGAGCATGTAGAAAAAAAGATGCTTTAAGATTCCGCGTAACAACAAAAAGGCACGGAGTGAGTTGGGGCGGTGTTGTGGACTGGCGGCTATGAATATAGAGGGAGGGGGGGGCCTTTCTTTCGTCAGTCAAAAACAAAGGGGAGTCCTAGTTGGAGCCGACTATCTATGTTTCTAGTTTATCTTTTGTATTTTGTCGCCTCCTAACTCTCTCTCACTTTTATTACAACTAAAGTAAAGACAACAACAACGTGCGCATCTGTTTCCACTCCACTTTCAGTTTCATCTCACCTTTTCTTCTTCTTGTTTTTTCTTCATCTTAACCTCTTCATCTTTAACATCGATTCTTTTTATCTTTATATTTCTGGGTTTCTTGTTTCTTCAGGTTTGGTTTCTAATTTTATTACTGATTAGAGAATTCTTGATTAATAAAGCGTGATCTTCTTTATATGTATTGATTCTGATTATGATGATATTTGTATATTACTGTCCTTTGCTTTTTTAAAATTCATTCAGTAATAATGTGCGTGTATCTGTTTTAGTTTTTTTTTTTTTTTATGTATAGCTTCTGTAGGCTGTCTCTGTTCGTGTGTGTGTAGTTTTGCTAGCTTGAGTTGAATTGAAGCAATTGTCTGTGTGTGTGGATATTGTAAATGGTGTGGCTTCGAGGTGATCATTTCTTTTCTACTGATTGATTCAAGTTTTAGTTTATATCTATTTGGTATTGGTATAGTAACACTTTGTCAAAAAGGGGCTGATTTTTTCTGTCATTGATATTTGCAATTACTAGTATTTAGGGTCAGTTTGACATTGTTGTGGCCAACCTCCCGTGGGGGAAGCAAAGGCCGTTAAAATGGCAAATACAAAAAGTGTTGTACAATGAATTGTTATCATGATTCAAGGTTAGGTAAATAAAATATGTGTGAAAATTTTCAAGTTAATGGTTATTAGTGCAAGTGCCTTCACTGTAGCTTGAACCCTTAACCTCTTGTTTGTTGTTGCCAAAAAAAGAGATGCTAGAAATAAATGTTCGAAGTTGTAAAACAAATTAATTTTGGATTTTCCTGGAATCAAATCGAAGGTTAAGGTATGTTTATTGGGAAACAATTTTAATATTCATTTTCCTTATAAATTGTGAAAGTAGCTTTTCAAATAAGTTGCAAATTGTAGTCCTTCCTAAAATCAGCTTCCCGACTATTAAGGAAATCAACTGTGGTGTTAGAAAGTCTACTTTTATCTGAAAAGGCAGGGAAAGATGTTTTAGGGTATGTGAATTAATGTCAAACAGATTCATAGTAACATCAGTTTCTTATTTTACATGGTTATGTAAATTTGTTTTTTTCTCTAAATAACTGATGAAGAATTCACTGGCTTTGTTTGGATCTATCTTAAAAAATGGAGAATTGTTAGTCTAAAAATGTTAATTTTGTTGCAAGATGCTCTAGGTTAATTGTGATAATGTAGCCATGTAGGGAATATAACTTTGCATTTATGTGTATTAAGTTTAGGAAGTTACGATGTATTTACTCCCACTTCTTTTGTCTAGATTTTTCTAGACTTGTATCACATGTTCTTTCTGCTTCCATTCCACTATATGTTAGAGCACTTAACATTTATTTTCCTCTTTCTGCATGTTTCAGTTATCGGATCACGGTTTGGGATTTGATCTCAGTTCAAAACGGTTACAGTTATCATCTTACTTGTGTCCAAAATGTGCTTAGCTTTGTCTTGGATGTCACCTTCTGGTAGATTAAAAAATATGTACCAGAGAGTTTCCATGTCTCTGGCCTTGGTTGTTCTTGAATGGTTTCTAATGTTTATGCTGTTCTTTGATGCAAGTTTCTCATACTTGATTACAAAGTTTGCCCGCTTATGTGGATTGCAAATTCCTTGTCTGCTTTGCTCAAGACTTGATGACGTTATAGGGAAGGAGAAGAAAGGATTTTATTGGGATTTGATATGTTACAATCATAAGTTGGAGATATCTTCTCGAGTCTATTGCCATGTCCATAAAAAACTTGTTGATGTCCAAGAGTTGTGTGAGACTTGCCTATTCTCATTTGCCACATTAAATAAATCTAATGCAGAAACATATCGAGTATTAGTAGGTAAATTGGGAGCCAATCCTCCCACTGGGATTGAGAAAGATTTAGTGGATGCGAATTGTAGTTATGATTTCTCAGAGACAAAAACCTGCTCTTGTTGCCATAAGCAGTGGATTTCGAAAGGAACTATTCAAAACCAACTCTGCGCCACATCATGTGATCCTGGCGCTAATGCTACGGAACATGATGAACATGTGCTGTTAAATACCGAATACCACATGGATGAAATGAAGAAAACAGTGGATGAATCATCTATGTCATGCAGAACTTCTGATTTGAGAAATATTCATTGTGATCCTTTGTCACATGTGGAATATAGTAAAGTAGAGATTACTTCGGAGAGTGAATCAGATATCCCTCATTACGATGATAGAGCCAGTGCCCAAATTCATGAAATGGATTATTTTTTTGGCAGCGAAACTGTTCACAGTGTGGCTAATGATCTTTCTGTTGGAAATCTAGCCTCTCCGTCTAAGCCATCAGGTTTAGAATCGGATGCACTGTTAGAAGCTATTGATTCCCCTGACAGTGCAAGAACTACATCAATAGACAATGGATTAAAGGAGTTCAACCCACAAGATGTTAACAGCAAGTTTGATCTACCTGCCCCGTCAGACCTTATATCTTTTGATGAGGTTCCTCCATCTGATGGCTCAAAGCTCTGTACAACTGCCTATGATGAGCTTACATCTGTTAATAGGCTTTCTTCATCCAGTGTCTTGGTTGCTCCTGTAGAAGCTTTAGGAGAACCAAGTAAGTATGATTTACTGCGGCATATAGTATGCCTAATCTCCACTTATTATCTTCACCTGTTTGATTTGAAGAAAGGATCTCCAAACAAACTAAGTTGTGTCGATTTGACCCCCCTGCATAATATAGAGATTAGAATTCAGAGAGGAAAGTGATTTCTAAAAATTAAAAAAAAAATAGTCCAAAAGTTTAAGCCCGATGACGAGTTTAGCATCTACTGATGTAAAATTACACCCCCCCCCCCAATAGATAAATAATCCCCTAAACACACATCATCAGCTTATGAGATATATACAAAGTTAATCCCCTAAACATACATCAGCGGCTTATGAGATATACACACAGTTAATCCCCCAAACACACATCAGCAGCTTATGAGATATATACACAGTTGGATGGCATTACTGAAGAAATTACTTAAAGTTAATTAGTTTTTGTTGTATGTTCTCTTATTGTAGTATTAGTTCCAGAAGCGGACAAACTGGGTCGGGAAAATGCTGCAAAGAGTGAAGTCATTTCTAAGGTGGAAACTGAGCCACTTACATCTATTGAAACACGCTTGGTGGAAACTTCCACTGTGACCGACACTGGTTCAGTAATGCCCAGTTCTTTCGATCTTGGGGATGCTTATAAGCTAGCTGTTGGCAACACGAGAAGGCAGTTATCTGGGAAGCTTTTGGAACAAATATCTATGAAGGATTCTACAAAGCTTAGTGAAGATTTGAAGATGTTATTGTCACAAATGTCTGCTGCTCGAGGTCTTGAGTTACCATCATATGATATTAGCCCTAGATTATCAGGAAATATTGATGACATGAGAAGTACTGATTCTTCCCTTGGAACGGGAATGCATTTACTTCAAAGAAGAATCTCTCTTGAAAGAAACGAATCTGGCTTGTCTATAGATGGAAGTATTGTTAGTGATATCGAAGGCGAAAATGTGGTTGACAAATTGAAACGGCAGATAGAGCATGATAGGAAATTATTAGGTGCTTTATACAAGGAACTAGAGGAAGAAAGAAATGCTTCTGCAGTTGCTACCAATCAAGCAATGGCTATGATAACCAGATTGCAAGAAGAGAAGTCGGCACTTCATATGGAAGCCTTGCAATGTCTAAGAATGATGGAAGAGCAGGCTGAGTATGATGTTGAAGCATTGCAGAAAGCAAATGATCTGATTGCGGATAAAGAGAAAGAGATAAAAAATTTAGAAGCTGCGGTTGAACTTTTTAGGGAAAAATTAGGAAATGAACCATTAGTCGATATTCTTATAAAGCCGTATCCTGATACTAAGGAAGACTTGATGGTGGATAATTCAGAATCAACTTGAACAAAACGGACATAATATCTATTAACAAATCGATTGATCCACAAAGTTCATTGCTGGGGTTTGCTAATGATAGGGTAAACTTTCTTGCCATTTCATCTTTTTTCCTGGTAATTCTTTGAAGTGGTCATTAGTACAGAGTTTGCCATTCACTTTTTTGCTATGTTTTGGATTTACGATTTCAAAGACATGTTAAAGAAAATATCTATTTAATTCTTACATTATAAGTTCGTAAGAATTTTCATTTATATGTGTGTATACATAGATATATATAAAGTTTGAATATAGTTGTAGCACGTCTTCCAATCTTACTACTATGCAAACACATTTAGTGATTGAAGATGGACAGATTATGTACAGTGTTATCTTCCTTGGTAGCAAATTCATTATAAAATGTTGATATATGTATCTGTGGTCATATATTTTCTTGACAAAACCCTACTTTACAAGCGGTTAAATATATTCTTGCTCAGTTTGGCTAAAAAAAATTAGATTGCAGTGAATTCTTCCTAAAAAAGGAATTTAGGGAATAATACGCGGAATGAATGAACCTATGTATATCTACTATCTAGTAATGTACTAATGTTTCTTAGAGGTTTAAAGTATTAGTAGACTTCAATATGCCCCTCCAAAATTATCCACCAGGATTGTGGAGTAGCCTAGAATAATAAATGCAAACTGGAATCTTGAATTTGTCTATAGTGCAGTAGTCTCGGTTGTTTTACTTATCAGTCTATATAGTTAGTTTATTAACTTTTCTTCTTGTACATATGTTATGAGTGCAATATGATTTCACTTAGGAAGCTTTTCCACAAACAATTTACGACTTATTTAGCATCTTCACTAACCTCTTTTTGCTTTCTACTTCGCAGATAATTCTCGAGTACACGTACCATATTCTTGTTAAGGGTGTGCAGCGCCTATGAAGATAATGGGGATAAATTTGTACAAATTTGCGACGTTTTTCCTTCCACAGTAAAGAGTTGCAAGGGATTTTGAGTACACTGAGTGTGGTTTCCTTTCTATTAGTTTTGTTTGCAAAGTTTGATGCTATACAGAGTCTTAGAAGAGCCTCTTGCTCTTTTCTTTTCCTTGCAAGTAATGAGGTTTGGCTCATATCAACTGTGTAAAGCTGCTTTTTTGGTTATTTAAGATGAAGTGTACGTGTAAAGATTAAGATAGTCACTTTGCTAATTTTGTGGATGTTAAAACAAATCTTGGGTTTAATCTTACTGTCTTTTCAATTCTTAATGTAATTAATTAAGATAATAATGACATACGAAAGTATTGTAATCTTATTGTTTCAGATTTTACCATAAGTTGTGAGCATGAGCTAACCTATACGTGGATCGTTTTACGAATATAACTTCACAACTTTTACCTCTGATAGCAAAATTTTACAATCCTCGACCGAATTAGGTTGAAAAACCAAAATGCCCACCATTCGTGAAAATCTACCTAAAATATCTATTGGCGGGATGTTCCGCCTTTTTTACCCACTGAATACGCATGTGGGGGATGCGGATTCGGTTTTTAAAATTTTAACAAAGACTACGCATGTTCAACATGTGTATTCACTTTTTGTTTTTTTGTGAATACGCATGTTGAAGATGCGTATTCTTCGTAAAAATCAAAAGTGAATACGCATATTCAACATGTGTATTCTTTATTAAAATTTAAAAGGCTGAATACGCATGCCTGAAATGCGAATTTTGTGGGTATTTTGGGCGGTTCGCGCGGATCTGGGCATTTTGGGCAGTTGAAGGTGGAAATTGGTGTATTTTGGGCATTCTTTCACCAAATTACCGAGGTATGAATTGAAATTAATTTAGCTGCGCATAGCTTGTATCAGTACTAGGGGTGTAAACAAACTAAACTGTTTACGAGCCACTCGAGCTCGGCTCGTAAAAAATTCGAATTCGGCTCGAAAATAACCGAGCCGAGCTCGAGCTCGAACTTTTCGAATTTTTAACCGAACCGAGCTCGAGCTTTAAATTATTCGGCTCGTAAGGTTCGCGAGGCTCGCGCGAACCGTACGAGCCTCTATTATTTTTAATTTTTTATTATAAATATATTTTTATGTAAATATTTAATATTTATTATATATTATTTATTTTTATCGAGCCGAACTCGAGTCGAACCGATTATATTTTAATTTTTTTTTAATATTTGGTGAATTAATTCAAGCTTTCGAGCCGAACTCGAGCCTACCGAGTCTTTTACGAGCCGAACTTCGAACTTGAAATTAAAGGCTCGATCGAGTTCGAGCTCGAACCCGAACTATTTTAATCGAGCTCGAGCCGAACCTGGCGGCTGGCAGTATTTGGCTCGGTTCGGGACGATTACACCCCCGAACCCCCAATCAGTACCAGGTAATTTTTCAAGTTAAAACAACTTCATTTGAAAAGGTTATAATCTAAGCTCATAGTCAGCCCCCAAGCTTCTACTCTTGAACGGGGATATTACAGGAAATAAATTTTATGACACGCTTTTTCATTATGTATCAAGGTGTAAAAGAAAAAATCTTAAATATGTTGAGACACAAAATTGAAAAATTGGATATAAAATGAAGGGAAAATTAATTGTGATGTACATGTGAATTATAAGAACTTTTTTTTCCATGTCCATAAATGTCAATTTATAAGTAATTTAATTTTTATTTTTTTCTCATCGCAGTTCTTTCGTTAATATCAGATTGACGTCGTTATTTTCAAAGAACATTCTTGAAATTTCAAAGAATTAAACGAAATTTTAAAGGTGATTCCAATTTTCAAACTCAAAACTTGAGTAATCAAATCACTCGTTTTGTAATATCCTATCCATTTATATCGTCAAAATTATTGAAAAACTAATCAAACCAAAACCCTAATTTAAGTCAAAAATTGAAAATTTCCCAAACATTTTGATGGCATTGATGGATAAGGGATGGAAAAATGAGTGTTTGTAGTTACTCAAGTTTCAAATTTTGATATCAGAATCATTTTTAAAGTTGTCTTTGATTTTCCAGAATTTCAAAAATGTTCGTGGGTGATTTGTCACGTCACTACGACATTAATTTGATTTAACGGAAGGTTTGTGATGGGAAAAATCAAACATTAAATTACTTATCAATTTATATTTAAAATTCAGAGACCTAGAAAAAAAGTGTGTATAATCCATGGATGGTGGGATTAATTTTCTCTAAAATAAAAGAGTAATGATCAAAAAATATATATATATATATATATATATCTAAATATTTTATTTTGGATCGCGCCCTTTATAAAAATATTATTGTGGAAATTTCCGCACTAGTGTACAAAATATATTGTAAAGAATTGGTCAAGGGGAATTAATACTTATTTTCGTGGAAATTACTTATGCTTTGTAAATAAAATAAAGAAAATTGGTATATTGACCTATTCATTCAAATTTAATACTAATAAGATTAATTTATACTATTATTATTAAAGAAGACCCAGTGATATTTAAATTTCTTCGTTCCCCAGACTTCTGCTCATAGACTATTTCATAACCAAACCAAAACCAATTCTACATACACTGATGAATGTATGTATGTATGTATATTGAATAGTCTTGCCTCCACCCTACTCCGGCGGCGTTGCTCTCATTAGGTAATAATTATTTGATTGATAACTTAAATTTTTCTATTTTTTTTTGTTTTAGATTAGTTGTTAATTTTTTTAGTTTATGTATCTTGTTTGTTGTTACAATGTGCACAATTTTTTTGTATATCAAAGTATGCTTGTACATGTTTTTATATTATAACGTCTTTTTTACGGAAACATTATCTCTACTCTTTTAGATAATGGTACATCTTCTTACCTATCTATCCTCGTACCGTACTTTAGAACGGCGACGTAGTTGAGCTCTCGTACTTGTTTGAGAAGGTCAGGAATTCGAACTGTGGGTGTTAAATTTACATATTGGTATCTAATTAATTTACAAACATTAATTGATTATATATGTATTATTATTTATAAAGTACTAACTTAAACAAAAAAATTCATATACGGACGGTGGAGTATGTTACTGTAACATACTATTATATATTTACAGCCATGTCCGTGATGTTGCATAAGGTTGAACTAAATGACTTGTGCTTTGCTTGCAAACAATTAACTAAACTAAGGTAGTTTTCGAATAGATTTAATGTCCTTACTCTGGAGAACCGTTGTTTTTCCTACAGAGAAAATGAATCTCAACGCTTATGTATTTGGTTGGAGTGAATGGAATGAATGAAATTAAAGAAAATGAATAGAAATTGAAGTGATCCAAAAAAAGTTAAGGTAGTGCAAAATTGTTATGATAAGACCCTAAAAAAAATTGTTATGATAAAAATTCTGAAGAAAAATTTCATAAGAATAGAATGGGCCAGAGAATGTAAAATTTTCAAAATTTAATCATTTTACACTTCAAATATCATTCCTTTCCTTTCCATTCCATTCAGCCCAACTAAACACTACATAGGAAGTTCTACTTTCATACGAGGGAATGTTGGAGTAAGATTTTTTCTTGGCAAATTTTTTTGGGAGGATTACTATTGGCACGACTTTGTGTTAGGTAGTTCATAGTTTATAGGCATGTACGGGCTCTTAAATTGAACCAGAACACTAACTATAGCTGCACTCTTCTATTCTTAATACAAATTATTGTGGATTTAGTCTGTATTTATTATTGTATTTTTCTGGATGACATCTAAAGACGCCTAGAATAAAAGTATTAATAAATATCGATTCTTATACAGTTACAGGTTTAAGGCTGGTTGCAGCATGGATCGGCTACATGGTCCTGCACGCCTCATGATAGTTTCAGATCTTGACCAGACAATGGTATTTCTTTCTTTAGCTGCCTCCAAGTGTTTGCATGTTTTTCATTAAATGTTTAACTGGAACTTCAATGTTGCAGGTAGATCATAATGATTGTGAGAACCTCTCTCTTCTTCGGTTTAATGCCTTGTGGGAAGCTGAATATCGTCAGGATTCTTTGCTTGTATTTTCAAGTGGAAGGTCATTTATAAGTTATGAGCACTTGCGTGATAAAAAACCCTTGTTATCACCAGATATAACTGTTATGTCTGTTGGAACTGAGATTGCATATGGAGAGTCAATGGTACCAGACGATGATTGGAAACAATCATTGGATAAGAACTGGAACCGAGACATAGTCCTCGAGGAAACATCAAAATTTCCCGAGCTTACTCCTCAGGTATTATGCTAAGGGAATTATTTCCGGTTAGGGATATTTAACTTTGGCTTTTATATAAACAAGTTTAGTTTGTTAAGGATGTGGATGTCTAGTGATGTTCGCCCTGTAGGATGTATCCTTCATCTGATAGATCAGATCTGGTACATGTTCTTCTCTGAATCTATTAATCCATAATGCATTGCAGTCGGAACAAAGTCAGCGTCCTCACAAAGTTAGCTTTTTCCTCAAGAAAGATGAGGCTGAGAAAGTAATCAAGGCTGTCACTGAGCGTCTGAAAGCACGTGGGGTATGAATCAGTTAATTAACTGATGAATCAGTTAACTAACTGACTCGCTTCACAAGTTTATTTTGACTTATTGATAGGTTACAGATTTGTATTGTGCCTGATTCAAAAGTTGCTCCTTGTCTAATATAATTAGGAATGTAGCTTTCTTATTTACTGATTGCCTCTATATGTTTACTATTAATCAGCTAGATGCTAAGACTATATATAGTGGAGGGGAGGCTTTGGATGTGCTTCCAGAAGGTGCTGGTAAAGGACGAGCTCTTTCATATTTGCTGAATAAATTCAAAGTGGAGGGGAAACGACCTAACAATATTCTTGTTTGCGGTGACTCTGGAAATGATGCTGAACTTTTTAGCGTTCCTGAAGTCCACGGAGTGATGGTTCAAGCCGAACACTAATCTTTTATGCACTTTAAATCTTTTTCAAGTCATTTTGATTGCATTTTTCAAGAATAACTGTTGTGAGGAGTGAGGACAACTTATATTCTTGAAATTCAGGTCAGTAATGCAATGGAAGAGTTGTTGCAGTGGCGCGAAGAGAATGCCAAAAGCAATTCTAAAATACTTCTTGCCACGGAAAGAGGTGCAGCTGGCATCATACAAGCTATTGGTAATTTTGGATTGGGCTCAAGCATATCTCCACGAGACAGAGTAGACCTTTCTGAATTCGGAAGTAAAACATTGCATCCAGACCATGAGATAGTTATGTTTTACTTGTTCTACGAGAAATGGAGGAAAGCTGAAGTAGAAAAAACTGAGCAATCATTACACAAACTGAAATCTCTCTGTGTATGTTTTGCTGTAAATATCTGTTTATCTATCTACTAGGGTTTTAATATCATAAAAAATATTCTGGACATAATATCTTGCGAGTACTCTTAAGAGTTGATAATTTATGGGACATTCAGCTCTTACCATCTGTCATCGTACTGACCGTTAGTATGTGCTTCTCTTTTTATCAGCATTCAATGGCTATCTTTGTTCATCCATCTGGAGTCAAACGACCTCTTAAGCATAGTATAGATGATGTGGTCATGTTACATGGAGACAAGAAGGGAAAACCATTCTCGGTGTGGGTCGATCAGGTTTATTCAGCTGAGATTGCTTCAAACACATGGTTGGTAAAGTTCTACAAGTGGGAGCTCTGTGGTAAGTCTAGAAGTGTAATATGTTACTTTCATTCTGCCCTTTGCTATAACATAATTGAAACTGATTTAGTGGAAGACATAAATATGCTGATATCCAATATTCTATTGTACTACACTTGCAGACTTGCTACTCTTTGCTTTTCATGTTTAAAATGCGCAGTTAATGCACTCTGTAATTATTCAGGAAAGGGAAAAGATTAATGCAATCTTTAAAATAATATTAAAACAAAGGAAAACTGTAACACTAGCCTATATTACATTATCAAACGGTAAAATTGTATCACATTAAAAGTAAAAACAGTTGATACTGTGTATGTATCAGTAAAAGTATTGTGATATACTTGGAAATAAAAAGTACAGTCATAAAATTTTAAAGGGTTAAATATCAAAGTGGTCACTCAAATGAAAACCATATATCATTTTTGTCACCCATCTTATCGGACTATCATTTGAATCACTAGACTCATAATAAATATCAAACAAATAATTCCAAATATGTGCTCGAAAAGTAAAAGTAATATATTATTGAGTTCTACACATTTTTCTTGAATGCTACTCCAACCAAATCAAAAGTTGTTCAGTTGTTCTAAGCATTATCTTAAGATAATATATCTATATACTAATTTAAGATAATATATCTAGATTTTATAAATCCTATATATACAAGCCAAGCATTTGAAAATCACCGGATACATATGGTATGGAGTTCATGTAATCGATACAAATATTATAGATCAGTTTCACAATGAGGGTTCTACTACACCTGTGGAGTACAAGCTAGTGCAGTTAAGGGTGATCAACCTTACCATAATTATCAACACTAAGCTATGATCTAAGTATATTTCTAACAATTCCAGATTTGCCTTAGAGTCAGCTTGGAAGTTGAACAAAAGTAACTTACCTTTCCAACATATTTTTAATGAAGGCTTAAGAACCTCTGAATATGCTTTGACCATCTGAACTTATATGGACTTTGCAGATGAGGAGAAATACTGCTGTTTGACAACAGTTCTACTGAGCTTGAAGGTTAAGTTTAAGATTTTCTCCGTCTATAAAGTCATATTTTCATGCTGATGCTGCTAGTACTTATCATTTCTACTTGTGAACAGACTGAAGAACCGGATGGTTTAATGTGGCTGCACATGCACCAGACGTGGCTGGAAGGTCGAGGAACAAAAGAATCTTCAACATGGCTGTTATAGAACACGAAACTCTGAGCTAATAATTGTATATCTCCAGTGCGTCTGTCTAAAATCTCCAGTCTATCTTCTCAACAGGACCAATACAAGAGAACAACTGAACATATTCCGGTCCTTATTCAATAAAGTCGATCCATCTGGGCAATACCTTCGATAAGTCATTTAGCATATCAACTCCAACAAATAAAACAGGATGCTGATTAATCTTGTTAACCCTTTGTTTAATTTGTCTTGACATCTGCAGAGTTATTTACAGTATAAATGAACTTTATTTCCATTGGTTTTCAGTTCTACCTTATTTTTCATGTTTCACGTATAATTGCCAGAGTTCAGTGACTAAGAAAGCTTTGGAAAAGATACCCCTTGTCATATTCTCAGACTTCGTTAATGACTGTGTATGACATGATTTTTTAGGTCATTACTCTATTTTTTTTTAATTTATATTTAAAGGGTACTTTAGAATCTCTCTTGCCTAAACAAACAACAAAATGATCAATATTAAATTTCTAAATATTTAACAAAAAATTGTTCAAGAACACAAGTACATATCCTCGAATTTTCACTTGCAATACCAGCCAAATTGACAAGGGGGCTTTTATTTGAACACCTGTTCTCTTTAAAACTACACTTGCTGTTTTAAACTTGCATTCTCATGTTACTAATACAATGGTAATCAGAGCACTCGAAAAAATCATTCTAGGGGTTAATGTCTGCTTCCTGCTAATTCTGATTATACAAATCTGAAATACAAAGCTATGAACAAAGAAACTAAAATTGCAAATAAATTTGGTCTTCCATCAACACCAGCTGATAGTGTCCTGCAAAAACAACATTATGATGGTCAGTACTCAGTAGTAGTATACGAATGATATTCTCAATAGTCAGAATGATAGTAATAATTTGGACATGAAGTTTGCAAAAGATATATAATTCAGTATAAAAACTTTCAAGTTGGTATTTAGTAGTACCCGTGGCTTAAGAATTCTTAAACTTAGAAATGGCAGGATTAGCAATAAATTTTTTCTGTTCCTTTTTTTTTCAACAGTTATTAAAGCGCAATGACCGGAAGCTAGAGTGAGAGCTCAATATACTCTTTTTGTAGAATTTCTTACCTTCCCACTTCTGTTTTTGTTGACAGTCCAAATCCAAAGGGAAAGAGCGGATCATAATGTGAATCTCCGATGTTCATTGGGAGTTGGTCAACAGTTTTAAACCAAGTTCTCGACAGTTTTCCGGTAAATCCATAATCCCCAAACAGAACATCAGTAACTCCCTGACCTTCACTGCCAGGTAACCAGGCTGCCACTAAGGCGTCAATGGTGGACATATAAGGTTGTATTACAACGGGTCTCCCCGATATAAGAACGACAACGCACTTGACTACCCCACACACATTGTTGATCACATTTGGGCCTGGATCTGCCATAGTGAGATTTGTGCTATCACCAAAACTCTCAGTGTATGGGTGCTCCCCAACAACGACAATAGCATAGGCAAAGTTGCCAGACTTCATAGATTCACTATCAGGGTTCTCGAGGTATACAACTTCTGTTCCTGGAAGAACTGCAGAACTTACAGCACTACGAATGGTGGTTCCTGTTCATAATCAGAGACTATGTTTATTAAACTGTTTATACACACGCCGCGTTTGTTTTCTTAAAACAATTAGAGATTGAGCACAGAGCAAATAATCAATATTGACTTAAATTTTGACACGCAAGACAATTAATTAGTAGTTACTAAATGGCTATATTTCAATAGGTACTTGTGAAATTCATGTTGCCAAAAAGTGTTGGCAATAAGCACTCATTTTGAAGCTTGTTCGAAGTGCTCAAGTCATACATAAAGACTCGAACTTTAGCAACAAAACCAATAGCAAAAATGAGCAATACCGGCTGTGTTATTATTGCCACTGAACCCCTGCCAATTGATTGTCCATCCACCACACTGATAACCAAGATTATCAGCATGGCTACCAGCAACTAAAATTCTAGGAACGTACTTGGGAAGGGGTAACAACGGGTCATCTGCACTCTTCCCATTTTTCAGAAGCACAAGTGATTTCCTTACCGCCTCCCTTGCTAAGTTTCTGTGTTCCTGTTCGCATAAAAAAACTTTCTGTCAGTCATGACTCTTGGTTTGCCACACTTCAAATAGCTTAAATACTAGAGGTATTGTTATGGATTAAAAACTAAGGTATATAATTACTGTATTTATTACTAAGGAACGTGAGTTTCGAGACTCGATTTGACTGCTCTTGTGTTTCGTGACTCAATCCGCCTTAACAAGATGCCTAACTACCTTGCTGATTGTCAGGGATCAAGTCAAAAACGTAGTTCTGATTTGGGGGTGAGCATGGTTGTCATGTCGGTCGACTAGTCGCGACTAGTCGACTAAGCAGTGATTGGAGGTCGACTCAACATGTCGACTAGCTGAATGTCGATATTTCGGTCGCCTGGTCGACTAGTCGGTCGACTAGTCGACTAAGCGGTCGACTAGTCGACTAGTCGAGCTGCTCAGTGTATATATTTTTTTTCTGCATAATTTTTTTTACATGCTGCACTACCACATCAAATCACAGTTGTATCAGACAATTGTTATTGAATAATTGTTACATATTTCACATGATTGCAAGTACTTTTTTTTGTTGTACTAAATTGTTAGATGATTGCAAATACTTTTCTTTGTTATCATTTGTTAGATCTTCTAACTTTTTCATCAATCTCTCCAAGTGTTGGATTCTTAATTCCTTACAATCTGAAATAAAACACTGTGGAATGAGTTGGAACTTAAAACCTAGAACTTAGAAATCTAAAATACATAATATATATACATTTGTGTGTGTATATATATATATTGTATTTTTAATTTATAATAATATATTATTTTTTGTCGACTAGTCGACTAGCGGGAGGTCCGTCGACTTGCCTCGACTCATCGATGTGACAACCATGGGGTGAGACCCCTTATATTGATGTTGGGAGTCCTTGATTTGGACTTGGGTTATGAGACTTGGTGGACAAGTCTTGGAATTAGAATGGACTTTGGAGTCCTAGGTGTTAGAAAAATTGGATTTTTAGATCATAGTTTTATTATGTTCTTGATAATAATCCTAAAATCTAATGATTGGAAGTTGTTCCATGATATGTGGACTTAAACTTTCATGTATGGTTTTAAGAATTTTTCTTAATGAAATCCATAGAGAAATAGAGTTGAAATTAGTAGCTTGTAAAAGCTTGAAATGGAGAATGTGTCATTTGTCCCACATTGAAAATAAATAAAGTGATGATTTTATTTATTTGTGATTTAATTTTTTAATTAGAATTAATTTATCAGTCGGGCTGGGTTATTGTCTCTGTTGGGCTTGGACACTTTGTAAGTGGGCTGAGTCAGATTCAATGAATCTGGACATGTAACTGATAAATAAAGATTCATAATTAAAAACATTAAAACTGATTTAATGTGTGGATTAAATACAAAAGCTGTTACATTTTATTTAAATTCAAAATCAGCAGTTTTGATTTATGTATTAAATGAGCAGTTTTGATTTCTGATATTAATGTATATTAAAGTCTATTAATGTCAAGGTTGTAAGTTACACTTAGCCTCTACTATAAATAGAGGGCCTAAGTTGTTGATGAAACATACCACACAACATTCTCCTCTTTTCTCCCTCTCTGCATTTTCTCTCCCAGAAACACAAGTTCGAAGTGCTGTAGGTTGGTTTTTCCGGCGACTGAGGTGCTGGTCGAGGTGGAGGTTTTGTTGCTGCTGTTAACATCAACTTCGAGCTGTTTTATCCTGGTGGAGATATTGCACGCATCCCAAACGCAACAGGTAGGGGGCAATATTCTCTTCAAGAGCAGCCAGGACTTCGAGCAAGGCCTGGTGACTCAGCTGTGATCATATTTTCTTGGTTTTTTTTTGTATCTGTGCACCATTATTTTCAGACACTGATGAAAGCTATGGTTTCGGGTACATCTTCCTTTCTCTCTTCGTTATTTCAGTTACTAATTTTGTTTACATGCATGCTTTGTTTTGTTGACTGTGGTCTTGGCCTGAACTTGCCAAATTCTTTATACACTTGCCTCTATGTTGCAATATTTGTTAGTGAAATATTTTCAACATTCTTGAAGAGAATATTAGTTATTTAGAATTTAGCATAATGGTTAACGAAAGTGAGGTTATCGTTGGTGGTGGTAGCAGTTCGGGTGCAACTGCTGGGGCCATTGATTGGACCACCTATAGTTTCCCACAAGCTGTTGAACTAACCGGTTTACCGGAGAAATTCAACGGTGACATTGGCTTTTCTCGCTGGCAGAAAAGGATGAAGTTGTGGCTGACTATAAAGGGTCTGTGGCCGGTTGTGGAATATGAGAAACCAGTAGTGGATCAAGAGAAGGCTGACACAGTTAAGGCTTTTGCGAAGTGGGCTGAGAAGGATGGAGTGGCTAGGGCGGCCATTCTGGCGGCACTAACAAACACTTTGTTTGATGTCTATTCTTCTGATGCCTACTCTGTAAAACTCTTATGGGAAAAGCTGGACCAGACACATAATACTGACTCACAAGGTCTAGAAAAGTATTCTGTGGCAAGGTTCCTCGAGTTCAAGCTGGTGGACAATAAGTCCATGACTGAGCAGGTGCATGAGTTCGAGATGATAGTGCATGCTTTGAAGGAGTCTGGATTGGACCTCCCGGAGAAGTTCAAGGTGATGAGTGTGATTGAAAAGCTCACGAAGTCTTGGGAAAAGTTCTCTCTCTCCCTGAAAAGACAAAAATGAGAGATCACCTGGACCAACCTTATGCTGGACATCTCGGTGCAAGAACAACACAAGTCCAAACAGGGACATGTGATGCCAACTGAACACGGTACCTCGAAGGTAAACATAGCAACTGTAGGACAGAAGAGGAAGGCTTTTGCTAAGAAAGCTAATAGTAATAAACCTAAGAGTGACAAGGACAAGGCCAAGAAACCCAAGGCAAAAAAACCATGCTGGTCTTGTGGGCAGGTTGGGCACTGGAGTAAGGACTGCCCTACGAAGAAAGCACAAGCAAATGTTGTGCTTGGAACCGCAAGTGGGCCTGTAGTGAACATGGTCGTTGGTGAGGCTACGGCTTCTGAAACCGACGTTGACCGGTATGTATCCTACAACCCTGTAATATTTTCTACCTATCTGTCAAATGAATGGTTGATAGATACTGGAGCTAATGTACATATTTGTGCTGATATTAGTTTATTTGTATCTTATCAACAAACAGAGTCATAGCCTAACTGTGAAGATGGGGAATGCTAGTGCTGCTCAAGTACATGGAGTTGGAAACATGGATCTGAAGTTCCCTTCAGGACGTATTCTATCTCTGACGAGAGTGCATCATGTTCCCGACATGCGTATAAATATAATAAGTGGAAGCTGTTTAGTTTCTAGTGGTTTTGAAATTTCGTTCAAATGTAATAAAGTAGTTCTTATTCACACTGGTACATTCTTTGGCAAGGGTTACTTGTCAAATGGTTTATTTGTTATTAATGCGGATCCCGTTTTGGGAAATTTGAATAATAATGTTATTCCTTCTGTTAACTGTATTGAATCCTCGAATATATGGCATGCTAGACTAGGTCATTTAAACTTTGGTGCTCTTAAGAACATGATGAACTTAGAGTTGATACCAAAACATATCATAAAAAAGAATTCTAAATGTCAAGTATGTGTGTCTGCTAAACAAATAAGGAAACCTTTTCATAACGTTGTTAGGGGTTCAGACTTGTTAGATTTAGTACACACTGATATTTGTGAATTTGGTGGTGTGTTGACCAAGGACCAGTTTAGATACTTCATTACTTTTATAGATATAGTAGTAGATACTGTTATGTTTATTTACTTAGACATAAGGATGAAGCACTTAGTAAATTCATTATATATGAAACTGAAGTAGAAAAACAAACTAGTATGTTACTTAAAGGTTGAGATCTGATAGAGGTGGTGAGTATACGAGTAATGCTTTTAATGAATTTTGTGCTAACAATGGTATAATTCATGAAGTTACTCCACCATACACACCTGAGTCTAATGGGGTTGCTGAGCGAAAGAATAGAACATTTAAAGATATGATTAATAGTATGCTTATTAACTCTGGGTTGCCTAAATACATGTGGGGAGAGGCTCTAAATACGACTTGCCATATTTTGAATAGAGTCCCTCTGAAACACATGGATAAAACACCCTTAGAGTTATGGAAAGGCAGGATGACTAGTCTTAAGTATCTTCGTGTGTGGGGGTGCCTTGCTAAGGTGCTTGTTCCTGAACACAAGAGAAAGAAACCAGGTCCAAAGACTGTTGACTGTATCTTTCTGGGCTATCTTGAAACCACTACAGCTATGAGATTTTTAGTGTTAAAATCTGACATAGATGGTATAGTGGCAAACACGATAGTTGAATTTCGAGATGCGACATTCTTTGAGGATGTCTACCCTATGAAGACTGGAATACCTGAAACGACTTCTGAGGAAGATCCTACTCACACATCAAGTTCTATTCCTGATCATGTGGAAAAGATGACAAATGTGGGGGCGGAACCTAGTAGTACTAAGGAACTAGAGGAACCAAGGAGAAGTAAGCGTGCAAAGGTAGTCAAGGATTTTGGAGGTGATTTCATCACTTACAATATCGAGGACGAACCTTTAACTTTCCGACAAGCTATGGATTCTTCTGAGTCAAGGCACTGGAAGGGCGCTGTGAAGAGTGAAATTGACTCTATTGTTTCTAATGAAATATGGGAGTTGGTTGATCTCCCTCCTGGGTGTTCTACTATTGGGTGCAAATGGATCTTTAAAAGGAAGTTGAACACTGACGGCTCAATTGACAAGTACAAAGCTAGACTGGTAGCTAAGGGTTTTAAGCAAATGAAAGGAATTGATTACTTTGATACATACTCTCCGATTGTAAGAATGGTAACAATCCGAATGCTTATAGCATTGGCTTCAGTCCATGGTCTTATCATCCATCAGATGGATGTAAAGACGGCTTTTCTTCATGGTGAACTTGAAGAAGAGATTTATATGGATCAGCCTGAAGGATTTTTTGCATCAGGCAATGAAAGGAAAGTATGTAAGTTGATCAAATCCATCTATGGCTTGAAACAAGCTCCCAGAGATTGGCATAAAAAGTTTGATGAAACTGTATTGCCTTTCAGTTATAAGATTAATGAAAGTGATAAGTGTGTCTACACTAAAGTTAAAGGTAATGAGTGTGTTATTTTGTGCCTATATGTGGATGATATTTTACTGTTTGGAACCAATATTGAGATTATTAACGAGACTAAAGAATTCTTGAAAAGGCATTTTGAAATGAAGGATATGGGTGAGGCAAGTGTGATTCTTGGAATCAAATTGATTCAGTCCACTGAAGGAATAACCTTGACTCAATCTCATTATATAGAGAAATCTATACTTGAGAAATATGGTTATTCACTGTGTAGAATCGCTAGTACACCCTATGATTCGAAAGTTGCCCTTGTCAAGAATACTTCAGGAGTGCCTGTGTCTCAATTAAGGTATTCTCAGATTATTGGGAGCTTGCAGTATCTTGCTAACTGTACAAGACCAGATATTTCATATTCTGTGTCTAAATTAGCTAGATATACAAGTTGTCCAAACAGAACTCATTGGGATGCTCTTGATAGAGTACTTAGATATCTAAAAGGCACAATGTACCTTAGTTTACACTACAGGAGATTTCCTGGTGTGCTTGAAGGGTACAGTGATGCAAGTTGGATAGCTAAGAAGTCTGGTTTCAATGGAGTGACTGGATACGTGTTCACCTTGGCTGGTGGAGCAATATCCTGGAAGTCAAGCAGACAGACTATAGTTACTCGGTCTACTTTTGAGGCTGAGTTGTGTGAACTTGATGCCACAGGGACGGAGGCTGAATGGTTACACGGACTTATGTCTGCAATACCTGTAGTAAGCAGACCGCTTCCTGCTATTGCTATTCACTGTGATAGTCGAACAACTATCGACAAAATTAGCAGTAAAAAGCATAATGCTAAAACTAAGAGACACATCCAAGTTAGACTCAAGTCTATAAGGGGTTTAGTGACTGATAGGATCATAGCTATAGAGTTCATAGGAACTCAGAATAATATAGCTGATCCTCTTACTAAAGGACTAGAACTTGCAGTGGTCCTTAAGTCAAGGTTGGGGATGAGACTGTCAACCCATCATAATTCATCAACAGTGGGAACCCAATACACATGAGAGGAGATCCCTCGAAGTGTATTCAATGGGTAATAACAAGCTGTAAGGATGAATTGGTAGTACCTTTGCTACATAGTTGATACTATAGTATCTGAGTCTATCCCCTGTAAACCTAGAAGGTATTGACACTGCTAGAAAAGCAAGAGTGTTAAAACTCTGAATGGGGTCAAGTCATTTGACGAGATAGAAGCAGTATATCTCTGGAGATGCCCAGCTAAGCGAATGTAATTGTGTGGTCGCAATTAGAGGATAGGGTTAATCCTTGAAGCATTCGACGAACAGGATCGAGACATGACCATTAATGTCTCAAAGCCGTAAATTGGCACCATAGCCTTTGACTTGTCGTCGTCTATGGAACATGGTTATACTAAACGGATTAAGATTCAAGGTGAAACATTCCATCTGAATCCGGTAGCCATTGAAGTAGAGGACTTAGGAGGGTTCAAATCCGGAAGGGTACCTACTCTGAAAAACATGTCATGATGAAAAACCTGATCGCATTTCTGTATGGATTTGTGGGGGATTGTTAGAAAAATTGGATTTTTAGATCATAGTTTTATTATGTTCTTGATAATAATCCTAAAATCTAATGATTGGAAGTTTTTCCATGATATGTGGACTTAAACTTTCATGTATGGTTTTAAGAATTTTTCTTAATGAAATCCATAAAGAAATAGAGTTGAAATTAGTAGCTTGTAAAAGCTTGAAATGGAGAATGTGTCATTTGTCCCACATTGAAAATAAATAAAGTGAGGATTTTATTTATTTATGATTTAATTTTTTAATTAGAATTAATTTATCAGTCGGGCTGGGTTATTGTCTCTGTTGGGCTTGGACACTTTGTAAGTGGGATGAGTCAGATTCAATGAATCTGGACATGTAACTGATAAATAAAGATTCATAATTAAAAATATTAAAACTGATTTAATGTGTGGATTAAATACAAAAGCTGTTACATTTTATTTAAATTCAAAATCAGCAGTTTTGATTTATTTATTAAATGAGCAGTTTTGATTTCTGATATTAATGTATATTAAAGTCTATTAATATCAAGGTTGTAAGTTACACTTAGCCTCTACTATAAATAGAGGGCCTAAGTTGTTGATGAAACATACCACACAACATTCTCCTCTTTTCGCCCTCTCTGCATTTTCTCTCCCAGAAACACAAGTTCGAAGTGCTGTAGGTTGGTTTTTCCGGCGACTGAGGTGCTGGTCGAGGTGGAGGTTTTGTTGCTGCTGTTAACATCAACTCCGAGCTGTTTTATCCTGGTGGAGATATTGCACGCATCCCAAACGCAGCAGGTAGGGGGCAATATTCTCTTCAAGAGCAGCCAGGACTTCGAGCAAGGCCTGGTGACTCAGCTGTGATCATATTTTCTTGATTTTTTTTTGTATCTGTGTACCATTATTTTCAGACACTGATGAAAGCTATGGTTTCGGGTACATCTTCCTTTCTCTCTTCGTTATTTCAGTTACTAATTTTGTTTATATGCATGCTTTGTTTTGTTGACTGTGGTCTTGGTCTGAACTTGCTAAATTCTTTATACACTTGCCTCTATGTTGCAATATTTGTTAGTGAAATATTTTCAACACTAGGAAGTAGGAAGCTGATTCCTTATCCCATGAGGTTTCTTGAAGGCCAATCTACAAGGATTTATATCCTCACCCGGACTCATCTTAATAGCTGTTTTTCTCCCTTATTAATTGATATTCAGGGTTTTGGGCTTTCTTTGTTCCGTTAGGCCTGATCTGGTCCATCAAGCTTGATGATGGATGTGTTAACCTTTTTGGTCTGAATGTCATACATCTTCTTATTGGGCCTTATAGCCCAATTCACGTATAATTAATGCAATATTAATTACATAATCAGGATTTATTTACTCCCAATCAGGTATTGATTGGTTAAGAATTATGACCCCATGTGAAAAATATAAGAGGACAAGCTGTGAACAAGCATAACTGAAATGGAGTTCAGAATGACAAGTGTTACATGTGAAGGAGTTTTACTTGCCTGTTTTCCGAGCTCATTGACTAGACTGAGATCAGCAAGAGGGTTCTCAAAGAGACCTGATAAGAACTTGACCTGTAAAATCCTCCCAACTGCATCATCAATACGGTCCATGGGAATATACTTGTTCTTGACCAGGTTAGTAAGATCATCAATGAATTCGGAAAACTTGATCGGGACCATTACCTGTGATAACATATTAAAAAGTAGAATTGCCCGATCAAAATATTCTCCATCTAATTTTCTTTGAATTTACATAATTACTGTAAATTTCGGTATGCAACTTCAAGAATCAGTTAAATCAAAACAATGAAGGGGGGATATTTATAGCCTTGTTTAAAAAACAATTTCAAATTTTTTGGAGAGAAATATTAACCATGTCAATGCCTGCAAGTATACTGGTCTCCACAGAATAGGTGTAATTTGAATGAGGCGGTGAAGTAATCCTGTCTATACCCTCCCAATCAGAGATGACAAAGCCCTGCCAATTATCCACAATAGTTACTGATATGTCAATTCTTGTCGCACAATTATAGAAATATTCAGCAAGTCATTTAAATCTAAGATCGGCAAACCAGCATATATTATATAAGAACTGTATACAAAATAAATATAACAATTTCTAAGATTATATAGGCATCTATTTTAGATCCTTGCTATAACTATGGTGTACAAGCATAACATGCAATTGCAGCATGATCTAGTAATTTAGGAATCTCAAATTTAAAGAATTTTATTAATGAAATGTAACTGACTAACTGTAAATTAAATCACGAAGTTTTTAACGAATCAATTTCCTAGAAGAACTGTTTGGTGGCTAAAATAATCCTAAGGTGATATTTATTTTAACATGCAGTTGGTTATACGAGCTCAGAATAGAATTCTACCTTAAAATTAAGGGTATCCTTTAAGAACCCAGAAATTAGATCGCGGTTCGCATGCATCTTTTTATTATTCCAGCTAGTGTACGAAACCATTACTGTTGAGACGCCTTTGATGACAGAATCATAGTAGGGTGGCATGTGGATGCTAAGCAACCCATGCATGTCAATCATAGTGTTGCTCTCGTTTATGCCTTCAGTTGTCCCACCATCACCAACGAAATGCTTCGCACAAGCCACAACATTATTCCTGCTCGAGAGAGATAGGGGGTGGCACAAAAATTATCATCCGAGTGAATAATGAGTTGACAGTTTGCTATGGAGGACTACCTACTTTCCACCAACATAAGGAACTCCCTTTCTGGTACCATTTGGAATTTCGCCTTGCAAGCCCGATATAATATCTGTCATTTCTTGAACAACCTTGGGATCCTCACTATAACTTTCATAACACCGTCCCCATCTGGGGTCTCTGCAGACCTGCTCAGACAGTTTACTTAAATAATCATTCTAACCAAGTTGCTCTGAGTAGGTAATTAGACAAGTGAACTTAGCATATTTGTACTTACTGCAATGCAAGGAGCAAATGCATAAGGTATCCCCGTAGCTCTGACTTCAAGAGCAGTAGCAGCCCCAATCCTCCTCACAAGATCAGGGTCCCTGATATTTTACATTTTCAAATAAGTTATTCTAATAAGGAAGCCTAAAAAATAGATCAACAAAGACCTTATTTGATGAGCACGCATAATATGAAATCACCAAATATTAGGTCACTACAATTGTATTCTTAAAAACGCATTAGCTAACCATCATTATTATAAGGTCGTATTTATATAGTATTAAAGTTATTTTTGAGGATAATTTCTATTTTGGGGTGTCTGTTCCCTTTCTCTTATTAATTAGAAGTACAAGTTTTCGTACTCTTATCAATGTCTTCTTACAAGAGGGACATCCTAAATTACAGGAATTTCCAAATATAAGAGGTAAGAAGAAAACGAGAATGAAATTTTTAAAAAAATGAAGGATTAATCTGACGACTGTCAAGCAATGCATATAAGAACCATTAATCTGGTCTGCTGTGGAAACATAATGCTTATTTGGTTTATAACAAATGGCTAATTAAATCTTAAGTTAATCTGGTAGATTACCAGACGTGAAGACAGATTATTTTAACCATGAAAATGATAGCCCACTTGCCTTGTAGCTCCGAGACCAACATTATGCGGAAAAATTGTTGCATTAAAGACATTGTTGTTCCCATGAACAGCATCGATTCCATATATCATGGGGATACCTAGACGAGTGGCAAGTGATCCCTTTTGAAACCCATTCACCATGTTAACCCAATCTGTTGCCGTAGCTTGTGGAAGTGGTGAACTACCCCCGCCACTTAATAAACTACCTGAATAAAAGACAGGAGTTTTATCAGTGCCATACAAATTTCACTTTGGCATCATGGAGCTTAATTATCTTCGTCTGATTTATATATATAATTATAGCTCCCGTTAAGAACCTTTTCAGCTTTTCTTGTAATCAGAGCAAAACAAAAGAATCTCACTTTCACATCAAAATTGTCGATTTCATGATAACAGAAATCATAAATTTAAAACTTAAACTGAGTAATATCAGAAATCGCTCCTGTTAATTTCCATCTTGTTACAGCCGTGTTGGTAGTCTAAGTTTATAATACTAATATTTAAACGGACACGATAAATGCTCTAAACAGTGTATGTTTAAAATGTATTCATTAGATAGCGGAACTAATAAAACCTCATTACTAGTGACAGATCTTATAGTCATCAGATAGATGGAACACTGAAAAAAGTGGTTCCCATTACCAATGTGGTACTTCTGCATTATATCGGGGGTGGCTGCAATTCTATCAATCTGAACCATCTGCCCGATTTTCTCTTGCAAAGTCATTCTAGTCAAAAGATCTTGCACTCTTATTGCCACCGGCTGATTATGGTCTTTGTACTTCATGTATTCTCCCTCCTCTGCCATTCCGGTGCAGATGCACCATAACGCCAATAACCCAAACCATGTAACTTTTATCTGATTCATATTAACTGCAATACACAAAAAGCTAATAATTAGATACACTCCACTAATTATTCTACTCTAAAGATACAAGTAAAAATAAAATTCAAACATAAACTCTTATTTTCACATTGAATATTGTATTTTTACGAAGTCCCAACTCAGCCCGGTTTGTAATTTCGCACAATATAATCAGTTCCACTACTCAATTTTTTTTTCAAGTTCACCTTGTTTTGATAAGCTTTTATGATCTAACATTCAAAGCAACTGCTTAAAGAATGACCATAAAAATTGAGTGAGATATATAACAAGTAGAAAACTTATGGAGACTTTGCACTACTTAAACCCTGAAAAATGAACACCATTGAAATTTCCTATCTACAATCCAACTGCATTTGACATTTTACAGTCAGACATAATCAAATGGACAGTCATACACATTTACTTTTTATGTGAGTGTAATATAATACTACAGCTTAATAAAAAAGGGTAAACATACTAGAAAGAAACAAACACAAATCTTGAACTTTAAAACCAAATCTTGAACTAAAATTAAGTTAGTAAGTAGCTAAAGAACATGATCAAGAATCCCAAATCTCATATTCTTGAAGTCTACAAAACTTTAGCCAAGTAAATCATAAAGTCAGAAGAATAAAAAGTTTCCAACTTTAGCATTGTAAACAAATAATTGAGGCAGCAAGCACAGTGTATGAATAAAAGGAAATGTGAAAGGATAAAGAAGAGAAAGCGTTTTGGTAGAAAGAAAAGGCCACCAACCCTTTGGGCAAAGATTCAAGAAGAATGATATCCTAAGTGTAGTGTGTTGGTGTAGTAACCCTATAGATACAATTTACAAAGGAGGGGAGATAGTACAATGCAGTGCAAGAAAAGTGAGGGAACGTGGGTGAGGGGGAGTTTTGAGTTGAGAATAAAGGAAAGGGGAGTGTTGAAAAGGGTCGGTGGGACTGGGACTCACTAGTAAACCACAATTCAACAAAATCCAAACTCCAACGTACGTTTAATAGTAGTAGTAGTATACAAACAATTTGATAAAGTAACTTAAATGTAGCTAGGAAGTTGGCTATGAGTTATCCAACCAGCTCCTTGTAAAACATTTTTTCACTTTTTTATTTTTCCAGTAATGTTCTACTGTGCGCTATGGACAATAGTAGTTAAACAAGACGAGAGCATCTCCCCTGATCCGGAGTTGATATTGTAATTTGAATCTGAATCTAATTTGGCCAACTTTTCCGTTCCTTCAAATTTGAATCCGAATTAAATCTCGCATTTCTCATTAAATACCGAATTAGTGATAGAAAATTCCGGAACATCGTATTCTCCTTGTTTTTTTTAGAATACTAATTTTATAGTCCGTGCACGTGTTTTATACCGTGTAAATTGAATTTTATTTTTCAACTTTGATGGTCAACGTTATATTTATATTGTTGTCTGATGGATAAATGATGTATTTATTTATGTATACGAGCATTAGTATTTATAGTGTGGTTGCAATATTGTTACGGGTATCTGTTTTAACATCAATTATTTAAAATATATGCATGTCGTTACCCGGTGGATTGAGCACGGATTTGTTTGGATATATGACTTACTTTGGAATGCGGTGATACTTGAATTGAACATGTTCTTCGAAATTTAACATTAAAATGAAATAATAGAGGCTGCAAGTGGTATTTCTTGTTATTCACTGCTAATGGCGATTCATGTGGTTGTTGTAGAAATATTTGTGGTATTTATTGTTGTCCACTGGTAAGGGTGATCCATGGGGTTGTTGTAAAGTGTTTGTGGTTGTTTGAGATACTGCAGAATATAATCGTTTGTACGCTTATAATTTTATTTTTTATTATTATTTAAATATTTATTCTTGACCTTAGTAAATTTCACATTCCTCATTCCATATTAACTAATAAATAGTTTTGAACGTGCTAGACTCCTTCTGGTTTCATTTGAATTTGATACAAAAATAATACTAAGATTATCTGCTTCAGTCGATATTATTCTTTCAAGCTGTGACGTGTAAGGACGCAACCAAATACCAATATTAACCAATATGATCATATGTTTAATTAAAGATATAAGCCAAAGATTATGCGTGTGTCTGTGTTCATTTTCTACCATACATTTCAAGAAAATAGCACTTGAAAAATAGAATGGTACATAACTCACTATGGACGATAGAGAAAATAATAACAACATATATTGGATGTCGATTACTTATACATAACACAATCTTTAATGGGTGTGATGCACGAGCATTCTCTAAATATGTATAAATTATTGATTTGTTCATAATTATTTTATTTGTTTGTATGTTAGAAATGTGATTAAAAATATTTCGTGTATTTGTTGTGTTAAAATTGTTATTAATTACTCATACAAAACTTAGTGTCAAGTGTCAATACAAGTTTGTATTGTACTTATACACATTAAAATTCCTGTTTATCAGAATTTGAATTCTTTGTGCAAGATTTCAAGCAGATCCAAGAGAACCTCACTTAACAGCTGTAAAAAGAATCTTTAAGTATCTTAAAGGAACAACTACTCTGGGATTATGGTATCCTAGAGAATCAGATTTTAAACTAATAGGTTACTCAGATGCAGATTTTGCAAGTTGCAAAATTGACAGGAAAAGCACAAGTGGAAGCTGCCAATTTCTTGGAGGCAGATTGGTTTCTTGGTACAGCAAGAAACAAAAGTCAATTTCCACATCAACTGCAGAAGCAGAGTATATTGCTGCAGGAAGCTGTTGTGCACAGATTCTTTGGATGAAGAATCAGTTACTGGAATATGGGTTAACATATTTCAAAATCCCTATTTACTGTGATAATCAAAGTGCTATTGCTATGACAGGTAATCCAGTTCAACACTCAATGACAAAGTACATCAGCATCAGGTACCACTTCATCAGGGAACATGTGGATGAAGGTACAGTGGAATTGCATTTTGTTCCCACAGATCAACAACTAGCAGATATCTTCACAAAACCACTGTGTGAAGCTACTTTTACAAGATTGGTAAATGAACTTGGAATGGTTTCAGGTTCTTTCTCTAAATCTGCTTAGTCTTGTTCTGTGTTATCAGACTTTATGCTCAGTATTTACAGAATTAATCTCATTGTGTATTCTGTGTTTAATTGATAAATGTCTTTAAGTACTGACTGTTGTCTGATATATGTTTCTAAACTCTGATAAGTGATATGTCTGTTCAAGTACCTATTCAATCTTATGAGGATAACTGTGCTAGATACTGACCTAGTAGTCTTCAATAAACAAATGATTCCATGTAAGAAGTAATTATTTCAGTGGAAACCCTATGACACTAGCAAATTCTGATAATTGAGCTTAGTTAAGTTTACTTTGTATATCTTATTACTAAGTCACAAATTAGAATAATGCTACTCATCTGTTAAGTTCTGATACTAGTAAAACTGCTGAATGTACTAAGTGCTGATAAACCTCACTTATCAAAAGAAAAAGCAAAAAGTTCAAAATCAGGTACTCCTTTGAGATCTAGAGTAAAAATGTGGAAGGGACGACCCAAGTGCATTGCTGGTATTAAGTAGACATGCATTAGAAAAGCAAAATATTTTCTTGGTGACTTTTCACACTCTATGATTACTAGAGAAATACTCTGATAATAGTATAAATTTTGATAAACAGTCGTGACTCACTTACACTGAGAATCCACTGTAAAATAGAATTTCAAAAGATGCATAAAATTAGCACAAAACAGTTGAGGTGGACTCAAGTATGAACTCATTCATCAGTAGGTTTCAGGACAATGACAGCTCTTTAGCAAAATTTTAGTTATGCCTTATTTCTAAGATGTACTGAAGTGAATCAGACTTTACTCTTTGTCTGTTATTTAGCTTAATGCACACACTAATCACTCCATCTGAATGATGAAAATTTCTGTGGTGGTCTATGTTATTTTAGATAAATAGTCATTGTGTCATTATTGCACAAATTCTGAGGACAAGTTCTAGTTACACGTTCTGATGATTAAGTTCTGAAGTCTATAACACAGAACTTGTATGAGGATTTACTAAGATGGGCATTCCTTTTTCGAGTTAAGAAATTATGTTCTGATGACTGTTAAGTTCTGGTATAGGTCTAAGTTCTGATTTCTCAGTCTAATCCTTTACTTGGTTTATCTGTGAATAAATTTTGATAACAGTCTCAGTTCGAACTAGAATATGTTGAAGTGGAAGATTAATAGTCACTATGATTAGGATTAATGGTATTCGTACTTGAACAATCCACTGTTTTTTGTTTCTTGTGCGTTTTAAACCATGATTCCTCTTTCCAATGAATGTTATTCTTTTTCAAAGTCTAGGGAGACGAGGTAGAATTAATTCTACCTGTCAGCATTCAATTTCTTTGCGTCTCCTGACATTCTCTTGCCTATATAAGCAGCCACTTCACATCAGTCTTTCCATCAAATTCTTCTCACACACTTATCTCCTAATTCTTCTTTCAAAAACACAATGGTCAGATACAACATGTTTTTGAACTACCAAAACTTCAATATGGAGCTAAGCTGTGCCGAGTGGCAGCAGGAATGGCATGTCACAGCCATTCCTGAGGAGATATGGGACTCTGTCCCACAGGAGGTACTGACACACCTTCTGTTCTTCTATATGGACTACCATCGCCATCTGGAGCGATTGGAGGAGGAAAGGCTGGAAGCTCTCCGCCAGCAAGAGCGAATCATCCGACTCGCCATTCTGTTTGTCGAGAGTAGGAAGAAGAAGATGACTTAATCTCGTCTTCTTCCTGTTTTTCTTCATCATCAGCTTTGTCAGGCTTCTTAGCTAGGACTAAGGCTGTTGATGTTAGGTATAGAAGCTTAGGGAAAATCTTGTATACGTATTGATGTAATTTCCATTTCATAAATGTATTGTCTTGATATATTAATGAAAGTTGTTTTCACTTCAAGATTTTATCTCTGAGTTATTTTATCTTGTGTTGATAAATCCTGATTGATATTCTGATGACCATATAAATTTTGTTTTATATTAAGTTCTGATTCATTTTCAGCACTTACTTATCTAATTTATCTTGGTCATTTTCATGTGATGTATTTTCAGAATATCAATGATGCAGTGAAAAATAATTCAATCAGTGCTAACGGTTTCAATTTTGAATTAAAACTGTTTCTCTTGATAAATGGGACGGTTTTTCCTTGAAACTAGGCAACTGGGTAAGTAATGATTCCTGTTTTCTCGAGCCCAGTAACTTTCCGTTATTACTGCATGTCTGACAGGTGTCCAACGGTAACATTTTTGTTCAGAGTATAAGTACAACAGAGAGAAGATTTTTTTAATCTTTTATTTTCTTCATATTTTATCTCTCTCCTTACTTTTACTCTCTTTCTCTTTATTTCTCACGTTGGTTTTTCATACAGACATTATCTCAAACACCTAACAGGCATACTTGAATCTCATTTTTTTTTCACATGGCACCAAAGGATTTAATCATTGATGGAGCTAAGTTTGTCCCCAACAACTATGCTGCAGTTCTTGATCATACTGAAGCTCCATCTGAATTGCACTTTGTGCAAGATCTTCTTGTACATAGTGAGGTTGGGTATGCATTAACACAACCTGAATTCTTTTCAAGCCAACAAGTTCTGAGGTTTTGGAGGACTGGGCTTTTTGATGATGGTGGTCAACGTGGAACTCCCAGTATTATCTTCCAAGTGGGTGATTCATCCTTTGTAGTCACTCCTGGTACAGTACGCAGGGCTTTACATCTTCCAGAAGATTGTACTTTCTCAATTCCAGAGGACTCAGCCCTTCGGGAGTTAATGGCTGAATTGGGATATGAAAAGAGTCTGACAAAACTTGGACAGTTGAAATGGGCTAATATCAGAAGAGAATGGAGTTTCTTCTTTGATTGCATCACCAAAGCTTTTGGGAACAAATGTTCAAATTTTGATGCTATCCCAATTCTGAGTCAGCACATAGGGTATGCTATTATTCATCAAACTTATTTTGATTTTGCAACTGGAATAATTGGTTTTATTGGGGATAGGATGACAGAGGATCGAGATGTTATTTATTTTGCTAGATTCTGTCAACTTATTTACACTTACTGTACTGATGAACCTCATTTAGTCAGCACTCAAACCCCACCTTTTAAGGTTGCAAAACGATACTTTAATGACCTGGTAAATGCTGATACTAAGAAAAAAGTGGTTAGACCATTACAGATTCCTAAGTCTGTAAAACAGATCCTGGTAAATGCTGATCCTGATACTTATAGATCTGTTTACTCTGATGTCCAACCAACTCCAACCACCCAAAATCCATCAACCTCAGTACCTACCACTCATTCTACTCAACCTACCCTCAGAACATATCTCAAATCCTATCTCTCAACTTCACAGACTGCTCGACCTTCATCTTCAGCACCTATTGTGAAGCCTTCATCTTCCAAGCCAAAGAGGACAAATAATGTTCCTCAACCATCTCAAAAGAGAAGGAGGATTATATTGAGAGATGAATCTGATTCCGAGGAACAGGTTTCTTTTAGAGAACCTGTTGTTTCTGAAGCTGAGAAAGAAATTTCTCAGAAGGATTCTGAAATTGGGGGTTCTAGGCTTCTCAACAGGCTTAGACGAATGACAGTTCCTGAAACTCCCAAGGACTCCAAATCAACAAGGAAGTACACGAAACAGAGGGCACAAAGGCCAGTTTCAGATGATGAAGAGGAAGCAGCTAAGGAAGGGGATCAGGAATCTCTGATCTCACAAGACAAGGAATTTGCTCCAGTCACTTCTTCTCCATTAACTCCATCTCAGGAAGCTGTATCTGATAAGGCTAACTCACCATCTGTGTCTCTTGTTGATCCAGGCACAAGTGTTGATATTGATGTTCAACACTTGGTTGTGTCTGAAGTATTTCTCTTAGAAGCTCCAACAGCAAATAATCCTTCCACAACACCTGTTACTGATGCTGTTCAAACTCCAGAGTTATCACCAACACCTTCTCTGCATCAAGATGCTGATGATCAGACTTTAGGTGAGCATCAGGATATGGTTGTTGATCAGAACTTAGTATCAGATCAGCAATTAGAGGATGCTGAAGCCTCCATTGCTACTCACACTGTGGTCTTATCAGAAGATACTGATTCTTTAAGTTCTGATGCTGCAAATGCTGGAGATACTGGTGAAGCTGCTCCAACTATAGATGCTGATGAAGCAGGTCCTTCAGGACATACTCCTCAACAGACTCTTCCTAAGTCTGAACTGGTAAAGGAGTTTATTACCGGGGCTGCACCAGTACCTTGGAGTGAAACTCCTGCAGGTCAGGAGTGGACTAAGGAATGGAACTCAGTTTCATATGTTCCAACTGTAATACATCTTGCTGAGCACTTGACTAAAGCTGATGAAATGTTAAATTCTGATGATTTAAAAACCCAGCTTAGAGTCACTGCATTGAGTATTAAACATCTACAAGGTCTTCATTCAACTACTCATGCAGAGATACACAAGATTCAGGAGAACTTTATCAAACAAGAACAAGTTTGGAAAATTGATAAGAAAAAGTTCTTTCAACCTACCATTGACAGGATTGCTTATATTGAGAAAACTCAAGAGAAACAACAAGCTCAGATTGATGACATTCTGACAAATCAAGCTTCTCAGCAATCGCAACTTACTGAAATCCAATCCTCAGTGGAATTACTTATCTCTCTTTTACTACCTGCTGATGCCAAAAAGGGGGAGAAGGTAATTAAGTCCAAATGCAACACTAACAAGACACTGCAAGGAAAGGATGATGAAAATGATGATCAAGGATACTCTGGAATGGGTAGCGGTCATAGTCAAGGTAGAAGGTTTACATCAAGACAAGCTAGTCACAGGACAAGTTCTGATACTGGGAAAAGAATAAGTTCTGCTGCTGGTAAAAGGATAAGTTCTGATGAACTTCTAGATCTTGATGAGGAAATGTCAAGACAGTCTGGAATGGGTAGCGTTCATAGTCAAGGTAGAAGGTTTACATCAAGACAAGCTAGTCACAGGACAAGTTCTGATACTGGGAAAAGAATAAGTTCTGCTGCTGGTAAAAGGATAAGTTCTGATGAACTTCTAGATCTTGATGAGGAAATGTCAAGACAGTTATTTCTTCAAGAAAATCCAGGAATGGACTTGGAAAGTTTAAAGGAAGAAGAAGCTAGACTTAAATAAGAGAAAGTCACATCTAAATCTGAAGCTTCTGGTAAAAATTCACTTCCAAAACTCAAAGGCATTGTGATCAAAGAAAGGACACATACTGAAGCAACGTTGGCTAGATCACAACCACAGATAGATCCAAGATCCAAGGGTAAAGAAAAGGTTGGTGAACCTATCAAGATTTATGTACCTCATGAGGAAGAAGAAATTACTGATGAAAAGGATGATCTTGCTCTGACTTCAAGAAAAGTTCTTAAAACAACCTCTGACATGGCTCAAGTTGTTCAGAGTCAAGAAATTGTAAGTTCTGATATTCAGAAGAAGCAAGTAACCTCTGACAGAGCTCAAGTTAACTTGATATCAGAAAATAGATCAAAGACACTCCTACCAGGATTCACTAAAGCAAAACAGACTCAATCTTTGAAGACTACTGCAAGTGGTTTTGAAGCAAGAGTAGTTACTGGAAAAGAAGCTAGAGATAAAACTGGATTGGGAAGTGCTGATGAAAGAAGAGTACACAACACTACCAATGATCCAACTTCCTTGAGTGAACCAGGTATTGGAGCAACTCCTGAGAGATTGAATCAACTGGAATCTGTACAGATGGTTTATCATACCTACTTGAAAGAATAGATCATGTTGTATTTCATGACAGATGGTAGGGTTTATCATATAAGACAAAATGCCATTCCATTGAAGTATTTTGAAGAATTGGAGCATGTACTTTTCTTACTTCAAGTGGATGACAGAATAACAGAGACTGCTGCAAACTACTTAAAAGAACAGATTCAGAGACAGAAAAGGCTTTATTCTGTTAAGTCTGACAGCATATATGTTCCAAAGTACAGAGATCACAATGGTAATATTGTTGATATGAAGTCTAATACTGCACAGATCAGAACATATCTTGGTATTAAGGGACTTGAATTCAATCTGGAGTCTGACAAAGCTTATGTCATAAGACTAGATCATGAGTTGAGAAAAGCAAAGATCAATGATTTCAGAGCTGCAATATTTCAAACTGGTGAAGATACTGCAGAGCTTAAAGATGTCAAAAGGAGAATGATTGATGAACTAAGATATGCTGAGAAATGTTTGTTGAAGAACTATCTCAGAACAACTCCTGACATCAGAGAGATCAGAAAATGATGAAGCCAAGTCGAAGATCTACAACTACTTAAATACTGATATTTATACAGACTGAAGTTGTTATCAGAAGTTGATATTGGTAAAAGCTTTAAGGACTGTAAGTTGTAGTTATCTAGTCTAATTCTCATGCATTTATACTTAATGTTTTTGACATCATCAAATATCTGTTAAACTTGTATATTATGTTAATTTACAAGTTGGGGGAGATTGTTAGATATATTTGATAATGTCATGGCTAATATGTTTTATGTTTAGCTTTCAGATCTTACTTGAACAGGATAAATCAGTACTTAACTGTTGATCAGTACTTATACTGGAAGTCAGGACTTAAGGATATCAGTACGTATGTTATCAGGAGATAATCATCAGAAGATAGATATCAGAACTTAAGTGCTGAAGGACAATCAGATAAGGACAGTAGCTGATTAAAGGAAAGAAGATCAAGATAAACATAAGAAGAGATATGCATGAAGAAGGAATTCCGTAAAGAATGGAATACTTGGAAGAAAAGATATCTGATTGATATATTTTAGGAAGCAGAATTATATTCCATATCAATTAACGATTATCTTGTAACTGTGTAGTATATAAACACAGACATAGGGTTTACACTATAAGTGTTATCATTATCGAGAAGATTATTTATTGTAACCCTAGCAGCTCTCGTGATATTTGTTCATCACTGAGAGGTAACAGTTCCATACTGTAACAGAGTTTATTGTTTCAATAAAGTTTGTTTTTTGTTACTTAAGTTCTTAAAGTTCGATTTGAGTGTACTATACACTGTATTCACCCCCTCTACAGTGTGTGTGTGACCTAACATAAGAAATTGTTTTGAACTGTTTATAGCTAACAGAAGTGTTTTAAAGCTGTTGTTGATCGTTTGAATTGCTTTTAAATGCTTCATGTGATACATAGAGATGTATAATGCTTAGACCAATATGCTAGATGATATAACATGCCTACCTTGTCATTTATTCATGTTTATATATGTGATATATGCTTAGTTTATCATGCGATGATAGATTTAGGTGAACTTAAATTAACATAAGGCGTTTGTTAGACAATCTAGTATAGTGAAATTGTTTCATAACCTTAATAATAATATTATGAATACAATCATAAGATTCTTGTGTTTATGAAACACGTAATTAAAAAATGAATTTTCAATATGAGAGAAAGGATGATTATGTCAACAACAGATTTCTATCTGTAAGAAAGGGTTATTAAGTGACGCCTCTTGACAATGCTCCACCCGATCTGGGAATCATCTGATTATTGATTATTGATTTGAAATTTTAATTTAAAAGGAAGAATCTCTTTATAATATGATTATGATTGTAACGTAATATAATCCCTCTAAAATTAATTAATATCAAGTAGTAATTGGCCAATGATACAACGGGCTTGTGTCGGTCATAGCCTTCCAACATGATAGAAAGTAGTTCTTATTTTTAAATCATTGTCGGTTCGTGCTACAGCCGAGGGCTTTGATTTCGAAATAAGAAATACTTTTCTATTACATAGAGATGTGTACATTGAATTAGAATCTAAAGGTCGGTACGTGCCACAGCCGTGGGCCGTTGGAGACTGATTCAATTGTACGGAATGTTGGATTAGACTTGACTTAGAATATTGAGTTTGTCGTGCCACAGCCGTGACTCAAGTATTCAAGAGGCTAAAGTTTGATTAGGGAATAACATAAGATGTAATTGACAAGAGTTGTCTGCCTATTGAACATTACATGGCGGTTCGTGCCACAGCCGAGGTTATGTGATGGAATGTAGGATCCCCATTCCCACTAGCATTATGAATGCTTAATTTTTCACTTAGGGGGTTGAATAAATTAGATAAACTAGTGGGAGCCACTTATGAATAAAGACCCGATTCATATAATGTTTTGAAATGAAATTGAATATTTGCTAAGTGTTGTTATGTGTTTATCATTTACAGATTTACTATATTATGTCTTCTGCACTATCACTCAGGAGCATACTAGATGCTCACAAGTTGACTGGTCCTAATTATGCTGACTGGCTTCGAAACTTGAGAATTGTTCTCAGGGTTGAGAAGCTGGAATATGTGCTTGACTCACCTAAGCCTACTGAACCTGCTAGCGATGCACATAATGATGAACATGTTGTGTATCGTAAGTGGATAGATGATGCAAATGTTGCTCAATACATCATGCTAGCTTCCATGAACATTGAGTTACAGAAGCAACATGAGCATATGGATGCTCACACTATCCTAATGCATCTACAAGAGTTGTATGATGTGGCGGGGAGGACAGCTCGATATGAGATATCGAAGGAGCTGTTCGGTTGTAGGATGTCTGAGGGAACATCTATGAATGACCATGTACTTAAGATGATCAATTTGATTGAACGTCTTGGACAACTTGGTTTTGCCATGGATGGGGAGTTGAGCCAAGACTTGGTCTTGCAATCGCTTTCGAGTTCATTCTCGCAGTTTGTTGTGAACTTTCACATGAATAAGTTGGATGTCAGCCTGCCTGAACTCCACAACATGTTGAAAACTGCGGAATCAAATTTTCCCCCTAAGAAGAGTTCTGTTCTTCTAATTGGTGAAGGTTCCAAACCTAATAAAAGGAAGAGGAACCCTTCCAAGAAGAAGAAAGTAAGTGAAGAAAAGCCGGTTCCACCAAAAGCTGAAGACCCCAAGAGCAAAGTTGTTTGCTTTCACTGTAACAAGGTGGGGCACTGGAAGAGGAACTGCAAGGTTTACCTTGCAGAATTGAAGAAGAAGAATGGTAGTGAGACTACCGCTTCTGATTCAGGTATGTTCATGATAGAAGTGAATATGTCATTAAATCAAATTTCTACTTGGGTATTAGATACCGCCTGTGGTTCTCATATCCGCAATTCGTTGCAGGGACCAAGGAGAAGTAGGACTCTTAAGGAAGAGGAGGTAATTCTACTGATGGGAAATGGAGCAAGAGTTTCTGCTGAAGATGTAGGATCATTTCATTTACATATGCCTACGGGCAAGACTATTGTTTTTTAAATAATTGTTATTTTGTTCCCTCGATTGTGAAGAATATTATTCCCATGTTAGACTTGGCTGAATTTTTATTTATTATTGAGAATAATGAATGTTTTATTCTTAGAGATAATATTCTTTATGGACGTGGTACTTTAAATAATGGTCTGTATGTATGTGACATAATTTACTTCAGATTGAACGAACTAATAAAAGAAAAGGGATGATAAAAATCTCACTTTCTTTTGGCACTGCAGACTTGGTCATATTAGTGAAAATAGACTGCGGACATTGCATAAGGAAGGGTTACTTGACCCCTTTTGATTTTGAATCATATCCTACATGCGAGTCTTGTCTATTGGGTAAAATGACCAAATCTCCATTTAGTGAACATGGAGAGAGGGCTGCAGATTTGCTAGGATTGGTACACACAGATGTATGTGGTGTTAGTGTATACTGAAAATATTTATTTGAAGTATGTACATTTATTTCTGGCCAGTTTATTTGAGAATCATTTGAATGTTTACATGTTGTCTAATATTATATATTGTGAACAATCTAGTATCAAATGGGATACAGAATATTAGATTGTTAAATACGGTTATATAATATAATAAGGTTCACAGCACAGGTGGTGTTGGACAATCCACTGGTATGGCTGTAGTATTATTTAGATTAGTTTATATTGACTAATAAATAATACTAGTATACTTTGTGTATATTGAACAGGATCAAATTTAGAATTGTTCCCTTAATACTGATTAAGAAGGAGAACTAAGATTCTATGTTATTATTAATGCTTAGGTTCTTAATCCGGAAATAGTAATTGACACGTGTATATTATTTACATGCTTTGATTTATATATGAAATAATTCTTTTGAATTATATCATTATATTTTGGGTGATGGAATTATATACATGGTGGATATTATTTATTGAAGGAATCCATGTCCTGATAATATTCGGGTTAATGATGTCCCCTTGAAAGCTCAAAAAGATTTAATTATGTGAAACCCTGCAGGTGGAATTTATTCTGGCATAATTAAATAAAGGTTGAGTGGATGATCAAGGATAAAAGATATTAATTAAATAAATTATCAGTAATTTATTTAATTAATGGACATATGATATTTTAAATATGAGGAATTTAATAAGCAAATAATATTGGAACCGAATTAATTAAATTACGGTATTAGGAAAGGTAGCGCAAATATTAATTCTTTAGTGGATTGAATTAATATTTAATTACATTGGGCTAGGCTCAAGATGTAATTAGAAGGCCCAACCTAATTATCCATGGTCCCTATTGTAGCCTATATATATTCTTATTCTCTTCTTGCTTGGAATTGTGTGAAAATATATTGTAGCCACCAAGGAGCAAGAAGAGAGGATAACTTGAGAAGACGGAGGCCACACTTCGCTCAAGGGAATTTGGGAATACAATAGAAGAGCGTGGAATCAACCATTAACAAGGTAATCCTCTTTTCGTAATCTTTATCGTAAAACGTAGTAACACCCTAAGTCCGTGGTTCCCAACATGTGGACCAATGTCTACGCAAGTCATGGGTGGATTTTCATACTTCATTACTTTTATAGATGATAGATCTAGATTCAGATATGTGTTTGATGAAACACAAGTCTGAAGCCTTTGAAAAGTTCAAAGAGTATATGTATGAAGTAGAGAAACAAACCAAAAATGGTATTATAACTCTTCGATCAGATCGAGGTGGTGAATACTTGAATGGAGAGTTTCTGGATTATCTCAAAGAAAAGGGTATAGTCTCCCAGTGGACTCCTCCAAATTGGTATATGAAAGGAGATATCGAACTTTGTTAGACATGGTTCGGTCCATGATGAGATATGCGAATCTTCCAGTATTCCTATGGGGTTATGCATTGGAAGCCTCAGCATATTTACTGAATAAGGTGCCTTCCAAATCTGTTCCTCAAACTCCATATGAGATATGGAAAGAAAGGAAACCGTGTCTTAAACATGTTAAGATTTGGGGATGTCCAGCTTATGTCAAGAAAGTTGACCCAGATAAGCTGGAATCTCGATCCGTAAAATGTAGTTTTGTGGGATATCCTAAAGAGACTTTAGGGTATTACTTTTACACCGATCATCGGGTGTTTGTCCCCAGACATGCTACCTTCTTGGAAAAGGAGTTTATCCTTGAAGGAAACAGTGGGAGCAAAATTGAACTTGATGAAGTTCAAGAAGCACAAACTACTACGGTTCAAGTGGAAACACCTGTTCAGACTGAACAAACCTTCTGTGGAACAGCCCGTTCGTATGTCAGAGAGAGTGTCTCGCCAACCTGAGAGGTATTATGGCCTTATCATTGAGAATGACAATGAGTTGTCAATCATCGATGAAGATGACCCTGTGACCTATAATGAGGCTATGAGTAGTGTTGACTCAGAGAAATGGCAAAGTGCCATGAAATCCGAAATGGAATCAATGTATACGGTATACAAAAGAAAGATTAGAGCAGATGGCCAGGTGGAGACCTTTAAGGCCAGGCTTGTGGCAAAAGAATTCAAACAAAGGCAATGAATTGACTTTGATGAAACCTTTTACCTATAGCCCTGTTAAAATCAGTTCGGATTTTGCTTGCGATTGCTGCTTACTACGACTATGAAATCTGGCAAATGGCCAGATGGTTTTCTTTCCAAGGGAAATGAAAACCTAGTGTGTAAGCTGCTGCGAACCATATGTGGTTTAAAGAAAGCTTCTCGTAGATGGAATATCCGTTTTGATGAGACAATCAAAGAGTTTGGTTTTATCAAAAACGTAGATGAACCATGTGTCTACAAAAGGGTTAGTGGGAGCGCGGTAACATTTCTAGTATTAAAAGAGAGTTGACACACATAACAACATAGCAGACTCACTCACAAAGCTACTTTCTGAAAGTTACTTTGATCGTCATAAAGACAAGATGGGTATTAGATACCAGAGTGATTGGCTTTAGTACAAGTGGGAGATTGAAAGGAATATGTCCTAAGTCCAATCATGTATGAGGATTTAGGAATAACTTTTATGTAACCTGTTTTGATTTCTTTGATATTAATAAAAGACTTGTTTTATTTTTATTACGGGCTCTATCTATTTAAGTGTTTAAATAAGATATACCATAGTTTAGAGTAAAGCTTTTTATGGATTATGATGAGATCATAATAGTGAGACCTAAAAGATGATAACTCTAAACTTAAACAGTTCCTGGTCATAGGATTACTAACTGGTAATTAATAATCTGCAAAGATCGGTACATACTATGCTTGCTTCATTATGAAGGATGTCTGTTCTCATAGATATTTGTGTGGTGACACTATAGCTAGTATGTAGGTGCTTATTATAGAATAAGTTCACTGAACATGACTCGCACAGCTGAACAACTGATGGAGTTCACTCACGTGCCAACAGTTGTTCACATAGTGATAGTTGTACAAGTATCCTTAGACTTGAGGTCATCATAGTCATCTTGTGTACACTGAACTGTGCTTTGGTTTAGTTCTTAGTCTCCAGGGACAATTATTAGGGCTCTACTGGGTATAGGAATTTGTACACGAAGATAGTGTATGATCAATAAAGGATCTACCCCTTCCAGTGAAGGAAGAGAATGTTCAAGGTTGATCCACTTATGCTAGTTCAGGAATCTCTGGCCAGAGTGAATGAAATTAGAAAGAAGTTTCTAATTTACATAGAACTGAGCATAGTGAATGGGAAAGCAAATGATTAAATTAGATAGGCTTGACACAAGATCCATGCCTTGTATTTAATCAGGACATTGTAGGGTAGAAGGAGTTAATTGTATGATAACTATTCACTGAATAGGTTCTTGGTATTCTAAGCAGTGAATTCGTATTATCCGGATAGTCGCGATATGCTGAGAAGTATCCCTCACGATGTAGAATAAATATGATTAATTGATTAATCATATTTAATAAATTAGAGAATTTATATAAATAATGATAAAATAGTTTTATTATTATTTATTTCTACTATCGGCTTAATATTGAACCTACAGGGTCACACCATAAAAGAGAATGATTTAATGGTGGAGGAATTAATTAATAATGGCTAATAATTATTTATTTATGAAATAAATAATTAATTGGGAAATTTAATAATTGATTAAATGAGATTTAATTGATTATAAATTAATTAAGAAAAGTTCTTAATATTATTAATTAAGAATTTAATTTTTGGAAATTAAATCAAGAGAGAGAATTATTTCTAAAGTGTTTAGAAAAAGGATTAATAATTAAAAGGTGTTTTAATTATTAATGTGAATAATAAAGGGTTAATAATAATAATATTTTATGGGAAAATTTCAGCTGAAAATTTTGCCTATAAATATACTATTATAAACCCTATTTTCATTCTAACCCAAAATTTTTAGAAAAACCTAATTCTCTCCACCTCCTCCTCCTCCTTAGCATCGTTTTCTTGGTGGATACTGGTGGAGTGCTTTACGTTTGAGGAGCAGCTGCTAAGGATCTCCGATCGTTGCTTTTGGATCACTACTAAAGGTTAGTAATCGATTCATATGTTTTAATCACGATTTATATGCTTTTATTTGGATTTTATATGTGTAAAAGCGTTTTGTCATGCTTCCGCTGCGATTAAAATCCAACAGTAAGGAGATTTTGGATAGAAGTTGGGAAATTAAAGTAATTTTATTTTGTGGAGAAATATATCCATTTTTTGTTTTTTCTTACAATTTTATATTCAATAATGTTGAAATATGTCATGAGTTATATTATTTAGGATATCTAGATAAATTATATTTTGTCACGGGCATCTAAAATATTTTATACAAAGATACAAAGACAAACATCTAGTTATTGAAAGTTGTTACTTATAATCAGTACTTAAACTTTTATATTTCGATCCAAGTCATTTTTTTAGTATAATTCATCTAGAAATTGAGGTGAATGTTGTAACTTGAAATGGGTTGTGTGGGTCCCACATTGATAAGATAATGAGAGACTTTGTGTTTTATATAGTATCATGTGCAAAAGTTGTGTACAACTACTAAGGCATGTGGGTGTGCATGGTGGTAGTGTGGGCCTCGCGCGCACTAATGCCTCGCCATGACACGACACGACACGGGTCGAAGGGCGATTTGGAAGAACGTCTTGGTGTCTCGCGTACGCGAGGCAACCTGGGCGAGGAATTTTACTGCTTACTAACTTTTTATATTATTTGAATATGAATATGGAGTCAGTGTATATCTATAACAAAAGATTCAGTATTTGTTGATTCATATTTAATAAAATTTGATATGGTTGAATAACAACTGATACTAGTATTAGCTGAATCTGAGAATTCTACGATTTTCCTAGAGAATCTGGGTACCTAATATAACATAATTCAAAGAAGAAATTTTACGAGACGATCACAATTCGAGATACTCTATTCATCCACGAAGTACAAAGATGCACATGGATCTGAAAGAAAACTTTTGGTGGCTAGACATGAAGAAGGAAATATCAGAACGGGTAAGTAAATGTTATATGTGTCAAAGAGTCAAGGCAGAACATCAACATCCAAGTAGATTACTGCAACCACTGAATATTCCGAAATGGAAATGGGAACATCTTGCGATGGATTTCGTAGTAGGACTTCCAAGAACCAGGGTAAATCATGACACAATATGGGTTATTATCGACAGACTAACGAAGTCAGCACATTTTTTTCCGATCAACGAAAGATTTTCACTTGGAAAGCTAGTGCATTTATATCTCAAGGAAATCGTGATGCGACATGGAGTTCCTGTATCAATCATTTTCGATCGAGATCCTCGTTTCAATTCAAGATTTTGGAGACAATTTTAAGAATACTTGGTTACCAAGTTAAATATGAGCACCACATATCATCTCCAGGCGGACGGGAAAAGCGAAAGAATAATCCATACAATTGAAGATATGTTACGAGTACGTGCACTGGACTTTGATGGCAGTTAGGACAAACACTTATAGTTGGTAGAATTTTCTTACAACAGCTATCATGCAAGGATTGGAATGCCACCCTATGAGGCCTTAAATGGGAGGAAATACAGATCTCCAGTATGTTGGGATGGAGTTGGTGAATGGAAGATTTTAGGTCCAGAATTGATTCAACAAACTAGAGAAAAAGTGAAACTTATTCAGAAGTGACTGGAAGTAGCGCAGAATCATCAACGAAAATATGTGGATCAAGCCAACAAGGATATGGAATTCAATGAGGGAGAACCCGTGTTATTGAAGATATCACCATGGAAAGGACTGACTAGATTTGGTAAGAAGGTGTTAGTCGCTAAATACGCACTAATATTATACGCAAGTATACGAGTTCACAAGTAGTATAGAATCTTTTCTAGTTCGTTCCCACAGAGACTGTATTGGTTAACTAATTAATTCACGCACTTAAGCAACAATGTATGGTTATTATTCAATGCTAATACGATAACAAATTGAGGTTATTTATAACTAAGAATTACGTTAACTATTATAACTACGAAATTAAGATTGACTGAATTAATATATATGACAAACATGGGATTCTAACTTCATTAAATACTTCATTCAATAACCTTATTGTTCTCAACCTTAGCATGCAATGGTGATGACACTAATCAGACAACATGAAACTGATAAACGCCAACTTTCGTTGCACGAGTACCATACTACCAAACATCCACAAAAGAGATAGAAGCTGAATAGACACCAATTATATTGAGAACCTATATGTCTATAGAATTTAATAACATAACGGTTTAAGTACAAGTTATCTATCTTGATTACACAGGGCAAGTAAGATGGTTAAAATTACCTACAAATTATGCATAACAATAACACATGAACCTATGCTAGCATGGCAAGTTCTAAATCCTTAAATTCACTGTCACTTCATTAAGATTTAACACACTATCTTATAAGTTTGCGACGCTCATAAGACGAATACGCACAACCAATACTAGGATATCAATCAATAACCACGTACTAAGGTATCAAAACAATTTAACTAAATAAATTTATAAATAAATCCGCTAGAACCCCATGATAACGATTAGCCCATGATCGGACTCATCATCAACGCGGGTTCCGATGAAAGCATGGTATAACAAACATAGTCTTTATAACGAATAAATAAAACCAAGTACAAATATGAGTAAAAGTTCACAAGTAAGAAAACTAGCATCCAAATATAACTTAAAACAAAGATTCACAAGTAAAAACAAGATCTTCTTCGCCTTCGTTGAATTGTGCTAAAACGGTCTTCTTACGGCTTTCATTGCGCTTTAGTATGTCTCTCTCGTAAAAACGTCTTTATTTGAATATATATAGCAGCCCTTTGCAATCTGGAAGTCTCCCCACTTAGAATCAAATTAGAATCATGATTCATATTTTCCGCACCGCCGCGGCCGCGCGCTATCACAACGCGGGCCCGCTGCCTTTCTGGAATCCTGGCGCGGCCGTGCGCTTTCACAGCGCGGGCGCGCCGTCCTTCTGGGAAAAACTAAGATTTCATCTTTTTCCTTGTGGCTTCGAGCAGGCTTTTCACGAGCTTTTATTCCAACACCACCTTGACACCAAATTAGCACCAAAACAATGTCAATTCACCTGATTCAGATATTAATGCCTGAAATGCAAAAACACTAGAAAACACGTTAAAACACTTAACAACTTGAGTACAAATGCATCAATTCAAAGTTTATTAGAGCATTATAAAGTGTCATAAATGCCACTCAACATACCCCCAAACTTGAATCGATGCTTGTCCTCAAGCATAAAAAGACTCAAAGAACAAGAGAATAAAAATGCATGAATGCTACTAATATGAATGCAACGGATAACGACTCGTGTATTTTCTTTTTATTTTTAATATTTAAAAGTGTAATATTTGAATAAATAATTAAATAAAATGTGCGTATTGATTTTTGGCAGCAGTGTGTTGATTTTATTATCTATCTGTGATCTATTGGTATATGAGTTGGATTGTGCGAATTATTATTGAGATATGTGGTTGTGTTATGCTTTTAAGAGTAATTTTTTTATAGTTTTAATTTTGTAAATATCTGGATTTATTTCTAAAATTGGTTTTACAATTTTATAATTACAATAAATATGTTTAGGACTTTATAAAATTGAGAAATCAATATTTCACTAATTATTTATTTTTAAATGATTTTCTGAGTGTGTTTATTTATAAATTCCATATGTAATTCCAGAATTCTTCAAAAATCATGGAATTCATATTTTATTAAGTTTATAATATTCTGGTAATTTTAAAATTATCTTGGAAATTTTTGAGATTAATTTCACCGCGCGTTGTTTCATTTAATGGTTAAAAAGCGGGTATAAATTGTGTTTTAATAATTATTTTAAAATTTTGAAAATTATGTTTTTAATTATTCTGGAATATTTCTGACCTTTTGAGACTAGTTTGGATTTATTTCGGTATGTTTTCAATCACACTTTATTCGTTAAAAATATAAAGTCGAGATAAAAATCAGTTTTCCGAGTATTCAGGGATACGTGTTAATAAATCAACCCGTATCTTGTTTTTGCAGGACACGTGTGGCTGTCATATTATTTCTTTAAACATCAATTTCCCTTTTGCTCTCGGCTGTGGCTCTCGAATAATCTCGATTCTCTGGTTCCCTCTTTTGTTCGTTTATCTCTCTCATTTCTCTCCTATTTTCTCTCCTCTCCTCCTCCCACTCTCAGCTTCCCTGTTGTGGTGAGTTTCGCCTCCGTTGTTCTTGCTTCTTTTCCGATTGATGCTCGGTTATGTGCTTAATTGATTGTGAATATATATATATATACATGTATATATGCATGTAATCAGTTGATTATGGGTGCTTAGTTCCCTATTTTGTTGTTGTTGTTGTTGTTGTTGTTGTCGGTTCCTCCGTTTCCGGTTGCCGCCGGTTTTATCCGGTGAGGCGACCCGCCTGTGTTATGTTGTTGTTGCACGCGCTGTGTGTGCGTGTGGCCGTGTTTTGGTTTTTTTTTGCCTGTTGTCTGATTCCAGTTAATTCGAATTAATTTTTATTAATTTATTAATTGATTTTCTGCAGGAATTATTTATGAATAAATATTCGTGATGTTATAATTCTTGAGGGGAAAATTATTTTGTAATCGATGAAATTTTCACGTTAGAATTCAAGTAATCGAGTGCCCCGAGAATTTTGCCACCGTATCGCGATGACTCGTTACGAGCGTAAGGTGGACAGTGATGAATTCGTTCTGAGTCCTAATCTTTATAAATAAATAAAGTGATTTACGTAAAATATTTTTGAACTTAAATAATTATTTGTATTACGAGTTGTATCGGAATGAGTATTGTACGAAATTATGGATTGCTGTGATTGTTGGGTTTGACGTCGATTGTAATTGACGGGTAGGCTTATAAACAAAAGAGTTGCTGCCAAAATTTTCTAAAAATTTATTTTCAAACGTACTTTATTATATTAAACATTTTACCCCTATTTGTATACGGACTACGTGATTACGTGATTGTGTGTTTAATAACTATACGAGTTGGGTTATCGGATTGGGTTATTAGGGTTTGAGGATATCAAGAATGTCGGTATAACTGATTAGGGTATTTTGTATGTGTAGATCCCAGTCGAGTTTTGCCAAGATCGAGGTCAGCATAAAAGCTACTTAGGATTTCCGAAAGCGTTGCAAGGCAAGTACCCCTGACCATTCTTTTATGGTTCAGTTTATATGAATAGCAAATGTTTTAATCTCGTAAAGGAACAGAAACGTTTTAAGTTACGTATCCCCTGTAATTATAAATCAATGTTTTCAATCTGTTTTGGGGAAAAGTAACTTCGAAAGGTACCTATCTCGAATGAAATGATTTGCGAACTAGATTTTATATGTGTGATGTTAAAATGAATGGTTTTGAAATGAGATAGGTACACGTGTTTTGAAAACTGGATAAAACTATCAGATATGGGATACATAGGGGCCAGAGTAGGCCTATTGAGGTGGCGTAAGAGGCTAATTCGGTTGCGCACAAATTATAACTGATTAGTCCAGCAGGTCAGAGACCTAGCTAGTCTCTGAGTTCCGGAACAGGTAAATGGGATGGCAGTTAGAGCCGTCTGGTGTTGATAGCCTGATCAGCTGTCTTCACATATCCGTTACGTATCTGATTTGGATTTGTGATTCCCGTAAGGGTATAAGTAATTGATACAGTGGTTTTATAAATGTGAATAGCGTGCTAAAATTGGACTCCGGTACTTACATAGCACACTACTACGTTGTTTTATTAAAATCATGCTAGTCAGTGATATCCAATTATCTCAGCTTTTCATTATATAATGTTGTTCACATGATTATAGCTTTGTTCCTATCTTTGGTTACATTACTGTTTTTATTCTGTTATTCATATGTTGGTACAGCTGAGCGACTATGCTCACCCTTGAAACTTGTTATATATATATGTCACAAATGCCTAGAAGACCTGTCAGACAGACCCGTGTTCCCGCCCCTTCAGGACCCGGCTCCTCAGAGGTAGTGTATATCAGGCCACATGCGGTCTGATGAGTTACTGAATATAGTTAGAGTGTGTCAGATGTTGAATAAATGGCTTGTAATATTGTGAACCTGAATCATACTTAAACCTGGAACGGATCTTGGTTCGGGGTCGAATTAGTATATAATAATAATAATCTTGTTGTTTATATTTTTGGTGTTTGTGTTGAGTGACGTCAACTCCTGACCCCAGGGTTGAGGCCGTTACAGTTGGTATCAGAGCTACAGTTTCAAGTCCTTGATCCAAGTTAGGGATTGTGTCGAATAGGTGTTAAAGTGAGTCTTAAGGAGCGAGTCAACAACTCATATAGAGGAGCAAATCCTTAGAGTCAGTCGAGGGTTCCGACGGTATTACCCTGGTATCTATTAAATGTTTTGATAGAACTACCTTGACCCGGTTGTGTCTTTCCTGTATTTATCCTGTTGGCAGTGGCCTATTGTGATTTCTAGTTCTCCTTCTCGGGAGAACCCCTCAGACTCGGATAACTCAGATTCCGAGAGGACCCTGGATGTTGTTGTTGAGGAGACCCCTATGCCTCCTCCACCAGTTCCTTCTTTTGTACTGAGGGACATCCCTGGACCTAGTGCTCATCCCCGTTGGGTATGTAGGTCTGTGTCTGCTGTTAGGGATTTTTCTCCTGGCTGTGGTCCCAGTTCTTCCTCTTCGAGACCTCCGGTTCCTCCTGTGGCCCCTAGTGGTACTTCTTCTCCGATCCCTTACCATGTTCTCCGAGTGGTGAATACATCTTTTATCAGGGAGCAGAGTCCGGGGTTGGCTGCTCAGCTTGACCAGATATCCGTTGCACCTTTCCAGGGCATTCCTTCCCCTTCCCCTGAGGTGCAGGCCCGTGTGCGATCCTTGACCCAAATGGTTGTTGAGAGGGATATATCCATTGGCCATTTCATTAGCTCAGAGTTCAGGGTTGTGCAGTATCAGGACCTAGTGAACTGGTTAGTGTTTGAGCTAGGTTCTATCGGTGGCAGTGGCAGTGGTTAGACCAGGATTGCAGCAGAGAGATACAGAGCTCAGAGTTGGTATCCAGGAGTTATGTAGTTGTTTTCTTTGTATATGTATATTATGTTGTGATAGATTATAGTAGGCAGAGGCTGCTATGACAGCCAATTTTAATGTGTATTTGGATGGTTTATTTTCAGTTGGATTTCAGTTGTACTAGTAGCTGCTTTATTTCATTATTCAGTTTTTATATATTTGTGCATTGTTATTATTGTTGTTACTATTGCTGGCATTTTTAGATTATGATCATTCACTCAGCATGGATCCAATTAAACTTAGGTTGAGGATACTGTCTTAGTGGAAACGCTCTACTGATGCATATGTATAAATTGCTTGGAGCAATCCATTTTTTTATTTATGACTGTTATGTTTCAGGAGATGCCACTAAAGAAGAATTCTTAACCCAATAACGGATCTGTTGAGGATCCCTCCATGAGTGAATTGATGAATTTGTTGCGTCAGTAGTCTACTCAGCTGGCCCAATAGCAACAACAATTCCAATTCCAGCAGTAGCAACAACAACTGCAGCAACAATAACAACAGCAACAACAGCTCATACAGCAATAACAGCAGCAAATTGATAAGTGGCATTTTATACCACTTAGAACATCTTAAAATGGCTTAAATTGGTGCCTTGAAATCAAGTATTTTGTGTATTTGATGCGTTTTTCTAGTGTTTATGCATTTCAGGGTATTAGTTACATTTCGGAGGAGTAATCATCAAGAATAAGCCTTGGCATGTGTTTACCATTGCGAGAGGAAAGAAAGGGGCAGATTACGGCGAAGAAACGGAGCAAACTCAGGAATTTTCCAGTAGGGTCCTGAGCTGAGCGGCCGCGCAGAAAGCTGAGCGCCCGTTCAGCTATGCTGAGCGGCCGCACAGGGTCGGGAAAAAAGATAAATTATTTTAGGACTTCTACTTCTGTTTGGCTTCCACTTCTATGTAATCTGAGTTTTATGGGATTATTATATAAGTAGATTAAGAGACGTTTTCATGAGGTTGGATCGTGGTATTAAGCAAGGAGCGAAGGAGATAAGGAAGAAGACCGTTTTAGCACACAGCAACGAAGAGGAAGCATATTTTCTTGTGATTCTTATTTCGTTGTAACGTTGGATGCTAGTTTTCTTACTTTGAACTTAATTACTCTTGTGCCGTACTCTGATTTAATATAATTAGTTGAGTTATTAATTTTTTGTGTTTGTTTATCATGATTTCATATGAACCCATGATGACGATAAGTGCTATTATGGGCTAATCGTGATCATGGGGTCGCAACGGATTTACTATGGAATTCTTTAGTTAATTGTTTAATACTTTAGTGTGTGATGATTGTATGATATCTAGTATTGGTTGTGCGTATTCGTCTTATGTGCGTCGCGAACATATAAGATAGGGTGTTAATCTCTTGTGAAGCGACGGTGGATCTTGAGATTTAGAACTTGCCATGCTAGCATAGGTTCATGTATGATGTGCATGATTAGTGGGTAACTCTAACAGTTTTATTCGCCCTGTGTAATCAAAAGGAATAACTTGTGCTTAAATCATTGTGTTGTCAATTTCTGTAGACATATAGGAACTCAACATAATTGATGCCTATTCAACTTCTATCTTAATTGTGGATGCTTGGTAGAATGGTATTAGTACAATGAAAGTTGGCTTTTATCAGTTTCATATTATTCGATTAATATCATCACTGTCACATGCTAAAGGTAATAACAATAACTATTGAAGGAAGTAGTAATAAAGTTGTGATCTCATGAGTGTTTTAATATTGTTAATTGAAGTGTTATTTAAGTGATAAACTAAGTAATTAATTGTAGTTAATATTTAGTCAATAATTCTAAGTGTTAGTGTCTTAACATTAAGAAGTAATCATACGTTGGTGCGTGAGTTTAATTAAACAATAATTAGTCTGAGTCTCTGTGGGAACGAACTAGAAAGTATTCTATATTACTTGCGAACGCGTATACTTGCGTGTATTTTAGCGCGTATTTTCGCCCTAACAAGTTTTTGGCGCCGCTGCCGGGGACTCGGCGTATTTGTTTAGTTTATGTACTTACCATCATTGGTCATTAGGACTCAGTGATTAGGACGTAGTTGTTACTTATTATTTCTGGTTGTGTTTCAGATACTTTAGCGAGCGTTTATGCAAACTCATTCTCGTACTCGCAAGAGGACTTTAGATACAGCTGAGGAGACAGACGAAGTTCTTGATATTCCGGAGAAGATAGATTTTGAAGATTCGGATTCAGGAACTGAGCAGAAAGAACCAGTAATCATGGGTGATCATATTGTTCAGGCTAATCCAGCTCTTATGGACTTTTCTTGGCCTAAAATTGATGATATTCAGTCAAGCATTCTTCATCCGGCTATTCAAGCTAACACCTTTGAAATCAAGCCTGGCACTATTCAGATGGTGCAGAATTCTGTTTCTTTTGGAGGAGCTGCGACTGAAGACCCCAACATGCACATAAGGAATTTTGTCGAGATCTGCAGCACTTTCAAGTATAATGGCGTGACTGATGAGGCTATCAAGCTGAGGCTTTTCCCATTCTCATTGAGGGACAAAGCTAAGGACTGGTTACATTCTGAACCAGCTGGGTCCTTCACTACTTGGCAAGATCTTGCGCAAAAGTTTCTGGTGAAGTTTTATCCGATGGCAAAGACTGCTGCTATGAGGAGTGCTCTTACTCAATTTGCGCAGCAACCTACAGAATCTATGTGCGAAGCTTGGGAACGCTACAAGGAAATGTTGAGAAAGTGTCCACATCATGGAATGCCCGATTGGATGGTGATCACTGGTTTCTATAATGGTTTGGGGGCCCAATCTCGGCCCATGCTCGATGCAGCAGCTGGAGGCGCCTTATGGGCCAAAAGCTATACTGAGGCTTATAATCTTATCGAGACTATGGCTGCAAATGAACATCAAAACCCAACTCAGAGGATGATGCCTGGGAAGGTAGCAGGTATTCTGGAAGTCGATGCAGCCACCGCTATTGCAGCACGGCTCCAGGCGCTGCCGATGAAGGTTGATTCTCTAGCTACATATGGAGTTAATCAAATAGCTATGGTTTGTGAGCTTTGTGCAGGTTCTCATGCTACGGATCAGTGTTCTCTTGTCAACGAATCTGTTCAGTATGTGAATAATTATCAGCAACAACAGCAGCCTGTGCCAGCTACTTATCATCCTAACAACAGAATTCATCCAAATTTCAGCTGGGGTAATAATCAGAATGCTATTCAGCCACCATATCAGCAAGGTGTGAGTAAACAGTTTAATCCACCTGGATTCCAGCAACCACAACAGTATGCTCAAAGGCAATTATATCCTCAACAGGGAAGTGCAGCTGCACCTATTAGTGCTAATTTTGAGGAACTTAAGCTGTTATGCAAGAGTCAGGCGATTGCTATCAAGACCTTGGAAAATCAAATCGGTCAAATAGCCAATGCAGTGCTAAATTGTCAACCTGGCACACTTCCTATTGACACGGAAGTACCAGGCAGAAAGGAAGCTAAAGAGCAAGTCAAGGCTATTACCTTAAGGTCTGAAAAAGTTGTTGATGCTGAAAAGGCAAAAGAAGGAGAAGCTGAAGTTTGAGTTGAAGAGGCTAAGCAAAAGGAGAAAGTGGCGGAACCAAGGAAGACTACTATTGAACACACTCTGCCTGAGGGTAATACAGGGGAGAAACAGCTCTATCCTCCACCACCTTTCCCTAAGAGATTGCAGCAACAAAAGCTGGATAAACAGTTCGGTAAGTTTCTGGAGGTGTTCAAGAAACTTCACATCAATATACCTTTTGCCGAGGCTCTGGATCAAATGCCTAGTTATGCGAAGTTTATGAAGAGTATTCTTTCAAGGAAGGTGAAACTGGATGACCTTGAGACCGTTGCTCTAACGGAAGAATGTAGCGCTGTTCTGCGGCAAAAGTTACCTCCAAAGCTTAAAGATCCAGGTAGCTTCACAATTCCTTGCACCATTGGCAAGTTGACTTTTGACAAGTGCCTTTGTGATTTGGGAGCAAGCATCAATCTGATGCCGTTGTCGATCTTTAAAAAGTTAGATTTGCCTGATCCAAAACCCACCTACATGTCTCTACAATTGGCTGATCGTTCTATTACTTACCCAAGGGGCATAGTGGAGGATGTGCTAGTTAAGGTGGATAAGCTCTTCTTTCCTGCAGATTTTGTTATTCTGGATTTTAAGGAAGATAAGAAGATTCCCATAATCTTGGGAAGACCTTTCTTGGCTACTGGCCGTATCTTGATAGATGTGCAGAAAGGTGAACTTACTATGCGGGTACAAGATCAGGATGTGACCTTCAACATGTTCAAGGCAATGAAATTCCCTACAGAAGATGAGGAGTGCTTATAAGTGGATGTGATTGATTCTGCGGTTACTTCAGAACTCGATCACATGCTAATGTCTGATGCATTGGAAAAGGCCTTAGTGGGGGATTTTGACAGTGATGATGAAGATGGCAACGGGCAATTACAATATCTGAATGCTTCTCCCTGGAAGCGAAAGCTGGACATGCCGTTTGAATCTCTTGGTACTTCTGACCTCAAGAATGCTGAAGGAAAGCTCAAACCATCAATAGAGGAAGCACCTACCTTAGAGCTCAAGCCATTACCTGAACACTTGAGGTATGCTTTTTTAGGTGATGCATCTACTTTACCTGTTATTATTGCATCTGACCTTTCAGGTAGTGAGGAAGACAAGCTCTTAAGGATTTTGAGAGAATTCAAATCAGCTATTGGATGGACCATAGCAGACATCAAGGGGATCAGCCCTTCATATTGTATGCATAAAATTCTGTTAGAGGAAGGTAGTAAGCCGACTGTTGAGCAGCAGCGCAGACTTAATCCTATCATGAAGGAGGTGGTGAAGAAAGAAATTCTAAAATGGCTAGATGCAAGCATCATTTATCCTATTTCTGACAGTTCTTGGGTGAGCCCCGTACAATGTGTGCCTAAGAAAGGAGGTATTACTGTGGTAGCAAATGAGAAGAACGAGCTCATCCCCACTCGAACAGTAACAGGATGGAGAGTATGCATGGATTATCGAAAGTTGAACAAAGCCATGAGGAAGGATCACTTCCCTCTTCCATTCATTGATCAGATGCTTGACAGGTTGGCTGGTCATGAGTATTATTGTCTTCTGGATGGCTATTCAGGGTATAATCAGATTTGTATTGCACCAGAGGATCAGGAAAAGACTACCTTCACTTGTCCATTTGGCACGTTTGCTTTTCGCAGAGTTTCGTTTGGGTTATGTGGCGCCCCAGCCACTTTTCAGAGATGTATGATGGCTATATTCTCTGACATGATTGGAAATAATGTCAAGGTGTTATGGACGACTTCTCCGTCTTTGGACACTCGTATGATGAATGTTTGAATAATCTTCGTGCCGTACTCAAAAGATGTGTGGAAACTAATTTGGTGCTTAATTGGGAGAAATGTCATTTTATGGTGCGTGAAGGCATTATCCTTGGGCATAAGGTCTCTAGCAAAGGTCTGGAGGTGGACAAGGCCAAGGTGGGAGTCATTAAAAATCTTCCCCCACCTAATTCGGTGAAAGGAATCCGTAGTTTTCTCGGTCATGCGGGTTTTTATCGGCGATTCATCAAGGACTTTTCAAAGATATCTAAGCCATTGTGCAATTTACTTGAGAAAGATGTGCCTTTTAAATTTGATGATGAATGTTTGGCAGCATTCGAGACTCTCAAGAAGAGTTTGATCACTGCACCAGTTATTACAGCAACAGATTGGACAGAGCCGTTTGAGATGATGTGTGATGCGAGTGATTATGCGGTAGGTGCAGTTCTGGGGCAGCGCAAGAATAATCTCTTTCATGTGGTCTACTATGTGAGTAAGACCTTAAATGGGGCCCAAATGAACTACACCACTACGGAGAAGGAGCTCTTGGCTATAATCTTTGGTTTCGAGAAATTTCGATCTTATCTGCTTGGGACAAAAGTGACAGTATTCACTGATCATGCGACCATTCGCTATTTGGTTTCCAAGAAGGATTCGAAGCCGAGACTCATTCGTTGGGTGCTCTTACTTCAAGAATTTAAGTTAGAGATCAAGGATCGAAAAGGTACTAAAAATCAAGTAGCTGACCATCTCTCTAGGTTAGAGAATCCTGAGTCTACTTCACAAGATAAGACATTGATCAATGAATCTTTTCCGGATGAGCAGTTGTTCGCAGTTCAGGAGGAAGAGCTATGGTTTGCAGATATTGTAAACTATCTTGTCAGCAATATAATGCCTCCTAATTTGACATCCGCTCAAAAGAAGAAGTTTCTACATGAGGTGAAGTGGTATATGTGGGATGAACCATATTTGTTTAGACAGGGAGCTGACCAGATCATCAGGAGATGTATCCCGTTCTGTGAGACGGAGGGGATATTACGAGACTGCCATTCCACGGTTTATGGTGGACACTATGGAGGTGAGAAGACGGCAGCTCGTATTCTGCAAGCAGGTTTTTTCTGGCCTACTTTGTTCAAGGATGCTCATCAGTTTGTTTTAAGGTGTGATCGTTGCCAAAGAGTGGGAAATTTGTCAAGGAAGGATGAGATGCCATTAAATGTGATGCTTGAAGTCGAGGTCTTTGATGTATGGGGAATCGATTTCATGGGGCCTTTTATCTCGTCTTGCAATAATCAGTACATCTTGCTGGTAGTCGATTATGTCTCAAAATGGGTCGAAGTTAAAGCTTTACCGACAAATGATGCAAAGGCAGTGCTAAATTTTCTTCATAAGCAAATTTTCACAAGGTTTGGAACACCTCGGGTAATCATAAGTGATGAAGGATCGCATTTTTGCAACCGTAAGTTCACTTCTATGATGCAGCGTTATAATGTGAATCATCGAGTAGCTACTGCCTATCATCCGCAAACAAATGGTCAAGCGGAAGTGTCTAACAGAGAGATAAAGCGCATTCTAGAGAAGGTTGTTTATCCGTCAAGGAAGGATTGGTCTTTAAAGCTCGATGAAGATGTTTGGGCTTACAGAACAGCATACAAAACTCCACTTGGGATGTCACCGTTTCAGTTGGTGTACGGTAAGGGATGTCATCTACCGGCGGAGCTTGAGCATAAGGCCTACTGGGCATTGAAGAAATTGAACCTGGATTTAAATGCAGCTGGTAAGAAAAGAATGCTTCAGCTTAATGAACTTGATGAATTTCGACTTCAAGCGTACGAGAATAACAAAATGTATAAGGAAAAGGTGAAGATGTGGCACGATAGGAAGCTACATCCTAAGTTATTTGTGCCAGGGCAACAAGTTCTGTTATTCAACTCTCGGCTCCGACTTTTTCCTGGGAAGTTGAAATCAAGGTGGTCTGGACCTTTTATTGTCAAAACTGTGTTTCCACATGGAGCGGTGGAAATTTTTGAGAATGATTCGGACCAAGCATTCAAGGTTAACGGTCAGCGGTTGAAACACTACTATGGGGACATGGCAAACCGAGAGGTGGTTAATGCCATGTTGTTGACTACGTGAGAAAGGTACGGAACGTCAAGCTAATGACGAAAAAGAAGTGCTGCGTGGGAGGCAACCCATGAATTGTTGTTACAGGAACCCTTAGAAGTTAATAACCTATCGAAAAACACAAAAAAAATCAGAAAATAGGGGCTGAAAAAAAAAAATTCCAGAGACCCTCTGCGCGCCCGTGCAGCTATGCTGAGCGGCCGCGCAGCTTGCTGCGCGCCCGCGCAGAAATGCTGAGCGGCCGCGCAGGGGTCGAGTTCCAGAAAATTTTTTACAGTTCAGAAAAAAAACACACAAAAACCCATCACAGCCCATAAACCCACGAATTCTTTTCCCATTACCCCATGATTTTATCCCTCAACCCCACTCCTAATCTAATTTAACCTACTCCACACCCTATATATACATACACCTATCCCACATATCTCCCACAAACTTCCTACACTTAAACCCTCTCATAAACATCAAAAATCAGTTCTTACACACTTTTATTCACAAATCAATGGCACCCAAGAGAGCACGCACTATTGACAGCAGCAGCACAGTTCCTACTGCTGATTCATCAAGGGGTACTGCTGCAAGGCCTCGGTTAACTGACAGAGCCGCGGAGGAGGAGTACACTAGGCTGTTGGGGAAGCCGATTCTGAAGGAGAGGGGGTTTTTACCATCAGGGAGGGATGGTGAGTTGTTGCCCATGATTGCAGAGAAGGGGTGGATAGCTTTTTGTGAGTCACCCGAAGCAGTACCGATGAGTGTTGTTCACGAGTTCTACGCGAACGCGAAGGCTGAAAAGAATGGGTTTTCTGTAGTTCGTGGGCTGACGGTTGATTATCATCCTGCGGCGATTCGCCGTGTGATTGGACAGCGAGAGAGGAAGCCCGAGGAGGAGAACTGGAATAAAAAGACTGCTGAGGACTTTGACTTGGATTTGATTTGTGCGACTCTCTGTCGACCGGGCACAGTTTGGAACCGCAGTCCAGCCAATAATGAGTATCGTCACTTTCCGGCGATCGCCATGAACAGGTATGCCCGTGCATGGAATGCATTTATATGTGCTAATATTTTGCCTTCTTCACATGCACACGAGGTCACAGTTGAGAGAGCACAGTTGTTGTGGGGAATTCTGAATGAGGAATACTATGTGGACCTTGGTGAGTTTATCTACCAAGGAATTCTGAAGTTTTTGAGGGGAGCAAAGCATATGAACATCCCTTATGCATCCACGGTTACAAAGCTATGCCGAGCAGTAGGAGTGAACTGGCCGGCTCATGAGTAGTTGCAGTTGCCAGCAGCTCCGATAGATTCTGGCACTCTGAATGGGATGCAGGAGTGGACCGGTGGTGAGCCTGAGGAGCATGGGCTGAGTTATCGTCTTCCAGGAGGGCGTCCAGCACGAGGTGCTACTATGGCCAGGCCAGGGCGTGGTGAGGCTAGTTCTTCGAGAGCTCAGGAGGGTGCTGGGATGGGTGATGCCCAGTATAGGAGGCTTTCACGGTGGATGGATGCCATGTATGAGACACAGAGCAGGTTTGCTCAGGAGCTCACTCTTGCGTTAGGGACTGCTTTTCGAGGCCTTGGAGCTGATATCCAGTGGCCAGTTTTTGGTGAGGACTCTGCATACCCGCCGCCTGATACTCCACCCACTGAGGGTGATGATGATGATGACTCCGAGTAGGTATACCCTGTGTTCCTTTCTACTACCTTCACTGGGGACAGTGAAGATTTTAAGTTTGGGGGTGGTAGTTAAGGAATATTTTGTGTGTGTCATATAGCTGCATATTCATGATAGTTAGTTCATATAGTTGCATAATTTTTGCCATATAGTTTTTTTTATATATAGCTTTATTTGTTTGTCATATCATATAGCTCATGCATATACCATGATCCCTTTTGCAATGATTTATCGACTGAATTGTGATATTGATGCGAGTGTAGTGATAGCATTAAAGTGATATTAAGTTGTGTAGGTTGATATGCATGCTAGAAGCACTTGTATTGTCACTAAGTCTTAGAGAATGCTTAAGGACTAGATTGTTGTTATGATCTGATTATTTTCGAGGATAATCTATTTATTATGCTTAGAATTTGATAATAGGTTCTTAGTGGTAAAGGCATGAAAAAGAAAAAAAAATGGAGTAAAAATGGAATTTGTTGCTAGTTGTGGCTAGGCGTCAAATGGCTAGTAGCCGGCTCGCATGTTATGCGAGTAGTCTAGGGTTGAGCAAGATGGAGCGAAACGCACTTGCTCAGAGAAATTTTTTTTTTTTTGCATAATTGATCAAGAGTGGGCTCTTTGGTATTCGAGTTATTAAGTTCTTAGGGGACTTTGTGCCTAGTGACCTAAGGCTTTTAGAGTCTGGGATCCGCTAACCTAACGCTCGTTACATGGATACCATTGTATAAGTCTTTTGTGGACCTCACTCATTGCACGGTCAAATAAGCATTTGAGTTGTAAATAAAAAGCACGATTCCGTAGTAAGCTCCAGAGTTCTTGTAGTGTTGTATATCACTTTGTGCCTAGAATTTTTATTCTTTGTATAATCGTAGGATTGCCTTGAGGATAGTCTAGTCCTAGTAATTGGTCTAGTTCCAAAGCATATCTGTTAAGCATTTGCACACACCACGTTTCTGGCGGTATGTCCGTTTGCATAAGTTTATTGATCTTTAGTGTCTAACTGCATTCGTTGAGATGTGGCAATTTGGTTGGTTAATTGTAGTAAGGGGGATCGTTGCATTTTCATATAGATTGCATTCATGCATATTTTTATTTGTTTTGAGTCTGTGACGCTTGAGGACAAGCATCGATTTAAGTTTGGGGGTGTGATAAGTGGCATTTTATACCACTTAGAACATCTTAAAATGGCTTAAATTGGTGTCTTGAAATCAAGTATTTTGTGTATTTGATGCGTTTTTCTAGTGTTTATGCATTTCAGGGTATTAGTTGCATTTCGGAGGAGGAATCATCAAGAATAAGCCTTGGCATGTGTTCACCATTGCCAGAGGAAGAGAACGGGCAGATTACGGCGAAGAAAAGGAGCAAACCGGGAATTTTTCCAGTAGGGTCCTGCGCGCCCGCGCAGCAATGCTGAGCGGCCGCGCAGCAGCCTTGCGCGCCCGCGCAGAAATGCTGAGCGGCCGCGCAGGGTCGGGGAAAAAGCTGAATTATTTTAGACTTCTACTTTTGTTTGGCTTCCAACTTCTATGTAATCTGAGTTTTATGGGACTATTATATAGGTATATTTGAGACGTTTTCATAGAGTATTAAGAGGAGATTATGTTTTAGATTGTGTTTTACGCAAGAAGCGAAGGAGATAAGGAAGAAGACCGATTTAGCACACAGCAACGAAGAGGTAGCATATATTCTTGTGATTCTTGTTTCGTTGTAACGTTGGATGCTAGTTTTCTTGCTTTGACTTATTTACTCTTGTGACGTACTCTGTTTTAATATAATCAGTTTAGTTATTATTTTCTTGTGTTTGTTTATCATGATTTCATATGAACCCATGATGGCGATAAGTTTTATTATGGGCTAATCGTGATCATGAGGTTGCAACGGATTTATTATGGAATTCTTTAGTTAATTGTTTAATACTTTAGTATGTGATGATTGCATGATATCTAGTATTGGTTGTGCGTATTCGTCTTATGTGCGTCGCAAACATATAAGATAGGGTGTTAATCTCTTGTGAAGCGACGGTGGATCTTGAGATTTAGAACTTGCCATGCTAGCATAGGTTCATGTACGTTGTGCATGATTAGTGGGTAACTCTAACAGTTTTATTTGCCCTATGTAATCAAAAAGGAATAACTTGTGCTTAAATCGTTGTGTTGTCAATTTCTATAGACATATAGGAACTCAACATAATTGATGACTATTCAACTTCTATCTTAATTGTGGATGTTTGGTAGAATGGTATTAGTACAATGAAAGTTGGCTTTTATCAGTTTCGTGTTATTCGATTAATATCATCACTGTCACATGCTAAAGGTAATAACTATGGCTATAGAAGGAAGTAATAATGAAGTTGTGATCTCATGAGTGTTTTATTATTGATAAATTGAAGTGTTAGTTAAGTGGTTAATTAAGTAGTTAATTATAGTTAATATTTAATCAACAATTTTAAGTGTTATTATCTTAACATTGAGAAGTAGTCATACATTGGTGAGTGAGTTAAATTAGACAATAAATTAGTCTGAGTCTCTGAGGGAACGAACTAGAAAGTATTCTATATTACTTGCGAACGCGTATACTTGTGTGAATATTAGTGCGTGATTTCGCCCTAACAGCCGGCCACTCCGATTGATTCTGGGACTCTGAATGGGATGCAGGAGTGGACAGGTGGTGAGCCCGAGGAGCATGAGCTGGGTTATCGTCTTCCAGGAGGGCGTCCAGCACGATGTGCTACTATGGCTAGGCCTAGGCGTGATGAGGCTGGTTCTTCGAGAGCTCAGGAGGGTGCTGGGATAGCTGATGTCCAGTATAGGAGGCTTTCATGGCGGATGGATGCCATGTATGAGACACAGAGCAGGTTTGCTCAGGAGCTCACCCTTGCGTTAGGGACTGCTTTTCGGGGCCTTGGAGCTGATATCCAGTGGCCAGTTTTTGGTGAGGACTCTGTATACCCGCCGCCTGATATTCCACCCACTGAGGATGATGATGATGATGACTCCGAGTAGGTATACCCTGTGTTCCTTTCTACTACCTTCACTGGGGACAGTGAAGATTTTAAGTTTGGGGGTGGTAGTTAAGGAATATTTTATGTGTGTCATATAGCTGCATATTCATGTTAGTTAGTTCATATAGTTGCATAATTTTTGCCATATAGTTTTTTTTATATAGCTTTATTTGTTTGTCATATCATATAGCTCATGCATATACCATGATCCCTTTTGCAATGATTTATCGACTGATTTGTGATATTGATGCGAGTGTAGTGATATCATTAAAGTGATATTGAGTCGTGTAGGTTGATATGCATACTAGAAGCACTTGTATTTTCACTAAGTCTTAGAGAATGCTTAAGGGCTAGATTGTTGTTATGATATGATTATTTTCGAGGTAAATCTATTTATTATGCTAAGAATTTGATAATAGGTTCTTAGTGATAAAGGCATGAAAAAGAAAAAAAATGGAGTAAAAATGGAATTTGTTGCTAGTGGTGGCTAGGCGTCAAATGGCTAGTAGCCGGCTCGCATGTTATGCGAGTAGTCTAGGGTTGAGCAAGATGGAGCGAAACACACTTGCTCAGAAATTTTGAAAAAAAATAGAAAAAAAAAATAGAAAAAAAAGAAAAAAAGAAAAAAATTTTGTGTTTATGCATAATTGATCACGAGTGGGCTCTTTGGTATTCGAGTTATTAAGTTCTTAGGGGACTTTGTGCCTAGTGACCTAAGGCTTTTAGATTTTGGGATCCGCTAACCTAACGCTCGCTACATGGATACCATTGTATAAGTCTTTTGTGGACCTCACTCATTGCACGGTCAAATAAGCTTTGTTGTCGTGAATAAAAAGCATGATTCCGTAATAAGCTCCAGAATTCTTGTAGTGTTATATGTCACTTTGTGCCTAGAATTTTTATTCTTTGTATAATCATGTGATTGCCTTGATAATAGTTGAGTCATAATAACTGGTCTAGTTCCGAAGCATATCTGTTAAGCATCTGCACCCACCACATTTCTGGCTGTATGTTCGTTTGCATGATTTTATTGATCTTTAGTCGCCTAACTGCATTTGTTGAGATGTTGCAATTTGGTTGGTTTGTTCGTAGTAAGGGGGATCGCTGCATTTCATATAGATTGCATTCATGCATGTTTTTATTTATTTTTGAGTCTGTGACGCTTGTGGACAAGCATCGATTTAAGTTTGGGGGTGTGATAAGTGGCATTTTATACCACTTAGAACATCTTAAAATGGCTTAAATTGGTGCCTTGAAATCAAGTATTTTGTGTATTTGATGCGTTTTTCTAGTATTTATGCATTTCAGGGTATTAGTTACATTTCGGAGGAGTAATCATCAAGAATAAGCCTTGGCATGTGTTTACCATTGCGAGAGGAAAGAAAGGGGCAGATTACGGCGAAGAAACGGAGCAAACTCAGGAATTTTCCAGTAGGGTCCTGAGCTGAGCGGCCGCGCAGAAAGCTGAGCGCCCGCTCAGCTATGCTGAGCGGCCGCACAGGGTCGGGAAAAAAGATAAATTATTTTAGGACTTCTACTTCTGTTTGGCTTCCACTTCTATGTAATCTGAGTTTTATGGGACTATTATATAAGTAGATTAAGAGACGTTTTCACGAGGTTGGATCGTGGTATTAAGCAAGGAGCGAAGGAGATAAGGAAGAAGACCGTTTTAGCACACAGCAACGAAGAGGAAGCATATTTTCTTGTGATTCTTATTTCGTTGTAACGTTGGATGCTAGTTTTCTTACTTTGAACTTAATTACTCTTGTGCCGTACTCTGATTTAATATAATTAGTTGAGTTATTAATTTTTTGTGTTTGTTTATCATGATTTCATATGAACCCATGATGACGATAAGTGCTATTATGGGCTAATCATGATCATGGGGTCGCAACGGATTTACTAGGGAATTCTTTAGTTAATTGTTTAATACTTTAGTGTGTGATGATTGTATGATATCTAGCATTGGTTGTGCGTATTCGTCTTATGTGCGTCGCGAACATATAAGATAGGGTGTTAATCTCTTGTGAAGTGACGGTGGATCTTGAGATTTAGAACTTGCCATGCTAGCATAGGTTCATGTATGATGTGCATGATTAGTGGGTAACTCTAACAGTTTTATTCGCCCTGTGTAATCAAAAGGAATAACTTGTGCTTAAATCGTTGTGTTGTCAATTTCTGTAGACATATAGGAACTCAACATAATTGATGCCTATTCAACTTCTATCTTAATTGTGGATGCTTGGTAGAATGGTATTAGTACAATGAAAGTTGGCTTTTATCAGTTTCATGTTATTCGATTAATATCATCATTGTCACATGCTAAAGGTAATAACAATAACTATTGAAGGAAGTAGTAATGAAGTTGTGATCTCATGAGTGTTTTAATATTGTTAATTGAAGTGTTATTTAAGTGATAAACTAAGTAATTAATTGTAGTTAATATTTAGTCAACAATTCTAAGTGTTAGTGTCTTAACATTAAGAAGTAATCATACGTTGGTGCGTGAGTTTAATTAAACAATAATTAGTCTGACTCTCTGTGGGAACGAACTAGAAAGTATTCTATATTACTTGCGAACACGTATACTTGCGTGTATTTTAGCGCGTATTTTCGCCCTAACATAAATCCAACAGCAGCAACTGCAAATCCAGCAGCAGCATGAGATGAGGGGGATAAACTAGGGTGTTAGTTTTTAAGTCTTTCCAGGCAGTGAAGCCCCCAGAGTTTAAAGGTGAGGCAGATCCTGTTGTTGTCAGGATATGGTTGAAGGAGATGGAAAAAGAATTTGCGCTCACCAAGGTGAGTGAGGATTTAAAGACGGATTATGCTAGTTATTTTCTGAAGAATAATTCGAATTATTGGTGGGAATCCACGCGAGCATTAGAAGGAGAAGGTCATGTCCCATGGGCCAGATTCACAGAGCTGTTCTTGGAGAAATACTTTTCGGACTGTCTCCGAGGTCAAATGGAGATGGAGTTTTTGGAATTGAAGCAAGGAAATAGGAGTGTTACGGAATATGAAGCGAAGTTTACAGTGTTGGCCCGTATAGCACCGGCATACGTAAGTTCGGAAGCTCAACGAGCAAAGCGGTTTCAACAAGGGTTGAAGCCAGAAATAAGGAGTGGAGTTGTAGCTTTACAACTTAAGACATATACTTCTGTAGTCCAGGCTGCCTTAGTGATAGATAGTGACCAGAGGTTAGCTGTAAAGGAGCAGGGTGAGAAGAAAAAGAAGTTTGAAAATGGACGTGCTAGGTCAGAATCAGGTATAGCAAGTCAGAAGTTCCAGCGTTGGTTTGGAAAGAATAAGAATAAGAAGTTCCGAAGACAGAATTTCCCTCAGGCTAGACCCAGTACCACTTCAGTTAACTCTACCCCGACAAGGCTTAGCAAGCCAGTGATTGATTGTAAGACATGTGGGAAGAAACATAGTGGTCGGTGCCGATAAAATATCAACTATTTTAAGTGTGGCTAGAAGGGTCATTATTCCACGGAATGCAAGTCTGAGACTCAAGGAGTAACCTATTTTAGTTGCGGCATAGTGGGGCATATTGCTAGGAATTTCAAGTCAGTGACCCAAGGTAGTGTTGGAAGAAGCGTGTCCCAGGGACCATCAACCAGTATTGTTATAGCTAGAACCTTTAAGATGACCAAGAAATTTCCAGCTCATGATTCCGATGTGGTTGCAGGTACGCTTTCTCTTAATTCCGTACCTGTTAATGTTTTGTTTTATTCGGGAGCGTCCAAATTTTTTATATCTGTGAATTGTGTAAATAAAATGCAATTGATGTTGGAAGACTTAGATGAGCCGTTGACCATAGAAGTGGCTAATAAAGATAAAGTGCTTGTAAGCCAATTTTGTCTTAAATATTCCATAAAAGTTTCATGATATATATTCCCTACCGACCTAATACCCTTTGAGTTAGGAGACTTTGATGTTATTCTAGGCATGGATTGGTTGTCTCTATATAAGGCAAATATTGACTGTAAGAAAAAGAGAGTTGTTATACACCCCAGATAATAAAAGAATCAGTTATCAAGGACAGAGGCATGATAAAAAGTTCCTTTCAGTAATGCAAGCAAAGATATTGTTACGGCAAGGGTGTGAGGCGTATTTGGCTCATGTGGTGGATACAAAGAAAGAGACCCCTATTTTGGATGAGATTCCCATAGTAAGAGAATTCCCTGACATCTTCCTAGAAGAATTACCAGGATTGCCACCTGATCGAGAAATAGAGTTCTCCATTAAATTGATACCTGGAGTCGAACCAGTTTCCAAAGCTCCATATAGGATGGCCCCAATGAAAATAAAGAATTGGCTAAGCAACTTCAAGAACTATTGGATAAGGGAGTTATTCGACCCAGTGTTTCTTCGTGGGGTGCTCCAGTGCTATTCGTAAAGAAGAAAGATGGAAGTATGAGATTGTGCATTGACTACAGAGAACTGAACAAGTTGAAAATACATAACAAGTATCCATTGCCATGGACCGACGATTTGTTTGATCAGCTTAAGGGGGAATTTTATTTCTCAAAGATTGATTTAAGGTCTGGCTACCACCAACTGAAGATAAAGCCCGAAGATATTCCCAAGACTGCCTTCAGGACAAGGTATGGCCATTATGAGTTTTTAGTGATGTCGTTTGGATTGACAAATGCACCAACGGCTTTCATGGATTTAATGAATCGGGTGTATAAGGAGTATTTGGATAAGTTTGTTAATGTATTTATTGATGACATCCTCATATATTCAAAGAATCCAGAAGATCATGTGACGCATTTACGGATTGCCCTTCAGAAGTTGAGAGAAAAGCGATTATATGCAAAGTTCTCCAAGTGTGAGTTTTAGTTGACAGAGGTACAGTTTCTTGGACATGTAGTGAGTAAGGAAGGTATTAAAGTAGACCCAGTAAATATTGAAGTCGTATCAAAGTGGGAGCAACCGAAGACTCCGACGGAAATAAGAAGTTTTCTTGGATTAGCTGGATATTATCGAAGATTTGTAAAGGATTTCTCGAAGATTGCATCCCCATTAACCAGGTTAACCAGGAAGAATGAGAAGTTCATTTGGATGGAAAAGTGTGAAGAAAGTTTCCAAGAATTGAAAAGAAGATTGGTGACAGCTCCAGTATTAGGATTGCCAGATGAGACGGGAAACTTTGTGATTTATAGCGATGCTTCTTTGAAAGGTTTGGGATGTGTATTAATGCAGCACGACAAATTTATCGCCTATGCCTCCAGACAATTGAAGCCTCATGAGCAGAAATATCCAGTTCATGACCTTGAGTTGGCATCTATAGTGTTCGCTCTAAAGTTATGGCGTCATTACTTGTATGGAGAGAAGTGTGATATATATACGGATCATAAGAGCCTGAAGTACATATTCACATAAAAGGATTTGAACATGAGACAGAGGAGGTGGTTGGAACTAATTAAGTACTACGATTATTCGATTAACTACCACCCAGGTAAAGCCAATGTAGTGGCTGATGCCTTGAACAGAAAAGAGAAGTTGAATATGGTTCGGATTGTGGACGAACTAGCACGAGACTTGGAAAGGATGGAGATTGAGGTTCGAGTACCAAGTGAGAGTCAGGAGCAATTATATGAAGTTACCTTCCAGCCAGCGTAGATGGAAAAGATCAAAAGGTGTCAAGAAGGAGTTATGGAATAAGAGTTGGATACTTTAACAGGAGAAGAGTCATGTACTCAAAGGGATAACCAAGGTTTGTTTAGATTTTCCTCTCGAGTTTGGATTTCTAATGTGACGGAACTGAAGAATGAAGTATTACACGAAGCGCACAACTCTAGGTTTTCTATCCACCCTGGTAGCACTAAGATGTACCAAGACTTGAAGAGAAACTTTTGGTGGCCAGGAATGAAGAAGGATATTGCCAACTGGGTGAGCAAATGTCATGTGTGCCAAACGGTAAAAGCGGAGCATCAACGACCAAGTGGATTGTTACAACCTTTGGAGATTCCCCAATGGAAGTGGGAAGAGATCGCTATGGATTTTGCAGTGGGATTGCCAAAAATGAGAGCAAATCACGATGCTATTTGGGTAATCATTGATAGATTGACCAAGTCAGCGCATTTTCTTCTGATCAATGAAAGGTATTCTTTGGAAAAGCTAGTTAAGTTGTATATGGATGAGATAGTTACCAAGCATGGAGTGCCAATGTCTATAGTGTCAGATCGAGACCCGAGATTCAATTCCAGATTTTGGACTAAATTCCAAGAGTGCCTAGGAACAAAGTTGAATATGAGCACCGCTTATCATCCTCAGACAGACGGCCAAAGTGAAAGAACAATTCAGACTATAGAGGATATGTTGAGAGTTTGTGTTTTGGATTTTAAGGGTAATTGGGATGAACACTTACCTTTGATCGAGTTCTCGTACAACAACAGCTACCAAGCCAGTATTGGAATGCCGCCTTACGAAGCTTTGTATGGACGTAAGTGTAGATCACTGTTGTATTGGGATGAAGTAGGAGAGAAGAAAATATTAGGTCCCGAGTTGGTTCAGCAAACCAGAAATACAATAGTATTGCTTCGGAAAAGGTTAGAAGCAGCCCAGGACAGACAGAGAAAGAATGCAGATTTGCATAGGAAGGATATGGACTTTGAGATAGGAGCTCTGGTGTTACTAAAGGTATCACCTTGGAAAGGGTTAGTGCGATTTGGACAGAAAGGAAAACTTAGCCCCAGATTTATAGGACCATTCGAGGTTTTGAAGAAAGTGGGAAAGGTTGCTTACGAGATAGCATTATCACTACAGTGGCAGCACATTCACAATTTGTTCCACGTATTCATGTTGAAGCCCTATGTCCCTGATTCGAATCAAGTCATAGAATATGAACCAATTGAATTTCAGCCAGATTTGTCCTATAAGGAACAACCGATCCAAATCTTAGACCGTAAAGAACGAGTCCTTAGGAATAAGTCGATCCCCATAGTGAAGGTCTTGTGGAGAAATCCTCGAGTAGAAGAGTCTACTTGGGAATTAGAGTCAGACATGTTTGATAAATATCCTCATTTATTTAGCTGAGTCAGATTCCGGGGACAGAATCTTTTTAAGGGGGGAAAGATATAACGACTTGTGTATTTTCTTTTTATTTTCAATATTTAAAAGTGTAATATTTGAATAAATAATTAAATAAAATGTGCGTATTGATTTTTGGCAGCAGTGTGTTGATTTTATTATCTATCTGTGATCTATTGGTATATGAGTTGGATTGTGTGAATTATTATTGAGATATGTGGTTTTGTTATGCTTTTAAGAGTAATTTTATTACATTTTTAATTCTGTAAATATCTTGATTTGTTTCTAAAATTAATTTTACAATTTTATAATTACAATAATTATTTTTAGGACTTTATAAAATTGAGAAATTAATATTTCACTAATTATTTATTTTTAAATGATTTTCTCAGTGTGTTTATTTATAAATTCCATATGTAATTCCAGAATTCCTCAAAAATCATGGAATTCATATTTTATGAAGTTTATAATATTCTAGTAATTTTAAAATTATCTTGGAAATTTTCGGGATTAATTTCACCGCGCGTTGTTTCGTTTAATGGTTAAAAAGCGGGTATAAATTGTATTTTAAAAATTATTTTAAAATTTCAAAAATTATATTTTTAATTACTCCGGGATATTTATGACCTTTTGAGACTTTGTATTTATTTCAGTATGTTTTCAATCACACTTTATTCGTTAAAAATATAAAGTCGCGATAAAAATCAGGTTTCCGGGTATACAGAGATACGTGTTAATAAATCGACATGTATCCTGTTTTTGCAGGACACGTGTGGCTGCCATATTATTTCCTTAAACATCAATTTCCCTTTTGCTCTCGGCTGTGCCTCTCGAATAATCTCGATTCTCTCTCTCGATTCTCTGGTTCTCTCTTTTGTTCGTTTATTTCTCTCGTTTCTCTCCTGTTTTCTCTCCTCTCCTCCTCCCACTCTCGGCTTCCCTGTTGTGGTCAGTTTTGCCACCGCTGTTCTTGCTTTTTTTCTGATTGGTGCTCGGTTCTGTGCTTAATTGATTGTGAGTAAATATATATATGTATATATGCATGTAATCAGTTGAGTATGGGTGCTTAGTTCCCTTTTTTTTGTTGCCGGTTCCTCCATTTCCGGTTGCCACCGGTTTTATCCGGCGATGCGACCAGCCTGTATTGTGTTGTTGTTGCACGCGTTGTGCATGTGTGTGGCCGTGTTTTGGGTTGTTTGTTGCCTGTTGTCTGATTCCAGTTAATTCGAATTAATTTTTATTAATTGATTTTCTGCAGGAATTAATTATGAATAAATATTCGTGATGTTATAATTCTTGAGGGGAAAATTGTTTTATAATCGGTGAAATTTTTGCGTTGGAATTCGAGTAATCGAGTGCCCCGAGAATTTTGCCGCCGTACCGCGATGACTCGTTACGAGCGGATGGTAGGCGGTGATGACTTTGTTCTAAGTCCTAATCTTTATAAATAAATAAAGCGATTTACAGTTGCTGCCAAAATTTTCTAAAAATTTATTTTTTCAAACGTACTTTATTATATTAAACGTTTTACCCCTATTTGTATACAGACTACGTGATTACGTGATTATGTGTACAATAACTATACGAGTCGGATTATCGGATTGGGTTATTAGGGTCTGAGGATATCAAGCATGTCGGTATAACTGATTAGGGTATTCTGTATGTGTAGATCCCAGTTGAGTTTCGCCAAGACCGAGGTCAGCATAAAAGCTACTTAGGATTTCCGAAAGTGTTGCAAGGCAAGTACCCCTGACCATTATTTTATGGTCAAATAAATATGAATAGCTAATGTTTTAATCTCGTAAAGGAACAAAAACATTTTAAGTTACGTATCCCCTGTAGTTATAAATCACTGTTTTCAATCTGTTTTGGGGAAAAGTAACTTCGAAAGGTACCTTTCTCGAATGAAATGATTTGCGAACTAGATTTTATATGTGTGATGTTAAAATGAATGGTTTTGAAATGAGATAAGTACATGTGTTTTGAAAACTGGATAAAACGATCAGATATGGGATACATAGGGGCCAGAGTAGGCCTATTGAGGTGGCGTAAGAGGCTAATTCGGTTGCGTGCAAATTATAACCGATTAGTCCAGCAGGTTAGAGACCTAGCTAGTCTCTGAGTTCCATAACAGGTAAATGGGATGGCAGTTAGAGCCATTTGGTGTTGATAGCCTGATCAGTTGTCTTCACATATCTGTTACGTATCTGATTTGGCTTTGTGATTCCCGTAAGGGTATAAGTAATTGATATAGTGGTTTTATAAATCTGAATATCATGCTAAAATTGGACTCTGGTACTTACATAGCACACTACTACATTGTTTTATTAAAAGCATGCTAGTCAGTGATATCCAGTTATCTCAGCTTTTTATTATATAATGTCGTTCACATGATTATAGCTATGTTCCTATCTTTGGTTACATTACTGTTTTTATTCTGTTATTCATATGTTGGTACTGCTGAGCGACTATGCTCACCCTTGCAACCTGTTATGTATATATGTCGTAGATGCCTCGAAGACCAGTCAGACAGACCCGTGTTCCCGCCCCTTCAGGACCCGGCTCCTAAGAGGTAGTGTATATCAGGCCACATACGGTCTGATGAGTTGCTAGATATAGTTAGAGTGTGTCAGATATTGAATAAATGGTTTGTAATATTGTGAACCTGAATCATACTTGAACCTGGATCGGATCTTGGTTCGGGGTCAAATTAGTAAATAATAATAATAATCTTGTTGTTTATATTTCTGGTGTTTGTGTTGAGTGACGTCAACTCCTGATACGAGGTTGAGGCCGTCACATAACGATCCCAATAGAATAACTAAACCAATCGACAAGCAGCATATCAACAAATGCATTTACTCACTTAGAGATCAGTTAAATCATGCAAATCAACTTACAAACTAGAGACGTGCGTGTGTGCAGATGCTTACAGATATACTATCGCAACTAGATCGACAATCATGACTCACTACTTATCAAGACAATCCCAAGTTTATAAACAGAATAAAAGCTAGACTCAAAATAACTTATAACACTTCAATTCTATATCGGAGTTTAACATGTATTCATGCTTTTATTCACAATAAAACAACACAAGTATACTTATTTGATCGTGCAATGAGTGAGGTCCATAAAAGATTTATACAATAGTACTCATATAGCGAGCGTTAGTTAGCGGGTCCTAGACTATAAAAGCCTTAGGTCACTAGACACAAAGTCCCCTGAGAACTTTATAACTCGAGTACTAAATAGCCCACTCGTGATCAATTATAAATTACACTTATTCTTTTTTTTTGCTTTCTTTTTTCCTTTTTTTGTCTATTTTTTCTTTTTCTACGAATTTTGGAATGAGTGCGTTTCGCTCCATCTCATCCAACCCTAGACTACTCATATAAATATGAGCCGGCTACTAGCCATTTGACACCTAGCCACATAACTAGCAATGAACTCCAATTTCCTCCAATTTTTAAATATCCATATTTTTATTATTAAGAGAATATCCTAAATTCTAAATATAAACAAGTGATTAAACCTCGACAAAACAACAAACCATGACTATGATCTAGTACTCTAACAACCTATAAGACTTAGTGAAATACAAGTGTCTCTAACATGCAAATCAACTTAATACGACTTAACATCTCTAAACACGACATCACTACACTAGCATCAATATCACAAGTCAACTGGAAAAATTATCTCAGGGATCATGTTATATTGCAAATGCATGAAAACTATATGAAGAAAATAACATAAAACTACCAAAAAAAACTATATGACAAAATATGCAAACTATATGAACTAAAGTATCATGAACATGCAACTATATGAGACTCACACAAAAACATATTCCTTCAACTACTACCCCCAAACTTAAAATATTCACTATCCTCAGTGAAGGTAATAGTAAGGAATCAGACATACCTAATTGGAATCAGAATCCTCACCCTCGGCGAGTGGAGTGTCGGGTGTGTTCGGAGGTGGATACACGTAATCCTCACCAAAAATTGGCCATTAGATATCAACTCCGGTGGCTCTGAAATTTGTCCCAAGTGCCTGGGTGAGATCAAATGCATCCTCCGTGCCAAACGCCTGTACTGTGTCATACTCATGCCAGCTCCCATATCAGCTCCTTCCACATCCTCATGCGCATGCTGTGATGGTCCTACCTCATCTCCTAGCTGAGATCTCCATGCAGTCCTGCTCACCCGAGTGGCTCCAACAGCTGGCCTCCCACCAGGTAGGTGGTTAAAATATAACCAAGCCCCTTAGATCGGGCTTGCCTCCATCCCATTCTTGCATCGTAGCCAAAGTAGTGCTGTTAATAGGAGCACTCGGGATCTGTTACTTCTCGTGTGCGGGCCAATAAACACCAACTGCCACGCACAGCTTCGTCACCAAAAACGCATATAGAATAGATCCCGTAGTACTCCCCCTCAAGAACTTCAGAATCCCCTGATAAATCACCATCCCCAAATCTATATAATCGCCCTGAAGAATGCCCCATAACAACCGTGCACGCTTCACAATAATCTCATGCACATGCGAAGATGGCATGATGTTAGCACATATAAAAGCGTTCCATGCACGGGCAAACCTGTTCATTCTGAAAGCCGGGAACGAAGAATACTCGGTCGTGCCCCTCTTAATCTTCCAGTAAGTATCGGGATGGCACAGAGTAGTAACAATAAGATCCAGATCAAAGTCCTTTAGAGTCTTATCATTCAAGGTGTCCCGCCCCACCTTCCTCGCGGGCTTCTTAATCACAGTCCTGATAACCTCTGCACTATACTCCACCGTCCTCCCTCGAACCACCATAAATCCATTCTTCTCGGCCTTGGCATTCGCATAGAACTCACGAACAACACTCATGGGCACAACAATGGGTGCCTTGTAAATAGGAACCCAACCCATCTCAAGAATCATCTCCAACAGCTGACCATCCTTCCCTTATGGCAGAAAACCTCGCTCCTTGATGATTGGATTTGAAAGAAGCCTAGTATACTCCACTTCAGCCTTGGGAGTAGAGAACCTTGGCCTTACACCACCCACACTTGATGAATCGGTGGTGCTGCTATCGACTTGCATTCTTTGTCTCTTGGGTGCCGTTAGAAGTGAGAAGAGAGAATAAGAGTTATGTTTGAGACATAATTTGTGTTTGAGAATTTGTTAATTGGTGAAGAAGTTGTGTATGAGGTGTATGTATATATAGGTGGTGAAAAGAGAATTATATATGGAATAGAAGTGGGATTTGATTATGGGAATAATGGGAGTAATGTGTTTGATTTGGAGAGGGAATTATGGGATGGGGTGGAGTAAAATTCGGCTGGGAATTGATTTTGGAAAAAAATTCCTGTTTTTCCCCTTTAACTGCCTTTTATTTTTTTTCTGAGTCGGGACCTGAAACGGCCGCGCGCTGAGACGGCGCGGGCGCTCGCTACTTCTACCAAATTGGCGCGGCCGCGCGCTGTAACAGCACGGGCGCGCCATGTTTCTGTAAATTTCAGCGCGGCTGCGCGCTAGAGTAGCGCGGGCGTGCCAAGCTTCTGAAGTGAGCCCTGAATTTTTTTCTTTTCTGATTTTTTTGTGATTTTCTCCTTTCTTTTTGCTTCCTCTACTTACTAATGTACAACAAACTTGGGTTGCCTCCCAAGAAGCGCTTTTTTACGTCACTAGCTCGACGTAGAATCTCGAGATCAAACGGACAATGAAACGGCACTAACCACCCCGCGGTTTGCCGTGTCACCATAGTAATGCTTCAACCTCTAACCATTTACCTTGAATGCCTGGCCCAAATCATTCTAAAAAATTTCCACCGCTTCATGTAGAAACACAGTTTTGACAATAAACGGCCCTGACCAACTTGACTTCAACTTTTCGGGAAAAAGACGGAGACGAGAGTTGAATAAAAGAACTTGTTGCCCCGGCATAAATGATTTGAGCACTAAATCTCGATCGTGCCACCTCTTGACTTTCTCCTCATACATTTTGTTGTTCTCATAAGCTTGAAGTCGAAACTCGTCGAGTTCATTCAATTGAAGCATACTCTTCTTTTCAGCCGCATCCAAGTCGAGATTCAACTTCTTCAAAGCCCAATATGCCTTATGCTCGAGCTCCACAGGAAAATGACACCCCTTACCATAAACCAACTGAAATGGCGACATTACCAATGGAGTCTTATATGCTGTTCTATAAGCCCAATAGCTTTATCAAGCTTCAAAGACCAATCTTTCCTTGATGGACACACAACCTTCTCTAAAATGCGCTTGATCTCTCTGTTAGGCACCTCAGCTTGACCATTTATTTGAGGATGATAAGCCGTAGCAATGCAATGATTCACATTATACCTTTTTATCATAGCAGTGAACTTGCGATTGCAAAAATGCAACCCCTCATCACTGATTATGACTCTTGGAGTTCCAAACCTTGTGAATATCTGCTTGTGAAGAAAATTAAGCACTACTTTCACATCGTTCATTGGCAACGCCTTAACTTCAACCTATTTCGACACGTAATCAACTGCCAACAAGATATACTAATTGTTACAAGATGAGACAAATGGCCCAATGAAGTCAATTCCCCAAACATCGAAGACCTCAACCTCGAGAAGCACATTAAGAGGCATCTCATCCCTCTTAGACATATTCCCCACACGGTGACATCGACCACATTTCAAAACAAACTGGTGAGCATTTTTAAATAATGTCCTCCATAAGCCGTTGAGTGGCAATCTCGCAAGATCCCCCCTTTTCGCTGTAAGGAATACATCTCCTGATGATTTGGTCAGCTCCTTGACGAAAAAGAAACGGCTCATCCCACATATACCACTTCACTTTATGTAGAAACTTATTCCTTTGAGCATAAGATAAGTCGGGAGGCATGATATTACTCACAAGGTAGTTCACAATATCTGCGAACCACGCTTCTTCTTCTTGCACTCCAAACAGCTGCTCGTCGGGAAAAGATTCATTTATCAATGTCTTATCCAATAAAGTAGCATTAGGATTCTCTAAACGCGAGAGATGATCATCGACTTGATTTTTAGTTCCTTTTATGTCCTTGATCTCTAGTTCAAATTCTTGAAGAAAAAGAACCCATCTAATCAATCTAGGCTTCGAGTCCTTCTTGGAGATTGGATATCGAATTGCAGCGTGATCAGTGAAAACTGTCACCTTAGTCCCAAATAGATAAGATCGAAATTTCTCAAAACCATAGACAATAGCCAAAAGTTCTTTCTCCGTAGTGGTATAGTTCAGTTGAGTACCAATTAGGGTCTTACAAGCATAGTAGACCACATGAAATATGTTGTTCTTCCTCTGCCCAAGAACTGCTCCAACTGCATAGTCACTTGCATCGCACATCATCTCAAAAGGTTCATTCCAATCAGGTGCAGTTATGACCGGTGCCGTGATTAAACTCTTCTTCAATATCTCAAAAGATGCAAGGCACTCATCATCAAACTTGAAAGGAACATCTTTCTCTAGCAAACTGCATAATGGCTTTGAAATTTTCGAGAAGTCTTTGATGAAACGCCTGTAGAAACCCGCATGACCAAGAAAACTGTGAATTCCCTTAACAGAAATGGGTGGAGGAAGATTCTCAATGACCCCCACCTAGGCCTTGTCCACCTCTAGACATTTACTAGAAACCTTGTGCCCGAGAATAATGCCCTAACGCACCATAAAGTGACATTTCTCCCAATTGAGAACTAGATTGGTCTCAACGCACCTCTTGAGAATGTGTCCAAGATTTTACAAGCATTCATCAAAAGAATCGCCAAAGACTAAGAAGTCATCCATGAACACCTCCACATTTTGGCCAATCATATCATAAAAGATGGCCATCATGCATCTCTGAAATGTGGCTGGTGCACCACACAGACCAAAAGAAACTCGTCTAAAAGCAAAAGTACCAAATGGACAAGTGAGGGTAATTTTCTCCTGATCTTCTGGAGCGATAAAAATCTGATTGTAACCTGAATAACCATCCAGAAGATAATAGTACTCATGACCGGCCAACCTGTCAAGCATCTGATTAATGAAGGGCAAAGGGAAGTGATCCTTTCTAGTGGCTTTATTCAGCTTCATGTAGTCCATGCAAACTCTCCACCCCGTGACTGTTCTAGTAGGAATAAGCTCATTCTTCTCATTTGCTACCACAATAATTCCAACTTTCTTTGGCACACATTGAACCGGGCTTACCCATGAACTGTCAGAAATAGGGTAGATGATCCCTGCATCTAGCCACTTAAGAATTTCCTTCTTCACTACCTTCTTCATGATTGGATTTAGTCTTCTTTGCTACTCGACCTTAGACTTTCTACCTTCCTCTAGCAGAATTTTATGCATGCAGTAAGAAGGGTTGATTCCCTTGATATCTGCTATAGTCCATCCAATTTCCGATTTGAACTCTCTCAAAATCCTCAAAAGCTTTTCCTCATCACTATCTGAAAGGTCAGATGCAATAATAATAGGCAGAGTAGATGCATCACCTAAAAACGCATACCTCAAATGCTTAGGTAAAGGCTTAAGCTCAAGAGTGGGAGCTTCCTCAATAGATGGCTTGAGGCGTTTAGGAGCTTTGTTCAATTCCTCCATTTCAAGAGATTCAAAAGGCATATATATCTTCCTCTTCCAGGGAGAAATATTCAAATACTGCAATTGTTCTTCACCTTCATCATCTTCACTATCCAAATTGCCCAACAAGGCTTTTTCTAAGGCATCGGACCTTAGCAATTGATCAAATTCCGATGTGACCACCGAATCGACCAACTCCACTTTTAAGCACTCCTCGTTATCAGTAGGAAATTTTATAACATTAAACATATTAAAAGTCACATCCTGATCCAGAACTCACATTGTGAGCTCACCCTTCTGCACATCTATCAAGGTTCGGCAAGTCGCCAAGAAAGGTCTTCCCAAGATTATGGGAATCTTCTTATCCTCCTCGAAATCAAGAATGACGAAGTCAGCAGGGAAGATGAGTTTATCAACCTTGACCAAGACATCCTCCACAATACCTCACGGATATGTAATAGAACGGTCGGCCAACTGTAAGGTCATATAAGTCGGTTTTGGATCAGGCAAGTCCAACTGCTTGAAGATTGATAAAGGCATCAGATTCATGCTAGCTCCCAAGTCACATAAGCATCTGTCAAAAGACACTTTTCCAATAGTATACGGAATAATGAAGCTTCCTGGATCCTTAAGCTTCGGAGGCAACTTCTGTTGCAGCATAGCACTGCATTCCTTCGTGAGAGTGACTGTCTCTAAATCATCTAGCTTTACCTTCCGAGAGAGAATACCTTTCATAAACTTTGCATAAATAGGCATATGCTCAAGAGTCTCAGCGAAAGGTATGTTGATATGAAGTTTCTTGAACACCTCCAGAAACTTCTCAAATTGCTTTTCCAGCTTTTTCTTCTATAGCCGGTTGGGAAAAGGTGGTGGAGGATAGATCTTCTTCTCCCCTGTATTACCCTCAGGAGGAGTGTGCTCGACAGTAGTCTTCCTTGGTTCCACTTCTACTTCCTACTGCTCTACTTCTTTCTCAGCCTCAGCTTCTTCGGTCAATACTTGAGTTTTTTCGGGATTC